>NC_088396.1:43709252-44309252 GCF_034236695.1 Oncorhynchus nerka
AAAAACCTGCCCTATTTAAAATGTTGTGTGCTTTAGCTTGGAAAATAAATACATGTGACACTGGATGACATCATAATGTTTGTTTGTTTGAAACATCAGGGCTGTTTTCCTAACAAAGTAAAATTTGCTTCGTGTTTTGTTTCTTTGCCACGATCCTAATGAGTATTGCGATACTGGTATCATCCCGGCCCTAGATGTTATTAGGGAAAAAAAGGGTATGTCACGGAATGAAGGGTACGTAACGGTTTTCCTTGGATTGGGATTATTTCAATCCTGCCCACATGCCCACAGCCGGCAGCACACAAGTAATCACCAATTCGGAGTGGCAGTTGAACACGACTGATCATAATGCCCAGCACACTGACCATGGACAAATTGGTTTCATTTTGGATATTCCTACGGGGCTAGTTAGGGACCATCAGTAAATTACTCAGTGTACAGTTGAAGTCAGAAGTTTACATACACCTTAGCCAAATACATTTAAACTCAGTTTTTTACAATTCCTGACAATTTAATCCTAGTAAAAATTCCCTGTCTTAGGTCAGTTAGGATCACCACTTTATTTTAAGAATGTGAAATGTCAGAATAATAGTAGAGAGAATTATTTATTTGAACTTGTATTTCTTTCATCATATTCCTAGTGGGTCAGAAGTTTACATACACTGAATTAGTATTTGGTAGCATTGCCTTTAAATTGTTTAACTTGGGTCAAACGTTTCGGGTAGCCTTCCACAAGCTTCCCACAATAAATTGGGTGGATTTTGGCCCATTTCTCCTGACAGAGCTGGTGTAACTGAGTCACGTTTTGTAGGCCTCCTTGCTCACACACACTTTTTCAGTCCTGCCCACACATTTTCTATGGGATTGAGGTCAGGGCGTTGTGGTGGCCACACCAATACCTTGACTTGTTGTCCTTAAGCCATTTTGCCACAACTTTGGAAGTATGCTTGGGGTGATTGTCCATTTGGAAGACCCATTTGCGACCAAGCTTTAACTTCCTGACTGTCTTGAGATGTTGCTTCAATATATCCACATAATTGTCCTACCTCATGATGCCATCTATTTTGTGAAGTGCACCAGTCCCTCCTGCAGCAAATCACCCCCACAACATGATGCTGCTACCCCCGTGCTTCATGGTTGGGATGGTGTTCTTCGGCTTGCAAGCCTCCCCCTTTTTCCTCCAAACATAACGATGGTCATTATGGCCAAACAGTTATATTTTTGTCTCATCAGACCAGAGGACATTTCTCCAAAAAGTAAGTTCTTTGTCCCCATGTGCAGTTGCAAATCGTAGTCTGGCCTTTATGGCGGTTTTGGAGCAGTGGCTTCTACCTTGCTGAGCAGCTTTTCAGGTTATGTCGATATAGGACTCGTTTTACTGTAGATATAGATACTTTTGTACCTGTTTCCTCCAGCATCTTCACAAGGTCCTTTGCTGTTGTTGTGGGATTGATTTGCACTTTTCGCACCAAACTACGTTCATCTCCAGGAGACACAACAAGTCTCCTTCCTGAGCGGTATGACGGCTGCGTGGTCCCATGGTGTTTATACTTGAGTACTATTGTTTGTACAGGTGAACATGGTACCTTCAGGCGTTTGGAAATTGCTCCCAAGGATGAACCAGACTTGTGGAGGCCTACCATTTTTTTCCTGAGGTCTTGTCTGATTTCTTTTAATTTTCCCATGATGTCAAGCAAAGAGGCACTGAGTTTGAAGGTAGGCCTTGAAATACATCCACAGGTACACCTCCAATTGACTCAAATTATGTCAATTAGCCTATCAGAAGATTCTAAAGCCATTACATCATTTTCTGGAATTTTCCAAGCTGTTTAAAGGCACAGTCAACTTAGTGTATGTAAACTTCTGACCCAATGCAATTGTGATACAGTGAATTACAAGTGAAATAATCTGTCTGTAAACAATAGTTGGGAATTTTTACTTGTGTCATGCACACCGTAGATGTCCTAACCAACTTGCCAAAACTATAGTTTGTTAATTAACAAGACATTTGTGGTGGTTGCAAAACTAGTTTTAATGACCTAAGTGTATGTAAACTTCCGACTTCAACTGTACATTGGACAATATTTGTACATTTCAATAGGTCCAAAATGCAATGACATTAAAACCTCAAACTAACAACTATTTGTAGAAATTAATATACAAATATTGAAATAATTTAATGAGAAAACTAAAAAGGTGTGTGTAACATGAAAGTATACTCCCATTTATATTGTGTAATATATTGACTAGCCCCACAGATAGGCTATCCAAAGTCAAACCAACTTTGCCAAAGTCGTGCACCGGCTGGCTGAAGCTAATTGGTGAAAGAAGTTTGCTAGCTAACCTAGGCTACTTCCAGACACAAGACCTGGTTTTAAGTTATCTAGAAGGGTGATTGATTGTAACTGTGTACTGTTTTTGTCAGAGTGAATGTAGAAACTCTTCCCATGTGTGAACACATACAAGAGACACCCACATCAAAGTAAGGCTCCAAGACCCAAATCTCTTTCTCAGGTGCGTTTCCTAATGAGGAAGATTGAAACCGAGGCTAAATCAGTAAGTTCAGCAACCCTCTAAAGACTTGTGACTAACCTGAACTAAAACCTAAAAGTCTAAATTGAGTTAATTTGCCTAATTGTAAACATTGAAACTGACACTTACCAGAGTTCAGATCCAGATTTTGGTTGTTAGAATTCACTATGACATCCACTGTCTCTTTGGTGATGTCACCCTTCTTCAGGATCACTGACACGCCACCTATAATCACTGTTAATAGAGGAGAGAAGTCTGAGTGAGGACACGGCATGCTATAGGTTTCCTGCAGTATTTATCTTTATGTTAACACAAAAATGTATGGTTGAAGGAAATAACCGTTGATGTCTGAACCTGGTTTAGCCGCTAGGGGTGGTGGTGGAGGTGTGTTATGTGAGGCGTTGGCTGCAGGGGGAGAAGTTGGAGTTGTGCCTTTTGCTGGTTTGCTGTTTTTTTGTTGACGACGATAACCCTGTTAAATTAAGCAGGACAAAAGAGGTTTCACTTTCAACAGGAATACTTGACCACATTTACAAATGCCACTGTACATTTCCTCTTCAATCACACACAAGAATGTACCGTGGTTTGACTTGGTATGTTAAATCTAAGGTAGAGCCGGGTGGCATTATAAACAAAAAAAACCTGTCCAACTAGATCAACATGGAATGCTATGTGGAGAAGCAGAATTACCTTTCCTTCAATAGCTGATTGGAACTCCCCCACTAGCTTGGCATCGGAGTCGATCACAAATATGCTCCTCAGTTGGGGGGGTTTCTGATCAGCGTTGATGAAATCTAGGATTCCCTTGATAACTGCTACACAGCTTTCTTTGACAGAAAAACCAAAGGTGCCATACCCCATCACTGGCATGCCTATGGAGACACACTTCATTTTTTTTGCTTCCAATAAACTGTCCCTGACAGCAGACTGCAGATAGACAATGTTGAGAGGTGTGGAAGCCTCCCCCAATACAGGAATGACTGCATAGATGAGGTGTTTAGTTCCAAGGGTTCCTGGGTTGGACAAGACCACATATCCCGCCTGTAGAGTTTGCCTTTCCTTCAGGAACTTGTCACACACCTTCCTGATCTCAGGCCCACCCATCTGAAGGAATTGCTTGGCGATCTGAGTATCGAAGGCCAGGCTGCTGCTCAGAGGGCAGATCAGAGCATCTGCCGCATGTTGAGAGATGTTACCCTGACCCACGGTTAAAGTGATGCACCCTTCTATGTCGTAGCTGTATTTCTGGCAGTGGGTAATCAATGGTGATAGGTAGAGCTTACACCCTAAATCCTTGGCCTTAGCCTGCAGAGCAACTCGGTTCTTCTCCAGGACTTTGGACTTGCCGGCTTCGGAGTAGGTATACTTCTCTGTCGTTATTGTACTGACCTGCTGTTTCACTGCATCTAAGGCCTCTTTGATTTTATCCCTCGCTGCAGTGATCTTCAGGCAAGGGGATCCTTGTGTTTTGCATGGTAGTATAGTCACGCCAAGGGCCTTAATTTCAGGGACCTCTGAGAGTTTCATACAAGAGGCCACATACTGTACTTCCTGCACTGATTTGAGAGGGACGTCCACTGTTTCTGGCTTCTTGTTATCCAGGTATCCCCTTAATTTCCCTGACACATCTGCTACAACATTGGAGAATCCACAGACAACGATCTTCTCCTGTGAAACTGAGATGATGACATTGTGGTTGTTCTTGGTGGATTTGAGCTCCCCGTCGAGTCCGGCAAAGAACTGCAGCCATTGTTCGCCCTTTGTCACGTGGGTTTGGTCTGGTGTGAGTTTGATGACTTCCTCTTTGATGACCTCGTGTAGTTTGTCTTCAGCTCTCTGGATGTCAGTTCTATCTGCCAGGATCTGGATGGAATCATTACCAAGGAGGAACACAGACGATATGTTGTTCTGGGCAAAGTGGTTCTTCTCAATCTTCTTCAGGTCCACAGACTTTAGGAACTCCACCAGAGGCATTGATATCTCAAGGAGTTTGGCTTCAACTTTCCCCAGGGCCTCTTTCACGGCACCTTCTGCTGTGCTCACCTGGTTCTCCAAACCCTTTAGGCAGATGATAAAGCTTTCTTCATCTTTAGAAAACCCTACGTCCACTAGTTTACCAGAGACGAGATCACAAATGAAATCAAGCTTTTCCTTAGAGTCCAGTGGGATTTTTCTTAATACCGTGTTCCTCTCCCTCTCGAGCTCATCACTAGCATTTTTCACCATTTGCTCAATCTTCTCCACTAGGGTCTTCGCCTCATTCTGCACACACACCACCACTATCTCAGCACTGGTGCTCCTGTAAGAGATGCTAGCACCAGGGGATTTGAGGCCAAGGCAACCGCTCTCGATCCTTTCCCAGGCCTTCACCTCTATGGGCAGCTGAACCTCTTTATATTTCTTTAGCAAGGCCAGAGCCTGTCTCCGGGCTTTCCTCTCCCATGTAGGGAACAATCTGAGCATGCCCAAAGACTCATTCTCCATGGTCATGTTCAGTTCCATCTGAGGGGGTTCTGTACTGATGTTGAAGGAAACTCTAGCATGGACCCTAAGGAGTCCAGTTGTAATTTCCTGCTTGCGGGTCTCGTCATGGTTAATGAAGTCAAGGAGTTCCACACTGAGTGGAAGGGTCACTTCAGTGGGGATGTCTGGGAGGAGGGCTGTTTGTCCCGTCAAAGCCTTCTGCAGGCTGGAGTAGAACAGCTGAGCTATGAGGTCGACCCCACCAAAATGATGCTTGTGTTCTGCCACCTGATGGGCAACTGGAACAAGGAGAACAGGGGAGAGAATGAATTTCTACTGAATTGACTTAAAGACATCATCCATTTCTCCTGTTGAAAAGTGATCTCCCAAGTAGAAATACAGTAAAGTACACACTCTAAAGCAACATTATACAGTGCCAGTCAAAAGTTTGGACTAACCTACTTATTCAAGGTTTTTAAAATATTTGTACTATTTTCTACATTGTAGAATTATAGTCAAGATATCAAAACTATGAAATAACACATATGGAATGATGTAGTAACCAAAAAAGTGTTAAACAAATATTTTATACTCTTCAAAGTAGTGTCATGATGTTGCCCTCTTTGAGTACAGCGAGCACCATCCCCCGCTCTCTGTTTCTACAACCAGACTGTCACGTTCTGACCCTAGTTCTTGTGTTATTTGTTTGTTTTAGTTGGTCAGGACGTAAGTTGGGTGGGAATTCTATGTTTTGTCTTTCTAGGTTGGTTTTCTGTGTTCGGCCTAGTATGGTTCTCAATCAGAGGCAGGTGTCGTTAGTTGTCTCTGATTGAGAATCATACTTAGGTAGCCTGGGTTTTACTGTTGTGCGGTGGGTGATTGTTTCCGTGTATGTGTTTGTTCGCCACACGGTACTGTTTCGGTTTTGTTCACGTTTATTGTTTTGTATTCATTGAGTGTTCAGTTTATGTTTTATTAAACGATATGGACACTTACCACGCTGCGCATTGGTCCTCCGATCCTTCTCGCTACTCCTCCTTAGAAGAGGAGGAGGAAAATCTTTACACAGACTGCTGTGGGCAGAGTGAGGTCGTAAATTCCTAAGGAAGACCCTGCCTCATGGACACACAGTTGTAGGGAGTAGTTTTTCATGGAGACAAAGGAAATCCTTCCACCTCACAGAACTTGAGGTACGAACAAATTTCATGTTCCAGAGAAAGTGTAAAAGATCGGTGAAGAATCCAGCTACGAACTGGTCCGTTTGTCACAACTTGGGAAGCTCAAGAGAGACGGTGTGGCCACATTACCATAACGCTGTTTATATAATAGCCTCAGATATGAGGTTTACATCTAATTGTTGTATAAGATGAATAAGTGAGGACGATACCGTTTGAATAATGGTGTAATATGATTGTGGACTGTTAAATGAAGAAACAAAATATAATTCCCTTTTGATATGAACTAATTCAGAGGACTGCCCCTGAGCCCAGTTAGGGCCAGACATCCTGAGACAGCCCTCTTCTGCCATTCTGAATAAAACCCCACTTTGAGAAATTATCAGTAGACCATGTTTTTCTCCATTAGGAGGGGGACTAAAGGTTGCAGACCCTTGCTGAATCTTTCAACCATACCACGTGGTTAAACTCTTAGACTATCGATACCGACAGAATGAGAACAAGTCTTTACTAGTCTGCAGCTAGGAATTCAGCATCACTGAACGCGAAGAACGACAACAGCCGAAACATCCATTCTATAATGAATGTCAATCTGAACAGTCCCCTTTAACCACAACCGAGAGAGAGAGGGAGAGAGACGGACAATCCTACAAAATAAAGACTTTTTCACCAACGATCAAGATGACACACTGAGCGTAAATATATATATTGATTGCAATTGTTCCCGACTGAGTGAGCGTTCATGTGTAAGGATTAGCATTTCAATTGTTATAGTTATTAACTCTGTAGTGACTTCTTAGTCGACTGCCCCTTTGTCTAACAAGCTGCCATGCCGGTTTAGCCCACTAGGGCACATTCTAACATTTCATGTAACCATATTTACTGTTTGTTTATGCATTTCTGTGAATTACTTAGTTAGTAATAAATAAATGATTTAAGACAATTGACCTATGGATGACTCAGAGTGGAGACTGGATTCGTGCAGATAACCAACAATTTGCGACGTTTGGAATGAGACTAACGTGAGGTAAAATAAATAAATCATTAATCAGAAGATTTTTGATCAGATATGAAAATATCTGAAAGGTTATATTGGGAAATTATAACTTTGTAATCTGAATACTTTCCTTGGTGCCCCTATTTCCTAGTGAATTACAGTTACACGATTAATTACTTTGATCGTGTTAAACTAATTACAGGGAATCTTTGATAAAACTGTCTTCAATTTAATGATAGTAAAGACACGACAGTAGCCACCCTTTGCCTTGATGACAGCTTTGCACACTCTTGGCATTCTCTCAATCAGCCTAACCTGGAATGCTTTTCCAACAGTCTTGAAGGAGTTCACACATATACTGAGAACTTGTTGGCTGCTTTTCCTTCACTCTGCGGTCCAACTCATCTCAAACCATCTCAATTCAGTTGAGGTCGGGTGATTGTGGAAGCCAGGTCATCTCATGTAGCACAACACTCTACTTCTTGGTCAAATGGCCCTTACACAGCCTGGACGTGTTAGGTCATTGTCTCGTTGAAAAACAAATGATAGTCCCACTAAGCGCAAACCAGATGGGATGGCGTATCGCTGCAGAATGCTGTGGTAGCCATGCTGGTTAAGTGTGCCTTGAATTCAAAATAAATCATGTGTCACCAGAAAAGCCCCCCCCCCCCCCCCACACCATCAAACTACCCCCTCCATGCTTCACTTTGGAAACAACACATGCTGAGATCATCCGTTCACCTACTCTGCATTTCACAATGACACAGCGGTTGGAACCAAATTTGGACTCCTCAGACCAAAGGACACATTTCCACCGGTCTAATGTCCATTGCTTGTGTTTCTTGGCCCAAGCAAGTCTCTTCTTCTGATTGGTGTCCTTGCAGCAATTCGACCATGAAGGCCTGATTCACGCAGTCTTCTTTAAACAATTGATGTTTAGATGTGTCTGTTACTTGAACTCTGAAGCATTTATTTGGGCTGCAATTTCTGAAGCCGGTAACTCTGATGAACTTCTCATCTGCAGCAGAGGTAACTCTGGGTCTTCCTTTCCTGTGGCGGTCCTCATGAGAGACAGTTTCATCGTAGCGCTTGATGGTTTTTGCGACTGCAATTGAAGAAACTTTCAAAGTTCTTGAAATTCTGCAGATTGACTGACCTTCGTGTCTGAAAGTAATGATGGACTGTCATTTGTCTTTGCTTATTTGAGCTGTACATGCCATAATATGGACTTGGTCTTTTACCAAATAGGGCTATCTTCTGTATACCACCCTTACCTTGTCACAACACAACTCAAACACATTAAGAGTGAAAGAAATTTCACAAATTAACAAGGCACATCTCTTAATTGAAATGCATTCCAGGTGACTACCTCATGAAGCTGGTTGAGAGAATGCCAAGATAGTGCAAAGCTGTCATCAAGGCAAAGGGTGGCTACTTTGAAGAATCTAAACTATAAAATATATTTATATATGTTTAACACTTTTTTGGTTACTACATGATTCCATACAGTTGAAGTCAGAAGTTTACATACACTAAGTTGACTGTGCCTTTTAACAGCTTGGAAAATTCCAGAAAAGGATGTCATGGCTTTAGAAACTTCTGATAGGCTAATTGACATAATTTGAGTCAATTTGAGGTGTACCTGTGGATGTATTTCAAGGCCTACCTTCAAACTCAGTGCCTCCTTGCTTGACATCATGGGAAAATCCAAAGAAATCAGCCAAGACATCAGAAAAAAATTTATACACCTCCACAAGTCTGGTTCATCCTTGGGAGCAATTTCCAAACGCCTGAAGGTACCACGTTCATCTGTTCAAACAATAGTACGCAAGTATCAACACCATGGGACCACGCAGCCATCATACTGCTCAGGAAGGAGACACGTTCTGTCTCCTAGAGATGAACGTACTTTGGTGCGAAAAGTGCAAATCAATCCCAGAACAACAGCAAAGGACCTTGTGAAGATGCTGGAGGACACAGGTACAAAAGTATCTATATCCACAGTAAAATGAGTCATATATTGACATAACCTGAAAGGCTGCTCAGCAAGGAAGAAGCCACTGCTCCAAAACCGCCATTTAAAAAAACAGACTATGGTTTGCAACTGCACATGGGGACAAAGATCGTACTTTTTGGAGAAATGTCCTCTGGTCTGATGAAACAAAAATAGAACTGTTTGGCCATAATGACCATCATTATGTTTGGAGGAAAAAGGGGGAGGCTTGCAAGCTGAAGAACACTATCCCAACCGTGAAGCACGTGGGTGGCAGCATCATGTTGTGAGGGTGCTTTGCTGCAGGAGGGACTGGTGCATTTAACATAAGGTAGGAAAATGATGTGGATATATTGAAGCAACATGTCAGGAAGTTAAAGCTTGGTCGCAAATGGGTCTTCCAAATGGACAATGACCCCAAGCATACTTTCAAAGTTGTGGCAAAATGGCTTAAGGACAACAAAGTCAAGGTGTTGGCAGTGGCCATCACAAAGCCCTGACCTCAATCATATAGAAAATGTGTGGGCATAACTGTAAAAGCGTGTGCGAGCAAGGAGGCCTACAAAACCTGACTCAGTTACACCAGCTCTGTCAGGAGAAATGGGACAAAATTCACCCAACTTATTGTGGGAAGCTTGTGGAAGGCAAACCAAAACGTTTGACACAAGATAAACAATTTAAAGGCAATGCTACCAAATACTAATTGAGTATGTAAACTTCTGACCCACTGGGAATGTGATGAAAGAAATAAAAGCTGAAATTAATGTATGTACTATTACTCTAACATTTCACATTCTAAAATAAAGTGGTGATCCTAACTGACCAAAGACAGGGAATTTTTACTTGCATTAAATATCAGGAATTGTGAATAACTGAGTTTAAATGTATTTGGCTAAGGTGTATGTAAACTTCCAACATCAACTGTATGTGTTATTTCATAGCTCTGACGTCTTCACTATTATTCTACATTGTAGAAAATAGTAAAAATAAAGAAAAACCCTGGAAAGAGTAGGTGTGTTCAAACGTTTGACTGGTATTCTATATGTTTTGAGCAAAATTATGTTTTTTTTAAGACAACTTCCATCTTCAAGGAGTAGGTCTGATGGTCAGATGTCATGTCATCAGACTCCCTCCTCGCTTGAGGAACAATAGTAGTAGTAGCTGTTTTTTTATTTTAATTTGTTATACTCTTGTGAATTCAATGATTTTTACTAGATTACTTGTAGTTTTTCATGTTGTCTGTGTAATTTTTTGTAATGACTCGGTGCTGCCTATCTTGGCCAGGATGCTCTTGAAAAAGAGATTTTAACCTCAATGAGCCCTTCCTGGTTAAATAAAATAAATAAAATAGGAGCAATAAAGAACAGAAGAAAGTCCTCCTCCCTCACTTGTGCCATTTCATATCATACTGTGACCACCTAGCGGGACAACTTCCGGTGAAACTGGAGGGCACGCAATTCAAATAAATAATCATAAAAATTATGGATATTAAACATTTAGGTGCATACAAGTGTCTTATATCGGTTGAAAGCTTAAATTCTTGTTAATCTAACTGCACGGTGCAATTTACAGTAGCTATTACAGCTAAAACATGCCATGTGATTGATTGAGGACGGAGCCCCACATCAAAATATTTTTCCACCGGCACAGGTTTCATAAATTCAAAAATAGCGATTAAATATTCACTTACTTTTTGAAAATCTTCCTCTGAATTGTCATCCAAAGGGTCCCAGCTATAACATGTGGTGTCGTTTTGTTAGATAAAATCCTTCTTTATATCCTAAAAAGTGTGTTTAGTTGGCGTCATCGATCTGAGTAATCCACTTGTTCAACGTGCAGAGAAAGGAATCCGAAAATATACCGCTAACCTTTGTTTCAACAACAGCAGGTGCGTCTTGTCTTCATCGCGGGCCCAAACACAAATTTCCCTCTACTAAAACTCATATTTCTTATTCGTTTTGGAAGTTACAAGCCTGAAACCTTGAACATAGATGGCTGACACCCTGTGGATGCCATAGGAATTGCATCCTGGGAGCTAGAATTCAGTATGCCCCTATACTTTCCATTGTAAGAGCATGGGCTCTCAACAACAAAAAAATTCTGGTTGGTTTTTCTTTGGATTTCCTCCTACTATATCTATTGTGTTATAGTCTACTATATTATTTTAACATTTCTACAAACGTCAAAGTATTTTATTTCCAATGGTACCAATTGTATGCATATCTTAGCTTCAGGGCCTAAGCAACAGGCAGTTTACTCTGGGCACGTCAGTCAGGCGGAAATTGAGAAAAAAAGGAGCCCTTTAAGTAAATCAGGTGTTTACATTAGGTGAAAATGAGACTGGAGGAGGACTTGAACACTATATTGTATTTCCAAGGTCATCAATTGTAACTGTTTGGAAATACCAGGATAGCACACGGAGGTAAGGCATTACGCTTTGAAATGCACAATATACAATGTGCATGTACAACTATTGATACAACTGTAGGCCTACACACAACATCATTTATAGAGCATAATGTCATTGAAAAGGGCCCTACCATGACAGTCTTCAAAGGTGATGACCATGCTCTTGCCATTTGTAACCCAAATCTGGGACCTGATAGCCCCTCCTTTGCTCCTCCTACTGGAGAAGTAGAGATTCAGGGCCTCCTCCACCTCTCCTTTGAATTGGCTCATGTCCCCATGGACAAGGACAGAGTCTGTCAGCTCTAAACGGCAAGCCCCAATCTCCATGCCCTGGAACTTCTTTGACAAGCATTTCCTAAGGAAGGACTTGATGTCTGCGGAACATGGATAGTTAGATTGATAGTTAGATTAGTGTTGTATTTCGCTGTTTGGTCATGCAACTTAATTGAATGGTGTAATAGTGATATGATGTAATAGTGATATGGTGTAATAGTGATATGGTGTAATAGTGATATGGTGTAATAGTGATATGGTGTAATAGTGATATGAGGTAATAGTGATATGGTGTAACAGTGATATGATGTAATAATGATATGGTGTAATAGTGATATGGTGTAATAGTGATATGGTGTAATAGTGATATGGTGTAATAGTGATATGATGTAATAATGATATGATGTAATAGTGATATGGTGTAATAGTGATATGGTGTAATAGTGATATGGTGTAACAGTGATATGGTGTAACAGTGATATGATGTAATAATGATATGATGTAATAGTGATATGGTGTAATAGTGATATGGTGTAATAGTGATATGGTGTAACAGTGATATGGTGTAACAGTGATATGATGTAATAGTGATATGATGTAATAGTGATATGGTGTAATTGTGATATGGTGTAATAATTATATGATGTAATAGTGATATGGTGTAATAGTGATATGGTGTAATAGTGTTATGGTGTAACAGTGATATGATGTAATAATGATATGGTGTAATAGTGATATGGTGTATACATATTTATGATGTATCTGTGGACCTACCAATGTCCTGTTTGAAGGTGACCACTACTCTTTCTCCATCGTCAAGGGTCTCCCAGACATGTTCAGCCCCTTGGCTGCAGCTGCCGATGTATAGAGAGACAATGTCGCACTTGCAGGTCTCGTTGAACCCAGTCAGGATGAAGCGTCTTTTGTCCAGTTTCCCTTCAACAGCTGTCTCATTGTACATCTCCACAGAAATGCCATACTGATGCTCCTTCTTGGCAAGGACTTTCTCTGCATCTGACAGAAGGTAGTAGGAACAGTATTTATTGGTGGGCATGAATGATCAAGCAGACTCAAGAAATTCACTCATGTAAATGTTCACTTGATGATATAAGTAGATGACACGTCACAATGTGATCACGTCACAATGTCATCACATGTCAAAGTGTCACAATGTCAATGTTATCACATGTAACAATGTAAATTATCTGAGATACAAAGACTCACTGAAAAAAAATCAACATATACTTGTTTCAAATAGCAGCCATTGTGTTCTAGTGACCAAGAAGGAATCATTTCCTTATGAGCCCTATTCCCAGCTGAGATGACTAATCGTATTTTACAGTCAAAGGAAAGTAACCTCTGAATGATACACAAGTGTCATAGTTGATCTAATTAGTGCTTATCCTGACAGGTACAAAGTTGAACTGTCCACTGAAAGCAATACAAGTTAACAACTCCCACATACAGTAAATCCACAATATAATATTAATTTGAAGAAAGAACATTTGAATTAGATGAGTCTATGGGAAAACACTCCTTACCTGACTGACAGGACAGTTTAAGGACCCATCTATTCTTTCCATGTCTTGTAATGCTGACCTCTCCTTCCTCTGAAGCAAACTGCTCAAAATACAAGTTAAGGACCTCCTTTTCACATTCCTTGGTTGTTCTGACAAGTAGTAATTTAATGTCATTATCCGTCACTGAATCTGAATAATAAACAGACACACAGAATGAACATTACTGTGATTTCCCCATTGATTTAATATCTTATTAAAGTGTCAATATTTAACTTTTTGATTTTTTTTCCCCCACAGCAGTTTAGATGGTACAAATATTCTATACACTATGCTAGCTTATTTTGTCACATAAACTGAAATTAGAAAAACGATTAGAGTTTTAGCAACCAGGAAATTGCGGAGCGAATTCTGCATAGTGCAACTTTAAGTATATTTATGAATATGAGTCTTACCCGCTAGACTCTCGGACACTGGCTGATACATCACAGACAAAGACAGAGAGAAAACACATTAGTAGGTCTAAATGCTGTAATGCTGTATATTGCCAACTCTAACTTGATACAATATAAGCAACACATAAATAATTACCTTCTCTACAACTTTAGGTGAAGACTTTCCTAGAGAAGTCAGTTTGTCTTTTGTAGGGCGAGGGAAGACTGGTGGTTTAACTTTCTTCACTTCTGTTTCACCGCCATCTTCCTTCAGTTTCACTCGAAGCTCAACCACCCCAAAAGGGATTTTGAAATCAATTTTATGGCATTTTCTATCCAACACTTTCTGCAGAGCTGAGGAGGAATTGACAGACAGACAAAATGAGAAAAAAAATCCAGAAAATCACATTGTAGGGATTTTTAATGATTTTTAATTTTTTAACTGGGTCACGTCTATGGCAACCGAACCGATAGAACAAACAACCAGCCGGCTTGGGTAGTAACCCTAGATTTGTGTCGGGACTATATCTTGTGGAAGGAAGAAATAGTATGAATAAATTCATCCAAATAAAGTTTTTAATTTAAATAAGTCAATCATTATTTCAATATGTTGGTAACCCGTTGTGTAAAAGTGATACTGTCCTCGAAAATGGTGTTTGGAGAATATATTGGCACGGTTTGCCAGCCCTCGATTTCGTCTCGGGCCTAACAACACCTGTGCCAATATATCCTCCAAACACCGGCTTCTCAGGCATTATCACTTAAATACCATGCAAGGGCTGTTCTTAAGCACGACACAACTCGGAGTGCTTGGATACAGCCCTTAGCCGGGGTATATTGACCATATACCACGGACCCCGGACATGCCTTATTGTTTTTATAAACTGGTTACAAACATAATTGGAACATAAAAATATTTGTTTTGTCATACCCCTGGTATATGGTCTCATACAGTGGTGTAAAGAACTTAAGTAAAAATACTTTAAGGTACTACTTAAGTTGTTTTTTTGAGGTATCTGTATTTTCCTTTACTATTTATATTTTTGACAACTTTTACTTCACTACATTCCTAATGAAAATAATGTACTTTTTACCCCATACATTTTGCCTGACACCCAAAAGTACTCGTTACATTATGAATGCTTAGCATGACAGAAAAATGATCCAATTCACACACTTATCAAGAGAACAACCCTGGTCATCCCTACTGCCTCTGATCTGACGAACTCACTAAACACGTGCTTCGTGTGTAAATTATGTCTGAGTGTTGGAGCGTGCCCCTATCTATCCCTACATTTTAAAAATAAGAAAATGGTGCATCTGGTTTTCCTAATATAAGGACATTTAAAGAATTCATCATTTTACCTTTGTACTTAATTATAAACTGGGTGGTTCGAGCACTGCATGCTGATTGGCTGAAAGCCGTGGTATATCAGACCATATACCACGGATATGACAAAACATACATTTTTTACTGCTCTTATTAAGTTGGTAACCAATTTATAATAGCAATAAGGCACCTCGGAGGTTTGTGATATATGGCCAATATACCACAGCACAGCGCGTTGCGTCGTATTTAAGAGCAGCCCTTAGCCGTGGTATATTGGACATTTACCCCACCTCCTCGAGCCTTATTGCTTAAATATACCTTCATGGATGTGTCTATTCATAGGCCAAAATATTTTGTATTAAGACTAATTGAAATAATTACCTGCATCTTCATGGTAAACAAGCAAAGCCTTCCTCTTGTCCCCAGGATAATATTGAATTTGTAATGTCTCTCCTCCAGACTTTCTTTTGTTTTTGAAGTGCAAATCCAACTTGGGTCTGATTTTGTCTATGTCGTCTGGCAGACCCTCCAATACCAGCGTTTTTTCAGTCATTATGTTCAGACAGTTGTCTTCCTGTCCTACTTCGATTGAAGCGGCATATTTGTAAGTGTCAATTCTTTCAGCAACTTCGATTTCCTGTTGTATAACACATATTTTGTTTCCGGTTATTATGGAAAATCACTTGCTATTACATTGCGTTGCTCTCTGCAGCAACTTTCACTTTTGATTTCGTCCCCACGTGACTTCGAGGAACTCGAGTAGGTTACAAAAGGTAATCAATTCGTCGTGATATTTGACTGTTGGAAACAGTATCAGTCCGTATTTTCTCAGGCCGATTCGGTAAGTTAACATTACTTGCAACTGACCACGAATTAATATGTCTACTTGCAACTGACCTTGAATTAATCTGTCATATAAAAAGTAGCATGATCGCAATAATAATTGTTAGACTTTTACGCAGATAATGAGTGACTCTGACGCCGTCAAGCCGCTTGTGAATGGAAAGGTAGCGTAAAATCATGTAGGCCAATTGGACGATAATTTCCTTTGACTATTATTTTTTTTCGAAATACATGACATATCTTTTTATAAATAGATGGATAACATCGATGATGAAGAACAGAAACTGTCTGTAGCCAAGGAAGAGCTGGATAAATTGACGGTAGGCCTATTTGCAGAGTTTAGCTATTTATCTGTCAGATGAATGTTTTTTACATAAATATTTATTTCCTATTATTATGCAGAAACAACTTGAGAAGGCAGAGGACGAAAAATCTAGGCTGCAGTTGGCAAAACTGAGCGCAGAAGATTCAAAGAAAGAGGCTTCAAAAAATGTGATGGTCCTTCAACGACAGGGGAGCAACGTCAGGAGGAGTTCTCTAAAACTGTGAAAGGGATACAGGTACGCCCGTGGCGCTTTTTAAAATAACATTCACTCAATGGATATTTATATTACATTTACTACTGTAGTTTTATCTGTATAGTCACTCGGATAGATATTGAGGCTGTGGTGGATGAATCAAATATGTTTTTCAAATGTAACCACTTGCATGGTATTGTTACACAGAATGATATCTCGATGCTCGAGAAGGGTAACAAAGATCTGATGGAGAAACTGAAGAAAAGCCAGGCTAAGCTACAGGCTAAGAAGAGCGAGTCTGCTACACTTCAGCAGAGGTTTAAGGTAGGTAATGTAACAACAGATGTTAAATATGAATTTCAAATATTTTGAGAGGACTAAAAAGAAAGCAATTCTGGCATGGACAACACTCACACTCTACTGCTGGTTCCAGATCTATGTCCAGATCCCTGAAAAGAAGGTGAAGTTCACCCGTAAGGAGGAGGACAGCGATGACAGCGGTCAACACATCAAGGGGGTGTTCACCATTGCCCAGAGACCATCAGTGCTCCTGAAGGGGGGGCAGGCTCTCATCACTTTTGAGGAGGAGAAAGGTACAGGAAACAGGACGTCCATCTTTGTGGCTTCATAAAGACAGTGCACATTAATCTACATAACTCATCATTATGTTCCATGTGAGGCATTATGTTGAAATTGAGGCATTATGTTGAAATTGAGGCATTATGTTCCATGTGAGGCATTATGTTCCATGTGAGGCATTATGTTCCATGTGAGGCATTATGTTCCATGTGAGGCATTATGTTGAATGTGAGGCATTATGTTGAATGTGAGGCATTATGTTCCATGTGAGGCATTATGTTCCATGTGAGGCATTATGTTCCATGTGAGGCATTATGTTGAATGTGAGGCATTATGTTCCATGTGAGGCATTATGTTGAATGTGAGGCATTATGTTGAATGTGAGGCATTATGTTGAATGTGAGGCATTATGTTGAATGTGAGGCATTATGTTGAATGTGAGGCATTATGTTGAATGTGAGGCATTATGTTGACCGTGAGGCATTATGTTCCATGTGAGGCATTATGTTGAATGTGAGGCATTATGTTCCATGTGAGGCATTATGTTCCATGTGAGGCATTATGTTCCATATGAGGCATTATGTTCCATATGAGGCATTATGTTGAACGTGAGGCATTATGTTGAACGTGAGGCATTATGTTCCATGTGAGGCATTATGTTGAATGTGAGGCATTATGTTGAATGTGAGGCATTATGTTGAATGTGAGGCATTATGTTCCATGTGAGGCATTATGTTCCATGTGAGGCATTATGTTGAATGTGAGGCATTATGTTCCATGTGAGGCATTATATTCCATGTGAGGCATTATGTTCCATGTGAGGCATTATGTTGAATGTGAGGCATTATGTTGAACGTGAGGCATTATGTTGAACGTGAGGCATTATGTTCCATGAGGCATTATGTTCCAGGCATTATGTTCCATGTGAGGCATTATGTTGAATGTGAGGCATTATGTTGAATGTGAGGCATTATGTTGAATGTGAGGCATTATGTTCCATGTGAGGCATTATGTTCCATGTGAGGCATTATGTTGAATGTGAGGCATTATGTTGAACGTGAGGCATTATGTTCCATGTGAGGCATTATGTTGAGTGGCTGCCCAGATCCTGAAGATGGCCAAGTGTATGTTCCATGTGATAAAGCATTATGTTCCATGTTTGAGGCATTATGAATTGAATGTGAGGCATTATCAAATTCAAATCATTTATTTATTATGTTCCATGTGAGGCTCAAAGTTATGTTCCATGTGAAACCCCAAACAGGCATTATGTTGAAAAACTCCCTGAGGCATTATGTTGAAACGGCTGAGGGGTGGCATTCTTCTGGCTTCCATATGAGAACATGCATGTATGTTCCATAAATGAGGCATTATGTTCCATGTGAGGCATTATGTTCCATGTGAGGCATTATGACATGACAGATGTTCAAATGTTCATAAATGTGAATAATAATAAGGCCATGTGAGGCATTATGTTCCATGTCAGGTAGGGGCATTATGTTCCATGTGAGGCATTATGTTCCATGTGGGGTGGCATTATGGCTTCCATGTTATAACAGAGGCATTATGTTCCATGTTCAGGCATTATGGTTGAATAATGTAGGCATTATGTTGAAACTGGAGGCATTATGTTCCAGGTGGACTGGGGACATTATGTTCATCATGTCAGGTAGTTGGGACAAGTTCCATGGGAGGCATTATGTTGAATGCAGCATGGCATTGGATGTTGAATGTGAGGCATTATGTTCCATGTGAGGCATTATGTTCCATGTGAGGCATTATGTTGAATGTGAGGCATTATGTTGAATGTGGACAGGCATTATGTTGAATGACCCTAGCCCCGCATTAAACTAATGAATAAATACTGGAGGCTGAGACAGGAGGGGTATGTTCCATGTGACAGGCCAAACATGTTCCATGTGAGCATTATGTTCCATGTGAGGGATATCTTCAACCACCAACTTCCATCCTGAGGCATTATGTTGAACGTGAGGCATTATGTTGAATGTGTTATATTGGGATTATCCTTCCCTCTCTCTCAGTGGCTGCCCAGATCCTGAAGATGGCCAAGTGTACTGTGTCCTGTGATAAAGACAAGGTGCATGTGAAGCCCAAAAGCCTTACACTGGACCCCTTTGTCAAGTTTGAGGTACACCATTTCACACAATGAATGTGTCAAGTTAAATGAAGTACTTTGAAGACATTAAAGATAACCGCCTCCAGCCGATAATGATTTAGTTTACTATGGAGTCTGTTTTCTAGAATAGAGTCATCTTATTTACTGCAGAGTGTAAAGGTGTGTTCCAATCAACTTTGAGTAAGGAATTAGGGATTCTTTCAAGAAAACTATACCATTCAATTGATACAATGGTGTCTATAATGACTTGTTGATATTGTTGATGATTCACTGCTGTGCTATTGCCCAGGTGACACACCTGTAACCAAGTTATGTGGCTGTTGCTGTGCAGGTACACCTTGATGTCTCCACAAAGACACTCAGCTTCTCCAATGTCCCGTTTACCCTGTCAGAGGAACGAATGAGAGACCGTCTGGAGATCAGCTTCTCCAAGCCCAGTCGAGGGGGAGGAGAGGTGCAGAGGGTGGACTATGACAAGCACACTGGGAAAGGACAAATCACCTTCCTCAACTCTGGAGGTACAGTACATCTATTGTGTGTGTGTGTGTGTGTGTGTGTGTGTGTGTCAGAACATGATTTGTTTTATTGGAAAGTGCCGTATTCAATATGTTTAATCATAGAAGAGTTCATATTTTAAATACTTGTCTACTTTTCTAGTTGCAGAGAGGCTGGCCCTGAAAAGGAAGTACATCGTGGATATGGACCGTGAGGTGAATGTGAAAGTTGACCTTGTTTACAACTACAAGCTGAAGAAGTTTCAGGTGAGATTAAAACAGTCGCTCATCTTTTTCTCTGTCATTTGTTTACATACAGTTCCTAAGCATTGCCCTGTTGTGACTTCCCAATCGGATCAAAGGTATCTGGACTTTGCCGTGACTGTTTCAAGTATTTTGTGTTTTCCAAGTCAGGAGCCACAGCTTGCTGTATTAGGTTATTTAGTTTCTACTAGAGCTGGGACGATAAACCAAAATGATCAACACATTTCTCTAGCCTATACTAGAGAGATGTGAAGTTTGAAATGCAATACGTTTTCTAATATGGGTGATTGTTAAATGGGACAAACTAGTAGTAGTAGTAAACTCAGCAAGAAAAGAAACGTCCTCTCACTGTCAACTGTTTATTTTCAGCAAACTTAACATGTGTAAATATTTGTATGAACATAACAAGATTCAATAACTGAGACATAAACTGAACAAGTTCTACAGACCTGTGACTAACAGAAATGGAATAATGTGTCCCTGAACAAAGAGTGTAGCCAACAGCTGCATTATTTACTGCAGTTCATCTCCTCCTCATGGACTGCACCAGATTTGCCAGTTCTTATTGTGAGATGTTACCCCACTCTTCCACCAAGGCACCTCCAAGTTCCCGGACATTTCTTGGGGGAATGGCCCTAGCCCTCACCCTCTGATCCAACAGGTCCCAGACGTGCTCAATGGGCTTGAGATCCGGGCTCTTAGAACACTGACATTCCTGTCTTGCAGGAAGTCATGCACAGAACAAGCAGTATGGCTGGTGGCATTGTCATGCTGGAGCATCATGTCAGGATGAGCCTGCAGGAAGGGTACCACATGAGGGAGGAGGATGTCTTCCCTGTAACACAGCATTGAGATTGCCTGCAATGACAGCAAGCTCAGTCCGATGATGCTGTGACACACCGCCCCAGACCATGATTGACCCTCCACCTCCAAATCGATCCCGCTCCAGAGTACAGGCCTCAGTGTAACGCTCATTCCTTCAACGATAAATGCAAATCCGACCATCATCCCTGGTGTGAAAAAAACGTGACTCGTCAGAGAAGAGCACTTTTAGCCAGTCCTGTCTGGTCCAGCGACAGTGGGTTGGTGCCCATAGGCGACGTCGTTGCCGGTGATGTCTGGTGAGGACCTGCCTTACAACAGGCCTACAAGCCCTCAGTCCAGCTTCTCTCAGCCTATTGCAGACAGTCTGAGCACTGATGGAGGGATTGTGCGTTCCTGGTGTAACTCGGGCAGTTGTTGTTGCCATCCTGTACCTGTTCCTCAGGTGTGATGTTCGGATGTACCGATCCTGTGCAGGTGTTGTTACACGTGGTCTGCCACTACGAGGATGATCAGCTGTCCGTCCTGTCTCCCTGTAGCGCTTTCTTAGGTGTCTCACAGTACGGGCATTGCAATTCATTGCCCTGGCCACTTCTGCAGTCCTCATGCCTCCTTGCAGCATGCTTAAGGCAGGTTCACACAGATGAGCAGGGACCCTGGGGATCTTCTTTTGGTGTTTTTCAGTGTCCTAAGTTTTCATAACTGTGACCTTAATTGCCTACTGTCTGTAAGCTGTTAGTGTCTTAACGAACGTTCCACAGGTGCAAGTTCATTAATTGTTTATGGTTCATTGAACAAGCATGGGAAACAGCGTTTAAACCCTTTACAATGAAGATCTGTGAAGTTATTTGGATTTGTATGAATTATCTTTGAAAGACAGGGTCCTGAAAAAGGGACGTTTCTTTTTTGCTGAGTTTTTAAAGGATAATTAAACACAAACTGTAGTTCATTGTTATAAACATATCGTTCTATTTACATCCATATCACCCAGCTCTAGTCTCTACTGGAGCAGAACTTTGACATGTGCCTGTGTGGTACTCTTGTGACAGACTGCTAACATATGTGTTCACAAATGAACAGGATGTTTCTTTACTTTTTCTGCTGTCTTGTTTCAGATGTGTAGAGTTGACTGACACATGCATATCAACTGAGAGTGTTTTACTTGAACCTTTGTTGCAGACGTTCTGCGGCACTCCGACGCGCACCATCCTCCTGTGCGGGATTACAGACTTCCAGGATGAGGAGGACCTGCAGGATCACCTGGAGATTCACTTCCAGAAGCCCAGTAACTATGGAGGGGAGGTGGAGTGCATCAAGTATGTCTCCGGGGGCAACGAGGTCAAGGCCTTCTTCACTGAGGACATGGCTGAGATGGAGGCTTAACATTAACAAACGGCCATCCTCTTACGATACATCTATGCTCATGTTTCTCAGTACTTAGTTGGTACCACATGAATGAACCTTAGTGATGATGTATTTATCCGCATTTACCATAATCTATACCCCACTGACATGCAGCACTATATTATACCAAAACTGATCTGTAAGTCTTGGGAAATTAGTCATGTCAACTTTGTATACTGACAAAGTTTAACAAGGCCTTAAAACGTGCATGATAATGCCTTGTGCAGTGCCTTAAGTTTAGAATAATCTTGATTAGAAGGATCTTTATAGTTATATAGTCAAACTCTATTAGAAGGGGACAAATGAAAATGCACAGTAGTTGTTTTCATCTAGAGATACTATGTCTATTTCTCTGTGTCAGGCATCTTTGTGATATGGTGTTTTTTGCTCAAACTTCAAATCATGGGTTTTTAAATCGGTCATCATGACATGAATCAGGAATTTACTGTATGGATAATCCCATTGATCGTGGTATATGAGTAACCCACCTACTTAATTTCACCCCATAAAATGCATTTAATGCATATCACATTGTATTGTTTTATTGAACTCCTGTATGCTTTCTGACTACAGTCCTTAAATATAGGCCTGAATACGCACCATTAAAATATTGATAACAGCGCAGGTGACATAATCTGTGCTGAGCAAAAATATCAACGCAACATGCAACAATTTCAAAGATTTGACTGAGTTAACAGTGCATATAAGGAAATCAGTCAATTGAAATACATTCATTGTGCACTAATCTATGGATTTCACATGACCGGTCAGGGGTGCAGCCATTGGTGGGCCCACTGTGGAGCTAGGCCCAGCCAATCAAAATGCATTTTTCTCCACAAAAGGGCTTTATTACAGACATAAATAGTCCTCAGTTTCATCAGCTGTCTGGTCTCAGACAATCCTGCAGGTGAAGAAGCCGGATGTGGGAGGTCCTGGGCTGATGTGGTTACACGTGGTCTGCGGTTGCGAGTCCGGTTGGACGCACTGCCGAATTCTCTAAAACGACATTGGAGGCTGCTTATGATATATAAATTAGCTTTCAATTCTTTGACAACAACTCTGGTGGACATGCCTGCAGTCAGCATTCCAATTGCACGCTCCCTCAAAACCTGAGACATCTGTGGCATTATGTTGTGTGACAAAACTGCACATTTTAGAGTAGCCTTTTATTGCACGTGTAATGATCATGCTGTTTAATCAGCTTCTTGGTATGCCACTCCTGTCAGATGGATGGATTATCTTGGCAAATGAGAAATGCTCACTAACACGGATGTAAACAAATTTGTGCAAAATAGTATTTTTGTGCTTATGGACAATTTTTGGGATCTTTTATTTCAGCTCATGAAACATGAGACGAGCACTTTCCATGTTGTGTTGATATTTTTGTTCAGTGTACAACTCAACTGTAAATAAAGACTGCTGAAGGCCACTAGATGGCAGTGTTTTATCATTATTCCCAACTTAATCAAGTACTCCAACACACTTAGCAATTTGGTTTACGCATCCTAAACTTTACTTGAATGGTAATCAGGTAATTAAGCTATTTGCTACGTCAGTGTAGAGGGGCTACAAACACCCCATAATGCTGATCAATTGGTTGGAAATGCAATGCAAAGCACAGGTCACTTAGAAATGTCCTTGTTTTTGAAAGAAAAGCTACATTTTTGTCCATTTAAAATAACATCAAATTGATCAGAAATACAGTGTAGACATTGTTAATGTTGTAAATTGCTATTATAGCTGGAAACAGCAGATTGTTTATGGAATATCTACATAGACGTACAGAGGCCCATTATCACCAACCATCACTCCTGTGTTCTAATGGCACATTGTGTTAGCTAATCCAAGTCTATAATTTTAAAAGGCTAATTGATCATTAGAAAACAATTATGTTAGCACAGTGGAAAACTGTTGACCTGATTAAAGAAGCAATAAAACTGTCCTTCTTTAGACTTGTTGAGTATCTGGAGCATCAGCATTTGTGGGTTCGATTACAGCCTTAAAATGGATAAACAAAGGACTTTCTTCTGAAACTAGTCAGTCTATTCTTGTTCTGAGAAATGAAGGCTATTCCATGTGAGAAATTGCCAAGAAACTGAAGATCTTGTACAACGCTGTGGACTACTCCCTTCACAGAAGAGAGCAAACTGGCTCTAACCAGAATAGAAAGAGGAGTTGTAGGCTCCGGTATACAACTGAGCAAGAGGACAAGTACATTAAAGTGTCTAGTCTGAGAAATAGATGCCTCACAAGTCCTCAACTGGCGACTCCGGGATGCTGGCCTTCTAGGCAGAGTTCCTCTGTCCAGTGTCTGTGTTCTTTTGCCCATCTTAATCTTTTATTTTTATTGGCCAGTCTGAGGTATGGCTTTTTCTTTGCAACTTTGCCTTGTAGGCCAGCATCCCGGAGTCACCTCTTCACTGTTGACATTGAGACTGGTGTTTTGCGGGTCCTATTTAATGAAGCTGCAATTTGAGGACATGTGAGGAATCTATTTCTCAAACTAGACACTCTAATGTACTTGTCACACTTCCAGACAAACTAAACACATTCTTTGCCCACTTTAAGGATAATACAGTGCCACTGTCGTGTCCCGCTAACAACGACTGTGCCCTCCCCTCTCCTTCTCCTTGGTTGACGTGAGTAAGACATTTAAACGTGTTAACCCTTGCAAGGCTGCTGGCCCAAACGGCATCCCTAGCCTCGTCCTCAGGGCATGTGCAGACCAGCTTGCTGGTGTGTTTCCGGACATATTCAATCACTCCCAATCCCAGTATCTTGTCCCCACATGCTTCAAGATGGCTACCATTGTTCCTGTACCCAAGAAGGCAAAGATAACTGAACTAGATTACTTCCGCCCCGTAGCACTCACTTCTGTCATTGTGAAATGCTTTGAGAGACTAGTCAAGGATCATATCAACTCCACCTTACCGACCACCCACTTCAGTTTGCATACCGCCCCAACAGGTCCACAGACTATGCAATCGCCATCACACTACACACTGCCCTATCCAATCTGGACAAAAGGAATACCTATGTAAGAATGCTGTTCATTGACTACAGCTCAGCATTCAGCACCATAGTACCCTCTAAGCTCATCAAGCTGTAGGGCCTGCCTCAACTCCGCACTGTGCAATTGGGTCCTGGACTTCCTGAAAGGCCGCCCCTAGGTGGTGAAGGTAGGAAACAACATCTCTACTTTGCTGACCCTCAACACTGGGGCCCCACAAGGGTGCGTGCTCTGCCCCCTCCTGTACTCCCTGTTCACCCACAACTGTGTGGCCATGCACGCCTCCAACTCAATCATCAAGTTTGCAGATGACACAACAGTAGTGGGCTTGATTACCAACAACGATGACAGCCTACAGGGAGGAGGTAAGGGCACTCAGAGTGTGGTGTCAGGAAAACAACCTCTTGCTCAATATCAACAAAACAAAGGAGATGATCGTGGACTTCAGGAAACAGCAGAGGAAGCACCCCCCTATCCACATCGACGAGACAGCAGTGGAGAAGGTGGAACGTTTTAAATTCCTCAGCGTACAGATCACAGACAAACTGAAATGGTCCACCCACACAGATAGTGTGGTGAAGAAGGCACACCAGCGCCTCTTCAACCTCAGGAGGCTGAAGAAATTTGGCTTGTCACCCAAAACCCTGACAAACCTTTACAGATGCACAATCGAGAGCATCCTGTCGGGCTGTATCACCGCCTGGTATGGCAACTGCACCTCCCTCAACCACAAGGCTCTCCAGAGGTTTGTGCGGTCTGCACAACGCATCACCGGGGGCAAACTACCTGCCATCCATGACACATACAGCACCTGATGTCACAGGAAGGCCAAAAAGATCATCAAGGACATCAACCACCCTAGCCACTGCCTGTTCACCCCGCTACCATCCAGAAGGCGAGGTCAGTACAGGTGCATCAAAGCTGGGACGGAGAGACTGAAAAACAGCTTCGATCTCAATCATTAACTCAGAGAGGCTGCTGCCTACATTGAGACCCAATCACTGGCCACTTTAAGAAATGGGTCACTAGTCACTTTATACAAGGCACTCTAAATAATGCCACTTTAATAATGTTTACATATCTTACATTATTCATATCACATGTATATAATGTATTTTATACCATATATTGCACTTTGCCTATGTCGCTCGGCCATCGTTCATCCATATACTTATATGTACATATTCTCATTCACCCCTTTAGATTTGTGTGTATTAGGTAGTCGTTGGGGAATTGTTAGATTACTTGTTAGATATTACTACACTGTCGGATCTAGAAGCACAAGCATTTCGCTACACTCACATTAACATCTGCTAACCATGTGTATGTGACAAATACAATTTGATTTGATTTGTACGCCTATGTAGATATTCCATTAAGAATCAGCCGTTTCCAGCTACAATAGTCATTTACAACATTAACAATGTCTACACTGTATTTCTGATCAATTTGATGTCATTTTAAACAAGGACATTTCTAACTGATCCAAAACTTTTGAACGGTAGTGTATATACTTTAATGAAGTATTTTCTAAATTCAAAACGGAGCCCCTGCAACTGCACAGACATTTTGAGACTCCTGTTTCCACGAATTGAAGACGAAGATAGTATCACCAATACCAGGTCAGTTGAAAAATATCAGCCAACGTTTTGCATAGCCACACCTGTGACTACCAGTGCAATGGTACATATTTGTGGGGTTAAATCACACTATCGGGTGTTACAGTTTGTAGCCTCCCTCTGGCTCCCCTCCGCCTGCCTCCCCTAACCCTCCTGCCTCTTCTCTCCTACAGCTCCTAATTGGTTGAAATGTGTCTGCTTGTTGCTATAGCCCTGCGTCCTATACAGTATGGTTCATGTTGCATGCCAGTGTTAGTGAGTTAATGTCACAGTAGGCACATTTTTCCAAATCTCCCTAGGTGATATCTTGGAGGACAGGGAGGATATAATCTCTCCAGGTGAGATCTTGGAGGACAGGAAGGATGTAATCTCTCCAGGTGAAATCTTGGAGGACAGGAAGGATATAATCTCTCCAGGTGATATCTCAGAGGATAGGAAGGATGTAATCTCTCCAGGTGATATCTTGGAGGATAGGAAGGATGTAATCTCTCCAGGTGATATCTTGGAAGATAGGAAGGATGTAATCTCTCCAGGTTATATCTCAGAGGACAGGAAGTATGTAATCTCTCCAGGTGATATCTTGGAAGATAGGAAGGATGTAATCTCTCCAGGTGATATCTCAGAGGATAGGAAGGATGTAATCTATCCAGGTTATATCTCAGAGGACAGGAAGGATGTAATCTCTCCAGGTGATATCTTGGAAGATAGGAAGGATGTAATCTCTCCAGGTGATATCTCAGAGGATAGGAAGGATGTAATCTCTCCAGGTGATATCTCAGAGGATAGGAAGGATGTAATCTCTCCAGGTGATATCTCAGAGGATAGGAAGGATGTAATCTCTCCAGGTGATATCTCAGAGGATAGGAAGGATGTAATCTCTCCGGGTGATATCTTGGAAGATAGGAAGGATATCATCTCTCCAGGTGAGATCTTGGAGGATAGGAAGGATGTAATCTCTCCAGGTAATATCTTGGAAGATAGGAAGGATGTAATCTCTCCAGGTAATATCCTGGAAGATAGGAAGGATGTTATCTCTCCAGGTGATATCTCAGAGGATAGGAAGGATGTAATCTCTCCAGGTGATATCTCAGAGGATAGGAAGGATGTAATCTCTCCGGGTGATATCTTGGAAGATAGGAAGGATGTAATCTCTCCGGGTGATATCTTGGAAGATAGGATGAGTGAGTGAGATTTTTATTATTCTCTTTTCCCACGTTTTTCCCATTTGACCTCTTAACACACATATTAGGTGTTGGTGTGTTTAATGCTCTTCAGTTGAATTTAAGAGAGATTTGCACTGTGACAGAGGCTGAAAATAGTGTAAAACAGGAAGAGAAATTGAGCAAGAGGGGTAGAAATATGGTGACAATTGAAGTTCTTCCAAACAACCCATCATCACCCTTGATTCGATTCCCTGTGTTTGAGTTGTAAGGGATATTCCTCATTAAAATGTTTGCTGGCGTCCGTCACTGTTCCCACTTCATTCATTTTGCCAAGACACAAGCCGCTGGCACCCTGAATGGAACAAAAATAAGCCAAACAAATTTTCTGCCCTTAATTATTTAACCTTCACTCAAAAGGGATGAATGCCTCCCCATAGTGAATAATGCATGACTGAGTGGTCTGCTGGGCCAATTCAGCTGGCCCGGGCCCACTGATGCAAAACCAGTTACTGGCCAATTTGATGCATATTGCTTTGGGGTCCGGGGACTGATGAGGATCAAAAAACAGGATTAAACCAGATCTTCTGCTCCACCAGTGTCATGGCAACATATTGGCCGCCCTAAGATAGGGATCTGATCTAGCTCCCTCGGCTCAGACTGTCTTGTTCTTTACCTTCCAAATGAGCTGACGGATGCAGGGAGAATGGGCGAGTGACTGAGGGGGAAGATGGGGGCCCGCTCTAAGATGTCCGGGCAGTGCACTCTGGGAGTAATGGCAGACGGTTGTTGATTGAATGACTACTAACTTCTCTTAGGTCACAGACAGTGGTTTAACTGAACATCGGATCATGGATTTATGATCCTTTGCAGGTCAGTCACCACGCTGGACGCAGGAGATGGACTCTTGACGACAGATGGTGACAGAGGACTAACAACCCCGACCTTCACAGAGCTGTATGTGACATCCATCCCTCTGTGACAACACTCACATTCATCCATTCCATATCTATCTTCTCTGTCTCGTTTGTCTGGCTCTGTGTCACACAGTGTGCAGACTATTCATTGCAGTGAGATACCTACTGGTAGGTGAACAAACAGAGGAGAGAAAAAGCTCCAACTAACAAGCGACAAACATAAGCAGTGTGTATCTGCGACACACTAAAGACTTAAGTGTCATCTGATAAATGTACCGTGAATCTATTAATCCTATCTGGTAAAACTTTTCCCCTTTGAAAATGTTGAGAGACAAGGTTGCCATAGAAACAAGCTATACAGAATGTGGGGGAGAGGTTTGGGGGTGGAATACTTTACAACTTCAATACCTTTTAAGGAGCGCAACAACAAAAGATGACAATTTATGCATACAAGTGCGCTAACCGGGTCTCTTCTTCCTTCCCTCTCTCTCTATTATTGCTCTCTGGGTTCTGTTCATTAATCATAAGGCCTTTTTTAATACACATCTGTTCATCTGTGTTATGTCCATATCGTAGGACCAAGGCTACGGTCAGACTAATAGGAAGAGCCCAGTTTAGATAGCAGTCTCTCTCTGTCTCTCTCGCTCTCTCTCTCTTCCTTTCTCTTTCTGTCTCTCTCTCTCTGTCTCTCTCTCTCTCTCTCTGTCTGTCTCTCTCTCTCTGTCTCTCTCTCTCTGTCTCTCTGTCTCTGTCTCTCTGTCTCTCTCTGTCTCTCTCTCTCTCTCTGTCTCTCTCTCTCTCTCTCTCACTCTGTCTGTCTCTCTCTCTCTCTCTGTCTCTCTCTCTCTCTCTTCCTCTCTCTTCCTGTATAGATCGATTCCACACCAGCGGAGGGGGAAAATATTTTTGTTGTCTGAGATTGTTCTGGCAATTCTCACGTAAACTTCATTGAGAGGAAGGATGTTTGACATGCTTTTTACATTTGTATCACATACCATTTTTGAGAAAGTCGTGATGAAAGTGGCCATTTTAGGCCCCTTTTTAGACCTATACATGCCTCCTGTAAGACCCTACAGTGGGGCAAAAAAGTATTTAGTCAGCCACCAATTGTGCAAGTTCTCCCACTTAAAAAGATGAGAGAGGCCTGTAATTTTCATCATAGGTACACTTCAACTATGACAGACAAAATGAGAAAAAAAATCCAGAAAATCACATTGTAGGATTTTTAATGAATTTATTTGCAAATTATGGTGGAAAATAAGTATTTGGTCAATAACAAAAGTTTATCTCAATACTTTGTTATATACGCTTTGTTGGCAATGACAGAGGTCAAACATTTTCTGTAAGTATTCACAAGTTTTTCACATACTGTTGCTGGTATTTTGGCCCATTCCTCCATGCAGATCTCCTCTAGAGCAGTGATGTTTTGGGACTGTTGCTGGGCAACACGGACTTTCAACTCCCTCCAAAGATTTTCTATGGGGTTGAGATCTGGAGACTGGCTAGGCCACTCCAGGACCTTGAAATGCTTCTTACGAAGCCACTCCTTCGTTGCCCGGGCAGTGTGTTTGGGATCATTGTCATGCTGAAAGACCCAGCCACGTTTCATCTTCAATGCCCTTGCTGATGGAAGGAGGTTTTCTCTCAAAATCTCACGATATATGGCCCCATTCATTCTTTCCTTTACACGGATCAGTCGTCCTGGTCCCTTTGCAGAAAAACAGCCCCAAAGCATGATGTTTCCACCCCCATGCTTCACAGTAGGTATGATGTTCTTTGGATGCAACTCAGCATTCTTTGTCCTCTAAACACGACGAGTTGAGTTTTTACCAAAAAGTTATATTTTGGTTTGATCTGACCATATGACATTCTCCTAATCTTCTTCTGGATCATCCAAATGCTCTCTAGCAAACTTCAGACTGGCCTGGACATGTACTGGCTTAAGCAGGGGGACACGTCTGGCACTGCAGGATATGAGTCCCTGGCGGCGTAGTGTGTTACTGATGGTAGAGTTTGTTACTTTGGTCCCAGCTCTCTGCAGGTCATTCACTAGGTCCCCCCGTGTGGTTCTGGGATTTTTGCTCACCGTTCTTGTGATCATTTTGACCCCACGGGGTGAGATCTTGCGTGGAGCCCCAGATCGAGGGAGATTATCAGTGGTCTTGTATGTCTTCCATTTCCTAATAATTGCTCCCACAGTTGATTTCTTCAAACCAAGCTGCTTACCTATTGCAGATTCAGTTTTCCCAGCCTGATGCAGGTCTACAATTTTGTTTCTGGTGTCCTTTGACAGCTCTTTGGTCTTGGCCATAGTGGAGTTTGGAGTGTGACTGTTTGAGGTTGTGGACAGGTGTCTTTTATACTGATAACAAGTTCAAACAGGTGCCATTAATACAGGTAACGAGTGGAAGACAGAGGAGCCTCTTAAAGAAGAAGTTACAGGTCTGTGAGAGCCAGAAATCTTGCTTGTTTGTAGGTGACCAAATACTTATTTTCCACCATAATTTGCAAATAAATTCATCAAAAATCCTACAATGTGATTTTCTGGATTTCTTCCCTAATTCTGACTGTCATAGTTGAAGTGTACCTATGATGAAAATTACAGGCCTCTCTCATCTTTTTAAGTGGGAGAACTTGCACAATTGGTGGCTGACTAAATACTTTTTTGCCCCACTGCATATGATCTGTGAAACAAACAGACATCTTGGTGTCATTATATTCCTTATAGTGTTCTCTCAAATATGGAGGATGTCTAGATTCCAAAATACTATTTCTATGTGAGAATGGCCAGAACAATCTGAGATACCAAAAATATTTTCTTTCTACGCTGGCGTGGAATCGCCCTGTATCTTCATCTCTCGCTTCATCTTTCTCTTTTTTTTCTCTGTCCCTCTATCTATTCCTCTCTCTTTTCATCTTTCTACTCTTTCAATCACTTTTGCTTTTCTCTATTCTCTCGCATCTTCTCTCGGCACTTCACTGTCAGGGCTGATACAAATCTGGGAGGCTCTCATACTGCTGTTCTGGTTGGATCCTCTTAGGAATCACTGTGATCTAGGGAAAAAAACAGAAAGAAATGATATATTTAAAGAGGACTTGAGAGAGGAGACATATTACATATCTATCCCTCTTCGAGTCCTCTTTGGTGCTCAGACATACAGCATATTGCAGTGAGAAACAACATTGCCGTATGTAATACCTAGCTTCTAGGAATCCATTCTGTCCAGATATGCTATGGGGTCTTGTGCCAGGATTCTTCTGATAGTGTTAGAGGTTGCTGTGATCTCAGAAATGATTATTTGTTTTTGTAAATTGTGGAGGCTATAATGTCAGTATCTGGGGGAATAGCCAGAGTCAAGCCTAATATCCTAATTCCTTACATCCCCATTACATCCCCATTACATCCCCATCCTTCCTAGCAGAAGAGACTGGCTATGATGGACAGGCTTGAATTATTCTCAAGTTGATGATGGACAGGAATGATGTGAAAATCACTGCGTTATTAAACAGCATTACCAAATGGAAGATTATCTTGAGTGACCCAGACACTCATTCTGTTCATGTTGAACACAGACTCTGCAGTTCAAATGTTGCCCTATTTATGCAGTGTGTGTTGATTAGATGTAGAAAGAAAATAGCAAGTAGACTTTCACTGAAATTAATGAGATTGGACTCATTATTATTTCCCTCGGCATTTCTTTGAAACATCAAACACTTCATCAATTAATGAGTGTCTCCGATGATAAACCTCAGAGCCACATAAACTGATGAAAGATGTATATTTTAATTTTAAAAATTAAGTTGAATACTATAGTTTTCCCCATGTATATAATCTTTTGGTGGAGGGAGATTAGAGCTTTGTGACATTTACAAAATTTGATCCTGGGTATAAAAAAAACAGGCCATGGTAAAATGAGTAGGTTTTTGATGTGGTGATAATTCCTCAAATCTGATCCTAAAAAAACATTGCCTCATTAGTGTTATATGAGTAGTTGTAGCTTCATAACCCCCCTTAAAGCTCTTCCAAAAGAAAGAAAATTACTCAATTCCTTCAAGTTTAATATGAAATCTGACTCCTTGTTTTCAACTTCCAGCACTGTGATGCTCCATCCAGCCTTCACCCTGTCCAACATGTATACAGGCCCAGGGAGAGAGTGGCGTCACTGCTTCATTGGCTGCATCCCAAATGGCACCCTCTTCCCTATAAAGTGCACTACGTTTGACCAGAGCCAGCTATTGATAGGGAATAGGGTGCCTTTTGTGAGAGTTATGTGTCGGGATATCAGACACGTTGTATGCGACTGCTCCATCTCATTAGTTCAGGCCTGGAGGCTCCAGAGGTGATTATGGAAGAACGGTGACTTCACTGCGTGGGCTGCCGCCAGCCAGGCGGGGAGACCGAGGAGGGCCTTGTTAGTTAAGGATACTTTTCAAACGCAATCAAGGTTTGAAAAATGAACGACCCACATTTTTTTAGGGTGGGGGATGTTTGATGCTAAGTGCTGAGTCGAATGCCAAGTAATCATTAGGATGCAGATCATCGATAGAACCTTAAGCTTTGTGCCATGATGTGGTCCTGAATGCTGATTCATGAGACATGGTGGATGTATGAGGTACAGATGAAGCTAAGGAAAACAGTGTAGGCCAGTGTTCTCTCTGTATATACATATTTTTTTCAACTTTCCATTTCTGTCCTCTTTCCATTCTATGCCTAATTTCTATGGCTTCCCAGGCTGCGCCATGTTCTAATGAGGCATTTCAGTTGCTGCTGGCCCGGAGATAGGGGATTCATCTGCTCCGGCACGTCGTCGTGGAGACCTCAACCACTGTTTCAAGAGCGTCCCTTCCTCTGTTGTACAAAAGCTCTTCTGCTGTCTTGGAAATTAGGCATCAACTATAGTGAATGAGGTATGAGTCATTGAAGCACAAGGCTTCAGGTGCTGCTTCAGGTGCTGTTTCAGGTGCTTATCTGTGCTCACTGTATTTCTCTCCAAGACTACTAGTTATTTATCCATACCCACACCATGCCCACACCATGCCCAGACCTCACAACATTTGAAATACAGGCAGGACATGCATTATTCACACATCAATTACACATCACATCACATCACAAGCTCATTCATATTTCATACATTCAAAGTCTTTTGTATTAATAAATACATTCCCACATGTACACAGATAGACACGTCTGGACAGTGGAGAAGAGCGCAGGGGCTGTATTAATGTGCTGGGGTATTCTGAACACTTAGAGAGAGGGGGCGGGGTACTGTTTACAGCAGCACCTGAAGCATGTGACCAGGGTGTAACAGCACAGACAGAACTGCTGCAGAAATTGCTCTCACACTACATCGAACGCTGTCAGTGTGCCTTGCTGAATCCTAGACTGCGTACAGCAATGCTGGGTGGAGAGAAATTAAACACACATGCAGGAGGGGTATAACTCATTCTCTTGAGCACAACGTTTGACTCGTTAAAAAGCAACAGGTTTCAAAGATCCACAGTGGCCGTGTCCAAATGCCCATACTTATGTCCTAAATAGTAGGGGAGGGGTGTGGTGTGCGAGAACACAGGAAGCAGTCCAGTAAACTACCTCCATATGAAAACCATTACCGTGCCTGCCTTTTATCAGACAGTCCCACCATCGTACCCCTGGCAAAAAGTACAGGAGAGATTTAATACACACATCTGAAAAAACTATGGCTGTGTCTGAAATCTGGCTTCCCTACTACTTACTTTAGAAAAAAAAAAATATATATATATATATATATATATATATTTATTATGTTTAGTTTTTGCGTCTTTCGGTTTTGTACACCAGCTTCAAACAGCTGAAAATACCATATTTTTGGTTATGGAAAATATATTTCACAGCGGTTTAGATGGTACAATGATTCTCTACACTATACTTGCTTGTTTTGTCACATAAACTGAAATTAAGCCAACTATCTCCTGGATTTCTTGCCAGGGTCATGATGGTGGGGCTGTCTGATAACAGGCAGGGTAATGGTTTGCATATGGAGGTAGTCTCCAGCATTGCTTCCTGTGTTTTCCTCTACCACACCACTTCCCTGATTTCCTCCATCTACCATAATGGCTACCAAATGGCACCCCTGACACCCCCTTGTACTAAATATATAGTCATGTAGGGAGAAAGTGTTGTGGGAGTGGGTTTTCTGGTCTGCTGTTGCAGCTGGAAAGAAAGCGGTGTGTTTGTTTGGCTTTGACCTTCAGGGCTAGCCAGTCTGTCATTTATGTTGCTTCCTGAAAATCAGCCTAAGGAAGTGAATTTCATGCCTAGGGTTTGGAAATGAGCCGAGTAAATGATGCATGCACTTTAAACATTAGATTACTCTATATGAGGCTATAAGCACACCTTGTCTGGATTCCAAGTATGGCTGACAGCATTGTGAGTTCACGGATGGATTCCCATTTAAATCAGAACTTTGTGCCTAACCAATGGAATGATTTGAACGATTATGACACACTTTCTTTAACACACAAAACATTTTCGAATGCTGTTTTTTTTTTCATGTGTGTTGTCGTTCTTGGCTGAATGGAAATGAATAAAACGTTCAAAGCCTGTGATCAGTACCTTTTTAATTTGTCATTAGGAAATTGCAGGTCAGTCGTAAAGAATGTCACCAGCCATCAGGGCTCTGTGACCTTGGCAGACCAGACCAGGGGGCCTGGCTATGGAGGATGGAGGCTCCATGCTGTGTCCCACATGGCACCCTATTCCCTACATAGTGAACTACTTATGATCGGAGCCCCCAATCATGGAGGTGGACCAGACCTTCAGCTATGTTAACCTGGATGACAGATGGTGCTAGTCCGTCCCTGGGTCTGTACTGATTTGGGCCCCTGGAATGCATATACGGTCCAGCCAGACAGGACGAGAACGGGGGGGGGGGTTGGGACAGAGAGTCCATGGGGGGGAGCCGGGGTTCAATGGCCCACGGCACAGATCCGGACAGAACCAGGCTGCACTTGATGGATGACCCCTGGTCGTCCAACCAGTATGAGTGAGCGTGTCGTCTACTGACAAGGCACTTTATCACAGGCATGGACCCCATGGACCTGCTCCCTGAGATGTTATAACTACCATAGGGGTTGAGGAGTCCAGGAAGGTTGGGACTGACGTGTAACGGTGTGAACAAGGGCATTCTGGGCTGTGTGGGTGGGCTTGAAGCTCAGTGGAAGTGGTGCAGACAGACCGACATTAGTCTGTCACACCTCAGTGTCACATTATCTTCATTGTTACTCATAGCTCCACATTCTTCACATGAAGCCTCTGATTGTGCATAAGGAAAGTACGCAGACCAGACTGGCATGTCCCCCACCCCTCAGTGTTACAGACTCTGCATCAGGGTAAGGCCCTCTGTTCTAATTGAGGGTTAAAGGCAGTAGATTCATTTCTACATTCCATTCACATTGATGTTTGGAAGCAGGTTATTTTTTATTTAACTAGGCAAGTCAGTTAAGAACAAACTCTTATTTACAATCACAGCCTAGGAACAGTGGGTTAACTGCCTTGTTCAGGGGCAGAACAACAGATTTTTACCTTGTCAGCTCGGGGATTCGATCTAGCAACCTTTCGGTTACTGGCCCACCACTCTACCACTAGGCTACCTGCCGTCATGCAGTCCCTCACACGGCTGACACTCTGTTTGAATTGTCCGCGGGAGTGGAGGAGGCTTCCTTATTGGTCTTTAACCGTTTTCCTGTCAGTTCAGGTTAAGCCAATCATTGGAAAAAAAAATCAGGAATCAGGAAAAACAAACAAGGTCCAAATTAAAGAGGCTGTCAGGAGAAAGAGAAAAAACAGTCCATCACAAGTGGCTGGTTTTTACTCTCGAAACGCAGCACAGGTTACAGCCCCAGTTAGCTGAAGCTAAATATCCCCGGTGTCATTGGTAGATCGATATGATCTGTCTGTATGACCGGAGGCACGGGCGGCTGAGGATCAGCTTGAGATATGCTCGTGAATAAACCATGTTGACTTCTTGGTCTGTTTACCCCAAAGCCAATTCGTGGACGTGTAGCACAAGACTTATGCTTTCCCCTTTTTGTTTTGAGCCTCTGGCACTGAGTGGCTGGGGTAGGAGTGTAGCCTAGCCTATAACCTCCACCATAGTTGGCAGACATTTCCATTAGCCAGGCAGACAGCCTGTGAAAGCTATCTCCAGTATGTACAACAGTTCCTAAAGGTTATTGTGTAATTGGTAGCTAACGCTGAAAGGCTCTGTCCTTCGTATTACTCTGCCTCTACTGCTGAGAGGCAGGAGGATCTCGACACGGTTCCATTACCATCAGGAGCATAAAAGGAGCAAAGCGCTCCAGGCAGCTCCATGGTGGCTAATAGCTCAATTACATTTAAATGAGTAGCTTACCTGGGAAGAAATGAGGGGCTGGCCAATGATGCTATAATAGAAATGTCATTATAGAAAAGGATGAGAGTGGAACATTTGGACAAAACCAACTCTAATGTTCTCTGTACCATTTGGATGCTCACGGTTCTTCCAAACCTTCCAGGAAGTCTAACAAAAGAAGGATATAGCAGCGTGACTTAACCAGTAGTTACAACCACAGGACTACTCTGGAGAGATGATTAACCTCATTCTTCTGAGCAGACCAAACAATCTTTTGAAATACTGTCATTTTGATTGCACTCCCGATAATTTCTACACGCCAAACAAAAACGATGGAAAACCTTTTTCTTTAAGGATAAATAGCGTATGCTTTAAATTCCATTAGTCTTAGTCTACAACCGTGGCCAGTAAAAATGAAATACAATGTAAATAAAATATAATGCAAAAATACTACCCTAAACATGACCCAGAGGAAATATACAATACATTCTCTTAATATATTCTGACAAGGCTCTGATGAAGACTGTGGTTGTACAATATGCATGTGTCCCAAATGGCACCCTATTCCCTATATAGTGCACTATATTTGACCAGGGCTTTGGTCAAAACTAGTGCACTATTTAGTGTATGGGGTGCCATTTTGGGACACAGGCCAGTCTAATGAAGATGCATCTGCTGAATATTACATAAAGGTGCTGTGTGGAGGTAAAGGAGGTTAAGGGCATTCAGGGCAGTATTCATTCATCTGACTGGCTTGCTGCTGCAGTGTGTCTCCCAAATGGCACCCTATTCCCTATATAGTGCACTAGTTTTGACCAGACACCCATAGGGCTCTGGTCAAAAGTAGTGCACTAAGTAGGGAATAGGGTGTCATTTTAGGGACATGGACAGAGAGTTTCTCCTTTCATCTGGCCAATGCTGTATTACTGTTCTCAGCATGAATATTTAAAACAGTGATTTAGATGCAAATGAGGTGCAATGCATTACCTGGAAACTTTATTTTCCTTTTCCACCCTGAAGCTGCCTCCTTGCACCCCATTGCAGCAACACAGCACAGTTACAAAACAGTGTTTTTGCCAGACACTCCCTTCTGAAGGAGACACCGAAATGAGACTGGTTAAGAAGTGGCTAGATAGTGATGTCTTTGCCAGAGGTATCAATTTACCTCGTAGGACGCGACAATAAAGAGTTAATGTTACACATCTGCAGCTGATGTCATAATGCCAATGCTGTCCCTAAGACACACAGATGATGTTTGACTGAGAAATGTTTCAGAGTTAGGCACAATACTCTTCGGTGAGTCATTACTCATTCTGTGTTATTGTCTGTTAGTGGCCTGCACAGTGAAAAGTCTCTGCTTAAAGGGGCAATCAGCAGTTGCTACATCCATTTCTGGACTTATAAGCTAATTATATGCACCCATTGATTCTTGAAGAATATAACTTATCATGAGCTTTAGTTCTACTGTGGTACCCCATCAGAACATAAAATATAAGCTTGTTTTGACTCCAATGTTTGTAAACAAAGAAAATATAAACAAACACTATATAGCCTCAAAACATGGTTAAAACGATCATTTAGATATCATGGATGGTCAATCCTTTCATCCATAGCTCTGTCTACGAAGTTGAGTGATTTTACATTTCTTCAGCCCCATCCCTCGTCTTTTTACCAAACCAGGGGCGGGGAGGCCACTTTGTTATTGTTTCTACTGCTGATTACCGCTTTAAATGAACTTTATTCAGGGAGCATAAACACAGTAATTGAACACAATTTTTTTCTTGTCAGCATAACAAGACAAATTACTCTAAAACCAATGGGTAATTGGCATCTAATTGAAGGGTAAAACTCTGATCTTTTCCAGTGGAATGTAGTGAAACACCACACTTGTAAACAACAAAGTGGTGTTGGACTTGCCTGGTTGGTCAGACACAGAGAGGAAGGCTAAGGAGGAGCCAGAGTAAGGAGAACTCCTCTCCTAGAGGAGGTCTGGTCTGGTGGTTTGCTGAGGTCTTGGCCTGGGTCTCTGTCTGTCTCTATGTCTCTGTGAAATCACTCACTGAGCTCCTCTGTGGCCGGCCCCCGTCCCAGAATCCTGAACTGTCTGGGCATCCACTGAGTGTAAACAATCTCCTGGGTGGTTGACATCATAGACCCGGGCCAAGGTTTGGGGAGAGAGGCTGGTTGGGCCAGGGGTTGGGGAGAGAGGGTAGACTGGTTGGGCCAGGGGTTGAGGGGTTGGGAGGGGGTAGACTGGTTGGGCCAGGGGTTGGGGGCCAGAGAGGGGTAGGCTGGTTGGGCCTGGACCAGGGGTTGGGGAGAGAGGGTAGACTGGTTGGGCCAGGGGTTGGGGAGAGAGGGTAGGCTGGTTGGGCCTGGGCCAGGGGTTGGGGAGAGAGGGTAGGCTGGTTGGGCCAGGGGTTGGGGAGAGAGGGTAGGCTTGTTGGGCCTGGGCCAGGGGTTGGGGAGAGAGGGTAGGCTGGTTGAGCCAGGGACAGTGGTTAGGATGAAAGGGTAGGCTGGTTGGGCCAGGGGTTGGGGAGAGAGGGTAGGCTGGTTGGGCCAGGGGTTGGGGAGAGAGGGTAGGCTGGTTGGGCCAGGGACAGTGGTTAGGATGAAAGGGTAGGCTGGTTGGACCTGGGCCTTACAGAACTCTCACAGTGCTACAGCAGCTGCCAAATCAGACAAGACAAGTGAGAGAAGCTTTGGGACTGCCTGGGAGGAACATTGAGCCTGGATGAGAAAGAAAACTCCTATTTTCTTTCTAGCATTAGGAAAAGCCAAAGAATGTCACAACATTCTTGTCTGATGATGATTGTTGCTGTAAAAGCTGAGATAGGCAGTAAGAAAATAATAATTAATCTAACAAACGTTTACATTCAGCTTTTAAATCAGAGCTCTATGCGCAATAAATGTCCACATGTTTCCAATTACTACATATCATAAAGCCAAGAAGACTTCAAAACTTCCAATGATTATTTCCATTATGAAATATACATAACAAGAGCAGCCATCCACTCACCTGCTATCTTGTATGTTCGCCATCTAGGGAATGAAATGGATATTTCCTCAGGGTGCAGCAGGGCTTAAGTCATACAACACTATACTGTTACCTCAGTAACTGTCATCTGGTGCTTTTGGCAGACCTTACTTTCTCACCTGCCCATTTTCAAACATTCGGCCAAAGGGTTTATGAGAGACGGAGGGAGCGAGAGAGAGACGGAGAGCATCTGTTTAGCGTTTCTGTCGTCGGGCAGGAGAGAGAAGGACAGTAACTCATTGTATGTTGTACATTTGAAACAGTACCTCTGCACTGTAAATCTGCACGCTGAGTCGGACTTCAACGGTTCTCATGGAGTGGCTGCGTTCCCAGGCAACGGGATGGTGTGTGTGTGTACATGCTTGCAGAAAGAAACGTGTGGACATGGTTAGTGGGGCAGTAGCAGTGGGTAGTCAGTGTTCACCACTCTCATATCTGACATGAGACTCTGTCACAGTAACGATTAGATTTATCTGAGCTGTCAATCAAGCTAGAAACACATCTAACATAATAACAGTGTACATGTGTGCAGCATGGGTACCTACATGTGGATTTTCCTACAGACTGTGTAAGTGCAGGAGTTGGTATCTCAGGACCCATTGCCTAGTCCTCTGTACTGTATGTTTATCAAAACACATGCCGTAGAGACAGGAGGACACAGAACTTGGGGATGTTTGGCGGTCAACACATTGATCTCCAACCTGCAGGGCCAGGAAACTCATTAGACAGCCTCAGACTTTCCAATAACCTGTATCTATGAAGGCATCTGCAAAAACGCTTTGACAACCAAACTGATGCAGCAGAGGAGAGGAGAGTGACCTTTATCAAATGGCAAAGGTGTCTGGGTTCGCTGCTGTCTGACGACACCAGATGGGTTCTGTCGACCTGATCAACTCTGTTGCCGTGGAAACCATAGGTGTATGTTTAGCCTCATCAGTGTCCTCCATATCTATGTTCCTTCATCAGGAGCAAAGCTAAGGCCCTGCTCCAGTCTATGGTGTAACACAGGACCAGTTACTTATGACAGATATATTGAAATGGAAACGGCATCGATGAATATATGGAGTGACTGATGTAACATAACACCAACGGTTATTCATCTGAAGAGGATCCTGTCTGTGGAATGGTATTATTCCTATAAATAGTTGCTTGTGACAGTCTTTGGAGATGAATTTCTCGTTGATGAATGGCGGGGTGTTAAAATAGTTGCTTCTGAGCTGTAAACAGCCGGGGTGAGGAAAAATGACCTGTCTAGGCAGTGAGGGGCCATGTGGCGTGAACAGGCATTCTTCAACTGTCACTCTGTGGACATGCACAAGGAGCCTGCATGGTTATTTTGATCTTGCTTGTGTGAGGTCTTGTAAGTGTCTTGTGGTATGTAAGATGCAATTGTACTAGTTTTTGTTTATTTAAAATACCACAAATCAAAACAGTTGTATATCTTTCAGTTCAGGTTAGGGTACAATAAACGTTTGTGTTGATACTCATTCACATAATTATATCACCTGCTATCTAGCCGACTATTTAGGCAAGGATGGGACAATACTCACCCCCTACCTACATGTACATAGTACTTCAATCAATCAATCACCAAACCAAATCAACTTGTACATATTACCTCAATCAATCACCCCAACTACCTTGTACCATACTACACTGACTCGGTACCGGTACTCCTTGTATATAGCCTCGTTATTGTTATTTTATTGTAATTTTATCGTGTTACTATTTTTTTCCTATTTGTACATTTGTCTTACTTTTTAAGTGCCTTGTTTGGAAACGGCTTGTAAGTAAGCATTCCATGGTAAAGTCTACACTTGTATTCGGCGCATGTGACAAATAACAGTTGATTTGAATAGGATGGAGAAAAAATTATAGAATTGGTGGAGCACAAGGTTTTTTCAGTTGGGCTTACTTGAAATGTCTTCTGGTGCAACTTTGTAGGCTACTTCACCTGAGTTCTCCATAGAAACCAACCCTAGTGAGAGACCAGAGGTTTCCTCACAGCACAGCAGCCCTGTCTTTAGACATCACATTCCTGTTAGTTTACTCTGGGATGGGAGGCTGGCCCGTGGAGTGTCTGTCTGAGCACGCTGGCCACGAACAGACCACACAATTTCACTCACAGCAGTTTGTGGAAAGTCTCTGGGTCTCTCCCCACCACATCAGGCCGATAGCGACGCGGTGTGCTAGCTATGTGCCTGAATAACCACTAACACTACCTAGCGCTGGGCTCTCTCTCAAGCCCCGTGGGCCTCTGAGGTTACTGAGCTTCGCTTGAGGCCAGGCTTACGGTATGGGCCAATAAAAAGGCATTACCATAGTTACCCTTAATGCCTCTACATGAAAACAACAACACTACTCCCCTCCCCTCCCTGTACGTTGTTGGAGTGTTGATGATTCTTAATTAAGGTGTGATGGACATTTTCTAGTCTCTACAGCCAACAATTAATTTATTTCCGCTCATAAAAACTCTTAGGACTTTTCTCTCCCACGTGAAGAGATTTCAATAAAGGTGCAATATGCAGAAATCGCTCCGCCATTTCCTGGTTGCTAAACATAACAAGCAATGTACAATGTAGAGAATCATTGTGCCATCTAAACCGTTGTGAAATATATTTTCATTAACCCAAAATATTGTATTTTCCGCTGTTTGAAGCTGATGTAAAAATCAAAAGTAAAAGAGCAAAAACAAAACGTAATAATGGGAAACATAGAAGTAGCGCACCTAGAACAGATCTAACAATTCATAGACTTGCTTTCAATGAGAACGACAGATCTATAACTCACAATTCTATATACATTTGGTCGGGTCACCCAAAAAGTTACATATTGCATCTTTAAAGGGGGATAAACTCAGCCTGGACTAGCTCACAGTACGGCCCATCCCCCGCCTGCAGCACCTCTCTTCCTCCTCTTGCGCATTACTAGCTCCGGATAATAAAGTCTCTTAATAAAATGACTTTTCTGCTGCTTCCCTCACTCGGGAACAGACCGGGTCTGGATCCAAACTGGTCTATACTGAACGGGTCTAGTTGTCTTCAGGTCAGTTCAGAACCGGTCTCTATATTTAAAAAAAATATTTTATACATATCGGTCAAGGTTGGAAAGCCCCAGATCCATTTCGTAACTGGTCCAACTTTTTTGGACCCGTGAAGACCTCTAGAGCAGCGAGGAGGGAGCGAGAGACAAGAGACAACTACCGACCAAGCTGACTCGCGCAATTGTAGAATTATAGCTGCCATAGCTTGGTTATTCATCATAAAATATGACTACGCAGTATCTGTCTTGACTGGATCAAACTTAGAGTAGCTAGCTAACGTTAGTTACAAATAACAACCTAATAATAGCCTACCTGTTCGCACTTGGTTATTGTGGCCTATCCTTTTCTTTTAACTACACAGTATTTCTGATCAATTTGATGTTATTTTAATGGACAAAAAAATTGCTTTTCTTTCAAAAACAAGGACATTTCTACGTGATCACAAATTTTTTAACGGTAGTATATATTTCAGGATGCTGTGTGTCCCTGGAAATGATCAGAATCGTGTTAAGATTACATTTTTGAAAACATAGCTTCTCCAAATAAAGTGGTCTCTTGTCACAACCTTCCTGAGTGGGCTCCCGAGTGGCGCAGTGGTCTAAGGCATTTCAGTGCAAGAGCTACCACTACAGTCCCTGGTTCAAATCCAGGCTGAATCACATCCGGCTGTGATTGGGAGTCCCATAGGGCGTCGCTCAGTTGGCCAAGCATTGCTGGGGTAGGCCGTCATTGTAAATAAGATTTTTGTCTTAAGTGACTTGCCTAGTTAAATAAAGGTTAAATAAAAAGAAAAGTAAATAAATCAAACCCCTGGTATGGGTTGAGGTTAGCCAAGGGACGGGGTAAGTAAATAAATCAAACCCCTGGTATGGGTTGAGGTTAGCCAAGGGACGGGGTAAGTAAATAAATCAAACCCCTGGTATGGGTTGAGGTTAGCCAAGGGACGGGGTAAGTAAATAAATCAAACCCCTGGTATGGGTTGAGGTTAGCCAAGGGACGGGGTAAGTAAATAAATCAAACCCCTGGTATGGGTTGAGGTTAGCCAAGGGACGGGGTAAGTAAATAAATCAAACCCCTGGTATGGGTTGAGGTTAGCCAAGGGACGGGGTAAGTAAATAAATCAAACCCCTGGTATGGGTTGAGGTTAGCCAAGGGACGGGACGGGGTAAGTAAATAAATCAAACCCCTGGTATGGGTTGAGGTTAGCCAAGGGACGGGGTAAGTAAATAAATCAAACCCCTGGTATGGGTTGAGGTTAGCCAAGGGACGGGGTAAGTAAATAAATCAAACCCCTGGTATGGGTTGAGGTTAGCCAAGGGACGGGGTAAGTAAATAAATCAAACCCCTGGTATGGGTTGAGGTTAGCCAAGGGACGGGGTAAGTTCAGCTCCTACAAATTTCTGTACTGAATTAAATATTATGACTACCTCATATATAACCATGTCTATCTTTTATTTCCCAAACACAAGTCAGCACAATTACAATAAATGTTGTTGTCTTTTAAGCATATTTTAACACAGGCTTAACACCTAACAAACACTTAGTACTTTAAAAACACTTTTTACATATGCCCAGGCCCTTTTGTTAGCTTATATCCCAGCAATAATGCCTTGCATTACGTCTGAGTAGAAAACACAAATTGGTTCAATTTGCCATTGGCTCAACCAATCGGCTAAACTTACCCCATGGTCATTTGTTTAACTTACCCCAATGCAAACATTTTGACTATATTAGCCCACACAACTACAAGGATGCACTTTCATGCTAGGTTTAGAAACCTCATATCAAAGCTTATTGAGACCCCCTCTTATATAGAACAATCTTACAATTAACTACTTTGGTTTAGATACAAGCATCATGAAACGTCTAACACAAGAAATTAATTTGACTTGGTGAGCTAACTTGCTTACCCCTTTTCCATGTAATTTCTTCCTTCAGACTCCATGAAATGATGTCCTCCTCTTAAATATTTGGTAAAATTATTGTTTTTGTGTATGGTTTCCTAGAAACAAGATTGGCTCAACTTACCCCTTTGGCTCAACTTACCCCACTCTCCTCCATATGTACTTAAACTGGGACATGCTTAACAGCCCGGCCATCCTACAATCTAAGCTTGATGCCCTCAATCTCACACAAATTATGAATGAACCTATCAGGTACAACCCCAAATCAGTAAACACGGGCACCCTCATAGATATCATCCTAACTAACTCGCCCTCCAAATACACCTCTGCTGTTTTCAATCAAGATCTCAGCGATCACTGCCTCATTGCCTGCATCCGTTATGGGTCTGCAGTCAAACAACCACCCCTCATCACTGTCAAATGCTCCCTAAAACACTTCTGCGAGCAGGCCTTTCTAATCGACCTGGTCGGGGTATCCTGGAACGACATTGACCTCATCCCGTCAGTAGAGGATTCCAGGTTATTCTTTAAAAGTGCCTTCCTCACCATCTTAAATAAGCATGCTCCATTCAAAAATTGTCGAACCAGGAATAGTTATAGCGCTTGGTTCACTCCAGACCTGTCGGCCCTTGACCAGCACAAAAACATCCGGTGGCGTTCTGCATTAGCATCGAATAGCCCCCGTGATATGCAACTTTTCAGCGAAGTTAGGAACCAATATACACAGGCAGTTAGGAAAGCTAAGGCTATCTTTTTAAAACAGAAATTTGCATCCTGTAGTATTAACTCAAAAAAGTTCTGGGACACTGTAAAGTCCATGGAGAATAAGAGCACCTCCTCCCAGCTGCCCACTGCACTGAGGCTAGGAAACACTGTCACTACCGATAAATCCACTATAATTGAGAATTTCAATAAGCATTTCTCTACGGCTGGCCATGCTTTCCACCTGGCTACGCCAACCCCGGTCAACTGCCCGGCACCCTCCACAGCAACTCACCCAAGCACCCACCATTTCTCCTTCACCCAAATCCAGATAGTTAGTGTTCTGAAAGAGCTGCAAAATCTGGAACCCTATAAATCAGCCGGGCTAGACAATCTGGACCATCTCTTTCTAAAAATTATCTGCCGAAATGGTTAGGCTATTACTAGCCTGTTCAATCTCTCTTTTGTATTGTCTGAGATTCCCTAACATTGGAAAGCTGCCGCGGTCATCCCGCTCTTCAAAGGGGGAGACACTCTAGACCTAAACTGCTACAGACCTATATCTATCCTACCTTGCCTTTCTAAGGTCTTCGAAAGCCAAGTTAATAAACAGATTACCGACCATTTCAAATCCCACATACCTTCTCCGCTATGCAATCTGGTTTCAGAGCTTGTCATGGGTGCACCTCAGCCACGCTCAAGGTCTTAAACGATGTCATAACTGCCATCGAAATGAGACATTACTGTGCAGACGTATTCATCGACCTGGCCAAGGCTTTTGACTTTGTCAATCACCACATTCTTATCGGCAGACTCAACCGCCTTGGTTTCTCAAATGACTGCCTCACCTGATTCACCAACTACTTCTCAGATAGAGTTCAATGTGTCAAATCGGAGGGCCTGTTGTCCGGACCTCTGGCAGTCTCTATGGGGGTGCCACAGGGTTCAATTCTCGGGCCGACTCTCTTCTCTGTATACATCAATGATGTCGCTCTTGCTGCTGGTGATTCTCTGATCCACCTCTACGCAGACGACACCATTCTGCATACTTCTGGCCTTTCTTTGGACACTGTGTTAACTAACCTTCCGTGGCCTCCAACTGCTCTTAAATGCTAGTAAACCGATCGCTGCCCACACCTGCCCGCCCGCCCAGCATCACTACTCTGGACGATTCTGACTTAGAATATGTGGACAACGACAAATACCTAGGTGTCTGGTTAGACTGTAAACTCTCCTTCCAGACTCACATTAAGCATCTCCAATCCAAAATTAAATCTAGAGTCGTCTTCCTACTTCACAACAAAGCATCCTTCACTCATGCTGCCAAACATACCCTCGTAAAACTGACCATCCTACCGATTCTTGACTTCGGCGATGTCATCTATAAAATAGCCTCCAACACTCTACTCAGTAAACTGGATGTAGTCTATCACAGTGCCATCCGTTTTGTCACCAAAGCCCCATATACTACCCACGACTGCGACCTGTACGCTCTCGATAGTTGGCCCTCGCTTCATACTCGTCGCCAAACCCACTGGCTTCAGTCTCTGATAGGTAAGGCCCTGCCTTATCTCAGCTCACTGGTCACCATAGCAGCACCCACCTGTAGCACGCGCTCCAGCAGGTATATCTCTCTAGTCACCCCCAAAGCCAATTCCTTCTTTGGCTGCCTTTCCTTCCAGTTCTCCGCTGCCAATGACTGGAATGAATTGCAAAAATCACTGAAGCTGGAGACTCTTACCTCCCTCACTAGCTTTAAGCACCAGCTGTCTGATAGCGTTAAGCACCACCTGTACATAGCCCATCTGTAAATAGCCCATCCAACTACCTCATCCCCATATGGTATTTATTTATTTATCTTGCTCCTTTGCACCCCTGTATCTCTACTTGCACATTCATATTCTGCACATCTACCATTCTAGTGTCTATATGGTATATTGTAATTATTTCGCCACCATGGCCTATTTATTGCCTTACCTCCCTTTTCTTACCTCATTTGCACATACTGTATATAGATTTTCTTCAACTGTATGTTTTGTTTATTCCATGTGTAACTCTGTGTTGTTGTATGTGTCGATTTGCTACGCTTTATCTTGGACAAGACGCAGTTGTAAATGAAAACTTCTCAACTTGCCTACCTGGCTAAATAAAGATGAAATAAATACATTTTAAAAAACCTGGAAGTTAGAGCATGTGGTAGTATGAGGATCAGCAGGGTTTGGACTAGAGTGACAGTTCATTACCTTGGCTTTCGGTTAGTATTTACCAGAGTCATATATACAGTTGAAGTCGAAAGTTTACATACACTTTAGCCAAATACATTTAAATTCCGTTTATCACAATTCCTGAAATGTAATCCTGTCTTAGGTCAGTTAGGATCTTCACTTTATTGTAAGAATGTGAAAAGTCAGAATAATAGAGAGAATGATTTATTTCAGCTTTTATTTATTTCATCACATTCCCAGGGGGTCAGAAGTTTACATACACTGAATGAGTATTTGGTAGCATTACCTTCAAATTGTTTAACTTGGGTCAAACAAGGGTAGCCTTCCACAAGCTTCCCACAATAAGTTGGGTGAATTTTGGCCCATTCCTCCTGACAGAACTGGTGTAACTAAGTCAGGTGTGTAGGCCTCCTTGCTCGCAGATGCTTTTTCAGTTCTGACCACAAACTTTCTATATGATTGAGGTCATGGCTTTGTGATGGCCACTCCAGTACCTTGACTTTGTTGTCCTTAAGCCATTTTGCCACAACTTTGGAAGTATTCTTGGGATCATTGTCCATTTGGAAGACCCATTTGCGACCAAGCTTTAACTTCCTGACTGATGTCTTGACATGTTGCTTCAATATATCCACATCATTTTCCTACCTCATGACGCCATCTATTTTGTGAAGTGCACCAGTCCCTCCTGCAGTAATGCACCCCCACATCATGATGCTGCAATATCATGATGCTGCCACCCCATGCTTCACGGTTGGGATAGTGTTCTTTGGCTTGCAAGTCTCCCCCCTTTTCCTCCAAACATAACGGTCGTCATTATGGCCAAACAGTTCTAAATTTGCCTCATCAGACCAGAGGACATTTCTCTAAAAAGTACGACCTTTGTCCTCATGTGCAGTTGCAAACCGTAGTCTGTTTTTTTTATGGCGGTTTTGGAGCTGTGGCTTCTTCCTTGCTGAGCGGCCTTTCAGGTTATGTCAATATAGGACTTGTTTTACTGTGGATATTGTCAAGTTCTGACCTTTATTTCCTTTGTTTTGTCTTTATTTAGGATGGTCAGTGCATAAGTTGGGGTGGGCAGTCTTTGTGTGTTTTTCTATGTTTTTCCATTTCTATGTTTGGCCTGATATGGTTCTCAATCAGAGGCAGCTGTTTATCATTGTCCCTGATTGGGAACCATATTTAGGTAGCCTGGGTTTCAATGTTGGTTTGTGGGTGTTTGTTTCCGTGTCTGTGTTTGTCACCACACGGGACTGTTTCGGTTTGGTTTTTGTTCATGTTCACATTTATTGTTTTGTAGTTCTTAGTGTTCAGTTTATGTTTTATAATAAACGATATGGACACTTACCACGCTGCGTTTTGGTCCGATCCCTGCTACAGTATCTGTAGTGGCAGTTTTCCTCCTCTTCGTCTGAAGAGGAGGACATCTGCCGCTACAGATATAGATACTTTTGTACCTGTTTCCTCCAGCATCTTCACAATGTCCTTCTGGGGTTGATTGTTCTGGGATTGATTTGCACTTTTCGCACCACAGTATGTTCACCTCTAGGAGACAGAACGCGTCTCCTTCCTGAGCAGTATGATGGCTGCGTGGTCCCATGGTGTTGATACTTGTGTGCTATTGTTTGTACAGATAAACGTGGTACCTTCAGGGATTTGTAAATTGCTCCCAATGATGAACCAGACTTGTGGAGGTCTACAATTTTTTTCAGAGGTCTTGGCTGATTTATTTTGATTGTCCCATAATGTCAAGCAAAGAGGCACTGGGTTTAAAGGTAGGCCTTGAAATACATCCACAGGTACACCTCCAATAGAACTGTTTGGCCATAATGATCATTGTTATATTTGGAGGAAAAAGGGGGAGGCTTGCAAGCCGAAAAACACCATCCCAACCGTGAAGCACAGGGGTGGCAGCATCATGTTGTGGGTGTGCTTTGCTGCAGGAGGGACTGGTCCACTTCAGATCCTAACTGACCTAAGACCTGGAATTTTTGCTAGGATTAAATGTCAGGAATTGTGAATAACTGAGTTTAAATGTATTTGGCTAAGGTGTATGTAAACTTCCGACTTCAACTATATACAGTGCCTTGCGAAAGTATTCGGCCCCTTGAACTTTGAGACCTTTTGCCACATTTCAGGCTTCAAACATAAAGATATAAAACTGTATTTTTTTGTGAAGAATCAACAACAAGTGGGACACAGTCATGAAGTGGAACGACATTTATTGGATATTTAAAACTTTTTTAACAAATCAAAAACTGAAAAATTGGGCGTGCAAAATTATTCAGCCCCCTTAAGTTAATACTTTGTAGCGCCACCTTTTGCTGCGATACAGCAGTTTTCAGTTCTTTCCACAACTTCTCGATTGGATTCAGGTCTGGACTTTGACTTGGCCATTCTAACACCTGGATATGTTTATTTTTGAACCATTCCATTGTAGATGTTGCTTTATGTTTTGTTGGAAGACAAATCTCCGTCCCAGTCTCAGGTCTTTTGCAGACTCCATCAGGTTTTCTTCCAGAATGGTCCTGTATTTGGCTCCATCCATCTTCCCATCAATTTTAACCATCTTCCCTGTCCCTGCTGAAGAAAATCAGGCCCAAACCATGATGCTGCCACCACCATGTTTGACAGTGGGGATGGTGTGTTCAGGGTGATGCGCTGTGTTGCTTTTACGCCAAACATAACGTTTTGCATTGTTGCCAAAAAGTTCAATTTTGGTTTCATCTGACCAGAGCACCTTCTTCCACATGTTTGGTGTGTCTCCCAGGTGGCTTGTGGCAAACTTTAAACGACACTTTTTATGGATATCTTTAAGAAATGGCTTTCTTCTTGCCACTCTTCCATAAAGGCCAGATATGTGCAATATACGACAATATTCTCCTTGTATGAGCTAAAAGTTTAGAGGGACGGCCAGGTCTTGGTAGATTTGCAGTGGTCTGATACTCCTTCCATTTCAATATTATCGCCTGCACAGTGCTCCTTGGGATGTTTAAAGCTTGGGAAATCTTTTTGTATCCAAATCCGGCTTTAAACTTCTTCACAACAGTATCTCGGACCTGCCTGGTGTGTTCCTTGTTCTTCATGATGCTCTCTGAGCTTTTAACGGACCTCTGAGACTATCACAGTGCAGGTGCATTTATACGGAGACTTGATTACACACAGGTGGATTGTATTTATCATCATTAGTCATTTAGGTCAACATTGGATCATTCAGAGATCCTCATTGAACTTCTGGAGAGAGTTTGCTGCACTGAAAGTAAAGGGGCTGAATAATTTTGCACACCCAATTTTTCAGTTTTTGATTTGTTAAAAAAGTTTGAAATATCCAATAAATGTCGTTCCACTTCATGATTGTGTCCCACTTGTTGTTGATTATTCACAAAAAAATACAGTTTTATATCTTTATGTTTGAAGCCTGAAATGTGGCAAAAGGTCGCAAAGTTCAAGGGGGCCGAATACTTTCGCAAGGCACTGTATATATATATATATATATATATATATATATATATATATATATACACAGTGGGGAGAACAAGTATTTGATACACTGCTGATTTTGCAGGTTTTCCTACTTACAAAGCATGTAGAGGTCTGTAATTGTTTATCATAGGTACACTTCAATTGTGAGAGACGGAATCTAAAACAAAAATCTAGAAAATCACATTGTATGATTTTTAAGTAATTCATTTGCATTTTATTGCATGACATAAGAATTTGATCACCTACCAACCAGTACGAATTCCGGCTCTCACAGACCTGTTAGCTTTTCTTTAAGAAGCCCTCCTGTTCTCCACTCATTACCTGTATTAACTGCACCTGTTTGAACTTGTTACCTGTATACAAGACACCTGTCCACACACTCAATCAAACAGACTCCAACCTCTCCACAATGGCCAAGACCAGAGAGCTGTGTAAGGACATCAGGGATAAAAGTGTAGACCTGCACAAGGCTGGGATTGGCTACAGGACAATAGGCAAGCAGCTTGGTGAGAAGGCAACAACTGTTGGCGCAATTATTAGAAAATGGAAAAAGTTCAAGATGACGGTCAATCACCCTCGGTCTGGGGCTCCATGCAAGATCTCACCTCGTGGGGCATCAATGATCATGAGGAAGGTGAGGGATCAGCCCAGAACTACATGGCAGGACCTGGCCAATGACCTGAAGAGAGCTGGGACCACAGTCTCAAAGAAAACCATTAGAAACACACTACGCCGTCATGGATTAAAATCCTCCATCCTCCTGCTCAAGCCAGCGCATGTCCAGGCCCGTCTGGAGTTTTCCAATGACCATCTGGATGATCCAGAGGAGGAATGGGAGAAGGTCATGTGGTCTGATGAGACAAAAATATAGCTTTTTGGTCCAAACTCCACTCGCAGTGTTTGGAGGAAGAAGAAGGAGGAGTACAACCCCAAGAACACCATCCCAACCGTGAAGCATGGAGGTGGAAACATCATTCTTTGGGGATGCTTTTCTGCAAAGGGGACAGGACGACTGCACCGTATTGAGGGGAGGATGGATGGGCCCTTGTATCGCGAGATCTTGGCCAACAACCTCCTTCCCTCAGTAAGAGCATTGAAGATGGGTCGTGGCTGGGTCTTCCAGCATGACAACGACACGAAACACACAGCCAGGGCAACTAAGGAGTGGCTCCGTAAGAAGCATCTCAAGGTCCTGGAGTGGCCTAGCCAGTCTCCAAGACCTGAACCCAATAGAAAATATTTGGAGGGAGCTGAAAGTTCGTATTGCCCAACGACAGCCCTGAAACCTGAAGGATCTGGAGAAGGTCTGTATGGAGGAGTTGGCCAAAATCCCTGCTGCAGTGTGTGCAAACCTGGTCAAGAACTACAGAAAACGTATGATCTCTGTAATTGCAAACAAAGGTTTCTGTACCAAATATTAAGTTATGCTTTTCTGATGTATCAAATGCTTCTGTCATGCAATAAAATGCAAAATAATTACTTAAAAATCATACAATGTGATTTTATGAATTTTTGTTTTAGATTCTGTCTCTCACAGTTGAAGTGTACCTATGATAGAAATGACAGACCTCTACATGCTTTGTACGTAGGAAAACCTGCAAAATCAGCAGTGTATCAAATACTTGTTCTCCGCACTGTATATATATCACATTGTATATTAGAATTAAAGTGGTCTGTTGTTTGGGCATGTGCATGTCTTGGAGCATGAGTCCTCAAAGTTCTGAGCGCTGACTGTGAGTGGAAGGAATGTCTGACTTGAGTCATCTGTGCTGCTGTGGAAGTGAGGTGTGTACTGTATCCCAGCTGTGGCCTTCAGATTCCTCCACTCTGAGCTGTACTGGTTAGTAAGTATCAGTGCTGGAGTCCATATATGTCCTTAACATTGGAATGTAGACCATATGGTTATGTTTATACCCCTGTACATCAACTCGGTACTGGTACCCCGTGTATAAAGCCAAGTTATCGTTACTCGTTGTGTATTTATTCGTTGTGTCATTATTTTTCTATTTTTCTCTCTGCATTGTTGGGAAAGGCCCTTAATAAGTTAAGCATTTCACTATTAGTGTACACGTTGTATACGAAGCCTGTGACAAATAACATTTGATTGATTGATTGATTGGTAGGATGAGGATTAGCAGGCTTTGGGCTGGAGGGACAGTTCATTACCTTGGCTTTCAGTTATAAAAATAATAATAATCATTTGGTGGGTGCTTATATTTGTTCTATTTCACAATTGGAATTATTTATTGTTGTTGCATATCCCAACTCCCCCGAGACACCTTAGTTAGTTGGGGCGGCAGGTAGCCTAGTGGTTTGAGCGTTTGGCCAGTAACCGGAAGGTTGCTGGATTGAATCCCCAAGCTGACAAGGTAAAAGTCTGTTGTTCTGCCCCTGAGCAAGGTAGTTAACCCACTGTTCCCTGGGTGCTGTGGATGTCGATTAAGGCAGCGCCCTGCACGTCTCTGATTCAGAGGGGCTGAATGTGGAAGACACATATTAGTTGAATACGTTCAGTTGAACAACTGAACAAGAATCCCCCTTAGTTGCTACCTTCACTGTGTTTTGGACACTGATGTCCAGCCTGTGATGAGTTTTTACTGGTGACCAGCCTTCTGTGTTTTTACTAGTGACCAGCCTTCTGTGTTTTTACTGGTGACCAGCCTTCTGTGTTTTTACTGGTGACCAGCCTTCTGTGTTTTTACTGGTGACCAACCTGTGATGAGTTTTTACTAGTGACCAGCCTTCTGTGTTTTTACTAGTGACCAGCCTTCTGCGTTTTACTAGTGACCAGCCTTCTGTGTTTTTACTAGTGACCAGCCTGTGTTTTACTAGTGACCAGCCTTCTGTGTTTTTACTAGTGACCAGCCTTCTGTGTTTTTACTGGTGACCAACCTGTGATGAGTTTTTACTGGTGACCAGCCTTCTGTGTTTTTACTGGTGACCAGCCTTCTGTGTTTTTACTGGTGACCAGCCTTCTGTGTTTTTACTAGTGACCAGCCTTCTGTGTTTTTACTAGTGACCAGCCTTCTGTGTTTTTACTAGTGACCAGCCTTCTGTGTTTTTACTGGTGACCAGCCTTCTGTGTTTTTACTGGTGACCAGCCTTCTGTGTTTTTACTACCAGCCTTCTGTGTTTTTACTAGCCTTCTGTGTTTTTACTAGTGACCAGCCTTCTGTGTTTTTACTAGTGACCAGCCTTCTGTGTTTTTACTAGTGACCAGCCTTCTGTGTTTTTACTAGTGACCAGCCTTCTGTGTTTTTACTGGTGACCAGCCTTCTGTGTTTTTACTGGTGACCAGCCTTCTGTGTTTTTACTAGTGACCAGCCTTCTGTGTTTTTACTAGTGACCAGCCTTCTGTGTTTTTACCTTCTGTGTTTTTACTGGTGACCAGCCTTCTGTGTTTTTACTAGTGACCAGCCTTCTGTGTTTTTACTAGTGACCAGCCTTCTGTGTTTTTACTAGTGACCAGCCTTCTGTGTTTTTACTAGTGACCAGCCTTCTGTGTTTTTACTAGTGACCAGCCTTCTGTGTTTTTTACTGGTGACCAGCCTTCTGTGTTTTTACTAGTGACCAGCCTTCTGTGTTTTTACTAGTGACCAGCCTTCTGTGTTTTTTACTGGTGACCAGCCTTCTGTGTTTTTACTAGTGACCAACCTTCTGTGTTTTTACTAGTGACCAGCCTTCTGTGTTTTTAATATAGGCATAAGCCTATAGAAACCTATCAGGTGTTTTAACGTAGTTCACAAGGCTAGTTAGATGTACACTACCGTTCAAAAGTTTAGGGTCACTTAGAAATGTTCTTGTTTTGGAAAGAAAAGCACAGAAAAGCATCCTGGAGTAGCCTCTTCACTGTTGACGTTGAGACTGGTGTTTTGCAGTTACTATTTAACGAAGCTGCCAGTTGAGGACTTGTGAGGCGTCTATTTCTCAAACTAGGCACTCTAATGTACTTCTCCTCTTGCTCAGTTGTGCACCGGGGCCTCCCACTCCTCTTTCTATTCTGGTTAGAGCCAGTTTGCCCTCTTCTGTGAAGGGAGTAGTACACAGCGTTATACGAGATCTTCAGTTTCTTGGCAATTTCTCGCATGGAATAGCCTTCGTTTCTCAGAACAAGAATAGACTGACAAGTTTCAGAAGAAAGTCTTTGTTTCTGGCCATTTTGAGCCTGTAATCGAACCCACAAATGTTGATGCTCCAGGTACTCAGCTAGTCTAAAGAAGGCCAGTTTTATTGCTTCTTTAATCAGGTCAACAGTTTTCAGCTATGCTAACATAATTGCAAAAGGGTTTTCTAATGATCAATTAGCCTTTTAAAATGACAAACTTGGATTAACTACCACAATGTGCCATTGGAACACAGGAGTGATGGTTGCTGACGACGGGTCTCTGTACGCCTAAGTAGATATTCCATAAAAAATCTGCCGTTTCCAGCTACATTAGTAATTTACAACATTAACAATGTCTACACTGTATTTCTGATCAATTTGATGTTATTTTAATGGACAACAAAATGTGATTTTCTTTCAAAAACAAGGACATTTCTAAGTGACACCAAACTTTTGAACGGTAGTGTAGTTTACAAGGCTAGTTAGACGTATTTCACACTACCCAACAAAATACTCACGAGAGACGTCGTCACACTTCCATAAAAAGTTCATTGTTTATTTTGAAGGTATTAAACGTTTCGATGACGCATACACCAGCACCTAGACCTAGTGCTGTTAATGTTTGTGTGTATTTGGTTCCCTAAATGTCAGCAGAAAGAACCGTCACTTTTGTGCCCCCCCAACAAGTCCTGGATCAAAGACATTCCCAGAAACCATCACTTTAGTGCCCCTCCTAACAAGTCCTGGATCAAAGACATTCCCAGAGTTATTATAAACCTGGCCCAACAGCGTAAGTGTCGGCATCTGCAACGCGGCTTGCTTTTTATGGAAGTCGTGCAGCGGGCTGGAGAGAGGATGGGTGCAATACTGCATTCCTTACTGTCAACTGAGCCCCCAAAACCAATGTAGCCCTGTAGAATAGCTGTCCCAGTGCTGTACAGCTGCTACAAGCCTTGGCTAACATGGTGGGGCATTTCAAAGGATAGGGTTAATAGCAACAAGTTTTGGTAAAATGGCTTTTGTTATATATACAGTATATAACAAGTATAAGTATATATATATTTATTTTTTTATTATTATTTTTTTATATTGTTTTATATATACTGTGTATATATATATACTGTATATGTGTGTGTGTGTGTTTTCTGGTTTTAACTGTACCCGAAATGAAAACAAAACCAGGCCCTATTTCTGTGGTAGAGCTGTGACATGAGTGCTGTGGCATGCTCTGTGCCCTGCATGAATTCCCCCAGATCCATTTTGCTCCGCTCCCTTCCAATAGCGTTTAGCACCAGTCTACACCCTCACTGTTCAGACACACTTATCATCTGTTCCAATGGTTAGAGTAGTGACGATAGTGGGATCCCAACACACAAAACTGACAGTCATTCTTTGACAACCATACAACAAACCCTATACAGGTCTACTGATGTGAGCCAGGCAATGCAATCCGTAACATGTTCTGCATAGGATTTTAAGGCTGAGAAGGCTGTCTCTTTACCAGGGGAGAGCTGGCTGGTTGAAAACCAGCGATGACTCCTATGACAAGCTCACCACACACACAAGGACCCACCTAGTGTCAGATTCACCCACACGCCAGCCGTCTCCAGACATAGAAAAATGCTTACATCCCTGGAAGAACAACTCATCTGGACCACGTTAGTTACTGTACCTGGAAGAGTTTCCGACTGACAGCATAGGGAATATCCTAATCCCCACAAATACTTATAATGTTCCACACTCACGTTCTACCAGTATATTTACTGAAGAGAAGAACAGCTGCTGCTTTGGAGGGGATAACATGTTTTGATCATTTTCTTCCTAATTCATAAATCTACAATGAGTTGCTACAGTAACATATGGCAGCCTAATCAGTCACAAGGGATTTTCTAATATTTTGTAATCACCGATTTGCCCATACTATGTGTGAGCAACCTGACTCAAGCTTGTAGGAAAGCAACCTGACTTGTTGGAAAGTCCGGAACTAAAAACACACTCTTGTAGTAGGGAACTTTCCCTTTGCCAAAAGTCTGAAAAACACACTAGTGATGCGTTGGCCTGTGAGTTACTGACAGAGTTGTAGAGTTTATTCAAGTTTAATTGAGGGACTATTGCCAAGGTTTTCTGGTAAAGAGATTGAAGCGATTGAGCAATATCCTGTTTTCTGGGCGATGGCTTGATTTCATAACCTCAGGTCAACACACTGAAATATAGCTCTACGTAGGAAAACAGTCCACTCTGTAGAATTTAACCAAGTACCAAGGGGGAATTCTTTGTTTTTTTCTTCTGTGTATTGAGGTAGATTTGTCCTGAGACATACAGTGTGCGGTCACAGGTTTAATGAAATACTGTTATTATTAAAAATATGAATGGATTCTGGAGTGTGAGGGATCATGTACACATAACAGTCATCTTTACAGAAAAACACAATTTAAGTTGTTTAATACTGTTTAATACTCTATAATGTTCTGCAGATACAGTAGACATTTTAAATGTTCACCTTTGGTCCGATGATTTATGACCAGAGGCTGGTACTATTTATGACCAGAGGCTGGTAATATTTATGACCAGAGACTGGTACTATTTATGACCAGAGACTGGTACTATTTATGACCAGAGACTGGTACTATTTATGACCAGAGGCTGGTACTATTTATGACCAGAGGCTGGTACTATTTATGACCAGAGGCTGGTACTATTTATGACCAGAGACTGGTACTATTTATGACCAGAGGCTGGTACTATTTATGACCAGAGGCTGGTACTATTTATGACCAGAGACTGGTACTATTTATGACCAGAGGCTGGTACTATTTATGACCAGAGGCTGGTACTATTTATGACCAGAGGCTGGTACTATTTATGACCAGAGGCTGGTACTATTTATGACCAGAGGCTGGTACTATTTATGACCAGAGACTGGTACTATTTATGACCAGAGGCTGGTACTATTTATGACCAGAGGCTGGTACTATTTATGACCAGAGGCTGGTACTATTTATGACCAGAGACTGGTACTTATTTATGACCAGAGACTGGTACTATTTATGACCAGAGGCTGGTACTATTTATGACCAGAGGCTGGTACTATTTATGACCCGAGACTGGTACTATTTATGACCAGAGACTGGTACTATACACATAACGTTACACTCATTTACTCAACTTCCAATCCACTGTACAGTCCTGTCGACATGTCTGTATGACGCTTTTATATGACATCACTTCCACCAGTCATTAACGTAAGCCAGTTGATGTTTAGTTTGCTGGATATTTAAGATTCACATCACCATACCAACTTATGTAAGAGACTTCTCTACATGAACACGAGACTCTTCACCTCAGGGTGTTTTCCCAGTAAATGCTATTGCCTCGGTCCTCATGAGTCATTTACATTGAGTTTAATGTGTTAAAAATAGATTTGCAGAGGTTACTACATCCCTCTACGGCGCTCAAGGCCCTATTCTGTGCTACGGTGGGTCTTGTTTGATGATCCAATCCCTTAACAGTGAATTAAGAGCAGAATGTCACTGATGCCTTTTCCTTCCATCCCCAAGACACATTACATAACATACCTGCTGCATGTTGGAACAGCCTGGTCCCAGATATGTTTGTGCTGTCTTTGCCAACTCCTATAGTCCTTGTCAAGCTATGTCACAATGACCATAGGAGTTGGCAAGATGACACAAACAGATCTGGGACAAGGCTGGTGTTGGAATGCCATGATTCCACAATGATTCTGTAATGCCCCTCCCATGGTAATCATGTTGTGGGCTAATGGGTATTAAAGTCCCTCTGTCTCCCTAGAGGGACACAGGCAGTGGCTTTCCAAGCTGTCTGAGTGCCTGGGAGATTCAGGACTCACTTGGAGATTCTTCTCTCATCCCAGCGATGATTTCAACCTATTACAGCCGTTCATATTACTCTCTTAGGACCTGCTTTAACCACCATGTGAATAAAGGTGGGCAATGGAAGGAGAACGTTAATAATATTATATTAAAATGGAGAAACTATTGAAACTAAGTCAAACGGAACTCTTACAAAAGGAGCAAGATCTGTCTTAACCTCCCCCTTTCCTCCCTATCACAGTGCCTACCATGATATAGACAAGGTCTCGATGGCGATGCACATACTATGATACAGAGACGAGGGGTCAAAAGCTAAACGTGAGCATTATGGATGCGTTGAGGGGGCATATCAATCATTGAAATACACAGGGCCTGTCGTTGCGCCGTAGCGAGGGCCCAGACTGGCAGAGCTGAGGTCATGTGTTATTTCATGTGAGGTGAGGTGGTCCCGTCCCATTGGAGGGCTCATGTTTCAATAGTGAAATGACAGCTTGATTTATGCCTCACTTCCTGTTGCCAGAGGTGATCACGAACGTTCCATGGGACATGTTAATGTGGCACGCTGAACCTATTGCTCTTGTTGAATTTTGATGCTAATCTAAGGCTGGTTGATACCTAGATTATGAGTATCAATTCAATGTCTCCAAGACATAGTTCTGAACTGAATGTGAAATTCCAGCAATTACTTAAATGCTGTAAAGCCTTATGATTATCCATGAGCAAGAAATCAAAACATTGTAACTAAAACTCTGACAAGAACTGACTCATGTCAACCTAATTTTCCTACTGTACTACAGACACCGCCTCTTTGTCAATACCAGTGAGCCCATGCCAACCTACTGGAAACCCAACAGATAATGCAGTTGAAACCAACCATGGTCAACCATGTTGACACTTATGGATGGTTCACAGTTCCTAATTACCATGGGAACACAACAGATAATTACCGTTAATGATACTCTTAGCTAGCGGGGTTGAGAAAACGAAAGACACAAAACACTGTCATTACCTAGTTTCTTTTGCAGTAGCTGACAGAGGAGATAACTACCCTGTTGTGCAGGAGGCTGATGATGATGATGCAGGCAGGCATATGAACTGTAGTAACCACTGGTCTGTTAGCACTCCCATTATCCCTGATCTGATGGTTGAAAAGAGATAGAACATGCTGCATTATACTGTATATACATAACAATGGACATATACTGTGTTATACCTACAGTAGAGAATCATAACATGTTTAGTTGAACGATTCTGAAGGCGGAATTCTACGCATCTGTTTAAACTGATGAGAGTGGTATGCTCATGAAGCACACAGTTTATATTGATCCGCAGCGCCATGGGTTTGTGTGCTCTGTTCTGCTCTGTTTCTGTGGTAGACTGGTGTCGTTGGGCAGTCAGCAGAGGGCTCAATGCGAGGGTTCAGAAGTCAAAGGTCAGGCTGCCGCAGGAGATGACTTTCGCTGGACTAGACGATGGGGCCTTTGAACGTAATGTACAATCTTGGGATTTTTATATAAATATAATGTAAAATCGTATTCAATTGTCAATCGTATTCAAACAAATGAACGCCAACTGAAATGTAAAGCTCATGATGTTCTTCCCAATGATTTTAGTGCTCCTCATACAATCCTCTGAGAAAAGGGAGAGAGTGACTCTTCAGCTAGACCTGAGTCACGATAAAGGAGGATGGTCCTCGAGTCCATTACAACTCTGAAAAGAGCAGCTGCAATCAAAGAAGGCTCAGTGGGTAATGGGACGGCTATGGGCCTGGGTCTCTCTGGAAAATGTTGTCTCATGACAGACTGGGCAATCTTCCCTGTAGCAGAGATCCAATTAGGACTGAGCCCGACGCACCTGGCCCCTCATCACGAGGGAAGTCATTAGCAAACCAATCTTATTCACTGTATCCCTTTAACATGGTAGATGGCACTACACGACGCTATACTCTCACTAAAAGCATGAACAGATGGAGAGAGAGATTGTATTTTTATTTTTACAGTGTTATGTAAAGTGGGGAGAAGATAGTAATTGTGGGGCTAGCAGACATAACCCACTGGGCAGACTTCAGTTCAATGTCTAGTTTTGATTTAAATTTGAAATCAACAAAAAGTGTCACCATGACGTTGGATTTAGATCAAAAGTTAGTTGAAAAAAAGATGAAACGCCCTTATGCTGATGACTTTTTGCAAATCCAATCAGTTTTCCACGTTGTTCCAACATCATCACATAGATTTTTTGTGGTTGCAATTAAGTGTAAACAATGTTGATTTAACCAGTTTTTGACCCGTGGGAATATGGCTTTTAACATACTTTTCACCGTCTTAAAAGAACATTTAATCTGTGGAAGAAACCATTTCTGATATAACTTCGCCTGAAACTTTCCAGCTAATGAAGGTGGTAGCTCCACTCACTAGCTCTATGTCATCGGGTGTATAAGAGATGAAGTCAGGTGCAGGAGAGTAGCGTGGAGGTAAACAGGCACACTTTTATTTTAGTTCCAAAAACGAGAGCACTACATAAATCAAATGCGCTCAAAACACGGAACATAACAAAAGTAAAGCGCGTAATAGAACACCACAATAACATGAAACAATTACACACAAAACATGAGGAAACAGAGGGTTAAATACAAGTAGATTGATTAGGGAAATGAAAACCAGGTGTGTATGGAAACAAGACAAGACAAATGGATATACGAGAAATGGAGCGGCGATGGCTAGAAAGCCGGTGACGACGATCGCCGAACGCCGCCCGAACAAGCAGAGGAGCCAACCTCAGCGGAGATCGTGAACCTCTATTACAAAAGCCAATAGACTCACTTCCTAGAGTCTTTATTCTTAAGCCAAATGACTTATCAAAGAAATTGTAGAGTGCCGTCGGAAAGTATTCAGACCCCTTTACTTTTTTAAACATTTTGTTACGTTACAGCTTTATTCTGAAACTGATGAAATAGTTTCCCCCCTTATCAATCTACACATAATACCCCAATACACCTCATTTATAATTTTAAATAACTGATATCACATTCACATCAGTATTCAGACTCTTTACTCAGTACTTTGTTGAAGCACATTTGGCAGCAATTACAGCATTGAGTCTTCTTGGGTATGAAGCTACAAGCTTGGCACATCTGTATTTAAAGAGTTTCTCCCATTCCGCTGTGCAGATCCTCTCAAGCTCTGTCAGTTTGGATGGGGAGGGTCGCTGCACAACTATTGTCAGGTCTCTCCAGAGATGTTTGATCGGGTTCAAGTCCGTGCTCTGGCTAGGCCACTCTAGGACATTCAGAGACTTGTCCCAAAGCCACTCTTGCGATGTCTTGGCTATGTGCTTAGGGTCATTGTCTTGTTGGAAGGTGAACCTTTTCCCCAGTCTGAGGTCCTGAGTGCTCTGGAGATCAAGGATCTCTCTGTACTTTGCTCTGTTCATCTATCCCTCGATCCTGACTAGTCTCCCAGTCCCTGCCGCTGAAAAACACCCCCACAGCATGATGCTGCCACCACCATGCTTCACCGTAGGGATGGTGCCAGGTTTCCTCCAGACGTGATGCCTGGCATTCAGGCCAAAGACTTCAATCTTGGTTACATCAGACCAGAGAATCTTGTTTCTCTTCTCTTGGTCAGAGATTTTAGGTGCCTTTTGGCAAACTCCAAGTGGGCTGTCGTGCCTTTTACTGAGGAGTGGCTTCTGTCTGGCCACTCTACCATGAAGGTGGTTGTCCCTCTGGAAGGTTCTCCCATCTCCACAGAGGAACTCTGGAGCTCATTCAGAGTGACCATCAGATTCTTGGTCACCTCTCTGATCAAGGGCCTTCTCCCCTGATTGCTCAGTTTGGCCGGGTGGCCAGCTCCTGGAAGAATCTGGGTGATTCCAAACTTCTTCCATTTAAGAATGAGGGAGTCCACTGTGTTCTTGCGGACCTTCAATACTCCAGACATTTTTTGGATGATCAATGGAAACAGGATGCACTTGAGCTCAATTTAGAGTCTCATAGCAAAGGGTCTGAATACTTATGTAAATGAGGTATATTTGTTTTTCTAACATTTCTAAAAATCTCTTCACTTTTTCATTATGGGGTATTGTGATGTCATTATGGGGTATTGTGTGTAGATTGATGAGGAACATTTTGTTTTATCCATTTTATAATAAGGCTGTAACGTAACATAATGTAGAAAAAAAAGTCAAGGGGTCTGAATACTTTCCGAATGCGCTGTACAGTTGTGGTCAAAAGATTTGAAAATGACACAAATATACATTTTCACAAAGTCTGCTGCCTCAGTTTGTATGATGGCAATTTTCATATACTCCAGAATGTTATGAAGAGTGATCAGATGAATTGCAATTAATTGCAAAGTCCCTCTTTGCCATGCAAATGAACTGAATTGGAAGCAAACAGCTGGAGGCAGGGCTTTCTCCTATAGAGCTCCATTTTTATGGAACGGTCTGCTTACCCATGTCAGAGACGCAAACTCGGTCTCAACCTTTAAGTCTTTACTGAAGACTCATCTCTTCAGTGGGTCATATGATTGAGTGTAGTCTGGCCCAGGAGTGGGAAGGTGAACGGAAAGGCTCTGGAGCAACGAACCGCCCTTGCTGTCTCTGCCTGGCCGATTCCCCTCTTTCCACTGGGATTCTCTGCCTCTACCCTGTTACGGGGGCTGAGTCACTGGCTTACTGGGGCTCTCTCATGCCGTCCCTGGGGGGGTGCGTCACCTGGGTGGGTTGATTCACTGTTGTGGTCGGCCTGTCTGGGTTGGCGCCCCCCCCCTTGGGTTGTGCCGTGGCGGAGATCTTTGTGGGCTATACTCGGCCTTGTCTCATGATGGTGAGTTGGTGGTTGAAGATATCCCTCTAGTGGTGTGGGGGCTGTGCTTTGGCAAAGTGGGTGGGGTTATATCCTTCCTGTTTGGCCCTGTCCGGGGGTGTCCTCGGATGGGGCCACAGTGTCTCCTGACCCCTCCTGTCTCAGCCTCCAGTATTTATGCTGCATTAGTTTATGTGTCGGGGGGCTAGGGTCAGTTTGTTATATCTGAGTACTTCTCCTGTCCTATTCGGTGTCCTGTGTGAATCTAAGTGTGCGTTCTCTAATTCTCTCCTTCTCTCTTTCTTTCTCTCTCTCGAGGACCTGAGCCCTAGGACCATGCCCCAGGACTACCTGACATGATGACTCCTTGCTGTCCCCAGTCCACCTGGCCATGCTGCTGCTCCAGTTTCAACTGGCCTGGGCCCTAGGACCATGTCCCAGGACTACCTGACATGATGACTCCTTGCTGTCCCCAGTCCACCTGGCCATGCTGCTGCTCCAGTTTCAACTGTTCTGCCTTACTATTATTCAACCATGCTGGTCATTTATGAACATTTGAACATCTTGGCCACGTTCTGTTATAATCTCCACCCGGCACAGCCAGAAGAGGACTGGCCACCCCACATATGCTCTCTCTAATTCTCTCTTTCTTTCTCTCTCTCGGAGGACCTGAGCCCTAGGACCGTGCCCCAGGACTACCTGACATGATGACTCCTTGCTGTCCCCAGTCCACCTGACTGTGCTGCTGCTCCAGTTTCAACTGTTCTGCCTTATTATTATTCGACCATGCTGGTCATTTATGAACATTTGAACATCTTGGTCATGTTCTGTTATAATCTCTACCCGGCACAGCCAGAAGAGGACTGGCCACCCCACATAGCCTGGTTCCTCTCTAGGTTTCTTCCTAGGTTTTGGCCTTTCTAGGGAGTTTTTCCTAGCCACCGTGCTTTTACACCTGCATTGTTTGCTGTTTGGGGTTTTAGGCTGGGTTTCTGTACAGCACTTTGAGATATCAGCTGATGTACGAAGGGCTATATAAATAAATTTGATTTGATTTGATTTGAACCCCAAAAAACATTTCCACTGCATTTCAGCCCGGCCACAAAAGGACCAGCTGACATCATGTCAGTGATTCTCTCGTTAACACGTGTGAGTGTTGATGAGGACAAGGCTGGAGATCACTCTGTCATGCTGATTGAGTTTGAATAACAGACTGGAAGCTTCAAAAGGAAGGTGGTGCTTGGAATCATTGTTCTTCCTTTGTAAATCATAGGCACCTGCAAGGAAACACGTGCCGTCATCATTGCTTTGCACAAAAAGAGCTTCGCAAGCAAGGATATTGCTGCCAGTAAGATTGCACCTAAATCAACCATTTTATCGGATCATCAAGAACTTCAAGGAGAGCGGTTCAATTGTTGTGAAGAAGGCTTCAGGGCGCCCAAGAAAGTCCAGCAAGCGCCAGGACTGTCTCCTAAAGTTGATTCAGCTGCTGGACAGAGCTTGCTCAGGAATGGCAGCAGGCAGGTGTGAGTGCATTAGCACGCACAGTGAGGCGAAGACTTTTAGAGGATGGCCTGGTGTCAAGAAGGGCAGCAAAGAAGCCACTTCTCTCCAAGAAAAACATCAGTGACAGACTGATATTCTGCAAAAGGTACAGGAATTGGACTGCTGAGGACTGGGGTAAAGCCATTTTCTCTGATGAATCCACTTTCAGATTGTTTGGGGCATCCGGAAAAAAGCTTGTCCGGAGAAGACAAGGTGAGCGCTACCATCAGTCCTGTGTCATGCCAACAGTAAAGCATCCTGAGACCATTCATGTGTGGGGTTGCTTCTCAGCCAAGGGAGTGGGCTCACTCACTATTTTGCCTAAGAACACAGCCATGAATAAAGAATGGTACCAACACATCCTCCGAGAGCAACTTCTCCCAACCATCCAGGAACAGTTTGGTGATGAACAATGCCTTTTCCAGCATGATGGAGCACCTTACCATAGGCAAAAGGGATAACTAAGTGGCTCGGGGAACAAAACATCAATATTTTGGGTCCATGGCCAGGAAACTCCCCAGACCTTAATCCAATTGAGAACTTGTGGTCAATCCTCAAGAGGCGGGTGGACAAACAAAAACCCACAAATTCTGACAAACTCCAAGCATTGATTATGCAAGAATGGGCTGCCATCAGTCAGGATGTGGTCCAGAAGTTAATTGACAGCATGCCAGGGCGGATTGCAGAGGTCTTGAAAAAGAAGGGTCAACACTGTAAATATTGACTCTTTGCATCAACTTCATGTAATTGTCAATAAAAGCCTTTGACACTTATGAAATGCTTGTAATTATATTTCAGTATTTCATAGTAACATCTGACAAAAATATCTTTGTGGAAATTAATATTTGTGTCATTCTCAAAACTTTTGGCCACGACTGTATGTGTGCCGTACGAACGCTGTAGTTTACATAATTGTGTGGCTGGTAGTGTTAACTTCTGTATGGATCATGTAACTTTGCAAGATGAAGCCCTGTAACCCGAAGGTCCTGCCACAGTCAGTGTCCAGTCAGTGTCCAAATCTAAGGATTAGTGAGGTCTGTAACAGAGAACCAGATAGGTGAGGTAGGGGCATGGGGTTAAGGGGAAAAACATGTATTTATCCTCTGTTCTGTCACCCATTTTAAGATAATCCTATATTCTCATTATTTCACCTCAACACAAAGCCCTGCTACACAAACTCACTTGCTTCCAGCAAAATCTGTCGAAACAGGTTAAATCCTTGCGTGAATCCTGTCCATTTGTCCCTTCTTGCTCTATAGAAGTAAACATAACGGTAGGCAAATGCCCTAACTCTAGCTTGGAGAACGAAAGAGCAAATGCCCTAACTCTAGCTTGGAGAACGAAAGAGCAAATGCCCTAACTCTAGCTTGGAGAACAAAAGAGCAAATGCCCTAACTCTAGCTTGGAGAACAAAAGAGCAAATGCCCTAACTCTAGCTTGGAGAACAAAAGAGCAAATGCCCTAACTCTAGCTTGGAGAACGAAAGAGCAAATGCCCCAACTCTAGCTTGGAGAACGAAAGAGCAAATGCCCTAACTCTAGCTTGGAGAACGAACGAGCAAATGCCCTAACTCTAGCTTGGAGAACGAAAGAGCAAATGTGAGGCCTTATCCCAGACTATGCATCTCTCTGACTCAATGAGCTCTGACATTACCGCTGTGTGGGGTGAAGACAAAGCTGACGTTACCACTGTGTGGGGTGAAGACAAAGCTGACGTTACCACTGTGTTGGGTGGAGACAAAGCTGACATTACCACTGTGTGGGGTGGAGACAAAGCTGACATTACCACTGTGTTGGGTGAACACAAAGCTGACTGTTACGAATCCCTTTTGGCCCGACAGTCTAGGGGGGATGGTAATGAGACCCGTAACATAACTCATGCAAATTATTATTGTGACAAAGTAAAAGTGTGCACGAAATAACCACGACAACAGAAATCTACCGTCAAACTCTAGGTTTATTTATAAACACACGGTAATGGGGGGAGCAGGAAAAGGGGCTGAGCTGGACCCAAGGAAAGAAACAATAAGTATTCAAAAACCCCCCTAAGCTAGACTAGCCTACTTTAACAACAGCTAACTAACCAACCAAAAATACAGTGGGTGGTCCGCCCAGTTCTAACTAGTGTATTTAACAAAGTTTACCTACGGGTAGTGTATGCCCATGGGCGACTTGTCTTGGTTTCCCCCTTTTCCCACCAGCAACAAACAAACACCATAACCAAAAACAATACTCACAGGTGATGACAAAGTGCTATGAGGTGCTTAAACAAAAGAGAGGTGAAGACACAAAGCGAGAGTGAAACACAGAGACCTCCAGACATGGCATTTACAGAGAGATTGAGCTAGAGATTGAGCTCCAGAACAAACAAATGATGGGGTTTTTAAACCATGGGGAAGGAACTGTGATAGGATAGGAAGTAGGAGGAGGTGTGTCTTCTGATTGATGATTGATTGTTGACTGATTGGGGAGTGATGGTTTTCACCTGTGAGGGGAGAAGGAGAGAAAAGAAACACACACAGGATACACACACACACACAGGATAACTGTATCCGTAACACTCCCACCCTTAAAAGAGCAACCCTAAGGGTTGCGACTACAGTATTTCAATGAATACTCACAACAAAGCAACAACCTTGCAAAACATACAGAAATCATTTTCACACACGAGACAAAGCATCTGCCAACACATTATCAGAACCCTTTTTGTGGCGGATCTCCAAATTATAATTTTGTACAATCAGCGCCCAACGCATAAGGCGCTGGTTCTGGTTGTACATTCGGTGGAGAAAAACTAAGGGGTTATGGTCAGTATATACAATCACGGGTAGGGCACTGGAACCAATATATACTTCAAAGTATTGCAGAGCCAACAACAAAGCAAGAGCTTCTTGTTCTATTGTCGCATAGTTTGTTTGACATTTATTAAATTTACGTGAAAAATAACAAACGGGATGATCCACTCCACTCTTGTCCTGCTGCAGTAGAACAGCACCAGCACCTCTGGCACTAGCATCTACCTCAAGTTTGAACGGTTGTTCAAAATCTGGAGCAGCAAGTACAGGTGTACTACATAAGAGCGCTTTCGCTGATTCAAAAGCTCTCTTACAATCAGGGGACCACACAAATGGTCTAGCTGGACTAAGCAAATCGGTCAATGGAGCAACTACCGCAGAGAAATTTTTACAGAAGCTACGGTAGTAGCCAACCATCCCTAAAAAGCGGCGTAGCTCTCGTCTGGTGGTAGGTGCAGGGAATGCAGTTATAGCCAAGACCTTGGCATCAACAGGGCGCACCTGTCCATGGCCAACCTCTTTACCGAGATAGGTAACAGTAGCCTTCCCAAACTCGCACTTTGCCAAGTTCAGGGTTAGAGAAGCAGCTGCCAACCGTTCACATACTACCCTTAGCGAGTCAACATGATCTGACCACTCAGACGAATAAATCACTAGGTCATCAAGGTATGCACTACAATTAGGAACGCCAGCTAATACGGAGTTAACCAGTCGTTGGAAAGTGGCTGGTGCATTTCGCATCCCAAAAGCCATGACTGAGTACTGTAGGAAGTTGTCTGGGGTCACAAAGGCAGAAATCTCAGAAGCACGTGAAGTTAACGGAACCTGCCAGTAACCTTTAAGAGGTCTAACTTAGTTACATACTTAGCAGCACCAATAGTGTCGATACAGTCGTCCAGTCGGGGTAACGGGAACGAATCTGGCATTGTGACAGAATTTACCTTTCGATAATCCGTACATAACCTGGACGTACCATCAGGTTTAGGAACCAAAATGCAAGGAGAACTCCAAGGGCTTGAACTTGGCTTAGCCAGGTCATTCTCCAACAAATATCTCACCTCATCCCTCATTATCTTCCTCTTGGAAGCGTTGATACGATATGGGTGTTGCTTGATAGGTGTAGCATTTCCAACATTAATGTCATGTTCCAACACATTTGTGCGAGTAGGAACGTCATTAAAGAGACATGGAAAACTGTGTAGTAGCCTCTCAATATCATTGGCCTGTCCATCCGTTAAATGAACCAGACCGGATAGGATAGACAGCAGCATTTCTGAGTTGGGCAATCTAACACACTGCTGCTGAGTATTGCGCAACTCCAAGCCATCAACATCATCAATATGACAGTCCACTATCATAGCAGTAGTAGCAGAGGAGACAGCAGTACCTTCCTCTGTTTTTGAACTCTCTAACTGTGTGATGGGTCGGGTGTGGTAAGCTTTCAACATGTTAATGTGACACACACGAGATCGGCGCTGTCTATCAGGAGTTTGAAGCACATAGTCAGTTTCACTTATTTTCTTTTCAATTACATAAGGACCCGAGAAACGAGCTGACAGTGAAGATCCTGGAACAGGTAATAACACCAGTACTTGGTCACCTGGCTGTAATGGACGAGAAACAGCCTCTTTATCATAGTGTCTTTTCATGCTCCTCTGTGAGGAAGACAGAGCTTCCTTTGCGAGAGCACAAGCTTGGTGTAGGCGCTCACGAAAGCGACTAACGTAGTCCAACACATTCTCATCTCTGGTACACAACTCTTGGGACAAGAACTGTTCTTTAAGGACTTTCATTGGTCCTCTCACTGTGTGACCAAACACCAGTTCAGCCGGGCTGAAACCTAGGGACTCCTGCACAGTTTCACGAGCAGCAAACAAAACTAGAGGAACTCCCTCATCCCAATCTTTCTCAGATTCCAAACAATATTTACGTAGCATAGACTTCAGTGTCTGATGCCATCTTTCAAGTGCACCCTGAGACTCTGGGTGATAGGCGCTGACACACGGTGCGTAATTGACAAGGATTTTAACACCTGCCTGAAGAGCTTGGATAGGAAATTGGTTCCTTGATCGCTTTGTACCACCCTAGGTAACCCGAATGTCGTGAAGAATTTTATTAAGGCTTTACTCACTACCGGGGCGGTAATCCTTCTCAGAGGAATGGCCTCGGGGTATCTTGTAGCCATACACATTATCGTTAACAAAAACTGGTTACCCGATTTTGTCTTCGGTAACGGTCCGACACAATCAACCACCACATGCTCGAATGGTTCACCTATGACAGGTATGGGACAAAGAGGAGCGGGAGGAATAACCTGATTTGGTTTTCCTGTTATCTGACATGTGTGGCATGTCCGACAGAACTGAGCCACATCTTGTTTTAAACCCGGCCAAAAGAAATGTCGAAGGATCCGATCATAAGTTTTTGTGATTCCTAAATGACCAGACCACTGGTGATCATGAGCAAGGGATAACACATTTTGTCGAAAGGCTGTAGGAATCACTATTTGGTAAACAGCATTCCAATCTCCATCCGCGTCAACATGGGATTTCCATTTACGCATGAGGAGATTACCATCAATGAAGTAAGCCACGTTCTTCTTCTTCACATCTTCCAATGAGACAACACTAGAAAAACATTTAGCAAGCTTGTTGTCAACCTTTTGGTTAGCAATCAGCTGCTCACGAGTGACTGGTAACTGTATTGCATCAGCAATAAGTTCAACGTTCTTTGATTCTTTCCTGGGCTGTTTGTCAGAGGTGATCAGCTTCTCAGAGGTATCACACAATCCATCTTCTTGATCAACCTCTTTGAACAGAACAGTGTTTGACAAATCTATCACGTCATCCTCTTGTCGTGCCTGAGCACGAGTGACAGCACAAGCGGGGAACACATGTGGATAACTCTGTGCCAGCTCATTCGAGAGAGAGTGGTCACTTTTATCCAATACTTCCAATACGGGTACTACCTTTCCTCCGGCAATATCGTTACCCATTATAAAGGTCACACCTTTCACTGGCAACATAGGACGTACCCCCACTCTGAATATTCCACTGATTAACTCAGAGTGTACTTTCACAAAGTGCAATGGCACTGGGACAAAACCCATTTCAATACCCTGCACTAACACACTGGAACCACAATATGTATCGTCAGATAAGGGCAACACATCAGACAATATAAACGACTGCGCCGCACCAGTATCTCTAAGGATTTTAACCGGTCGCTGAGACGCTTCGTCATTCGTTAGGGACACAAACCCCTCGAAAATGAATGGTTCATAACTGCGGTCGGGGACTGAGACTTTCAAACTACAGTTACCCTGAGGCACCTGTTTTGTTGCAGACCTCACAACCGTACGAATTAGAGCAACACCTGTTGGTGGCTTGGCACGAAGAGGCATCCCTTGTTTGCGTTTAAGCAGGAAGCAATCAGTAATCATATGTCCTACTTTATGACAATAGAAACAGGGACGCTCATTCTTTTGGCGTGCTTGATATACTACTGCTGGCCGACTAGGGCTAAAGGTAGGAAACTCAGTGGCTCTACTCTCAGTTTGAGCCGAAAACACACTCTTGTGCGTCAACACAAACTCGTCTGCCAACACAGACGCTTCTGCCAGGGAGGATACTTTCTGTTCGTTTAGGTAAACTACAATGCGTTCGGGTAAGCAATTTTTAAACTCTTCCAACAAGATTAACTCCCGGAGAGAGTTGAAATCAGTTACCTTACTAGCAGCATGCCATTTATCAAACAGATTTCCCTTGTCTCTAGCAAATTCCACATAAGTCTTACTAGAAGACTTTCTATGAGACCTAAATCTCTGTCGGTATGCCTCAGGCACAAGCTCATAGGCACGAAGAACAGTAGCTTTGACCACTTCGTAATTCAAACTGTCCTCCAGAGGTAACGCTGACAAAACCTCTTGGGCTTTACCAGTTAATTTACCCTGAAGTAATAGGCACCATACCTCTTCAGGCCATTTCAATGCTACGGCTATACGCTCAAATACACAAAAATAGGAGTCAACCTCTGACTCTCTGAACAAAGGTACTAAGGCAATCTGCCTACTAATGTCAAACGTGTTTGAGGACACAGCAGTTGAGGACGGCTCACAAACAGGCACAGTAGGACCGGAGGCTAGCCTCGCTGTCTCTGCCTCCAGTTCCATCTGGCGCATTTTGAACTCCAACTGCCTTTGTTCTCTGTCTGCCTCAATTTTACACATCTCCAAATGCCGTTGTTCTCGTTCTTTTTCTGCCTCTATTTTACATATCTCCAACTGGAGAGTCTCTTGCCTAATTTGGGCTCTCTCTTCCACCTCCAGTTGGAACTGTGCTAAACGGACATCCCTCCTGGCATCACCATTTGACAGTGGGGAGAGTGGATCAAAACGGGACAATGTGGCTGGTGTTTTAGCCTCTCCCTCATTATCAGACACCAATGGGCTTACAGGAGCAGCAACATCCGCTACAGGGGTAGTAGGCTCAGGCAGCGGTAACACAAGCACCTGCTCTTCCAACAATACATTTAATACTAACCGTTTAACCTCCGCCTTAACTAAACTCTGCGGAATCGATACTGAATAATGGTCAGCCAAGGTCATTAAATCAACTCTACGACATTTGTCAAAAACCTCCCACGAAGGGTTATCCAAAAAGGATCTCAAATCAAAAGTAGTCATGTTACACTACTTCACAAGTGCCAAAGAAAATAGCAAACACTAATGCTACTTCAGCTATGACGCTCAACACTGAACTATACCACTACAACAATCTACATGAGCGGCATGGGTGTCAGTTATGACAGATCCCGGACGAGGCTCCACTTATGTTACGAATCCCTTTTGGCCCGACAGTCTAGGGGGGATGGTAATGAGACCCGTAACATAACTCATGCAAATTATTATTGTGACAAAGTAAAAGTGTGCACAAAATAACCACGACAACAGAAATCTACCGTCAAACTCTAGGTTTATTTATAAACACACGGTAATGGGGGGAGCAGGAAAAGGGGCTGAGCTGGACCCAAGGAAAGAAACAATAAGTATTCAAAAACACCCCTAAGCTAGACTAGCCTACTTTAACAACAGCTAACTAACCAACCAAAAATACAGTGGGTGGTCCGCCCAGTTCTAACTAGTGTATTTAACAAAGTTCACCTACGGGTAGTGTATGCCCATGGGCGACTTGTCTTGGTTTCCCCCTTTTCCCACCAGCAACAAACAAACACCATAACCAAAAACAATACTCACAGGTGATGACAAAGTGCTATGAGGTGCTTAAACAAAAGAGAGGTGAAGACACAAAGCGAGAGTGAAACACAGAGACCTCCAGACATGGCATTTACAGAGAGATTGAGCTAGAGATTGAGCTCGAGATTGAGCTAGAGATTGAGCTCCAGAACAAACAAATGATGGGGTTTTTAAACCATGGGAAGGAACTGTGATAGGATAGGAAGTAGGAGGAGGTGTGTCTTCTGATTGATTGATTGATTGTTGACTGATTGGGGAGTGATGGTTTTCACCTGTGAGGGGAGAAGGAGAGAAAATAAACACACACACAGGATACACACACACAGGATAACTGTATCCGTAACACTGACATTACCACTGTGTTGGGTGGAGACAAAGCTGACATTACCACTGTGTTGGGTGGAGACAAAGCTGACATTACCTCTTTGTGGTGTGGAGACAAAGCTGACATTACCGCTTTGTGGTGTGGAGACAAAGCTGACATTACCGCTTTGTGGTGTGGAGACAAAGCTGACATTACCACTGTGTTGGGTGAAGACAAAGCTGACATTACCACTGTGTTGGGTGGAGACAAAGCTGACATTACCACTGTGTCGGGTGAAGACAAAGCTGACATTACCACTGTCTCGGGTGAAGACAAAGCTGACATTACCACTGTGTTGGGTGAAGACAAAGCTGACATTACCACTGTGTTGGGTGGAGACAAAGCTGACATTACCACTGTGTTGGGTGGAGACAAAGCTGACATTACCACTGTATTGGGTGGAGACAAAGCTGACATTACCACTGTGTTGGGTGGAGACAAAGCTGACATTACCACTGTGTTGGGTGGAGACAAAGCTGACATTACCACTGTCTCGGGTGAAGACAAAGCTGACGTTACCACTGTGTGGTGTGGAGACAAAGCTGACATTACCACTGTGTTGGGTGGAGACAAAATTCTCTGGGGATATATACTAGGACCTCACAGCAGCTGAGCAGGTCTGAGTAGACCGTCCATGCGATTCACTGATATGAAAGGAGAATGTTAATATAAATGTTTGTAAAGCAGGATAAATTATGTTGATGCTTAATACTACCTGGTGTCATTACGCATGAGATGATATTGTCATTACAGTAGTAGCTGCCATACAATGTTACATTCTCTATAATTATGTAGCAGAATTTGAAGTGTCTCATCACTCTGAATAATAGTGTGACTACTTGTCTTAGCCTACTAAACCTGCTATTTCAGAATGTAATTTAATATCTGTGCTCTCGCATTGTCTTATATTTGAGTTTCTCATATAATATATTCATGGCTCATTTTCAAACTACACTACATGGCCAAACGTATGTGGACACCTGCTCGTTGAACATCTCATTCTAAAACCATGGGCATTAATATGGAGGTCATCCTCCCCCTGGGCTGCTGTAACAGCCTCCACTCTTCTGGGAAACCTTTCCACTAGATGCTGGAACATTGCTGCGGGGAATTGTTTCCATTCTGTCATAAGAGCATTAGTGAGGTCGGGCACTGATGTTGGGCGATTAGGCCTGGCTCAGAGTCAACGTCAGGGCTCTGTGCAGGCCAGTCAAGTTCTTCCACACCGATCTCAACAAACCATTGCTGTATGGACCTCGCTTTGTGCAAAAGTGGAATTGTTATACTGAGACTGTAAAGAGCTTTCCCCAAACTGTTGCCACAAAATTGGAAGCACAGAATCGTCTAGAATGTCATTGTTTGCTGTAGCGTTAAGATTTTCCTTTACTGGAACTAAGGGGCGTGGCCCGAACCATGAAAAACAGCCCCAGACCATTATTCCTCCTCTACCAAACTTTACAGTTGGCACTCCTGGCATCTACCAAACCCACATTCGTCCATCGGACTGCCAGATAGTGAAGTGTAAATCATCACATCGGATTACTCCAGAGTCCAATGGCAGCGAACTTTACATCACTCCAGCCGACGCTTGGCATTGCGCATGGTGATCTTAGGCTTGTGTGTGGCTGCTCGGCCATGGAAACCCATTTCATGAAGCTCCCGGCGAACAGTTCTTGCGCTGACGTTGTTTCCAGAGGCAGTTGGAACTTGGTAGTGAGTGTTGCAACCAAGGACAGATCCTTTTTACGTTACATGCTTCAGCACTCGGCTGTCTCGATCTGTGAGCTTGTGGGGCCTACCACTTCGCGGCTGAGCCGTTGTTGCTCCTAGACGTTTCCACTTCACAATAACAGCACTTACAGTTGACCGGGGCAGCTCTAGTTGGGCAGAAATTTGACAAACTGACTTATTGGAAAGGTGGCATCCTGCCAAAAGCTTCCTTTCTGAGCTTATTTAATGACTACGAAAATCAATTAAAATGGCTGCCATCAGATATATTCACCTGAGAGTTTTCTGTCTCGACTCATTCCTCCATGATGACCACTACAAAACCCTGTGACCCTCCATACCTGACTATTCCATATATGAACAACAATATTACTATTCTCACTTGGTGCAACTTTGTTGAGCAATGATGAGATGGTGGTGAGTTCCATGTGTGAAGAAAAGTGTAGGGAAGACCTAGGAAAACATTGGGGGGGTAATTGTTGCCTTGTGAATCTCCAGCTGTAATCCACATGTTGTTAGAGGAACATCAGCATGCATATAGTGATTATCTTGACATACTGCTATACAACATACAGTTACAATACCAGAACAGCCAGAATATGGAATATATTCATACTTACCACCTTCCCTTCTCCCACTTGGATTACTTTGTAATACCAGGGATTTGCTTTCTACTCCACTGATAGAATGAATCAAACCTGGCATGAAATTGCATATCTCTTTTCTTACCTTTCTTTTGCATAATTTGCTGTTTTTTTTGTATTCATGCCCACGGCTGGTTGAATACCATAATACAGGAGTGAAATACAGTGGGGTATGTAAGAAGAACTGATCTGGTGATGTCAACATTTGTTCTTGCATCTTTCACTTCCAATTCTCTGAAATCAGAATCTTTGTGACATTTCACAACACCTCTCCTCTCTCAAACAGGTGAATAGTACACAATAACAAGTTTCATTACAGACCCCAGTGCCTTTGCCAAGTTATACCAGTGAGACAGGCAGGTACCTTGGATATAGTGACAGCGATCACTACAGACATGGATGAATCAGATTCTTCTGTAGTTGGCCTGCTGTATGTCTTCAAGCCAAAACGTATCCCATCATTAGCCACTTCAAAACCACAAATCATGACTTCTTTGTTTCTCTAACAGAACAGATTAAAGGTTTGAGGGAACCAAAGGTTAGTCTCCTCTTGTATACTGAACAAAAATATAAACGCAACATGGAACAATTTCAGATTTTACTGAGTTACAGGTCATATAAATTGAAATGTATTAATTAGGCCCTAATCTATGGATTTCACATGACTGGGAATACAGATATCCATCTGTTGGTCACAGACACCTTAAAAAAAATTGGTAGGGGCATGGATCAGAAAACCAGTCAGTATCTGGTGTGGATCAGAAACCAGTCAGTATCTGGTGTGGATCAGAAAACCAGTCAGTATCTGGTGTGGATCAGAAACCAGTCAGTATCTGGTGTGGATCAGAAACCAGTCAGTATCTGGTGTGGATCAGAAAACCAGTCAGTATCTGGTGTGGATCAGAAACCAGTCAGTATCTGGTGTGACCACCATTTGCCTCAGGCAGCGCGACACATCTCCTTCGCACAGAGATGATCAGGCTGTTGATTGTGGCCTGTGGAGTGTTGTCCCACTCCTCTTCAATGGCTGTGTGATGATTAGTCTCCTCTTGTAGGTGTAACTTTCTAGTGAGGCACGGAGAATGTCAGTTTCCAATGTTATTATTGACAGATTACTGCATTGCAGTTTTTTAAACATTATTTAAATGAGTTTAGGGCATTACAAAAGCACAGGTACCAGAGACTAGAACGCTGTTCTATTTTCTCCTTCCTCTCTTATCATTTTAAGGAGGTCGTTCATTTCTTCCGCAGGTGAATAAAGAGGGCAATTATGACTTTGGGTCTGCTCTGATGCATACAAGAGCTTATTTGCCTTAGTTAAGGACTGCACGCATGCACATATACAGGTCTTCTTAAAAGGGAGGCTGAACAAATGCGACCTTCAAGTAAACATCTGCGCTGGGATTTGATCTCTGAAAGATGGAAAGTTACCTCCTTGTCCGACTCCTGCCATGTTAAATAATAAATACATACAGAACAGTGACAATGAGATCAGCGGATCCTTTTACAGACAAGTAGGCATTTTAGATGCTTTACCGTATCTGGGTTGACCTTTAAGATTCATCTAGCCGTTGTTTTTCAGAACACCAGTTTGTATGTAGCCTACTTATGAACACTCCTCGTTGAAATCATATGTCATTTTGAGCAAATGAAGTTAACAAAAACAAACATTTGGATATTACAGAAAAGCAATCTGAGGTGCACCAAACCATATAACAAGCTAAGGCTGTCTATGAGTCTGGCCAATATACTGAGGATAGAGAGGAGTTATTGTTCTATATATTGAATTTAGACCAGGGTTGCAGGTCTGGTAATCAGACCTAAATGTTTTGTTGTGATATGCTGTATTGGGTGCCTCTGGCTAAAGGGTAGAAGCTATTGTTAATGGATTTCCCTCTAACCTTAATCCTATCTCTCTGTACGTGCTGTATTTTGTATTGAGGACCTACCAACCAGTGGTGGACCCTTGCTGTATTTGATCGTCCCTATGGCTCACGGGACTCCTGCAGTCAGTCATTGGTAGCTTTGCTTTAAGACTGGGTGGTAGGGTCTATAGCACATTCACAATCCTCTCCTCAACTAACCTCCTCCATCTACTGTGCGCCGGCCTCAGACTGTAGAATGTGGGTGTTTACAGACAGCGGAACATGTGGAGTGTGATTGACTTTGAGAGAAGAGTAACTCTTGCTTGAGATGACAGTTCATAATTGAGGCGTTTCATCAAAATTATGTACACAGAACATTTGGCGGAGCGAGAAGTGCTTTAAAACTTGAATACTGTATATTGTGCTTGAACAGGTAGCTAGTTGTCTTTTATTTTCCCATATCGTCCAATTCTCCCTGTGTTACAAAACAGACATGTTTTTTCAGACCAAGTCACAGCAGTGTCACATGAGGTCACATTGAGCTTCCAGATAAAAATGAGGTGCCAATCTGCATCATACTCCTCCTCGGCTGTTAAAACATATATTTTGTCCAGGAAATGAACGACTGATAAATTGGATAATATATCTCTTCTCTTGGCAGGACCATGCACCCCTCCTTCACTGTTGGGAGCAGATGCATTTTCAAGACCGCAGTTGAGGATTTGGGAGAAAGGGACGGGCAGTGATTGTGATTCCCCCTATGGCCACCCCTATCCATCTGGCTTCACAGGTTTCTGTTGATATAACTATATGGCATACCAGTGGTCATTGCAGCACCTTCCTGAAATCAGCTAAAAGAGAGATGTTTTGTTTTAAGAGTCTCTGGGTCAATGAAAAGCTCTATATAAAATCCATGTATTGTGTATAATCGAACCACTTTCTCGATTTTCTTAAATCCTCTATGTGCTATTTTCACACTTTAACTAAGCTAGAGTAAACATGGTTGTTAATGGTTGAGAGATGGGGTGCCCTAGGAATAATGATGTGAGGGTGTGATGGGGAGAGGGAACAGTCAGGTGAAAAGGTTTAGTCCACAAAGCCCACTAGGCATTAACCTGTGGGTAACGTTATTCAATGCTACGAGGAAGTCAGAATACAGACAATGTTATGGAAGGCCACGCAACAAAGGGGAAATGGTCAGTGATCATCACTCATGTCATTTTTTCCCTCTTTAGTATTAGTATAATCTGGTTGATGTATACATGTCAGTGTTATTCCAATGGTTATTAGGCTTATAACAGGGTTATTACAACTGGTTATTAGGCTTATAACAGGGTTATTACAACTGGTTATTAGGCTTATAACAGGGTTATTACACTGGTTATTAGGCTTATAACAGGGTTATTACACTGGTTATTAGGCTTATAACAGGGTTATTACAACTGGTTATTAGGCTTATAACAGGGTTATTACAACTGGTTATTAGGCTTATAACAGTGTTATTCCAATGGTTATTAGGCTTATAACAGGGTTATTACACTGGTTATTAGGCTTATAACAGGGTTATTACAACTGGTTATTAGGCTTATAACAGGGTTATTACAACTGGTTATTAGGCTTATAACAGGGTTATTACAACTGGTTATTAGGCTTATAACAGGGTTATTACAACTGGTCCGATGAATAAATCCTTGTTGTAACCTTTTCCTCTGCTGACACACTGACTAAAGTCTAGACTGACCATTAGCTACACACACATCTGAGGAGAGGTGGCCAGACCGGCTGGCGGTACATATTTGGCACAGTTGGGCTAATCATACGTGGTATAAATCACTAATTTTGATGTATTTATTTAACCTTTATTTAACTAGGCACTCATAAGGCTGTGTGAGTAGGATGTCAAGGCGTATGACCTTGCCTCCACACAGCTCAGGCTCTGACGGGCTTGACTTTATCACTCCAGAAATCCCATAGATTTTTCCAACCTCGTTAAATTTTAATGTCTGAAAATATTGAGTGAACGTCCTTTGAAAATAGCACTGCTAATCCATATATCAGAATGGATGAATTACTTTTCATTTTACCTTAATGAAAAAGTGAGGATTTATGTCATCAACCTCCACTCCCATAGCCTCACCCTATTAAATACCCAACCAAACTATGCCATAAATATCAAACCTATCCCAAAAATCACCATTTTGATTTTCCATCGCAGAAAAAACATCATAATAACCAATAACCTTGGTAACTCCCAGACACATCATGTTGTACAGCAAGTGACTCCTTATCAACAGTCACTATGCCTTGTACATAGGGTTCAACTTTAGTCTACTTGACTCCTCTGTCACTAGGGCTACATAAAACAGACATGGCCGTTTATGACATCTGCCATGTCATTATCATGATAGTTTTACATAGCTCAAGTTGTGTTACCCAACAAGACTAGGCTGACATGATCACATGAGGCTCAGATGTCAGACCGCACAACATTGACTACTCTTCTGTTCTGCCTTTATGGAGTTACCTTCAGCAGAGCACTGGGAAAATCTAGCACTAATTCTGCCTCAATTTAGCACTAGGGCTTTGAAGTGAGGTGGGTTACAGAGAGAGAACAGGAAGGAAAATAATCTTCCAGAACAGCAAGAGCTTCTTTAGAAAAATGGAAAGGAAACAACAGTTGAGTTTTCCATTGCTCACCTCTCCCAGAGCAGAGTTCTAGAACATGAGATCAACAGACATCACTGTGGTTACTACTGAGTACAGGAAATTCCCCATCTAATTTGTACCTGTACTGTAGGTAGGGGTGAAATGACTATGTATAGATAATAAACAGTGCGTTAGCAGAGAAAACAGTCTATGACTTGGGTGGCTGTAGTCTCTGACAATTTTATGGGCTTTCCTCTGACACCGCCTATTATATAGGTCCTGGATGGCAGGAAGCTTGGCCCCAGTGATGTACTGAAAAGATTTGGCATGGGTCCCCAGATCCTCAAAAAGTTATACAGTTGCACCATCGAGAGCATCCTGACCGGTTGCATCACCGCCTGGTATGGCAACTGCTCGGCATCAGCACTACAGAGGGTAGTGCGTATGGCCCAGTACATCACTGGGGCCAAGCTTCCTGCCACCAGGACCTATATAATAGGTGGTGTCAGAGGAAAGTCCATAAAATTGTCAGAGACTCCAGCCACCCAAGTCATAGACTGTTTGCTCTGCTACCGCACGGCAAGCGGTACCGGAGCGCCAAGTCCAGGTCCAAAAGGCTCCTTAAACAGCTTCTACCCCCAAGCCATAAGACTGCTGAACAATGAATCAAATGGCCACTGGACTATATTTGTTTTGTTCACTGCTGCTACTCGTTGTTTATTATCTATGCATAGTCACTTCACCCCTACCTACATGTACACTGCTGCTACTCGTTGTTTATTATCTATGCATAGTCACTTCACCCCTACCTACATGTTCACTGCTGCTACTCGTTGTTTATTATCTATGCATAGTCACTTCACCCCTACCTACATGTTCACTGCTGCTACTCGTTGTTTATTATCTATGCATAGTCACTTCACCCCTACCTACATGTTCACTGCTGCTACTCTCTGTTTATTATCTATGCATAGTCACTTCACCCCTACCTACATGTACACTGCTGCTACTCGTTGTTTATTATCTATGGACAGTCACTTCACCCCTACCTACATGTACACTGCTGCTACTCGTTGTTTATTATCTATGGATAGTCACTTCACCCCTACCTACATGTTCACTGCTGCTACTCGTTGTTTATTATCTATGGATAGTCACTTCACCCCTACCTACATGTTCACTGCTGCTACTCGTTGTTTATTATCTATGCATAGTCACTTCACCCCTACCTACATGTTCACTGCTGCTACTCACTGTTTATTATCTATGGATAGTCACTTCACCCCTACCTACATGTTCACTGCTGCTACTCGTTGTTTATTATCTATGCATAGTCACTTCACCCCTACCTACATGTTCACTGCTGCTACTCGTTGTTTATTATCTATGGACAGTCACTTCACCCCTACTTACATGTTCACTGCTGCTACTCGTTGTTTATTATCTATGCATAGTCACTTCACCCCTACCTACATGTTCACTGCTGCTACTCACTGTTTATTATCTATGGATAGTCACTTCACCCCTACCTACATGTTCACTGCTGCTACTCGTTGTTTATTATCTATGGATAGTCACTTCACCCCTACCTACATGTTCACTGCTGCTACTCGTTGTTTATTATCTATGGATAGTCACTTCACCCCTACCTACATGTTCACTGCTGCTACTCGTTGTTTATTATCTATGCATAGTCACTTCACCCCTACCTACATGTTCACTGCTGCTACTCGTTGTTTATTATCTATGCATAGTCACTTCACCCCTACCTACATGTACACTGCTGCTACTCGTTGTTTATTATCTATGCATAGTCACTTCACCCCTACCTACATGTTCACTGCTGCTACTCGTTGTTTATTATCTATGGATAGTCACTTCACCCCTACCTACATGTTCACTGCTGCTACTCGTTGTTTATTATCTATGCATAGTCACTTCACCCCTACCTACATGTTCACTGCTGCTACTGTTGTTTATTATCTATGCATAGTCACTTCACCCCTACCTACATGTTCACTGCTGCTACTCGTTGTTTATTATCTATGCATAGTCACTTCACCCCTACCTACATGTTCACTGCTGCTACTCGTTGTTTATTATCTATGCATAGTCACTTCACCCCTACCTACATGTACACTGCTGCTACTCGTTGTTTATTATCTATGGATAGTCACTTCACCCCTACCTACATGTTCACTGCTGCTACTCGTTGTTTATTATCTATGGACAGTCACTTCACCCCTACCTACATGTACACTGCTGCTACTCGTTGTTTATTATCTATGGATAGTCACTTCACCCCTACCTACATGTTCACTGCTGCTACTCGTTGTTTATTATCTATGCATAGTCACTTCACCCCTACCTACATGTACACTGCTGCTACTCGTTGTTTATTATCTATGGATAGTCACTTCACCCCTACCTACATGTTCACTGCTGCTACTCGTTGTTTATTATCTATGCATAGTCACTTCACCCCTACCTACATGTACACTGCTGCTACTCGTTGTTTATTATCTATACATAGTCACTTCACCCCTACCTACATGTTCACTGCTGCTACTCGTTGTTTATTATCTATGGATAGTCACTTCACCCCTACCTACATGTTCACTGCTGCTACTCGTTGTTTATTATCTATGCATAGTCACTTCACCCCTACCTACATGTACACTGCTGCTACTCGTTGTTTATTATCTATGGATAGTCACTTCACCCCTACCTACATGTTCACTGCTGCTACTCGTTGTTTATTATCTATGGATAGTCACTTCACCCCTACCTACATGTTCACTGCTGCTACTCGTTGTTTATTATCTATGCATAGTCACTTCACCCCTACCTACATGTTCACTGCTGCTACTCGTTGTTTATTATCTATGCATAGTCACTTCACCCCTACCTACATGTTCACTGCTGCTACTCGTTGTTTATTATCTATGGATAGTCACTTCACCCCTACCTACATGTTCACTGCTGCTACTCGTTGTTTATTATCTATGGATAGTCACTTCACCCCTACCTACATGTTCACTGCTGCTACTCGTTGTTTATTATCTATGCATAGTCACTTCACCCCTACCTACATGTTCACTGCTGCTACTCGTTGTTTATTATCTATGCATAGTCACTTCACCCCTTACATGTACACTGCTGCTATGTTGTTTATTATCTATGCATAGTCACTTCACCCCTACCTAGATGTACACTGCTGCTACATTATCTATGCATAGTCACTTCACCCCTACCTACATGTTCACTGTGCTACTATTATCTATGGATAGTCACTTCACCCCTACCTACATGTTCACTGCTGCTACTCGTTGTTTATTATCTATGCATAGTCACTTCACCCCTACCTACATGTTCACTGCTGCTACTCGTTGTTTATTATCTATGCATAGTCACTTCACCCCTACCTACATGTTCACTGCTGCTACTCGTTGTTTATTATCTATGCATAGTCACTTCACCCCTACCTACATGTTCACTGCTGCTACTCGTTGTTTATTATCTATGCATAGTCACTTCACCCCTACCTACATGTACACTGCTGCTACTCGTTGTTTATTATCTATGGATAGTCACTTCACCCCTACCTACATGTTCACTGCTGCTACTCGTTGTTTATTATCTATGGACAGTCACTTCACCCCTACCTACATGTACACTGCTGCTACTCGTTGTTTATTATCTATGGATAGTCACTTCACCCCTACCTACATGTTCACTGCTGCTACTCGTTGTTTATTATCTATGCATAGTCACTTCACCCCTACCTACATGTACACTGCTGCTACTCGTTGTTTATTATCTATGGATAGTCACTTCACCCCTACCTACATGTTCACTGCTGCTACTCGTTGTTTATTATCTATGGATAGTCACTTCACCCCTACCTACATGTTCACTGCTGCTACTCGTTGTTTATTATCTATGCATAGTCACTTCACCCCTACCTACATGTTCACTGCTGCTACTCGTTGTTTATTATCTATGCATAGTCACTTCACCCCTACCTACATGTACACTGCTGCTACCTATTATCTATGCATAGTCACTTCACTACCTACATGTTCACTGCTGCTACTCGTTGTTTATTATCTATGCATAGTCACTTCACCCCTACCTACATGTTCACTGCTGCTACTCGTTGTTTATTATCTATGCATAGTCACTTCACCCCTACCTACATGTACACTGCTGCTACTCGTTGTTTATTATCTATGCATAGTCACTTCACCCCTACCTACATGTACACTGCTGCTACTCTCTATTTATTATCTATGCATAGTCACTTCACCCCTACCTACATGTACACTGCTGCTACTCGTTGTTTATTATCTATGCATAGTCACTTCACCCCTACCTACATGTACACTGCTGCTACTCGTTGTTTATTATCTATGGATAGTCACTTCACCCCTACCTACATGTTCACTGCTGCTACTCTCTGTTTATTATCTATGGATAGTCACTTCACCCCTACCTACATGTACACTGCTGCTACTCGTTGTTTATTATCTATGCATAGTCACTTCACCCCTACCTACATGTACACTGCTGCTACTCGTTGTTTATTATCTATGGATAGTCACTTCACCCCTACCTACATGTTCACTGCTGCTACTATTATCTATGCATAGTCACTTCACCCCTACCTACATGTACACTGCTGCTACTCGTTGTTTATTATCTATGGATAGTCACTTCACCCCTACCTACATGTTCACTGCTGCTACTCGTTGTTTATTATCTATGGATAGTCACTTCACCCCTACCTACATGTTCACTGCTGCTACTCGTTGTTTATTATCTATGCATAGTCACTTCACCCCTACCTACATGTTCACTGCTGCTACTCGTTGTTTATTATCTATGGATAGTCACTTCACCCCTACCTACATGTTCACTGCTGCTACTCGTTGTTTATTATCTATGCATAGTCACTTCACCCCTACCTACATGTTCACTGCTGCTACTCGTTGTTTATTATCTATGCATAGTCACTTCACCCCTACCTACATGTTCACTGCTGCTACTCGTTGTTTATTATCTATGCATAGTCACTTCACCCCTACCTACATGTTCACTGCTGCTACTGTTGTTTATTATCTATGCATAGTCACTTCACCCCTACCTACATGTACACTGCTGCTACTCGTTGTTTATTATCTATGGATAGTCACTTCACCCCTACCTACATGTTCACTGCTGCTACTCGTTGTTTATTATCTATGGACAGTCACTTCACCCCTACCTACATGTACACTGCTGCTACTCTCTATTTATTATCTATGCATAGTCACTTCACCCCTACCTACATGTACACTGCTGCTACTCGTTGTTTATTATCTATGCATAGTCACTTCACCCCTACCTACATGTACACTGCTGCTACTCGTTGTTTATTATCTATGCATAGTCACTTCACCCCTACCTAGATGTACACTGCTGCTACTCGTTGTTTATTATCTATGCATAGTCACTTCACCCCTACCTACATGTTCACTGCTGCTACTCGTTGTTTATTATCTATGGATAGTCACTTCACCCCTACCTACATGTTCACTGCTGCTACTCGTTGTTTATTATCTATGCATAGTCACTTCACCCCTACCTACATGTTCACTGCTGCTACTCGTTGTTTATTATCTATGCATAGTCACTTCACCCCTACCTACATGTTCACTGCTGCTACTCGTTGTTTATTATCTATGCATAGTCACTTCACCCCTACCTACATGTTCACTGCTGCTACTCGTTGTTTATTATCTATGCATAGTCACTTCACCCTACCTACATGTACACTGCTGCTACTCCTATGGATAGTCACTTCACCCCTACCTACATGTTCACTGCTGCTACTCGTTGTTTATTATCTATGGACAGTCACTTCACCCCTACCTACATGTACACTGCTGCTACTCGTTGTTTATTATCTATGGATAGTCACTTCACCCCTACCTACATGTTCACTGCTGCTACTCGTTGTTTATTATCTATGCATAGTCACTTCACCCCTACCTACATGTACACTGCTGCTACTCGTTGTTTATTATCTATACATAGTCACTTCACCCTACCTACATGTTCACTGCTGCTACTCGTTGTTTATTATCTATGGATAGTCACTCACCCCTACCTACATGTTCACTGCTGCTACTCGTTGTTTATTATCTATGCATAGTCACTTCACCCCTACCTACATGTACACTGCTGCTACTCGTTGTTTATTATCTATGGATAGTCACTTCACCCCTACCTACATGTTCACTGCTGCTACTCGTTGTTTATTATCTATGGATAGTCACTTCACCCCTTACATGTTCACTGCTGCTACTGTTGTTTATTATCTATGGATAGTCACTTCACCCCTACCTACATGTACACTGCTGCTACTCGTTGTTTATTATCTATGCATAGTCACTTCACCCCTACCTAGATGTACACTGCTGCTACTCGTTGTTTATTATCTATGCATAGTCACTTCACCCCTACCTACATGTTCACTGCTGCTACTCGTTGTTTATTATCTATGGATAGTCACTTCACCCCTACCTACATGTTCACTGCTGCTACTCGTTGTTTATTATCTATGCATAGTCACTTCACCCCTACCTACATGTTCACTGCTGCTACTCGTTGTTTATTATCTATGCATAGTCACTTCACCCCTACCTACATGTTCACTGCTGCTACTCGTTGTTTATTATCTATGCATAGTCACTTCACCCCTACCTACATGTTCACTGCTGCTACTCGTTGTTTATTATCTATGCATAGTCACTTCACCCCTACCTACATGTACACTGCTGCTACTCGTTGTTTATTATCTATGGATAGTCACTTCACCCCTACCTACATGTTCACTGCTGCTACTCGTTGTTTATTATCTATGGACAGTCACTTCACCCCTACCTACATGTACACTGCTGCTACTCTCTATTTATTATCTATGCATAGTCACTTCACCCCTACCTACATGTACACTGCTGCTACTCGTTGTTTATTATCTATGCATAGTCACTTCACCCCTACCTACATGTACACTGCTGCTACCGTTGTTTATTATCTATGCATAGTCACTTCACCCCTACCTAGATGTACACTGCTGCTACTCGTTGTTTATTATCTATGCATAGTCACTTCACCCCTACCTACATGTTCACTGCTGCTACTCGTTGTTTATTATCTATGGATAGTCACTTCACCCCTACCTACATGTTCACTGCTGCTACTCGTTGTTTATTATCTATGCATAGTCACTTCACCCCTACCTACATGTTCACTGCTGCTACTCGTTGTTTATTATCTATGCATAGTCACTTCACCCCTACCTACATGTTCACTGCTGCTACTCGTTGTTTATTATCTATGCATAGTCACTTCACCCCTACCTACATGTTCACTGCTGCTACTCGTTGTTTATTATCTATGCATAGTCACTTCACCCCTACCTACATGTACACTGCTGCTACTCGTTGTTTATTATCTATGGATAGTCACTTCACCCCTACCTACATGTACACTGCTGCTACTCGTTGTTTATTATCTATGCATAGTCACTTCACCCCTACCTACATGTACACTGCTGCTACTCTCTATTTATTATCTATGCATAGTCACTTCACCCCTACCTACATGTACACTTGCTACTTTGTTTATTATCTATGCATAGTCACTTCACCCCTACCTACATGTACACTGCTGCTACTCGTTGTTTATTATCTATGGATAGTCACTTCACCCCTACCTACATGTTCACTGCTGCTACTCTCTGTTTATTATCTATGGATAGTCACTTCACCCCTACCTACATGTACACTGCTGCTACTGTTGTTTATTATCTATGCATAGTCACTTCACCCCTACCTACATGTACACTGCTGCTACTCGTTGTTTATTATCTATGGATAGTCACTTCACCCCTACCTACATGTTCACTGCTGCTACTCGTTGTTTATTATCTATGGATAGTCACTTCACCCCTACCTACATGTTCACTGCTGCTACTCGTTGTTTATTATCTATGCATAGTCACTTCACCCCTACCTACATGTTCACTGCTGCTACTCGTTGTTTATTATCTATGCATAGTCACTTCACCCACCTACATGTACACTGCTGCTACTCTTTATTATCATGTCACTTCACCCCTACCTAGATGTACACTGCTGCTACTCGTTGTTTATTATCTATGCATAGTCACTTCACCCCTACCTACATGTTCACTGCTGCTACTCGTTGTTTATTATCTATGGATAGTCACTTCACCCCTACCTACATGTTCACTGCTGCTACTCGTTGTTTATTATCTATGCATAGTCACTTCACCCCTACCTACATGTTCACTGCTGCTACTCGTTGTTTATTATCTATGCATAGTCACTTCACCCCTACCTACATGTTCACTGCTGCTACTCGTTGTTTATTATCTATGCATAGTCACTTCACCCCTACCTACATGTTCACTGCTGCTACTCTGTTTATTATCTATGCATAGTCACTTCACCCCTACCTACATGTACACTGCTGCTACTCGTTGTTTATTATCTATGGATAGTCACTTCACCCCTACCTACATGTTCACTGCTGCTACTCGTTGTTTATTATCTATGGACAGTCACTTCACCCCTACCTACATGTACACTGCTGCTACTCGTTGTTTATTATCTATGGATAGTCACTTCACCCCTACCTACATGTTCACTGCTGCTACTGTTGTTTATTATCTATGCATAGTCACTTCACCCCTACCTACATGTACACTGCTGCTACTCGTTGTTTATTATCTATACATAGTCACTTCACCCCTACCTACATGTTCACTGCTGCTACTCGTTGTTTATTATCTATGGATAGTCACTTCACCCCTACCTACATGTTCACTGCTGCTACTCGTTGTTTATTATCTATGCATAGTCACTTCACCCCTACCTACATGTACACTGCTGCTACTCGTTGTTTATTATCTATGGATAGTCACTTCACCCCTACCTACATGTTCACTGCTGCTACTCGTTGTTTATTATCTATGGATAGTCACTTCACCCCTACCTACATGTTCACTGCTGCTACTCGTTGTTTATTATCTATGCATAGTCACTTCACCCCTACCTACATGTTCACTGCTGCTACTCGTTGTTTATTATCTATGCATAGTCACTTCACCCCTACCTACATGTACACTGCTGCTACTCGTTGTTTATTATCTATGCATAGTCACTTCACCCCTACCTACATGTTCACTGCTGCTACTCGTTGTTTATTATCTATGCATAGTCACTTCACCCCTACCTACATGTTCACTGCTGCTACTCGTTGTTTATTATCTATGCATAGTCACTTCACCCTACCTACATGTACACTGCTGCTACTCGTTGTTTATTATCTATGCATAGTCACTTCACCCCTACCTACATGTACACTGCTGCTACTCTCTATTTATTATCTATGCATAGTCACTTCACCCCTACCTACATGTACACTGCTGCTACTCGTTGTTTATTATCTATGCATAGTCACTTCACCCCTACCTACATGTACACTGCTGCTACTCGTTGTTTATTATCTATGGATAGTCACTTCACCCCTACCTACATGTTCACTGCTGCTACTCTCTGTTTATTATCTATGGATAGTCACTTCACCCCTACCTACATGTACACTGCTGCTACTCGTTGTTTATTATCTATGCATAGTCACTTCACCCCTACCTACATGTACACTGCTGCTACTCGTTGTTTATTATCTATGGATAGTCACTTCACCCCTACCTACATGTTCACTGCTGCTACTCGTTGTTTATTATCTATGGATAGTCACTTCACCCCTACCTACATGTTCACTGCTGCTACTCGTTGTTTATTATCTATGCATAGTCACTTCACCCCTACCTACATGTTCACTGCTGCTACTCGTTGTTTATTATCTATGCATAGTCACTTCACCCCTACCTACATGTACACTGCTGCTACTCGTTGTTTATTATCTATGCATAGTCACTTCACCCCTACCTACATGTTCACTGCTGCTACTCATTATCTATGCATAGTCACTTCACCCCTACCTACATGTTCACTGCTGCTACTCGTTGTTTATTATCTATGCATAGTCACTTCACCCTACCTACATGTACACTGCTGCTACTCGTTGTTTATTATCTATGCATAGTCACTTCACCCCTACCTACATGTACACTGCTGCTACTCTTTTATTATCTATGCATAGTCACTTCACCCCTACCTACATGTACACTGCTGCTACTCGTTGTTTATTATCTATGCATAGTCACTTCACCCCTACCTACATGTACACTGCTGCTACTCGTTGTTTATTATCTATGGATAGTCACTTCACCCTACCTACATGTTCACTGCTGCTACTCGTTGTTTATTATCTATGCATAGTCACTTCACCCCTACCTACATGTACACTGCTGCTACTCGTTGTTTATTATCTATGCATAGTCACTTCACCCCTACCTACATGTTCACTGCTGCTACTCGTTGTTTATTATCTATGGATAGTCACTTCACCCCTACCTACATGTTCACTGCTGCTACTCACGGTATCTATGCATAGTCACTTCACCCCTACCTACATGTACACTGCTGCTACTCGTTGTTTATTATCTATGCATAGTCACTTCACCCCTACCTACATGTTCACTGCTGCTACTCGTTGTTTATTATCTATGGATAGTCACTTCACCCCTACCTACATGTTCACTGCTGCTACTCGTTGTTTATTATCTATGCATAGTCACTTCACCCCTACCTACATGTTCACTGCTGCTACCGTTGTTTATTATCTATGCATAGTCACTTCACCCCTACCTACATGTACACTGCTGCTACTCGCTGTTTATTATCTATGCATAGTCACTTCACCCCTACCTACATGTACACTGCTGCTACTCGCTGTTTATTATCTATGCATAGTCACTTCACCCCTACCTACATGTACACTGCTGCTACTCGTTGTTTATTATCTATGCACAGTCACTTCACCCCTACCTACATGTTCACTGCTGCTACTCGTTGTTTATTATCTATGCACAGTCACTTCACCCCTACCTACATGTACACTGCTGCTACTCGTTGTTTATTATCTATGCATAGTCACTTCACCCCTACCTACATGTTCAAATTACCTCTAACCTGCACACTGACACAGTACCAGTAGCCCCTGTATATAGCCTCCACACTGACACGGTACCAGTACCCCTGTATATAGCCTCCACACTGACACGGTACCAGTACCCCTGTATATAGCCTCCACACTGACACGGTACCAGTACTCCTGTATATAGCCTCCACACTGACACGGTACCAGTACCCCTGTATATAGCCTCCACACTGACACGGTACCAGTACCCCTGTATATAGCCTCCACACTAACACGGTACCAGTACTCCTGTATATAGCCTCCACACTGACACGGTACCAGTACCCCTGTATATAGCCTCCACACTGACACGGTACCAGTACCCCTGTATATAGCCTCCACACTGACACGGTACCAGTACCCACTGGATATAGCCTCCACACTAACACGGTACCAGTACTCCTGTATATAGCCTCCACACTGACACGGTACCAGTACCCCTGTATATAGCCTCCACACTGACACGGTACCAGTACCCCTGTATATAGCCTCCACACTGACACGGTACCAGTACCCCCTGGAATAAGCCTCGCTATTGTTACTTTATTGTGTTCGTTTTAATTTTTTAATTTTGTTTATTTGGTAAAAACTTTCTTAACTCTTCTTGAACTGCACTGTTGGTTAAGGGCTTGTAAGTAAGCATTTCACGGCATATGCTCGGTCTGTACACACCATGCCTATTTTACTTGGTTTTTCAAAAACCTGTTATGCATTCCTGTGCATGCAGTTCAAATGTACTTCAGGTTCCGCCACTGATCATGTCATGCTGTTAGTAATTCAAAGAACTCAAGCAAACACACCCTAATAAGTAAAATCACAGCGTCATTGTAGATATTGGGCAATTCTATAGAGGAGTTTCCTACCCTGCTGGCCTGTTAGACCTAATGGCCACACATTCCTGAAAGAGTGAGTCAGAGCGGCCGACACACAAGGAGGAATTACACAGGAATTACCTCACCAAATAGATCCACCCCAGGATGACAGACTGCTGTTAAACAAAGAAACCCATATTGTGTGTGTTTTGTCTGTGTTTGTGTGTGTGTGTTTTGTCTTTGTGTGTGTCTTTGTTCGTACGTGCATTGCTAACATGCATCTGACAGGACAGGCCTACTGGACTTCACAGCCTGGGTGACCAATCAAATACACACTCCCTCACACACTACACTGACACTAAACCCACACACATTCACATACAGTGTATACGTACACACACACGCATACCGACACAGCACGAACACACACACAGTTTTATTTACACTCATCATATGCTGCTGTCCTCCTGCCCCACTTCATCTCTTCTTCCCTTTTCCCTTGTTGGCTTTGTTTGTCTGTATCCTCTCTTTCTCCCTCTTCTTACCACTCCTTCCTCCCCCACACCATCTCAGAGAAGTCTCTATTTCTCTTTCTTGCTCTCTCTCTCTCTCTCTCTCTCTCCCTCTGTGTGTGTTTGCACACTCACACAGTGCCTGCAGACACCCAGATTCTAATCTGCGGTCACTTGATCCATGGCTATGACAGCCCCACCAGGACCCTAGGCTAGTCTGTAGCCCACCAGTGGGTCTCTGTGAAGGCTGACTAGCAGCCAGACAGGAGTAGACCCTGCGGCTGCAGCCATTTAAGCTAGCTCCAACACATGGAGTGTAATTGAGAAAGCATATGAGGTGTGAAAATAACAGGCTACCAAGTTAATGTGGTTTAACAACACAACTATTGATCTGGTTTACGGTAATATAGGGTTTATTTTCCCTGAGGTGGTTAATTTAATGTTTGACAGTAGCTTAAAGAGCGCTTTGAAGAAGTGAAACCTTCTCAACTCAACCTTCCTCAGTCTGTGAGCAAAAACATAAAGCCAATTTAATATAACAACACTTGAGAAGGTTGGGGAAATGAAAAAGCAGTATTCTTCTCCTCAACACTGAGACAAAGGGGAACCGATGATGACAGCATCTGTCTGTCACACCTTGTCCATGTGATGCCTGTTTCTAGTGGGTGGATGCCATTGTAACGGATGTGAAACGGCTAGCTTAGTTAGCGGTGCGCGCTAAATAGCGTTTCAATCAGTGACGTCACTTGCTCTGAGACCTTGAAGTAGTAGTTCCCCTTGCTCTGCAAGGGCCGTGGCTTTTGTGGAGCGATGGGTAACGATGCTTCGTGGGTGACTGTTGTTGATGTGTGCAGAGGGTCCCTGGTTCGCGCCCGGGTATGGGCGAGGGAACGGTCTAAAGTTATACTGTTACACCATTGCACATTGCCAGGACCCAATACATATAACTGTGAACTGTTGTGAACTGTTATCTGCAGTGGCGACCCATCATTCAGGGCAGCTGGGACAGAGCCCCACCTGTTTTGAGCCCCACATTTTTTTGTTAACAAAATAACAGGCTTACCTGTTTTGCATGTTGTTTTGGCATTAATACATGTCACATATCAGTTTGCAAACAATGTAAAAAAAAATGTTTTAAATCATTGAGTTAATACAGCTGCATAAAAACATGGTTTCTTCTTTATTTTCTTGAGTAAGGCAGCTCCAAATACAGGTGTTTCAGCCTAGCTCAGTGCTTTCTGTGGTGGTGGGACAGCCAGCGGAAAACATGTGTTCTCGCCATGATTAGCTGTGTTCTGTCACTCGTGGGGACAGTACGTCACCTCCAAGTCTAAGGTTAGACCTCGAAAACCCAAGCCCCTTGGGAGCTGCCATAGATGTTGCAATATAGGTGCCCATCCAACAAGTCTCAAGGTCATTGGCCACAGATAAAATGACGTTAAATCCCGTTATAGCTACAGTAGCTTTGATTGGACTGTCAACATGTCGACATCATACTTTCAAAATCTTAGCTAGCAGTCATCATCATCAATCAAGTCGACAATCTACTGGCAAATTCTTCTTAATCCTTGTCATATGAAGAGAAATAATCAAGAGAAATTATAGATGAAACATATCGGTGCTCATCGGCCATAAACATGACACAAGTTGGAAATCTCAAAATCAACAATGAGTGGTTTGGAAGGAATCAATGACAGTGGCTAACTGCAAGAATTGCAGAGCAATCACTAGCCTGCTATTCAGTGGAGTGGCTGTGTGGTCCCAAATCTGGGATTAAGTGTCTCTTTTCCAAGTTTAAAATGATAAACATTCAACATTGGCCATGCTGTCAATGAAGAATGATTTGTGCAGGGCACAAAACAACTGTTAACTCGGAACTGGGGGGTCAATGTAATAGTCCGGTGGCCATTTGAGTAACTGCTCAGCAGTCCTATGGCTTGGGGGTAGAAGCTGTTAAGGAGCCTTTTGGTCCTAGACTTGGCGCTCTGGTACCGCTTGCCATGTGGTAGCAGAGAAAACAGTCTATGACTTGGAGGACTGGAGTCTCTGACAATTTTATGGGCTTTCCCCTGACACCGCCTATTATATAGGTCCTGAATGGCAGAAAGCTTGGCCCCAGTGATGTACTGAAAAGATTTGGCATGGGTCCCAAGATCCTCAAAACGTTCTACAGTTGCACCATCGAGAGCATCCTGACCGGTTGCATCACCGCCTGGTATGGTAACTGCTCGGCATCAGCACTACAGAGGGTAGTGCGTACGGCCCAGTACATCACTGGGGCCAAGCTTCCTGCCATCCAGGACCTATATAATAGGTGGTGTCAGAGGAAAGCCCATAAAATTGTCAGAGACTCCAGCAAAAACTTGACTTGAGTTCAAGACAATTGGGAATTCCGGAAAACAAATTGCTCTGATTGGGGAAATACGTTTTGAACGGACATCCAACCCGGAATTGTAAGTCTGGAACTCGGGCCTCTTTCTAGAGCTACGACATGAATATCAATGACATTATCATGATTAATCATCTGCGCAATCCACAAGGGCACGAAAGCCAAAAAAACACACAGCACAGGTACTCACACGCACCAACGGACATTGTAACAATAATCGACCAAGACAAATGGAACAGTGGGCACATATATACAAATAGAATCAGTTGGAATAGGGGCCAGGTGTGCGCAATGAAAGTTCCAGTGGGATCCGTGACACGTCCGTCCTAGCTCACTCATTAATGTCTTAATCACAATTGCGGATCGCCTCTTATCCTCTTGTCGTCCCCTTATGCCATAGTTTGTACATCTTAAATTGTCATTATAAAACACATTTGTTTAAGCAAGTCAGCCATATCAGCTACATTTCTTGACCAATATACCACGGCTAAGGGTTGTTCAAAAGCACGACACAATGCGGAATGCCTGCACACAGCCCTTAGCCGTGGTATATTGGCCATATACCACAAACCCATGAGGTGCTTATTGCTATTACAAACTGGTTACCAATGTAATTAGAGCAGTAAAAATACATGTTTTTTCATACATGTGCTATATGGCCTGATATACCACGGCTGTCAGCCAATCAGCATTCAGGGCTCGAACCACCCAGTTTATAATTCAGATTGACTTGCACTGCTTCCCACTGATGGAAATCAATAGCATCAAACTATGAGGTGCATTGCAGTAAAATGTATCATAATTCTCCTTTTCTCACTGTTTTGTTTTTGCACAGTAGTTTGGTCAGTTTATGTTCATCAGTGATTTTGGAAAGGGGCATACCTAGTCAGTTGTACAACTGAATGCATTCAACTGAAATGTGTCTTCTGCATTTAACCCAACCCCTCAATCAGAGAGGTGAGGGGGGCTGCCATAATCGACATCCACGTCTTCGTTGCCCAGGGAACAGTGGGTTAACTGCCTTGCTCAGGGGCAGAACGACAGATTTTGTAACCTTGTCAGCACGGGGATTCGATCCAGCAACCTTTCGGTAACTGGCCCAACGCTCTAACCACGGTGGTGGTGGTGAATATTCCCAGCTCTCAGCATCTAATCACACACACTAATATTTCTTCATATTTATATCCCCCGTTTACAATGATTAGCTTATTCAGGAAATGACAGCATGTGAGACCGCATGGTGAACATCATTTAGCAGTAGTCGACACCATTAGTGGCTAATTTTAATGAAGAGGAGGGGAGGGGGGGCTAAATGTTGGGGCCCCGGGGCAATGCTGCAGAATGAAGTGCTTTCCTTAACCCAAAGCAGAATCCTCTCCCTTATTTAGAGCCTCATTGTGTGTTTACTATGATGAACAGCTGCAGGGCAAAGTCAAGGGAACTCATCATATCTCACAATAAGTGCTGCTCAGAGAGAGAGTGTGTGTTTGTGAGAGACGTCGTTTCCTCTATCGTGCTACAGAAGAACACACTGACTGATGGTGAGATAGGTGAGAGACAGCAGATGTTGTCTATGGGCTCTGTCATCATTCATATTCATCTCTTCTTCTGCACAAGAACACACAGTCCCAGGAAATGTCCTTTAAAAGAGTAGACCTTTAAAAGAGTAGACTTTTATAAGAGTAGACCTGTTGTGGTTGTTTACATTTTACATTGACATGTTAGTCATTTAGCAGACACTCTTATCCAGTGCGACTTACAGTTAGTGCATTCATTTTAAGATAGCTAGATGGGACAACCTGTGAAATAAAGGTCCCTGCACATTTTTCTCATGTTATTTATTAATGTGTCCTTTCATTCATTCATACACTGCATTCAAAGTATGTTCCATTCACAAATTACATTCATCACCCATCTCATCCCTGATGGGCCTACTTAACCCAAAACAAATGTAATTTCCCTCCCTCTTAATCTTGAACCACTTCAGTGTCCTTCATCTCAAAATGAATTGAATTAATCTCACTGCTTTCCCTTGCCCGAACCCAAGGGAGGGGCTGGAAAACACAGGTTCAGCCTGTTGCTACCAGATGCAGAAGCAGATCTACCAGAAGTGAAGAAAAGTCTCTCCATACATATGCCTGTTTGGCCCTGGGGGCAGCCACATGTTCTAAACACCAGTTATGTGCTGCATTAGTTCACCAGATGCAGAAGCAGACCTACCAGAAGTGAAGAAAAGTCTCTATGTTTGGCCCTGGGGGCAGCCACATGTTCTAAACACCAGTTATGTGTGCATTAGTTCACCAGATGCAGAAGCAGACCTACCAGAAGTGAAGAAAAGTCTCTCCATACATATGCCTGTTTCACCCTGGGGGCAGCCACATGTTCTAAACACCAGTTATGTGCTGCATTAGTTCACCAGATGCAGAAGCAGACCTACCAGAAGTGAAGAAAAGTCTCTCTGTTTGGCCCTGGGGGCAGCCACATGTTCTAAACACCAGTTATGTGTGCATTAGTTCACCAGATGCAGAAGCAGACCTACCAGAAGTGAAGAAAAGTCTCTACATAAATATGCCTGTTTGGCCCTGGGGGCAGCCACATGTTCTAAACACCAGTTATGTGTGCATTAGTTCACCAGATGCAGAAGCAGACCTACCAGAAGTGAAGAAAAGTCTCTCCATACAGATGCCTGTTTGGCCCTGGGGGCAGCCACATGTTCTAAACACCAGTTATGTGCTGCATTAGTTCACCAGATGCAGAAGCAGACCTACCAGAAGTGAAGAAAAGTCTCTCTGTTTGGCCCTGGGGGCAGCCACATGTTCTAAACACCAGTTATGTGCTGCATTAGTTCACCAGATGCAGAAGCAGACCTACCAGAAGTGAAGAAAAGTCTCTCTGTTTGGCCCTGGGGGCAGCCACATGTTCTAAACACCAGTTATGTGCTGCATTAGTTCACCAGATGTTGAACAGACACCTTGTTCCAGCCTTCCAGGTATTTCTGCTGAATTACATAATGGACCGTTTAGTTAATTAACTTTATTAATACCTTCATCTTGAGGTGTCCCACTTATTCAGCCACAGTGATAATGACTTCTTTCTTTTTTTTACTATCAGGTGAAATAAACTTGATGGCTTCTTTTCATCTCTGAACATGTCTCTATGTTCTGCTCCTCTGAGATCGTGAAATACCAAGAAATAGAGGGCGCTGTCCTCGTGGTAATGTTGATTGCCTCCACGAGGGAGAAAGGGGCGGACTACTGCTTCACAAAATTACCAGGGAAAGCGATTGGTTCACCGGCGGCCCATATATACACCCCCGTACGCATCGCTGGGCATTAGCCACAGTAGTTTTTCGGTGCAACGAGGACGCGTGTGAATTAAATGCTGAACAATATCACAGCACAGGAGCAATTGTTATGGGGGATCTGATTTCTATGCGGAGTTTTTCTCTTTGAAGTCGGCAATCTACATACATTTTAAAAAGTCAATGAAGGATACAGGATCCAGTCAAAAGCTTTCACCGAAATCCGGGATGGATCCTAACCAGAGCGTGAAGCGTAAAATCGTGGTCGTTGGGGACAGTCAGTGTGGAAAAACTGCTCTTCTTCACGTCTTTGCGAAAGATTGCTTTCCAGAGGTATGTTGTTGGATGTCGTTTGGGTAAATGCAAATAAACGTGCGGGTGTGTAAGGCGTTAGTTACCCGGGGAAGTGTTGGAAAAGAATATCGAACTTTCGTGTGCGCTTTAGTACATGCCAAGTCTTCTATTATTCAAATGATATGCTTGCAACGTTATGGATCAAATTGTGATGGAAAATGTTTTTGTGGGTACAATTCATTTTAACATTGTTGGACAATGTGTGTGTGAGAGATCGACAATAATGCGTTGTAAATTCTTTATAGAATTATGTCCCAACGGTGTTCGAGAACTACACAGCCAGTTTCGAAATCGACACGCAAAGAATAGAACTCAGTCTCTGGGACACTTCAGGTGAGTAACTTTGCATCACAATGTTTTATTTAATCTCTATAGAATTTCTTAAATATGACAGTATCACAGGGAACGAGTCCGACTGGAATTTGGATTGGAACAGTGAGCGTTCGAATTAGTCAACATTTCTTAACATTTCAATTTGAGGGGAATTCGACTGCGCTCTGCCTGAAATCTTAATTTGACGGGTCATTAATATATTAAACAACCCCAGTGAGTGGAGACTCTACAGAGATTGAACTCGGTGACGCATCTCTAGTATGTTGGGATGGACCGCTGTAGCGCGAGGATTTGTCTTCAATGTGCAGTGTTTACATCCACACCTCTCGGTGCATCTTGGTCCAGATATGAGTAAAAACAGATGAAGCCGTTTCACTCAGTTGCGGTACCAGCTAAGAAAACACAATAAATTTGCAAATGAATTATTTATATTGTGAGTTTTGAATAGCATAGCATTTAGAAAAAGCCCTGATTGGGGACGGCAACAGGCTAACTGAACTTTAAATCACTCGGCTGCTATTTGGAATAGTTTTTGACTCAATAAATGCTGACACATCCCTTACACCTGTTCTTGCTAAAAAAACATTTCCCCACATAGAGGTCCCGGGAGATCTAACCCTAAAGGCGTTCGCATAGTAGGTTCAGTTTGCTCCTAACAGAACTCGGCTAGGCGAAGTGAACGTATGTGCCTCGCATACTCTTAAAATAAAAACAAGAGAAGCGGCATTAGTACTGTCTGTTCGCCTTGATACACCGTAGCTATTTAATTTAAAGTGTAAATTAATATAATAACGTATATTTATTACAGGTTTCTTGAGTTACCGAGGAGGTCTCTGTCTTCAATTTGACATTAACTAAGATGTTTGGTCCGTTATTTGCATGACAACGAGTAGTCTCGTTGATGACTAACTGTAGGGGGCGTAGAACTTGGCTTCCGAATTTAGGCTTGCCTCAAGAAAAAAATGGGTGCATGAACAGCCTTGTCAAATACAAATACTCTTGTCAAATACTATAATAGAACTGTTTCGGATGGGAAGCATGTGGACACCCCTAAGGCGTCAGTATGCTTCAGTTCGGCTGCACTCAGCCGCACTCATCTAGGCGAACTGAACGAGTGTGCTCGCATGCTCTCTTAAAAAAAACTCTTTTAAAAACTGACAAAGCGGCAATAGTACTATTTGTCCATTTTGACTCGCCATAGCCAGTATACGCTTCCTCGAAATAGTCAAAATTAACATGGCACAATAAATCTGTCATTCATTTTCTAGTTTTTGAAGACTAGATCTAAATAGCGCAATTTACATCAAACGAATGACTTGGTGCAGTATTTGTAAAATAAAATGTTAATGAAAACAAGTCATATCATTGAATGACAAGACTTTAATTGAAGAATCCCTACTGTTGCCCAATAACCGACGAACGGGCGTAGACTACCGATGTCTGTTTGCCTCGAGCCGAAAATAAAACCTTACCGAAGTCCAAAACGAACGAAAACGTAACAATGTCATAAAGTATACATGACGTCTTCCGAAGCGTTTCGGCTGGAAAGCATGCGGACGCCTTTAACCCAGCCCCAGGTGGTAATAATTTCCTATCTACAGCCTCTGAATCAGCCTGGACTGGCTGGGGGATTGGGCTGCTCAACTCCCACGGCTGGCTGCTGTAGGGGGGGGGAGGAGAGAGCTGTGGGCTGCTTCTCCAGCTGGAGGGGATATGAGAGCTCTGGGCACCTCTCCTCCTATGTCCACCAGCTGATTGTAGCTTTCCATGTGTCTGTCCAGGACATTACTCCGTGACTACACCACAGCTTCAGGAAAAGCTCAGCTCACCACACCAGGCCTGATAAGGGTCATGTTGGGGACTGCCTTAGCTACCTACACTGGGCAATATTATTTTACAAATGTAATCTTATAGCAGAAGCTGTTCATGAGGTATATTTCTGTCCAGCACTACGAGAAGCCTGATGTTTTAGTGTCTTGTGCTAATGTTAAAGCATTTTTTGGGGGGGGAGCGTCACTATATACTGTATGTTACTGGATCTCTGGTCTAGCCATTAGAGCAGATGGTTGCAGGTACCTGGCACACAGCAAGTGTAGGTTTCTCAGCTGTCAGTTGTCTCACCTCTTAGCCTCAGGCTCACCACTACACTGTTACTATCTGTGCATAATAAATGAGGTCATGTTTGTTAGTGAACCCACCGTTATCACCCAGTGTAATGAATGGGATGGTACAGGAATAAAGCGGGGCACCGCCCACCCTCTATTGCTGACTGGGTCCATCTTTATTGTCTTAATGCAGTGGTGTTTGATTAGAGGCTTATTTCAAACTGGATGTGCATGTTGGGGTGGCAGGGTAGCCTAGTGGTTAGAGCGTTGGACTAGTAACCAGAAGGTTGCAAGTTCAAACCCCCGAGCTGACAAGGTCCGAGCATCTGTCGTTCTGCCCCTGAACAGGCAGTTAACCCACTGTTCCTAGGCCGTCATTGAAAATAAGAATTTGTTCTTAACTGACTTGCCTAGTTAAATAAAGGTAAAATACAAATAGGTGACTCATTAGAACTCCCACTGACATCCACCCATGTTTCATGTAGATGCCCCGAAGGCTGGTCATTCACCTATTGGAGGTGTTTAGGTAGGGTGTAGTAATCAAGCACACACAGCATTTGGTCATTGCTGTCAGTTGTTTGCAGCTTCTTGATGTCTTTAGTCTAATGAGACAAAGGACCGCATGTTTATAAGGCCTACCTGGCTTTTTAAGGATTTCATGATTTTTGTAGTTCAGCCCTCTAATATGGTAGCATTGGCAGAGCTCTTGCATCTGGGTTGAGTGAGTTTGAGCTGCATGCCATTCACAAGAGGCTGGATCTATTCACAAAGACCTCATTGTTTGCATTGCTTTATTTTATTTATTAAGCTCGTTTTCAAAACTCTGCCTATATTGTGAGCAAAACATTCTCACCTTTTTATATCTGATGTACAATGCCTTCGGGAAACTATTCAGACCCTCAACTTTTCCCACATTTTGTTACATTTTAGAGTAACGCTGTATTGTATTAAATAAAAATCCTCAGCAATCTACACACTACCCCATAATGACAAAACGAAAACCAGTTTTTAGAAATGTTTCTGAAAGTGTTACACACCTTTATATAAATAACTATTCAGACCCTTTGCAATAAGACTTTAAATTGAGCTCCGGTGCATCCTTTTTCCATTGATCATCCTTGAGATATTGCTACAACTTGATTGGAGTCCACCTGTGGTTGGTAAATACAATTTGATTGGACATGATTTGAAAAGGCACACACATCTATACACTGTGAACTGTGGGACGTTATATGTCCGAGCAAAAACCAAGCCATGAGGTCGCAGGAGTTGCCTGTAGAGCTCTGAGACAGGATTGTGTCGAGTCATAGATCTGGGGGGGGTGTCTGCAGCATTGACGGTCCCCAAGAACATAGTGGCCTCATCATTCTTAAATGGTTTGGAGCCACCAAGACTCTTCCTAGAGCTGGCCGCCCTTGGTCAGGGAGGTCACTAGTCAGGGATAGTCACCTCTGTTTTTAGAGGTCCCTGGAGACCCTTCTGTGTAGAAACATGTCCTCCATCATACAGGGATGGCTAAGGAGGAGATGGGTACGTGGCTGTCTGAATCAGGGGACTGAACAAGCCTCAGGGCTGCACTGAAATGGTGCTAATGAGCTGTCTGTCAGCAGTGCCATCGACCATCCTCACCTTTTTCCTGTGCTCCTGTATTATCAGTGTCCCTATTTGAATTGTATTTAACTAGGCAAGTCAGTTAACAGTCTTATTTATCCTCAGTGACTACTGTTTGTTTCTTTTATAGTACATTTAACAATCAGTCTCCATGAGCAATGTATACTTTTGCTGAATCTATTCAATGCCGTTAAACACTCCTATCTTCATTCTTTAGCTGATCGATGAGCAGTTCCATTGTTCAGAAGGGTAAAGTCCAGGGAAGGGCCACGTGTCATCGCTGAGTTATCAGGTTAGACAAACCAACCAGGGTGGTCCCCCTAACAAACCAGTTAGGGGGTTGATTGTATGCTGGGGGGTACGCGCAACTCTTCTGTTTGGCGCTCTCAAAGGATCTCCCAGACATGCTTGTAATCTTACGAAACAAATATTCCTAGTATTCTTGGCATAGCATTCCACATCTGTAAGCTCAATGTTCCACTGCTAGTCATCAGACTGTACACGTATTGTTGGGCTTTAATGAAGTAGTCACTATACACTGTCCTATTCCAAATTCAGTTTGTGGAATCTCAGGTGTCTTGCTTTTTACATGTGGAATACCACCTCTACTGGATAATAAGAAAACAATTTGTCTTTAATTTGCCTTGTTTTTACCTGACTTTGTTGGTGACTCCTCCAGGCGTTATTATATTAGTGTGCAGTAGAATTGAGGAAATTAAAATGCATGTGGAAAGATGCTTCAAAGAAATGCAAAACAAAAATGATCATGCCATATTTAGGTTCCAATCTAGCCTGCTCCTAATCAGTTGCCCAGTCCCCCTTTTTATGTTGAGACACTCTGGGGGGTGATAACTGGTGGGATCTCATGTACTATACAGCAGTGACCAGGGACAGGAGTGTATAATTTTGTTTCTTAGATGAAGCTTTGAATAGCTAGCCTAATCAGTGAAACCCTCCTCCCTTATCTGCTCCACTTGGAAGAGGTCTCCTGTCCTAATTCTGACTGAGGGCTCTGGGCTGGGTATGAATGGACGCCAGAGCTCCGAGCAAAGAGCGCGCGTGTGGGAGAGCTCTACGAGCATATTAAATGATTACACAAGCTGTTACTATGGATGTCTCTAGGTGTTGACTCGCACAGTGACATGGTGTCAGGGAGTAAGTTTGCTATCCCTGGGTCATTTTAACACATGCACTGTATAAAATCTATGTCTGTAACTGATGAAATGTTAGTTTTAGCACAGTTACAGCACAGAGCTGAGGATGTGATGGTGTATTAATTTGACCTTGTTTGCATATTTTGACCTTGCTCTTATGCTTATCTTTGCAGGTTCACCATACTATGACAACGTGCGACCTCTCTCCTACCCGGACTCTGATGCAGTCCTCATCTGCTTTGACATCAGCAGACCAGAGACCCTGGACAGTGTACTGAAGAAGGTGTGTTTCAGGGCTTGTATGTCCTGTATGTTGTAAGCTACCTCTGCTTTGCCCCTGAATTATAGTAGGAAGTGGCTTGTCAGCCCCCTTGACCCTCTCTAAAAGTCTTCTTTGTTACTGGGTAAAGTGGCTTTTCAGAAACCCCAGCGCTCCAAATTACTTTACCGGGCTGTACCAATGAGGGGACTAGAACTAGGGTTGTACCATTTGAGAGGAATGTGAAAACAAACTCACGTGAGGCTCAGCAGTAGTCCAAATGGTCGCCCAGATCCCAGACACGGCTATTGTGGGTCTCGGTGCCCTTTGACCTGTAACGTCACCAACGCTCAGTATTGCACCAGCTGAGAGGCGTGTGGTCCTGTGTGTTGAACAACTCTGAGGGGAAACATTATGTTCAAGGCTCTGAATAAGCCTGGAAAAGTGGAAGAGGGTGTTTTCCATTACTTAAGTTGCGGGACACAAAGCTAGCGCTGTCAGAGCGACTTTTTTCCCCAACGATGATCGCATGATAGAAAGACAACGAGAGGGTGTGTGGGTGGTTGACTTGTTGAGATGCTCCAGTGTCCATCAATACAGCCCTTTATGCACATCTTTTACTCACAGAAGCCCAAATCTTAACTTGATCTGTGCGCATAACAAAAAGTCACGTTATCCACTTAAAACTCATGTTTGGTTGTCTGACGCTGAATATAAACCAATCCTGTAAAAGCACAACTTTTTTTTTTTTTGTACTATAAGTGTTGCTGATCTCTCCCATTCTCTTTTCTCTGTATAGTGGAGAGGAGAGATCCAGGAGTTCTGTCCCAACACCAAGATCCTGCTGGTGGGATGCAAGTCAGATCTCCGCACAGACCTCACCACACTGGTGGAACTATCCAATCAGAGACAGACACCCGTGTCATATGATCAGGTAGGCGCTACATGCATTTTGCTCGTACTTTGACACTCCCTAAGATGCAGTTCATAGTTTTTATTGGACTTGTACTGTATGTCTTTCACTTGGCACTATTAATGAATAAATGTGGCATCTGTTTACAGCTTTAAAAAAAAAATGTTAAGTCTGCTAAATTGCATAGATTTTCAATACTGAAATATGCTTGAGTTCCAGACTCTTTGTTCATCTCTCCCCCTGATTCTCTGTCTCAGGGCTCTAACATGGCCAAGCAGATCAGTGCTCCGTACATCGAGTGTTCGTCTCTGCAGTCTGAGAACAGCGTCAGGGACCTCTTCCACGTGGCCACGCTGGCCTGCGTCAACAAGGGCAACAAGATCGTCAAACGCAACAAGTCCTCCAGGAGCACCAAGAGGATCTCACAAATGCCCACTAGGCCCGAACTAACCGCTGTCACATCAGACCTTCGCAAAGACAAGGCCAAGAGCTGTACAGTCATGTGATTGCCCTAGACTAGGGCGACTGACTGTTATGGACTGGGAGGAGCAGGTGGGTGGTGAGGACTGTGCATAGAGCCCCTCCCCTCCTTCTAGACATGCATGCAAAGCAGTGAGAAGGCGGGTTATCGCCGCACATTAAATCAGCCCCCCCCCCCCCCCCACAAAAAAACTGTACCAATCTACATCTAGCTGCCCTACTCTGTCATAGGAGAAGTGCACCGGAGAGACTGAGGCCACTGAAAACTTAAAGGTCTTCAGTTTATTTATTTTTAAAGGTCAATAAACTAATCCACAAAGAGGTGTGGACTTCTTGTCAACATTTCTTCACCCGCGGAAATGACGTGCACTTTTTTGGTCCGGGACATGGACAGTAAAATGCGCTAATCTGGTTTCAGGTTTTGACTTTTGTCGTCAAAGAGAAAAGTGTAGTGTGGATTCACCACTGAGTGAGAAGATCCTTGTTCAGATGCGAGAGACCGCTACTGTGTTCTGCTCAGTAAAATGGTTTACGAAGAGAAATGGAGCTCTTGCGCTGGCCCCCAGGTCTCGCACTTACAGCCAGAAGTTCAAAGGACTGCCTGTTCGAGTTTTGTTTTGTTACTGCCTTGAGTTTGTCAAATGGAAATGGATGTTTGTGTTATAAACTGTTGCACACTGTTACGACAGAGCTGAAAGCCTTTTTAATGTGTTTTAGTACATTGCATATTATTCTAGCGCTGTTTTCGATCAGCATTGCCTGCTTCCCCCTTGTTTTGCTGTCTTATAAGTTTACAACCAAAGAAAAGCTTGACAGTGGCGATATCGCTCAGAGTAACAGTTGCCGACTACTGTTGTGACTGGCTGCATAACGATCATAGCCAATGATTTGAAAGGATGTGCTACATCTCTTTGAGGACATATCCTACACCCTGGCTCCTCTGTCACTGGGTAGATTTCAGCGGTGGTGTCTAGCCCCGAAGCCAAGTCACTCTGTAACTGTAGGGGTGAACACCCACACCAAGTTTTACATGCAGGATGGGGTTAACTATGCCAGTGCTGAGAAGGTCACTGAGCTCAAATCCATTATTGCACGGATTCTTTTTAAGGATGTCCTCAGCTATGCAATGCACAGATTCTGATGACCAGTGTCGTTTTCAATGTTAGCTGGTTGAAGGACTGTACAGTGCTGTTTGCTTTGTGTGGTGCTCTAGTGCAGGCTACACACTACTCAGTCGATCTCTGGTGCAAGTGCACCAAAATCCATAAACTACTTTAATTCAAACGCATATCTCATAGCTAGTATCATTGTTTGGTCCTAGGCTTTGACTAGTTCACTGGGTCAGTAGGCTAAGTCAAGTAGCTAAGTAGAACTAGCCTGCAGACGCTGTAGCTATAGATCCCTCCGCCCTCTCCAAGCAGCTGCTGGTGAAGTAGTTCTAAATCTAACAGCTGCAATTTTATTTTCTGTTCTGTCATCATAGTACTTTGGTGTTTTCCAATTTCTCATAACTGGAGAAGTCTGAACTGCTTTGAGAATAGTATTATCAGCCAGCGGGTGTAGCCTCTGTATGAAAATGGTTTAAATGAACGGTCAGTGTTAGCTGTAGAACATCAACCTCTTTTTGAAATTTAAGTCCATTTGTGCGTCTGTATGATTGTTACCACAGTATTTATTGAAGTTATATATTTTCCATTTGACAATAAAGTTCAGTCTACAGTACAAGGTCCATTTCTGTCTTGACTAAGACCTGATTTTTGTCAAACTGTCTGGAATCCCACAGATTCTGCCTGGATATTTTATCAGAACACATTTCAGCCATTTTGTTTTTCTTGCTGCATCCTCAGTCTCCTTGCAGTAAAATAATTGCTTCGCTTGGGATAATTAAAACATTGATTAATAGTCAATTAAATATTTCATCCTTCTGGCACATTAATAATCTGAGAACATCATGGACATGGTAACCGCAGTCTTTTCAGAAATAGAAATGCTGTTTGATGAAATTGTTCTCATCTACTTGGCCAGCTTGCACTTTCTCACCAGGTTCAAACGACTGCCTCTTAAGATGACAATTAGGTTAGACTCCCGTAGATATGCTTTCACTCGCAAATTAACAGAATTAAGGCAAATGTATGCAGTTTAGTCAGATACTCCATGATAGATTAGTCAGTTTCTAGTTTGAGTTTCACATTTTGTATAACATCTTGACTTATTTCAAGACTGGCTGTAGGCCTACAGTGTTACTTTGAGTGTCTAGGTAACCACGATTACCCTGAAAATTCATCTGACAACCTTCCCTGAGATGCAATAAGTAGCTATGTTTAGTTACATTTTTTGCTAAAACTAAATGTGGTTGGAGTGTTACCGTTACTCAACACATTAAGTTGGTGACCCCCCCCCCCCACATGTAGACCGCAAAAGCCCGGATGGATAGAATGCAATAACTAAGACTTGCCATTCTAATAAATTGGCTGCCTAGGCTAGTCCGTGCCATGGTGGAACACGTACTCCTGTAGCTCTGAAATAATTGGCTGGTGAAAGTTGCCAGCCAACCAGAAAAGCGAGGTGAAGCATTCTTGGAAGTCAGGCAAATCCTTGTCCTGCAAAGAAACAATTTATTATTTTTTAAAGCAGTAGGTATTTAGAATTAAATGGAGTGAATCTTAGATATCACGTGGCCTGCATACCTTAACTTTAAGGTAGTCAGCAATCATGTATTTGTCAAATCGTTTCAATTTTTCGCAATTAAGTTCGACAAAAGAAATCTACCCCGTCGAACGAATGATCTCAAGAATATGTTTATCTGCCATTTCCATTACATGTGGCAATGATTGATTTTTTTTTTGAGCCATTGCTTTTGTGGAAACATGCCTACTGAATGTGATTCAGACATTTTACAGAACCATGCAGGACAGAACAGTGGCTGTTATGCTCATCCGATCAGAGATGGAAGTGTTGATCCAGTTGGTGTACATCAGTCTTCTTTGATGAAGGAAGTTGGACCTGTTCCAAAAAGGATCGGGGATTTCCTCCCTGGACCCTACCTGAATACATTTTGTTTAAAAGAAAATCAGCTTCTTCCTCTCCAGCACCACATGTGAAAATGGCACGTTTTATAGTAAAAGATGGGAGAGAAGTGTTTCCAATGTCATCAACCAGTTAATTGGGAATACCTAGTCAAAATTGGTTAAAATTACGATGCACACCGATGTCATTGGAAACACATCTTCTGCCATCTTTTGTACTAAACATAAATGTGTAATTTTCACATTTGTTGATGTTGGGGTGGTGCTCGAGATAATGAATATGAAGTAGATTTTAAAAATATTTTTTCACATTTCCCTTGAAATATGGAGACCCGGTTTGAACGAACCCCAGAACAACCAGACCCGACACCGTATAGACCCGGTGTGATCCAATCCGAGTCAGGGAAGCAGCTGAAGATGTATCATTTTTTACATATGCTATTAATTAAAACTGTTAATGCCCGCATCGAGAGAAAGAGGAACAGACTTGGCAGCAGGCCAACGTTTGTGAAAAGAAGCTTGCAGCATAAATTAGTTATCTTTCTACTGCAGCAGTCAGGTTCAGGTCTGTACAGGTCCTTACCGGCAAATCAGTTCTAATTACACATACCCAAGAACCGTGACAATCAAATCTGTTCCAACCCGGATCCGATGGGCAACTACAGAATTTCGGACCCGGTCGGGTCTCAGGTCGACCCTGGTTAATCAGGTTCGGGTGGACCCATGAAGACCTCTAATGTGCATGTCTCTGTGTGTGGAATGCACAGCATCATCCAGCATCATGATGGATTACGTGCTGATATCGCAGTTGTTTGCCAAGCTGAATTTTTTTCCGACCCCCTCCCTTCCTTTCCTCCCCAGTGAGCAGTTTTTCAGGCAGAACCCCTGGTAAATTTGTGACAGACAAGTATAACATATTTGTCATCAGCAGCAAGGCATGTTGATTGCAGACAATTTGCCGCGTGCATTGTGAATGTATAGTAATTATATCTGTAGGGGTCTTGTCACATGCACTAACTCCGTGAATGTCCCCCTAACCATGTAATGCTTTAGATTTTTTTTTTTTAAACAATCTTGTATATCACCTGCTGGTCAATCAAGGTTACAGCTCAGATGACCCCTCTTTCCCTACAGCCCCAGTAGTCCCTAAAGAACCCGTGTCCTTGAACCCTAGAACATCTGCTGTACAGTCATTGGCCTATCCTGTAATATTCCACGAGGTATAGGGAGCATGATGCATGACAGTTCCTCAAGTAGTATGAACTACACTACAACAACCTTAATGTGTTGTGAAAAGTGTTATTAAATGTGATGCCATGTAATATTTGAAATTGTATATAACTGCCTTAATTTTGCTGGACCCCAGGAAGAGTAGCTGCTACCCTGGAAGCAGCTAATGGGGATCCTTAATGACTACAAAATACAAATAAATACAAATCTCCCTTCGACCTCCTCCACCTGATGACCTTTTGGCAGTTCAACATAATACTGTTTTTCAGCTTGTGTGTACACTGTTTGGGAATAAAGAATGTGTAATTTGGTTTAGTGTATGCATAGTACTTGGTTTAGTAATAAACAAAGCAAATATTTATGCCCTGCTTTTCCTCCAGCTGCGCATGGCACCTAATGAAAGAAAACTTGTGCATCAGTAGTTATGTCCCAGGAATCCAATAGAGACAATGAATTTCTATTATCTTTTGATGTGTGTGTGTCTGTGACTAGCTTGTGACAAAGTGGCCCCTGCTTGACTATAGAGAGAGAGAGGTGGAGGAGGGAAATAGAGGATAGGCTTTAGGGAACATTCTAATCCCCAGAAACAATTGGCCAGATTGTGAAGACGGCTACACACCAGCTCAAGCAAAGAATATTAACAGACTTCTAAAGTGCTTTAGAAAGAGACAGTGAATTCAAAACAGTGTATTCCTCCCTTGTTCTATATTCAGCTTGATGGCAATTTCATGATTTTTTTTATTTCAGGGTTCAAAGCTTAGACATATTCAGTGTTTCTGCACATCAGCTTTGATCATTTAGTACACAAACACAGGTTGGTGGCACCTTAATTGGGAGAACTTGCTTGTGGTAATTGCTGGAGCAGAATAAGTGGAAAAGTATCATTCCATTTCCTTCACTCCAGACATTATTATGAGCCGCTCTCCCCTCAGCAGCCTCCTGTGTCGCAAAGATACAAAAAATGTATGCAAAGTTGAATCACAGACTTTCTCAACCCAGAGACGCAACATCACGAGACTTCCGGAAACGCTTACGAAACAGAACAGGCGACCAAGTAAAACAAATATTCCTTAATTGTTCTCTATAGTCTGGTTGACACCAGCTCTCGAAGTCTTCTCGCTGTCTGGTCACGGGTCAGACAGGCTACATTTTTCTCGAAATACAACCTAGGCTACGTTTCAAACTCAAAGTAGACAGCCCTCGGCCCTAAACCCTCAGCCCGTGAATAACATTTTGCATTGTCACATCCTTAAATGTCCCTTGCCCAAGCGAGGGAAAGTGATGATCGAAGAGGCAACGTCCTTGGTGAAAATCTTCAAATTGAGCTTAAAAACAACCAACCTAAAGCTATGAATGTACCTAGTAAGCGAACACATCTAGCTAGCACTCATGTCAGGTAGCTAGCTACAGTTACCCATAGCTGGCTAGCTAGTTTTATATTTTGGTCATTTATTCCAATACATTTCAGAATTGCAAAAACATGTTTATGAATCTAGCAACATTTTATAGGCTCCTCACTACGAGACTAAGCCAATTTGCCAACGCTAAAATCAATGTATATATATATATTTTTTTATAGCAAGCTAGAGTCATACTTTTTTCTGACATGCTGAAAATGCAGCCTTGTTGATTATATTTGACACTTCGCGGCCATCAGAGTTTGATATGTGACTACAGATTGAATTTTGGGTCATATCCAGTAGTGATTTTAGCATGTAAATCTTGGTGGGTCAAAAAAAGATGGTGGTATGCATGCCAGCAAAGCCACACTAAACAATACATTAATTGCACTATAAACGGTGCCCACCAACTGTTCGGCTCTACATAAAGCTGTCCCATCACCTTACCTACCACTGCTACACCTGGCTTTCAGTGTAGCCTTGTCTAGCAGCTAAACAGTTCATTCAGCATCATTTACTGCCTTTTAAAATGCTTTCTTTTTTTTTGCTAATATGGCTGACTTGTTTAAACAAATGTGCTTTCTACTGACAATTGAGATGTACAAACTATGGCATAAGGGGATGACAAGAGGATAAGAGGCAATCCGTAATTTCGATGAAGACATTAATGAGCGAGCGACGACGGACGTAGTCAATACAACTATTTGTTTAGCACTTTTGAAATGTACAGCGACATAATTCAGAACATGGGCCGTTCTTACAGTGTACTACTCTCAGCAGCACTGTCAAAGCTATACACAAAAAGTTTGCAAACAAGCACACACCGGCCACGAACGATCTGTTTTACAATCCCGCGTTGGTGAAAATAGACCAAATTATTAGGCACATGGGCTACTAACATACACTTAGTATTACTTTCTTAGCTACAGTATACATATCTCTCTGGCATCCTACGTAATTTATGAAGCAGCAAAACACATTTTTGGACTCACGTTGTTGTGATGTGCTTGAACAGGAAAGTGGCGCGATGGTCCTTTGTGTGCACATTGTCAACAAAGAGAAATATGCCGGATTTACAATTCCGAGTTGAATGACCATTCAACACGTATTAATTCCCGACTTCCCAGTTGCAATGCTTGCAGTTAGCCACTGTCACCAATTCTTTACAACACACTCATTGATGAATTTGTGATCTCCAAATTGTTGTGTAATGTTTATGTCCAATGGCCCATGAGCACCAATACGTGTTATCTATATTTTTCTTCATTATTTCTCTTCATATGACAAGGATTAAAAAGGATTTGCCAGTAGACTTGATTCATGATGATGACTGCTAACTAAAATTGTGAAAGTAAAATGTTGACATGATCAGTCCAATCACAGTTATATATAATGTGATTTGACTTCATTTCTGTGGCCAAAGACCTTGAGCCTTCTTGGAAAGGCACTTCTATTGTAACTCTGGCAGCACCCAAAAGGCTCACATTCTTGATGTCTACCCTTACTAAAGGCGAGTGACAGTGTCCCCATGAGTGACAGAACACTGAGCCAATCATGGTGCAATGCTCTTATTTTCTGCTGGCCTGCCCTACCACCACAGAAAGCACTGAGCTAGGCTGAAACACCTGCATTTTGGAACTGCCTGTTTGTATGCAGCTTTATTAACTCACTAACTCACTGATATATATATAATATATATATATATATATATATTATTTTTTTTACATTGTTTGCAAACTGATATGTGATACATATTAATGCCAAAATAACATGCAAAACAGGCTACCCCACCCCCCAAAAAATATTTCAAAAATCATATATATATACATACACGTGTATTTTATTTTTTGCCAAAAATATGGGGCTCAAAACAGGTGGGGCTCTACAGGCCAAATTGAGGGTCGAGGGGGCAACCTTAGTGAATTGGACCTCCAACTAAGATTGCAATCAAACTACATCCGGTTTCGATGGGGATTCCCCCGAGGGAAAGTGGATAGCGCCAGGGCTAAGGGGGTTAAAATAAGGTGCCCTAGATTCGAACCAATGTCTTATGCCGCATTCAAGTGCTAGTCGGAACTAGGAAACTTGCATTAGCAAGTCAGAAATTTCAGACTTTCCTAATGCAGCATTAAGTAATTGAATATGTTATTTCTTGTGAAAATGACAAACTGACACGTATACATTTTCGTCAAAATCAACTTTATATCGAACAAGTGCCTTTGATTTGACCGCCTGCTCATCCACAGTCTGACTCGAGATGACTGTTAGACCCAGCGACGTGTTTCTCTGAACATGAGCTTAGCTACAAGCATGATCAGGGATTTACATGTTTTGGTTAATGTTATACTTCATCTTATGTCTTTTCAGGATCTTTGTGAAGGAGTGTGAGCTGGAGGAGCAACTGTCACCTGCATGGGTGAAAAAGAAGTGGAGGAACCTTAGGCTTAAACAAAAATAAACTGCATCTTTGGGCTCCTCTCCCTCCCAGAAGGGTCCAGATGTGGAGGCTGGAGAAGGAGGTGACTGCCAGGGAGGTTTGTATGGATTTTATTTATAGTTATTAATGTATTCATGTTCTACTATTTTTGGTGAAGTCCTCTTTTTTTTGACCGAAATTTAGATTTCTGTTTTCTCATTGAAAAGTGTTTCTTGTAATAAACATTTTGATTTGATATTGGCACATCTACTGTTGGTGTTTTACTTTCAACATTAAAAAGTCACTCACACATCTGAGATATCTTGTTGCAAACACATCAACCACATGTTTGATTCCATTGACTCCATTCCAGCCATTATTATGAGCCGTACTCCATTCAGCAGCCTCCACTGGTAGGCAACTACAACACGCGACAGTGCAAAATAACAAACCAGGAGGGAAAAGCAAAGGGATTCTTCAAAATGTCCCTCTTTTGTCCTATTTGTTGTTTAAACCAATGTGTTTTCCTCAAATACAACATGCAAGTTAATTGTAGTGATTCAGTATGTTGCTATCTGTCCAGTGTTTTAGACCATGTGGTAAAGTAGTAGCATACCAAATCATCAAAAAATGGGTAGGCTACAAAACGTTCTCTCCACAGTTGTAACTCAGATGCCACTTTCCACATACTCAGTGCTGTAATCGGTAACCATGGTATATATAGGACTTCCTAGCAACAAAGGCCTTGAGCCATCAAAAACAGTAACCATAATATCCTCTATGATTAAAGCAGTAATGTGAGAAAAGCTATATCTTATTTGAATTGTATTCGGCATTGATGCAGCAATATTCCACCCATCACATATTTCCACTTCACTGTACCCCACTAGACCTCTTCTCTTCCCTACTGCTCTGCTTTGGTGAAATCTCCCAGGATCCTTCACTGTGTGGCTAAATTGCACTGCAGGCTCCTGTTCCTCATGTTGGGAGACTGGAGTTTAATCAGACTGCACCAGCAGAGAGAGGCTATAGATCTACTGTACACATACAGACAACACACACACACACACACACACACACACACACACACACACACACACACACACACACACACACACACACACTAACCCTTGTTCTATCGAAACAATCACATTTCTTTTCACATAGTCACATACACTCTGAGGCAAAGTCCTGACTGGAGTAGCCGTCCCTCCCCCCAGTCTGTTTCATATAGGATTGATGTCATAAAACAAAGGTCTGTTAGTGATTATATGTCAGCATCTCTCTGTAGGGAATCCTCCTCATCTCTGTTGGAATTAACAGCAACACTACAGAAGAATAGAATCTCTCTGCAGTCATCTGCAGACAACACAGTGTCTCCTTATACCACCAACAGATATTACAACAGGCTGAAGTAATAATAAAATAAACTCCAGCTCATAAGAGTATGATCAATATAGAGATGTATCTCTTTGTGACAGGGGATGCAACCGCAAGTGGCTGTGCCACTGGAATACAAGGCAATGGAATATGATATGAGTGCTACTGGCAATACTGACGTTATTCACTTTGTCATTGAGATTGTGCTCGGATCAAATCAAATTGTATTAGTCACATGCGCCAAATATAACAGTGAAATGCTTACTTACAAGCCCTTAACCAACAATTCAGGGTAAAAAATATGAATAAGAATAAGAAATAAAAGGAACAAATAATGAAAGAGCAGCAGTAAAATAACATTTACATTTTACATTTACATTTAAGTCATTTAGCAGACGCTCTTATCCAGAGCGACTTACAAATTGGTGCATTCACCTTATGACATCCAGTGGAACAGTAGTGCATCTAAATCTTTTAAGGGGGTGAGAGGGATTACTTTATCCTATCCTAGGTATTCCTTAAAGAGGTGGGGTTTCAGGTGTCTCCGGAAGGTGGTGATTGACTCCGCTGTCCTGGCGTCGTGAGGGAGTTTGTTCCACCATTGGGGGGCCAGAGCAGCGAACAGTTTTGACTGGGCTGAGCGGGAACTGTACTTCCTCAGTGGTAGGGAGGCGAGCAGGCCAGAGGTGGATGAACGCAGTGCCCTTGTTTGGGTGTAGGGCCTGATCAGAGCCTGGAGGTACTGAGGTGCCGTTCCCCTCAGCTCCGTAGGCAAGCACCATGGTCTTGTAGCGGATGCGAGCTTCAACTGGAAGCCAGTGGAGAGAGCGGAGGAGCGGGGTGACGTGAGAGAACTTGGGAAGGTTGAACACCAGACGGGCTGCGGCGTTCTGGATGAGTTGTAGGGGTTTAATGGCACAGGCAGGGAGCCCAGCCAACAGCGAGTTGCAGTAATCCAGACGGGAGATGACAAGTGCCTGGATTAGGACCTGCGCCGCTTCCTGTGTGAGGCAGGGTCGTACTCTGCGGATGTTGTAGAGCATGAACCTACAGGAACGGGCCACCGCCTTGATGTTAGTTGAGAACGACAGGGTGTTGTCCAGGATCACGCCAAGGTTCTTAGCGCTCTGGGAGGAGGACACAATGGAGTTGTCAACCGTGATGGCGAGATCATGGAACGGGCAGTCCTTCCCCGGGAGGAAGAGCAGCTCCGTCTTGCCGAGGTTCAGCTTGAGGTGGTGATCCGTCATCCACACTGATATGTCTGCCAGACATGCAGAGATGCGATTCGCCACCTGGTCATCAGAAGGGGGAAAGGAGAAGATTAATTGTGTGTCGTCTGCATAGCAATGATAGGAGAGACCATGTGAGGTTATGACAGAGCCAAGTGACTTGGTGTATAGCGAGAATAGGAGAGGGCCTTGAACAGAGCCCTGGGGACACCAGTGGTGAGAGCACGTGGTGTGGAGACGGATTCTCGCCACGCCACCTGGTAGGAGCGACCTGTCAGGTAGGACGCAATCCAAGCGTGGGCCGCGCCGGAGATGCCCAACTCGGAGAGGGTGGAGAGGAGGATCTGATGGTTCACAGTATCGAAGGCAGCCGATAGGTCTAGAAGGATGAGAGCAGAGGAGAGAGAGTTAGCTTTAGCAGTGCGGAGCGCCTCCGTGATACAGAGAAGAGCAGTCTCAGTTGAATGACTAGTCTTGAAACCTGACTGATTTGGATCAAGAAGGTCATTCTGAGAGAGATAGCGGGAGAGCTGGCCAAGGACGGCACGTTCAAGAGTTTTGGAGAGAAAAGAAAGAAGGGATACTGGTCTGTAGTTGTTGACATCGGAGGGATCGAGTGTAGGTTTTTTTCAGAAGGGTGCAACTCTCGCTCTCTTGAAGACGGAAGGGACGTAGCCAGCGGTCAGGGATGAGTTGATGAGCGAGGTGAGGTAAGGGAGAAGGTCTCCGGAAATGGTCTGGAGAAGAGAGGAGGGGATAGGGTCAAGCGGGCAGGTTGTTGGGCGGCCGGCCGTCACAAGACGCAAGATTTCATCTGGAGAGAGAGGGAGAAAGAGGTCAGAGCACAGGGTAGGGCAGTGTGAGCAGAACCAGCGGTGTCGTTTGACTTAGCAAACGAGGATCGGATGTCGTCGACCTTCTTTTCAAAATGGTTGACGAAGTCATCTGCAGAGAGGGAGGAGGGGGAGGGGGAGGAGGATTCAGGAGGGAGGAGAAGGTTGCAAAGAGCTTCCTAGGGTTAGAGGCAGATGCTTGGAATTTAGAGTGGTAGAAAGTGGCTTTAGCAGCAGAGAGAGAAGAGGAAAATGTAGAGAGGAGGGAGTGAAAGGATGTCAGGTCCGCAGGGAGGCGAGTTTTCCTCCATTTCCGCTCGGCTGCCCGGAGCCCTGTTCTGTGAGCTCGCAATGAGTCGTCGAGCCACGGAGCGGGAGGGGAGGACCGAGCCGGCCTGGAGGATAGGGGACATAGAGAGTCAAAGGATGCAGAAAGGGAGGAGAGGAGGGTTGAGGAGGCAGAATCAGGAGATAGGTTGGAGAAGGTTTGAGCAGAGGGAAGAGATGATAGGATGGAAGAGGAGAGAGTAGCGGGGGAGAGAGAGCGAAGGTTGGGACGGCGCGATACCATCCGAGTAGGGGCAGTGTGGGAAGTGTTGGATGAGAGCGAGAGGGAAAAGGATACAAGGTAGTGGTCGGAGACTTGGAGGGGAGTTGCAATGAGGTTAGTGGAAGAACAGCATCTAGTAAAGATAACAATAGCGAGACTATATACAGGGGGTACCGGTACAGAGTCAATGTGCGGGGGTACCGGTTAGTCGAGGTAATTGAGGTAATACAGTGGGGCAAAAAAGTATCTAGTCAGCCACCAATTGTGCAAGTTCTCCCACTTAAAAAGATGAGAGAGACCTGCAATTTTCATCATAGGTACACTTCAACTATGACAGACAAAATGAGAAAAAAAATCCATGAAATCACATTGTAGGATTTTTTATTAATTTATTTGCAAATTATGGTGGAAAATAAGTATTTGGTCACCTACAAACAAGCAAGATTTCTGGCTCTCACAGACCTGTAACTTCTTCTTTAAGAGGCTCCTCTGTCCTCCACTCGTTACCTGTATTAATGGCACCTGTTTGAACTTGTTATCAGTATAAAAGACACCTGTCCACACCTCAAACAGTCACACTCCAGACCAAAGAGCTGTCAAAGGACACCAGAAACAAAATTGTAGACCTGCACCAGGCTGGGAAGACTGAATCTGCAATAGGTAAGCAGCTTGGTTTGAAGAAATCAACTGTGGGAGCAATTATTAGGAAATGGAAGACATACAAGACCACTGATAATCTCCCTCGATCTGGGGCTCCACGCAAGATCTCACCCCATTGGGGTCAAAATTATCACAAGAATGGTGAGCAAAAATCCAGGGGGACCTAGTGAATGACCTGCAGAGAGCTGGGACCAAAGTAACAAAGCCTACCATCAGTAACACACTACTCCGCCAGGGACTCAAATCCTGCAGTGCCAGACGTGTCCCCCTGCTTAAGCCAGTACATGTCCAGGCCCGTCTGAAGTTTGCTAGAGAGCATTTGGATGATCCAGAAGAAGATTGGGAGAATGTCATATGGTCAGATGAAACCAAAATATAACTTTTTGGTAAAAACTCAACTTGTCGTGTTTGGAGGACAAAGAATGCTGAGTTGCATCCAAAGAATACCATACCTACTGTGAAGCATGGGGGTGGAAACATCATGCTTTGGGGCTGTTTTTCTGCAAAGGGACCAGGACGACTGATCTGTGTAAAGGAAAGAATGAATGGGGCCATGTATCGTGAGATTTTGAGTGAAAACCTCCTTCCATCAGCAAGGGCATTGAAGATGAAACGTGACTGGGTCTTTCAGTATGACAATGATCCCAAACACACTGCCCGGGCAACGAAGGAGTGGCTTCGTAAGAAGCATTTCAAGGTCCTGGAGTGGCCTAGCCAGTCTCCAGATCTCAACCCCATAGAAAATCTTTGGAGGGAGTTGAAAGTCCGTGTTGCCAAGCAACAGCCCCAAAACATCCCTGCTCTAGAGGAGATCTGCATGGAGGAATGGGCCAAAATAACAGCAACAGTCTGTGATAACCTTTCGAATACTTACAGAAAACGTTTGACCTCTGTCATTGCCAACAAAGGGTATATAACAAAGTATTGAGATAAACTTTTGTTATTGACCAAATACTTATTTTCCACCATAATTTGCAAATAAATTCATAAAAAATCCTACAATGTGATTTTCTAGATTTTTTTTCTCATTTTGTCTGTCATAGTTGAAGTGTACCTATGATGAAAATTACAGGCCTCTCTCATCTTTTAAGAAGGAGAACTTGCACAATTGGTGGCTGACTAAATACTTTTTTTGCCCCACTGTATGTACTGTACATTTAGCTAGAGATATTAAAGTGACTATGCATAGATAATAACAAAGAGTAGCAGTGGCATAAAAGAGGGGGTGGGGGGGGCAATGAAAATAGTCTGGGTAGCCATTTGATTAGATATTCAGGAGTCTTATGGCTTGGGGGGTAGAAGCTGTTTAGAAGCCTCTTGGACATAGACTTGGTACTCCGGTACCTCTTGCTGTGCGGTAGCAGAGAGAACAGTCTATGGCTAGGGTGGCTGGAGTCTTTGACAATTTTTAGGGCCTTCCTCTGACACCGCCTGGTATAGAGGTCCTGGATGGCAGGAAGCCCTGCCCTAGTGATGTACTAAGCCGTATGCACTATCCTCTGTAGTGCCTTGCGTTCAGAGGCCGAGCACATGCTATCCCAGACAGTGATGCAACCCGTCAGGATGCTCTCGATGGTGCAACTGTAGAACCTTTTGAGGATCTGAGGACCCATGCCAAATCTTTTCAGTCTCCTGAGGGGGAATAAGTTTTGCCGTGCCCTCTTCAAGACTGTCTTGGTGTGCTTGGACCATGCTAGTTTGTTGGTGATGTGGACACCAAAGAACTTGATGCTATCAACCTCCTCCACTGCAGCCCCATCAATGAGAATAGGGGCGTGCTCGATTCTCCTTTTCCTGTAGTCCACAATCATCTCCTTTGTCTTGATCACATTGGGGGAGAGGTTGTTGTCCTGGCACCACACGTCCGGGTCTCTGACCTCCTCCCTATAGGCTGTCTCGTCGTTGTCGGTGATCAGGCCTACTACTGTTGTGTCATCGGCAAACTTAGTGATGGTGTTTGAGTCGTGCCTGGCCGTGCAGTCATGAGTGAACATGGAGTACAGGAGGGGTCTGAGCACGCACCCCTGAGGGGCCCCCGTGTTGAGGATCAGCGTGGCGGATGTGTTGTTACCTACCCTTACCACCTGGGGGTGGCCCTTCAGGAAGTCCTGGGTCCAGTTGCAGAGGGAGGTGTTTAGTCCCAGGGTCCTTAGCTTAGTGATGAGCTTTGAGGGCACTATGGTGTTGAATGCTGAGCAGTAGTCAATGAACAACATTCTCACATAGGTGTTACTTTTGTCCAGGTGGGAAACGGCAGTGTGGAGTGCAATAGAGATTGCATCATCTGTGGATCTGTTGGGGCGGTATGCAAATTTGAGTGGGTCTAGGGTTTCTGGGATAATGGTGTTAAGGAGAGCCATGACCAGCCTTTCAAAGCACTTAATTGCTACAGACGTGAGTGTTACGGTGTGGTAGTCATTTAGGCAGGTTACCTTAGTGTTCTTGGGCACAGGGACTATGGTGGTCTGCTTAAAACATGCTGTTATTACAGACTCGGACAGGAAGAGTTTGAAAATGTCAGCGATGACACTTGCCAGTTGGTCAGCGCATGCTTGCAGTACACATCCTGGTAATCCATCGGGCCCTGCAGCCTTTTGACCTGTTTAAAGGTCTTACTCACATCAGCTGTGGAGAGAGCGAGTCGTCCGGAACAGATGGTGCTTACATACATGTTTCAGTGTTATTTGCCTCGAGGCGAGCATAGAAGTGATTTAGCTCGTCTGGTAGGCTCGTGTCACTGGGCAGCTCTCAGCTGTGCTTCCCTTTGTAGTCTGTAATGGTTTGCAATTCCTGCCACATCTGACGAGTGTCGGAACCGGTGTGGTACGATTCGATCTTAGCCCTGTATTAACACTTTGCCTGTTTGATGGTTCATCGGAGTGCATAGCGGGATTTCTTATAAGCTTCTGGGTTAGAGTCCCACTCCTTGAAAACAGCAGCTCTAGCCTTTAGCTCAATGAGGATGTTGCCTGTAATACATGGCTTCTGGTTGGGGTATGTAGGTACGGTCGTTGTGGGGACGAAGTCATTGATGCACTTATTTATGAAGGCAATGACTGAGGTTGTGTACTCCTCAATGCCATCGGAAGAATCCCGGAACATATTCTAGTCTGTGTTAGCAAAACAGTCCTGTAGCTTAGCGTCTGCTTCATCTGACCACTTTTTTATTGACCGAGTCACTGGTGCACTGGATGAGAAAGCTTGTGAGTTATGGGCATGGTTCGAGAAAACATGCTCATGTTCGTTCATGTTGTTTGCCTTTTTTTTCTTCTTTTAATTCACCTTTATTTAACCAGGTAGGCTAGTTGAGAACACCTTTATTTAACCAGGTAGGCTAGTTGAGAACACCTTTATTTAACCAGGTAGGCTAGTTGAGAACACCTTTATTTAACCAGGTAGGCTAGTTGAGAACACCTTTATTTAACCAGGTAGGCTAGTTGAGAACACCTTTATTTAACCAGGTAGGCTAGTTGAGAACACCTTTATTTAACCAGGTAGGCTAGTTGAGAACACCTTTATTTAACCAGGTAGGCTAGTTGAGAACACCTTTATTTAACCAGGTAGGCTAGTTGAGAACACCTTTATTTAACCAGGTAGGCTAGTTGAGAACACCTTTATTTAACCAGGTAGGCTAGTTGAGAACACCTTTATTTAACCAGGTAGGCTAGTTGAGAACACCTTTATTTAACCAGGTAGGCTAGTTGAGAACACCTTTATTTAACCAGGTAGGCTAGTTGAGAACACCTTTATTTAACCAGGTAGGCCGGTTGAGAACACCTTTATTTAACCAGGTAGGCTAGTTGAGAACACCTTTATTTAACCAGGTAGGCTAGTTGAGAACACCTTTATTTAACCAGGTAGGCTAGTTGAGAACACCTTTATTTAACCAGGTAGGCTAGTTGAGAACACCTTTATTTAACCAGGTAGGCTAGTTGAGAACACCTTTATTTAACCAGGTAGGCTAGTTGAGAACACCTTTATTTAACCAGGTAGGCTAGTTGAGAACACCTTTATTTAACCAGGTAGGCTAGTTGAGAACAAGTTCTCTCGTTTCACTTGTTAGAAAGAGATAATATATTACCACTGAAGTTTAATATACAATCTGCTTGTATCGTAATGTTTAATGTCAGAGGTTGGAGCCAGTGGAAATATAAGGTGGGATATTTCTTATGGTTATCCAATGAATATATTTTTCACAACCAGTTCTATTGGAAGCGAGCCATCTTGTGGAGATGGAGTCAGATTGTTGAAGATGTATGTATTCAAACTGAACCGATACAAAATAGAGAGAACGTAGTAGCAACCCCTGGACCAAATATGGTCATTTACATACCATTATACTACCCTCTCCCCCACACAAGAAATGAGCTGGAAGATCAAACTCGTTTTCCAGGAGAATTAGCCTTTTATTAATAATGTAGGCAGCACGAGCACTTGAGGAATGCCCATCCCGAACCATGGTTGTGACACAAATGGCACCCTATGCCCTATATAGTGACCTACAATAGACCAAGACCCATCAGGCTCTGTTTCAAAATAGTGCACTATTTAGGGAATAGGGTACTATTTGGGATGCACCCTGTGTTAGATCTCAATGTACAGTACTCTCTGTTCCAGACCAAGCTGAGCTGTGCTGACGGAGCTGTGGACCATCGAACTCACTCTGTCTGGCAGAGAGAGGATCTCTAGATCTGGAGCTGAAGCTCAGTCAAAATCATGTCCTGTAATGTCCTGCATTAGACAGACAAAGGCCCTGTGTCCCAAATTCCCTGTATAGTGCGCTACTTTTTACCAGAGTATTATGGGACCTGGTGACAGGTAGTGCACTATCAAGGGAATAGGGTGCCATTTGGGACGCACTCAGTCTGAGCAGGCCTGGAAGTGAGATCATCAACACGGACAGTGCAGCTGTGGATCAACCAGTATCGATATCACCCCAGGGCAGGGACTAACAGGAGAGGCTCTAGCACAGGACCGAACTGTACACATCAGAGATATACTGAGTAGACATTATCCGTCAAGCCTGGACCCAGAGGGCAGGGTTATTGAACTCCATTCAGAGTATTTGGAGAACGGAGAAAAAGATAGAACAGCCAACAGGCTGTGGTAAACGGTCCATGTTGAACCGGTCCATGTTGAACCGGACCATGTTGAACCGGTCCATGTTGAACCGGTCCATGTTGAACCGGACCATGTTGAACCGGACCATGTTGAACCGGTCCATGTTGAACCGGACCATGTTGTTGTTGCCTACTGCTCTGTGTGTCAGTGTTTTCGTCTGACGAGCACTGCCTCAGGTGACTGACTCAGCGGTGGTGAATGTCAGAGTGTGAGGGCAACATTAGTCTCGTAACACACCCTGCCTTTCTAGTCTTGACTGCCTTGTTTAGACAGAGCCTCCTGTTAGTGCAGAGTTGGCCTGTCTGAGCACCATTTCTGCAACAGACCTGCAATTCTTCAGCTATGTCCTCCAGCGGACTCTTCAGCTATGTCCTCCAGCGGACTCTTCAGCTATGTCCTCCAGCGGACTCTTCAGCTATGTCCTCCAGCGGACTCTTCAGCTATGTCCTTCAGCGGACTCTTCAGCTATGTCCTCCAGCGGACTCTTCAGCTATGTCCTCCAGCGGACTCTTCAGCTATGTCCTCCAGCGGACTCTTCAGCTATGTCCTCCAGCGGACTCTTCAGCTATGTCCTTCAGCGGACTCTTCAGCTATGTCCTTCAGCGGACTCTTCAGCTATGTCCTCCAGCGGACTCTTCAGCTATGTCCTTCAGCGGACTTTTCAGCTATGTCCTCCAGCGGACTCTTCAGCTATGTCCTCCAGCGGACTCTTCAGCTATGTCCTCCAGCGGACTCTTCAGCTATGTCCTCCAGCGGACTCTTCAGCTATGTCCTCCAGCGGACTCTTCAGCTATGTCCTTCAGCGGACTCTTCAGCTATGTCCTCCAGCGGACTCTTCAGCTATGTCCTCCAGCGGACTCTTCAGCTATGTCCTTCAGCGGACTCTTCAGCTATGTCCTTCAGCGGACTCTTCAGCTATGTCCTCCAGCGGACTCTTCAGCTATGTCCTCCAGCGGACTCTTCAGCTATGTCCTCCAGCGGACTCTTCAGCTATGTCCTCCAGCGGACTCTTCAGCTATGTCCTTCAGCGGACTCTTCAGCGTTTTCCTGGAATCCCCACAAATTCACCCCTGTTTCACTCACACACCCCTCCACACTACTCCTTGACCCTCCACCCCGACCTCCCCACCTCCTTCCACTTGAATTAGCATTACATATAACCTGTGTCATTTGTCATGATGAACCACCAGACTACTTTGTCATCCCTGAGTGGGGAGTTGATTGAAATCCTGTCCTCATCCCTTGGTGTCAGAGGGGTCACGGTGTTATGTAATGGTGATTATCAGGGGACAGAGGCTCCACTGAGGAGAGAGGAGAGAGAAAGAATGAGAGAGAGAGAGAGAGAGAGTGAGTGAGAGAGAGAGAGAGAGAGCAAAATGGAGAGAGAGAGGGGGGGTCTGTCATCAAGAGGTAGGGAGAGAGAGAGAGAGCGAAAGGGAGAGAGAGTGAGGGGGTCAGTCAGTGAGAGGTATGGAGAGAGAGAGAGGGTCACAAAGAGATAGAGCGTGGTAAACAACGTGTTACTGACCTGTCCAGATTAAACTCCCGGTCTTGACGCTGGCCCTCCTCCACAACAGGGGGCGTTGTATTTAAATTCACACTTCACGTTGGGGTCAGTGCTCTCTTTCATCTCAGAGCGTCCCTATGGACAATTAACCTGACAGGGTGTCACTCTGAGGAGCATCAGACATCTCTGTGGACACATCAGACTCTCTGTGAGAGATGGCACTTCCTGTCCACTCCTGACCAGTGGCCCATAGGTCCTTATAGGAGCTCATCTAACTCTAATAACCAAGGCCGGATTTAGAAATCATAGGCACCGGGGCTTTGTTTTCTTTTTAAATATCAAATTGGGAGTTGTTGAGAAAATAGTTTTTCTGTTGGTTCTACAGACAGACTAGTCTTCTCTCATCAGCAGTAGGCATTCTCTTTCCAAAATGTGTGTTTTTCCCGCGATTGTATTTAGAAATCTGCAAACGGCAAATTGACAGCCACAACCAACCATTGAAATATAATCCATAGATGGTAGTTCCCATTCAAGTCATATGAATGGCATTGTTTGCTAGTGTCCCCATGAGTTTAACAGTCTAATTGCCAGGGTAAGAGGTTACAGAAACTCTCTATAGGTTATATGTCTATGGCCACAACACAAAAGCTGTAGCCTGTATTTGGAGCTCATGCTGCCCAAACTGAGGCTTTCCTGACTGTAGGCATACCGTAGCTGCCAAAATAAAGTAAACACTTCAGTAAATGTTCTTGGCATGGTTTATTAGGTCCACTTGTAGAATCTATGCCAAAGTGCATTGAAGCTGTTCTAGCAGCTCCTGGTGACACAGCATCATTTTAAGACACTATAGGTTGGTGTTTCCTTAATTTTGGCAGATCAAATCAAATCAAATCAAATTTATTTATATAGCCCTTCGTACATCAGCTGATATCTCAAAGTGCTGTACAGAAACCCAGCCTAAAACCCCAAACAGCAAGCAATGCAGGTGTAGAAGCACGGTGGCTAGGAAAAACTCCCTAGAAAGGCCAAAACCTAGGAAGAAACCTCGAGAGGAACCAGGCTATGTGGGGTGGCCAGTCCTCTTCTGGCTGTGCCGGGTGGAGATTATAACAGAACATGGCCAAGATGTTCAAATGTTCATAAATGACCAGCATGGTCGAATAATAATAAGGCAGAACAGTTGAAACTGGAGCAGCAGCACAGTCAGGTGGAAGTTGAAACTGGAGCAGCAGCATGGCCAGGTGGACTGGGGACAGCAAGGAGTCATCATGTCAGGTAGTCCTGGGGCATGGTCCTAGGGCTCAGGTCAGTTGAAACTGGAACAGCAGCATGGCCAGGTGGACTGGGGACAGCAAGGAGTCATCATGTCAGGTAGTCCTGGGGCATGGTCCTAGGGCTCAGGTCCTCCGAGAGAGAGAAAGAAAGAGAGAAGGAGAGAATTAGAGAACGCACACTTAGATTCATACAGGACACCGAATAGGACAGGAGAAGTACTCCAGATATAACAAACTGACCCCAGCCCCCCGACACATAAACTACTGCAGCATAAATACTGGAGGCTGAGACAGGAGGGGTCAGGAGACACTGTGGCCCCATCCGAGGACACCCCCGGACAGGGCCAAACAGGAAGGATATAACCCCACCCACATACCTCTATGCCCTTGTGATAAAACTTAATCCACAGTTATTATTTATTAACTATTGATCCTCTGCGGCTAAATTATACCCTCTGGTGTATTTTGAACATTGAAAGCGAGCTCCTGTGGTTGGATAATATATATTATATTATTACGTACTTTAATTACTTTATGCCCGACTCACACAATTAACCAGTCACATGTATGTGTTATGCTGTTCATTTTTTATTTATTTTATTAATCAGTTACCCAATGAAGGCAGGGCCCCCCAGTTACCCAATCTAGGCACAGAGAGAGAGAGGGCCCCCCAGAGAGAGAGAGGGCCCCCCAGTTACCCAATCAAGGCAGGCCCCCCCAGTTACCCAATCTAGGCACAGAGAGAGAGGGCCCCCCAGAGAGAGAGAGAGGGCCCCCCAGTTACCCAATCTAGGCAGGGCCCCCCAGTTACTCAATCAAGGCAGGGCCCCCCAGTTAGCCAATCTAGGCAGGGCCCCCCAGTTACTCAATCTAGGCAGGGCCCCCCATTTAGCCAATCAAGGCAGGGCCCCCCAGAGTAGCCACTTGGCCCCACTACCTCCTCTCCTCCCTCCATCTGATGATTAGCAGAACGTCAGCAGGCTGCAGCAGGCTGTCTATACTCATTGAGAGCAGACACATGAGTCTTCTTGTGGTTGGGAGTTGCAGTAAAAAAAAATATATAATATATACAACAATAAAATGCAAATTAATTACTTAAAAATCATACAATGTGATTCTCTGGATTTTTGTTTTAGATTCCGTCTCTCACAGTTGAAGTGTACCTATGATAAAAATGACAGACCTCTACATGCTTTGTACGTAGGAAAACCTGCAAAATCAGTAGTGTATCAAATACTAGTTCTCCCCCACTGTATATATTTCCTTCATATTTATTTTTTTGTTACTATTTTGTTGTTGCTGCCTCATAGGCCCCCCATGGGGACTGGGCACAGTGGCTTTCAGCCCTGGTAAACCCCTGCATTAATCTGACCCTGCTAATGACTGAAGGGGAGAAGGGGAGGATGTCCTTGTAGTAATGGGCGACCAAAGGTCAGGTCTTCTTGAATGGAAAAGAAAACACTGTCTTACGTCCCACCCTTCCACCTTTAACCTCCTGTAACAGACACACATTAATCGGTTTGACGTAGGCTACTAACTGTTCTATAATTAAGAAATAAGGCCCAAGGGTGGTGTGGTATATGGCCACTATACCACGGCTAAGGGCTGTTCAAAAGCACAACGCAACGTGGAGTGACTGGATACAGCCCTTAGCCGTGGTATATTGACCATATACCACAAACCCCTGAGGTGCCTTATTGCTATTATAAACTGTTTACCAGCGTAATTAGAGCAGTAAAAATAAATGTTACACGGTCTGATATACCACGGCTGTCAGCCAATCAGCATTCAGGGCTCAAACCACCCAGTGTATAATGGAGACTAGAATCGACTGAGAAAGGAGTCCAGTGGAGTGAAGGAAAGTTTGACTGGATTATTATCAATGTGTTGAGCTCCCCCTAGTTATGAGCATTTAGATGGAGTCAGATGCTTCATTTCTTCCGTGGTGGGTGTCCTTATCTCATTTGCTCTCTGCTGGAGTCTTGTCTCTGGCATGTACACCTCCATTATTCATCTCCCCGACACAGATGGGGGGGGGGACCCATGAGGCAGGAACGCTGGTTTCTGGTTCCCTCTAACAACACACACACACACAGACACATATGGATAATGTTGCCATGACAACGGGTACAACAGGCACTCTTTATATTTGCAGGAGAATGAATGTGAATTGTGAGTCCCCCCCCCTTCCGCTTTTACCTCAGTTCAAATGGGTTTGTTGACGGAGGATAGTGAATGAATTACACACTTAGGAAGATAAAAGCTTTTTGGTCCTGTTTCCCTGTGTTACCCCCCTGTGTTGTCTGTGCTTTTCCTCACAATATTTATGGTACTACCTCTTCAAGGCCTCCAAAATGTTTATGGCCCAGTGTGTATTCATTTTTAGAGCAAAGAGCTGGCTGTTGCTACAGTTACTATGTGAGCACTCTGAATACAGTATCAGGCCTATAATGAGTGACTGGGGGGGATCTTCATGATCAACTATTGTACTTGTTTGGTGTCTGGGAACAAAGAGGAGATGCCCTTGAGTATGTGTCTGCTACTGAGAGTCCCTCCTCTATGGACTAACTACAGTCTCTGGTTGCTGATGGGAGGAACAACCATCCTCCCCAAGCTCCTTATAGGAACACATTTAATACTGTATGTGATATTAGGCAATATCCCATTAGCGACATGAATGATTTTTGATACATTTGATACGCGTAACAGAACACACTTGATACAGTACTTCAATATGTTTGGGAAAATAGAATCAACATGACAGTTTTCATGGAAGACTGTTGTATATATTTTTTTTCATTGAAGATAAGATTTTACCCAAGGCGCAGATTTAGCCCACCAACGGTGTTCAAATTAAGTTAGGATACAGTACATGATAATGTCATATGACAAAAGTTTGTAAATGATATTACGGACGCCTACCATAATTTTGTATTATGTTAGCCTTAACATGTGGCTGAAATTAGTCTTCACACGTGTGTAACTAAATCCCATCTCATTCAAATGTATTACATCTAAGGAAATACGTGAATGAGGGCTTTAATGTTCTCAAATGTTTTGGGGAAAGACCAGGTGTGTAAAATCAGCACAAATCTACAGCAGCCTTGAGCCAAAAGGATATTACATAGCAGCCCTCCAAACACAGGAAGCTGGCTGTGTGAGTATAATCTATTATAGTCTGTTTTCGGCAGTCTATATGGGTTTGGGTTATATTTAGTTTGGACTAATTCAATCCACGGGTCTCTGGTTCTGCTCCACCTGTTGAGTGACTCACAGAGGTTCTGAACCTGAGAGGAAATGACATCATTCACCTACATTCACTCACCATTGCTGTCCTAGCGAGTCAACACAGTGGCAGGTTACGTTCTACAGTGTGTAGACATGATTATTTTACTGCACTCTACATATAATATACTCCCGATGTTGTAATGAGTCATTTCCATAACATAGTAACAATCACAATCTTGTTTAATTTGACATTTGATTAGCTGATTGCATTTTGTGTCATTCTGGTGTAATATGAACCTGTGCAAACAGATAAGACCGACTCAGAGTGAGAACTCCGGAGATGATAACAAGCAGGAATCAAGAGAATTAAACTGTGTAAAATAACATCCCCACATTATCATGCATCAGTTAAGACCAAAGCCAGAGTCTAATGTTGAGTTCTATTGTCTCTGCTGCTACAGATATTCTCTGGGATTACTGAATCAATAGTCTGGTTCAGGGTTTTAATTTGTGGCTTGATGAACCCATTATCCAAAGGGTGCCTTAATCAGATTTACAGTAGTTGTTGACCTTCGAAACGATGCTGAAAGTAATTAAGCCAACACATTGGTCTGATTTCTCATGGGAGGTGGGAGGGAGGTAGGAAGGGAGAGAGAGAGGAAGGGAGAGCAAGAGGAAGGGAGAGCGAGAGAGAGAGAGGAAGGGAGTGAGAGAGAGGAAGGGAGAGAGAGAAAGCATGCTGGGGTGGATGACATACCATATGGTACGGTATATTGGAAATTGAAAAATGGAGATTCTGTCAGCGTTAAATTGATTGGGCATGATGGGGAGTTTAATTGCGTTAGAGGACTAACCTTGTCATACAGTACACCACTGTTACTTGACATTAATTTAAGATGGTACATGAGGCACTAGGCACTGTTTGTAGTTGATGTCATCTTATTTTACACATGTTGAAGTACATTCTGTAACTGCATGTCACACTTGAAGTGAACTTCAGTGGTGCATGAATGACAGCTATACTGCTCTGTCAGTGTAATTGTTTTCACCAGTACATGGTTTGAAAATGAACCGCCCATTTCCCCATTTATAGACATGGTCCAATAGAACCATACAAACCTTCCTGTTGCTGTTGAATACCTGCTTCTTTCTGTCTTATTGCTCATTCATAGAAGCTATGTTTATACCTGGTGCTAACATGTGTCCTTTGTCCTGATCTTGTCAACATTCTGACTATGCCCTGATTATGCATTTACACATGGTATTAAAATGTGTCTCTTATCCATCCACTGTGTCCGCATTGTGACCAGATTTAATGGTCCCTTCCTGTATTTTCATGTGTAGGCGCATATTATTGCGTCATGACTGCAAGATGTCCTGATATCTTTTCCAACTGTCTCGATATCTATTTAAATTCTCCCTTTATCTGGTTTTAATGTCCAATCTAAAATGCCCTTCCAGCCAATCAGAAACTAATATTCAACAATGCTGTAGTATAATTTAATATAATATTTATTTATTTTAAGACACAATTTGATGCCATAAATTAATGGTGCCACCTGTAAATGATTTTATATGGTGGGATAAGGATGATTTAAAGGGTTTCACTGTCCAGATCCGTCTACACTAGATATCCAGACAAAATGTGTGCCTGACTACCTCCAGTTGAGGTCAGGAAGATCTGACCACATTTAGATCACACCTGTCCAACGGTTTGGGCACCATAATGATGTGGACAAAATCAGGACAAAGGATACATGTTAGAACCAGGTATAAACAGGGCTAGTGTCTCATGTATAAATAGTTTTTTGTTGTTTGTTTTTAACCTTGAGACACAGGAGCAGTGTGTGCTTTCTCAGTACCCTATGTGTGATGGATGTGTGAGAAATGAGTGGGACTAGATTGTGAATCTATCTCTAATTGGTTTCCATGTTAAAACGTTCCTCTGGAGCTGGAGTCACTGTGCAGAGTGATGTTCAGTTTGTGGACATGCCTTTTGCCTTTTGTCATTTTTAAATATAATTAACAGTTATTTGAAAAGAAGTAAACCTTAATTATAGGGGAATTGGCTCTGAATATATATATATATATTTTTTTTTACATCTAAAGAGTAAACAAATAATTGCTCTTAATTGACCATGAAATACATATACATAAAGTTCCTCATTTGCAGTAAAGAAAGCTGAGTAGCTAAGGTAATGTTGAACAGATGTGTTTAGTCTGACCTGCCTAAATGTTTTGGGACCAGCATTACTTACACACACAGTCAGACCAGTGGTTTCCAACTCCAGTCCTCGTGTGGAATCAGTTTTTTTTTTTTGTCTGCGGCTACAACACAAATGTGTGTGGTTCAGGTACTCGAGGACTGGAGTTGGAAACCACTGCTTTAGACACCCACACACAGACAGGGCCCAAGCCCACCTCCTCCTCCTTGTTGTTGAAACATGACAATTAATGACATTTGGCTTGTGGACCAGCCAGCTACCCAGCCACCCCGAGCTGACCTCCATGTTACCAATGGCCAATGGCTGGTCTTTACTTTCTACTTCCTGTGCCGACCCATACTTCCTGTTCTGACCCAATGGGGGCAAAGGTCATATCTCTGGAGCTCTGGAGGGGTGTGCTGTCCCTCGCTACCTAAGCCAAATATAATTTCCTGATTTCCTGATCTCACACAGTGTAACTGTGTGAGATCATCTCTTTGTGCTCCCAGCCCTGGGCCTTTGTCCTCTCTGTGTGGAGTCGGTCTCTTTCAGATACTCCGTTGGTAAATAAAGATGGCAAATTGAAACCACAGATGTATGATAAGTCTCTAAGGATGAAAAAAATATGGACACCAGAACACTGTTGAATGCTCCCACAGTTTTATTGAGTGCAATGTTTCAAGCCAAAGGTCTTCATCAGGCCACTAAGGATGCGCTGGGGAAGACCATTCTCAACAGTTGTCTCAGCCTCCACCTCTAACCAGTGTCCGCATCTCCAGGCTCTGTGTGTGTTGCTTGGCTCTGGCCCTCTTCTCTCCTCTCTAGTCTCCTCTCTCTATATGCTGGGTCCTCAGGCTGTGCTGTGCTCAGACCAGGCTCTGTCTTCTATCTCTGGACCCATCTGGTCCCCTACTTTTTGTTTTCTTTCTCTCGCTTTCTCGGAGGAGCTCCGGTTCCTAGCGGTCCTCCATAGAAATGGAAATTATTCCAGGAAAGTAGAAACCACAGGAAGCCCACAGGCCTCAACTCGCCTGTGTCTGTTAATGTGCCTGTACATAACCATCCCTACACACCACAAAGACATCAGTGTGTATGTTGTCACTGTGCTCATTTCGCAGGCTCCCACCCACCCTTGTGCACCAACTGGGCGTGAGTCTTAGCGTGAGACTGTGAGCTATCCCTCTCTCAGTGTGTGTTGTTATTCAACAAATCCCCTCGGCCAGACGGAGTAAGAGTGAAAAATGGCGTCACCTCTCTGTAATGGCCCCAGCAACAGTCTATAGAAGGGCTATATCTCTGTCTCATCTGTTTCTATAAAAACACACCCCTACTGTGACTCTTTCCTCGCAGACTGTAATTTATTTAGATTTATTTGCAGGACAAACAGCCAGCCAGCGCCCAGACCCTCACAGTCACTAAAAGGCGGATAGCTGGGATGGGGGGAGTGAGGGGTGCGGTGGGGAGGGGGGAGATATACTTCTATAGCGATTAGACCTCTGTGGGGGGTGGCACAGCTGGGGTGGAGAGGTGTGTGGGAGGGGTGCGGGTGCTGCATGTGACGATTGTCCAGCGGCAATCCGATTATGCAGAATTGAAGGGTGATATCGTCTCTGACATCGCTCCACATATGAAGCCTCAGCATCCCCATGCATCTCTATGCATCCACCAGTATAATTACACTTCCCACCCAGCTATCTGTGTTTTAATAAGCAATTACAGCTGGGCTAGTACAGTGCAAATTGTCCATTTGTCTGGTGTGATTAAAAGAGCCAGTCTCTATGTTGGGGCTGTGTAGGATCTTGCAATGCTACAATACTGTTTGGGCCCCATTATCTGTGACCTTTTAGGAAATTGAAAAAAACGTGCCCCAATGTTCAGGGACCGGGAGTGTAGGGAAGCCTTTTGTTTGTTATTCAACTACAATAAAACAAAGATAATACATAAAAGATGAGCAAATCTACATGGGTGATTTCTGCGATGGAATAATGAAGAGTTTAATGAGCACTTCTACATCATTATAATGGCTATTGATGAGAAATGTAACCTTCATTTAGCTGTTGGAAAATGTAACAGACTGACCCCATCACTCAATCCCAGGCCAAACACCTGAATTGATCCTGAGATTGAATGAATTGCGTGTGATTGTTATGGTCAGTGTCTTCGTATGGATCAGTTGGGACTTGACCTTTTCCCTAAGGAGATAGGGGCAATTTACAAAGACAATCAATCCCCATTAACTCTGTTCTACTGAGATGCCTTCACCACTTGATTCCACATCCCTGGAAAAAGTAATGCAGTAGGCATTAACTAACAGCTGTGATAGCATCAAATGCAATTGACATGATCTACAGTTAGAACACTGTTCATGATGGCCTAGATTCAGATCGGTTTGTGTTGTATTGACAACTGATATGACAGTGACCGCAGGGGATGACAAGACTCGGGGTTACATTTACATGTCAATAGTTGTGCATACATATTTAATTTTTTAATTTTGTAAAAATGTATTTCACCTTTTTTTAACCAGGTAGGCTAGTTGAGAACCATAGATGTGCAGAAGATGAATGTGCAAGTAGAGATACTGGGGTGCAAAGGAGCAAAAAATAAATTAAATAAATAACAATATGGAAATGAGGTAGTTGGATGGGCTATTTACAGATGGACTATGTACAGTACAGGTGCAACGATCTGTGAGCTGCTCCGACAGCTGGTGCTTAAAGTTAGTGAGGGAGATATGAGTCTCCAGCTTCAGTAATTTTTGCAATTCGTTTCAGTCATTGGCAGCAGAGAACTGGAAGGAAAGGCGGCCAAATAGGAATTGGCTTTAGGGGTGACCAGTGAAATATACCTGCTGGAGCACGTGCTACGGGTGGGTGCTGCTATGGTGACCAGTGAGCTGAGTTAAGGCAGGGCTTTACCTAGCAAAGACTTATAGATGACCTGGAAACAGTGGGTTTGGCGACAAAAATGAAGCGAGGGCCAGCCAACAAGAGCATACAGGTCGCAGTGATGGGTAGTATATGGGGCTTTGGTGACGAAATGGATGGCACTGTGATAGACTGCATCCAATTTGCTGAGTAGATTGTTGGACGCTATTATGTAAATGACATTGCCGAAGTCAAGGATCGGTAGGATAGTCAGTTTTACGAGGGTATGTTTGGCAGCATGAGTGAAGGATGCTTTGTTGCGAAATAGGAAGACAATTCTAGATTTAATTTTGGATTGGAGATGTTTAATGTGAGTCTGGAAGGAGAGTTTACAGTCTGACCAGGTATTTGTAGTTGTCCACATATTCTAAGTCAGAAATGTCCAGAGTAGTGATGCTGGACAGGCGGGTAGGTGCAGGCAGCGATCTGTTGAAGAGCATGCATTTAGTTTTACTTGCATTTTAGAGCAGTTGGAGGCCACGGAAGGGGAGTTGTATGGAATTGAAGCTTGACTGGAGGTTAGTTAACACAGTGTCCACAGAAGGGCCAGAAGTATACAGAATGATATCGTCTGCGTAGAGGTTGATCAGAGAATCACCAGCAGCAAGAGCGACATCATTGATATATGCAGAGAACAGAGAATTGAATCCTGTGGCACCCCCATAGAGACTGCCAGAGGTCCGGACAACAGACCCTCCGATTTGACACACTGAACTCTGTCTGAGGAGTAGTTGGTGAACCAGGCGAGCCAGTCATTTGAGAAACCAAGGCTGTTGAGTCTGCCGATACAAATGTGGTGATTGACGGAGTCGAAAGCCAAGGCCAGGTCGATCGTTGGCGGTTATGACATCGTTTAGGACCTTGAGCGTGGCTGAGGTGCACCCATGACCAGCTCGGAAACCAGATTGCATAGCGGAGAAGGTACGTTGGGATTCGAAATGGTCGGCAATCTGTTTGTTAACTTGGCTTTCCAAGACCTTAGAAAGGCAGGGTAGGATGGATATAGGTCTGTAGCAGTTTGGGTCTAGAGTGTCTCCCCCTTTGAAGAGGGGGATGACCGCGGCAGCTTTCCAATCTTTGGGGGTCTCAGAAGATATGAAAGAGAGGTTGAACAGACTAGTAATTGGGGTTGCAACAATTTAGGCGGATAATTTTAGAAAGAGAGGGTCCAGATTGTCTAGCCTGGCTGATATGTAGGGGTTCAGATTTTGCAGTTCTTTCAGAACATCAGCTATCTGGATTTGGGTGAATGAGAAATGGGGAGGCTTGGGCAAGGTCCTGTGGGGGGTGCAGGGCTGTTGACCGTGGTAGGGGTAGCCAGGAGGAAAGCATGGCCAGCCGTAGAAAAATGCTTATTGAAATTCTCAATTATCGTGGATTTATCGGTGGTGACAGTGTTTCCTAGCCTCAGTGCAGTAGGCAGCTGGGAGGAGGTGCTCTTATTCTCCATGAACGTAAAAGTGTCCCAGAAATGTTTGGAGTTTGAGCTACAGGATGTAAATGTCCTACTTTGAGTTTTTCTCCTCTGTACTGGTCCCCCCGTGGGAATCGAACCGACAACCCTGGCGTTGCAAGTGTCATGCTCTACCAACTGACGGGTTGCATGTCATTCAGTGGCAGAGCATCTGGTTGTGTTTTCAGTGTAGACATGTTTAACCATGTGCTCTACCCACAATGTCAACAGTAGAAACCACTGAATGGTGTGAGAGCCACCAAACACCAGTTAATTAAACAAATACATCAGTCACGTCTGGTCAACCCTGTCTAGTTGTCTTCATTGTGGTGAGCTGCAATACACTTTTGTGGTGAAGAAAAACAAAATAAATGTATCATGAATTCAACGTTGCCCAGATATAGTGTTTACCTAAACACGTCATATTAAGTGTTATGGTTGACACCGTGTTGGGTACTACTGTTCAACTATTCTACGGTATCTCATTCACGTTTACATATTTGGCATTACTCATCTCATATGTATATACTGTATTCTATACTATTCTACTGTATCTTCGTCCATTCCGCTCTGACATCACTCGTCCGTATGTATATAGTCTTAATTAATTTCTGCTGAGATTTGTGTGTATTGGGTATATGTTGTGTAATTTGTTAGATATTACTTGTTAGATATTACTGCACTGTCGGAGCTAGAAGCACAAGCATTTTGCTACACCCGCAATAACATCTGCTGATCACGTGTATGTGACTAATATCATTTCATTTGATTTGAACAGGGTTCTTCAAGGTTGTTTTTCCGTTCATACTGTATCGACTATTGACAGTCTTTATTGTTTATCCTCTAAAGAAAATCTGTTTCACTGGTTGTCAAGGGCTTGTCTTCCACTTCGACATACCATTGCTCTGTTAGTGCCCTGACGCCATTTTGTCCTCTCCTCCATTAAGGGCCAGTGAACAAATCTGCTCTCTGAGGAAATATGTCTTTCCATTCCTACTTACCACAGGATTCCTCTATGTCTCCTTCTGTTTCTGAGACCTATCTAACGTCTCCCATCCCTGGTGAGCTCAGAGAGAGCGGAAGAATATGCAAACCTGTCCCTAGGCATTGAATTCCATTACCAAGAAGCCCCTTGTTAATCATTGTAATCAACGGTACTAGATGTAATGGGCACATAGCCTAGACCATAGCTACAAGGGCTCTCTCACTCTGACAACGACCACAACAACAGCAGAAACCCTGTGACAGCCATGTTGTCACTAATGGAGTGTGTTCACTGTTGTTCATGGCAACAGTGGCCTTAGGTTATGTGGCGATGTTCTTACTGCAGCTCTTTGACTTGCTGTTTGGAATCCATTTTGTGGTAAATGCATTTAGGCGACTGCAGGTATGAGATGCTCTTATCAACATTGTTTTCAGCTTCACCAGGCCTTGCGCCTAAGGACAAAAGGTCCATTCTGACAACATTTGACTAGTCAAGTGAATTTCTCTGTTTCAGCATGGTGGTTGTCCCGCCACCCAATGTTTGTTGTCATTCATTGCAGACGTAGGCTTAGATTCAATGCGATAGCCGACACCTGCATAGCTGATGTTTGGCAGTGTCGGAGGTTTGTAGCTGTCAAACCAGTGAGCAGCTGCTCTTCTGATCATTGTCACAAAGCCACACCCCTCCCACTCAGGTTAGAAGTTCAGAACTAGAAAGTGTAGGCTATATAGAAGTAATGACACTCTAATTGAAAATCACTAAACAAAATGATGATTTCTATCAGCCGAATCGAGTTGTAGATTAGATCTCACGTTCCAGTGTACAAACTTGCAAACAAGGCTGCATGGAATTTCTCTTAATGCAACTCAGTGCAGCCAAAGACAATGTCCACTGGTGGATCTGACAGCTCAAACACAGTTCCACCTCCTACACCACCAAAACAACCGCTTTGCGGATGTCGGCTAAAGTTGATCTGATGGAATAGAGCCCTTTCGCTTGATCCCAGAACAAATTGAATTACTTAATATTTGAAATTGCTCCGTTTTTAAAGCAACAAACGATACATCATCTTGACATTTTGTCAAATTTATTTATTTACACAATTAAGATAAAAGCGTTTACTCTGTGAAATCAGAGGAAGTAATGAAAAGCCATAATTTAGCAGACAGCTCATTAAATTGACAGCGAGAGCTCATATTTCAAACAGCACAGTAACGAGGACTTGATCATTTTCACAATGATGGGAATGTGTATGAATAGTAATGACTGGAATGTCTCAGTGTTATTCTAAAAACACATGAGTGAAATGCATAGAGAAGGAGCCTCACATTTACTGTCTGAAAATGGTCTTATTGAAACATCACCCAGTTGCTATGGAAGTATCCCGAGCTTGTTCAATTATATTCTAGTCCTCCCCACATGAAGAAATACTATAGTTTCCATAGAATACTACACTACCTATTCTAGAATTCTGTAGTAAACTGTAGTATACTGTAGAATACTATATTATGCGTTGTAACATACCTTCATCATGTGTTCTTACCAGAGGTGGGACCAAGTCATTGTTTTACAAGTCACAAGTAAGTTTCAAGTCTTAGCACTCAAGTCCCAAGTCAAGTCCCAATCCAAAACAGGCAAGTCCGAGTCAAGTCTCAAGTCAAGACCGTCAAGTATCAAGTCAATTCTCAAGTCCTAAACTTTGAGTTTCGAGTCCTGAACAAGTCATAATGTGCTCTTCACCAAATGTAATACCATTTCATATTTTTAACAAGAGTAATAGTATATTACATTTACGCAAATCATGAATGCTTTTAAAAATATCTGTATATTTATTACTTTCCAAATAAACGTTATACTGTACAGACCAGGTGAATCCAGGTGAAAGCTATGATCCCTTATTGATGTCACTTGTTAAATCCACTTCAATCAGTGTAGATTAAGCGGAGGAGACAGGTTAAAGAGCGGGGGTGCAACTCAATGCTAGGAAGGTGTTCCTAATGTTTTGTACACTCAGAATATATTTTCTTCCAGATTGTGATGGGGTATGAAAACGCTGCTTTTTACCCATTAGAAGATCCTGTTATTTCATCTGAAGATTAGTCAGCTGCTGTAGGGGGGGGGAAGGACTCATGGATTAAACTCACTTGATCCTGTAATAAAAGGAAGTTATTTCTAGAGCAGCACTGAACCCCCATGGCAACACATTGGGTTCAGCAAGTGTGGCGTGCTCTATAATTATACCATTGCATTGTATGGCAGGGACCTATAGGCTGGCTATGACTGACTGTGGTGTCCCTCGTGTGCACATTTTCATTGATCATGTAGCATGCATGGATTGTCACACTCCAGGGCAGATCTTTGTATTTATTTGCTGAGCATTTCAAGTCCTTTTGCAGCTAAAAAACTGCTTTGTCAACAGTTTACTTTGTTTATCTCTGCGTACACAAACATTGCAATGGCTCAACAAATAAGTTGTTATTCAATTAAAGATATGGCAAAAATGCTGGTTTACTAGAGAAACATTTTATTTTGTTTACATAGCTTACGCTTCAGAAAGATGAGTATCAACTGTGGTTTTGAAAAAGCTACATCTCAAAGGAAGCATCTACTGCTATAGCAGTAATAGAAACAAATCAACAAACTGTATGCCCTTGTTAGTTCTGTTGGTGAGAGCTGGTAAGGAATGTTGCTGAAAAACACAGAATTAAGGAGAATTTAGGGAGATTCTCAAGAGTTGTCGACTCTCAAAAGACATTATTGTAATGTAACATCACACTGCTCCCGTTAATGTTGTCAATGAGAAGAGCCTGTTAGCCTGAGGTTGGAAATAACAAAGCCTCTGTACTCAGCTACTCAGCTAAAGGCTTCGAGATCTTCTTGAACAAACAATTTCAGACACAGAGTGTTTGTGTGTGTGCACATACAGTACCAGTCAAAAGTTTGAACACACCTACTCATTCAAGGGATTTTATTTATTTATACTATTTTCTACATTGTAGAATAATAGTGAAGAAATCACAACCAAGAAATAACACATATGGAATCATGTAGTAACTAAAAAAGTGTTAAACAAATCAAAATTTATTTTATATTTGAGATTCTTCAAAGTAGCCACCCTTTGCCTTGATGACAGCTTTGCACATTCTTGACATTATCTCAACCAGCTTCATGAGGTAGTCACCTGGAATGTGCCTTGTTAAAAGATTATTTGTGGAATTTCTTTCCTTCTTAATGCGTTTGAGCCAATCGGTTGTGTTGTAACAAGGTAGGGTTTGCATAGGAAGATAGCACTATTTGGTCCATATTATGGCAAGAACAGCTCAAGTAAGCAAAGAGAAACAACAGTCCATCATAATTTTTTTCATTTAACTAGACATGTCAGTTAAGAATAAATTCTTATTTACAATGACAGCCTTCCAGGGAACAGTGGGTTAAATGCCTTGTTCAGGAGCAGAATGACAAATTTTCACCTTGTCAGCTCAGGGATTCGATCCAGCAACCTTTCGAATACTGGCCCAATGCTCTAACCACTAGGCTACTTGCCGCCCCATGAAGGTCAGTCAATCCGAAAAATTTCAAGAACAGTTAAAGTTTCTTCAAGTGCAGTCGCAAAAACGATCAAGCGCTATGATGAAACTTGCTCTCGTGAGGACCACCACAGGAAAGGAAGACCCAGAGTTACCTATGCTCCAGAAATTGCAGGCCAAATAAATGCTTCACAGAGTTCAAGTAACAGACACATCTCGGGCCGCCCAGGTGATCTCGGGCCTCCCAGAGACTCTGGGTTCGCGCCCAGGCTCTGTCACAGCCGGTCCATGGGGCGACGCACAATTGGCCTAGCATCGTCCGGGTTAGGGAGGGTTTGGCCGGTAGGGATATCCTTGTCTCATCGCGCAGTGGCGGGCCGGGCGCAGTGCACGCTAACCAAGGTCGCCAGGTGCACGGTGTTTCCTCCGACACATTGGTGCGGCTGGCTTCCGGGTTGGATGCGCGCTGTGTTAAGAAGCAGTGTGGCTTGGTTGGGTTGTGTTTCGGAGGACGCATGGCTTTCGACCTTTGTCTCTCCCGAGCCCGTGTAACGGATGTAAAACGGCTAGCTTAGTTAGCGGTGCGCGCTAAATAGCGTTTCAATCGGTGACGTCACTTGCTCTGAGACCTTGAAGTTGTAGTTCCCCTTGCTCTGCAAGGGCCGTGGCTTTTGTGGAGCGATGGGTAACGATGCTTCGAGGGTGACTGTTGTTGATGTGTGCAGAGGGTCCCTGGTTCGCGCCCGAGTATGGGCGAGGGGACGGTCTAAAGTTATACTGTTACATTGATGCTGTTGACCCGGATCAATGGTTGCTGCGGAAAAAAGGAGGAAGGTCCAAAGGGGGGTGAGTGTAACGGATGTGAAACGGCTAGCTTAGTTAGCGGTGCGCGCTAAATAGCGTTTCAATCGGTGACGTCACTTGCTCTGAGACCTTGAAGTTGTAGTTCCCCTTGCTCTGCAAGGGCCGTGGCTTTTGTGGAGCGATGGGTAACGATGCTTCGAGGGTGACTGTTGTTGATGTGTGCAGAGGGTCCCTGGTTCGCGCCCGAGTATGGGCGAGGGGACGGTCTAAAGTTATACTGTTACACCCGTACGGGAGTTGTAGCGATGAGACAAGATAGTAACTACTAATAATTGGATACTACGAAATTGGGGAGAAGAAGGGGGTAAAAAAACAAAAAAAAAACAGACACATCTCAACATCAACTGTTCAGAGGAGACTGCGTGAATCAGGCTTTCATGGTCAAATTGCTGTAAAGAAACCACTACCTAAGGACACCAATAATAAGAAGAGACGTGTCTTTGTGAAACGTATGATCTCCACATTTGTGGTTCCCACCATGAAGGAGGAGGTGTGATGGTGTGGGGGGCTTTGCTGGTGATCCTGCCTGTGATTTTATTTGGAATTCAAGGCACACTTAACCAGCATGGCTACCACAGCATTCTGCAGCGATACACCATCCCATCTGGTTTGCGCTTGGTAGGTCTATCATTTGTTTTTCAACAGGACTGTCATGACTCCCACCGAAGCTGCCTGTTCGGACGGTGCTCGGGGGTCGTCAGTCGCCGGTCTACTAGCCGCCACCGATCCCTTTTTCCTTTTCTATTAGTTTAGTCTTATTAGTTGCTCCTGTTCCTTTTTGTGTTTCTTGATTTTTGATCTATTTAAGCCTGTTAGGCCCGCTTAGGCTTGTGCGGGATTCATTTTGTTCTCTGTCGGTTGTGGATGTGTTCTTGTTTTCTCCGGACCGTTTGTCCTGTGTTTGTGCTGGTCAGTATTATGCGCCCCACATTTGGTGTGACCGTTTTGTGCCGGAGAATAAATACTACATGTCACCGAACCCTCTGCTCTCTGCGCCTGACTCCTACCCACCACTCCTAGTAACCCCTCTGCTCTCTGCGCCTGACTCCTACCCACCACTCCTAGTAACCCCTCTGCTCTCTGCGCCTGACTCCTACCCACCACTCCTAATAACCCCTCTGCTCACTGCGCCTGACTCCTACCCACCACTCCTAGTAACCCCTCTGCTCTCTGCGTCTGACTCCTACCCACCACTCCTAGTAACCCCTCTGCTCTCTGCATCTGACTCCTACCCACCACTCCTAGTAACCCCTCTGCTCTCTGCGTCTGACTCCTACCCACCACTCCTAGTAACCCCTCTGCTCTCTGCATCTGACTCCTACCCACCACCCCTAGTAACCCCTCTGCTCTCTGCGTCTGACTCCTACCCACCACTCCTAGTAACCCCTCTGCTCTCTGCGCCTGACTCCTACCCACCACTCCTAGTAACCCCTCTGCTCTCTGCGTCTGACTCCTACCCACCACTCCTAGTAACCCCTCTGCTCTCTGCACCTGACTCCTACCCACCACTCCTAGTAACCCCTCTGCTCTCTGCGTCTGACTCCTACCCACCACTCCTAGTAACCCCTCTGCTCTCTGCGCCTGACTCCTACCCACCACTCCTAGTAACCCCTCTGCTCTCTGCGCCTGACTCCTACCCACCACTCCTAGTAACCCCTCTGCTCTCTGCGCCTGACTCCTACCCACCACTCCTAGTAACCCCTCTGCTCTCTGCGCCTGACTCCTACCCACCACTCCTAGTAACCTGTGACACAGGACAATGCCCCATCACACCTCCGGGCTGTTTAAGGGCTAGTTGACCAAGAAGAAGAGTGATGGAGTGCTGCATCAGATGACCTGGCTTTCACAATCACCCAACCTCAACCCAATTGAGATGGTTTGGGATGAGTTTGACTGCCGCCAACAAGTGCTCAGCATATGTGGAAAACTCCTTCAAGACTGTTGGAAAAGCATTCCAGGTGAAGCTGGTTGATAGAATTCCAAGAGTGTACAAAGCTGTCATCAAGGTAAAGGGTGGCTACTTTGAAGAATCTCAAATGTAAAATATATTTTGATATGTTTAGCACTTTTTTGGTTACTACATGATTCCATATGTGTTATTCCATTGTTGTGATGTCTTCACCATTATTCTACAATATATAAAATAGTAAAAATAAAGACAAACCCTTGAATGAGCAGGTGTCTCCAAACGTTTGACTGGTACTGTATGTGTTCCCACTTACAGTTGGTGTGTTGATCATGTTTGTGCATATGGGATGAAGAGGGTGCTTGCTGCAACGTGCGTTTCACACACAGCATTGAATTCTACTGGGAATGTAAAGTGTAAAACACCCAAAGAGATACAGTATCATACATATATATTTATATTCCGGACTCTGACATTACTAATTCTGATATTTCTTAATTTCTTAATTTTAATGTTGTGGATTTATATTTATAGATATTGCTGCACTGTTGGAGCTATAAGCATTTCTTCTGCAAAATATGTGTGTGCGACCAATTCATTTGATTTGATTTGAATACCACTGTAGCCTCACAGTAATGTATAGAGAATGACTAAATTAAAAGCAGCATGTCATTTTCTACAGGCCCGTGTGGCGTTCCTATATCAGATTCCTCAATGACCCCAATTTTTCAAACACTGAATTGTGTCGCACTGTGACATGAATAGCATTTTGGAGTAAATCAAGGCCACAGTTGACTAGAGTTCATAAAATGCCCATGAAAGACATACGGTGTAGCTGTTATCTAGCATAGTGCAGGCACATGTTGACACATGACACCTTGAGGATTCATGTCATAGAGCTGGGTAATCTGAGGGAGTTTGGATTTGGAAGAGGGTTATTTCAGTGAAATGCTTGATATTTCAGATTGACAGCTGTGCTGGGCCTGGCATCCATCTAAACCACAGGCAGTTGGTGGCACCTTAATTGGGGAGGAAGAGCCTGTGATAATGGCTGGAGCGGAATTAGTGGAATGGTATCAAATACATCAAACACATGGTTTGATGACATTCAATTCGCTTGATTCAATTTCAGCCATTATTATAAGCCGTCCTCCCCTCAGCAGCCTCTCTACTGATCTAAATCCAACTACCACAATTTCACATCGCTTAGAGTTTTGTTTCAAAGAGCAAGTAGTGGAACAAGTTTTGAATCATAACGAGCCCAGACTTTTGTGAGAGCTTAAGGTTTTATTTGATTTGTATTTTATTTAACCTTTAACCTTTACAGGATTGGTGGGTCCCCTGCGGGACGGTTAAGCTAACGTAGGCTAATGCAATTAGCATGAGGTTGTAAGTAACAAGAACATTTCCCAGAACACAGACATATCTGTTTCCATGTTGGTAGAAAGCTCCAATTCTTGTTCATCTAACTGCACTGTCCAATTTACAGTAGCTATTACAGTGAAATAATACCTGCTATTGTTTGAGGAGAGTGCACAGTTATGAACTTGAAAATGTATTAATAAACCAATTAGGCACATTTGGGCAGTCTTGATACAACATTTTGAGCAGAAATGCAATGGTTCATTGGACCAGTCTAAAATGTTGCACATACACTGCTGCCATCTAGTGGCCAAAATCTAAATTTTGGGCTGGAATAATACATTATGGCCATTCTCTTGCATTTCAAAGATGACGGGACAAAAAAAACACCAACACATTTTTTCATTGTATTATCTTTTACCAGATCTAATGTGTTATATTCTCCTGCATTCATTTCACATTTCCACAAACTTCAAAGGGTTTCCTTTCAAATGGTATCAACAATATGTATATCCTTGCTTCAGATCCTGAGCTACAGGCAGTTAGATTTGGATATGTCATTTTAGGTGAAATTTTGGAAAAAAAGGGTCGGTTACAAATTATTTAACTAGGCAAGTCAGTTAAGAACATATTCCTATTTACAATAACGGCTTACGTATAGGCAATGGGATAAAAAATAAATAAAAAATATAGGACAAAACACAAATCACAACAAGGTCAAGGGTCAGTTTCTGAAAGGATCAGTAAGTTTGTGGAGAGAAGACTGTTGACAGGTAGGCACGGGGTCATTCAGTCACCACTTGGTGAGAAAATAAAGACGTGACCCAACATGTCTGCAAAATCTTCTACAAATATTTGAGTTCCTCCTAGGTCTGTTTCCTGTGTCTGCATGAAGCATAACATTTAGGTTGGAGAGAAGGGAAGGTGACGGTAGGGCGTAACTCAGAGTTCCCATGCAGTGTTTTGGAAGCAGAGCAGATCCCATGAGCCAATTCCCAGGTTAGCGCAACTAGCTGTACTGTAGTGGTTTGACAACCATCAGAAAGTATGGAACACATTGAAGTTCTTGGACTTGTACTTTGCTTGGAAGACAATATAAATGATTGCTTTTAGAATAAGTTATGCAATGTATTTGTGAATTGTAGGAATGATGTTGGTCTACAGCAGTGGAGGCTGGTGGGAGGAGCTATATGAGATGGGCTCATTGTAAAGGATGGAATGGAATCAATGTAACGGAGTCAAACATGTGGTTCCCATATCTTTGATGTGTTTGATACTGTTCCATTTATTCTACTCCTTCCATTACAATGAGCCCATACTCCCATAGTTTATGGCTATTTGAAATGACGGACAAAAATTCCCAGAGAGGGGAGGGTTACTCTTGCGGTGAAAGTTTTAAATGTTGAGGTGGAATTCCCTCCTGTTGCCAAACCATGAGGAGGTGATTAGTCTGGAAGTTAGCAGCCTTTGATTTTCCCAGAACATGCCATTTTCAGCATTTCAATACCTGAAAGTTCCCCGCAAGCACATTTTTTCATAGACCGCTGCGAACATGCATACTAGTTGTAATGACAGCTCACACTGTGATAAGTGCCATTAGAACAGCAAAAGTGTCTCATGCTCAGGATTTTATGGGTAGTTAAACCTGTTACAAGTCCCCCTCTCATCTCCTTGTGTGGCCACAAGAGCCATGCAGTAAAATAACATCCTCAATGGAACATACAATCAGTACATTAAATTCAAAGTGATCCAAAATTAGATAAGGGGTAATACAGGAAATACTCAACCACATAAACAATGTTTTCATCAGCTTTTGAGAGTTATTTTTGTGATCATATTAGATGCATTCCCTAATTGACTAAATATCCATCCACACCAGTGACTAAACTGCAGACGGTCACTGTCACCAGTGTAGAGAGGACTGGGCAGGAAGCAGTTGCAGGTTTAGAACTGAATTTATTAAAGCACCACATATAAAAGCGGTGCGAAACCCAAAGTGCAAAATAATAAAGTACTCAGGAAATAGTAGGAGAGATTCCTCTCCGGAAATAGTAGGAGAGATTCCTCTCAGGAAATAGTAGGAGAGATTCCTCTCAGGAAATAGTAGGAGAGATTCCTCTCAGGAAATAGTAGGAGAGATTCCTCTCCGGAAATAGTAGGAGATATTCCTCTCAGAAAATAGTAGGAGAGATTCCTCTCCGGAAATAGTAGGAGAGATTCCTCTCCGGAAATAGTAGGAGAGATTCCTCTCAGGAAATAGTAGGAGAGATTCCTCTCAGGAAATATTTACAATGACCGACAAAGACAAATGACAGAGGGAGTATATATACAGCGATATACAGCGATAGAGTGGGGATTGGAACCAGGTGTGTGTAATGATGACGAGACAAGTCCGGGGTTGATATGTGAAGGGCATTTGCCTGCAGCAGCTAGAAGGCCGGCGACGCCGAACGTCTGAGCTGGACAGGAGGGGGAGCCAAAGATAAGGCTGGTGTGACAGTCACCAAGCAGTGATGATATTAGTCACCAAGCAGTGATGATATTAGTCACCAAGCAGTGATGATATTAGTCACCAAGCAGTGATGATATTAGTCACCAAGCAGTGATGAGATTAGTCACCAAGCAGTGATGATATTAGTCACCAAGCAGTGATGATATTAGTCACCAAGCAGTGATGATATTAGTCACAGTGATGATATTAGTCAGTGATGATATTAGTCACCAAGCAGTGATGAGATTAGTCACCAAGCAGTGATGACATTAGTCACCAAGCAGTGATGATATTAGTCACCAAGCAGTGATGAGATTAGTCACCAAGCAGTGATGAGATTACAGTCACCAAGCAGTGATGATATTACAGTCACCAAGCAGTGATGATATTAGTCACCAAGCAGTGATGACATTAGTCACCAAGCAGTGATGACATTACAGTCACCAAGTAGTGATGATATTACAGTCACCAAGCAGTGATGATATTAGTCACCAAGCAGTGATGATATTACAGTCACCAAGCAGTGATGATATTAGTCACCAAGCAGTGATGATATTAGTCACCAAGTAGTGATGATATTACAGTCACCAAGCAGTGATGATATTAGTCACCAAGCAGTGATGATATTAGTCACCAAGCAGTGATGACATTAGTCACCAAGCAGTGATGATATTAGTCACCAAGCAGTGATGATATTACAGTCACCAAGTAGTGATGACATTAGTCACCAAGCAGTGATGACATTAGTCACCAAGAGGTGATGATATTAGTCACCAAGCACAGATGACATTAGTCACCATGCAGTGATGATATTAGTCACCAAGCAGTGATGACATTAGTCACCAAGTAGTGATGATATTAGTCACCAAGCAGTGATGATATTAGTCACCAAGCAGTGATGACATTAGTCACCAAGCAGTGATGATATTAGTCACCAAGCAGTGATGATATTAGTCACCAAGCAGTGATGACATTAGTCACCAAGCAGTGATGATATTAGTCACCAAGCAGTGATGATATTAGTCACCAAGCAGTGATGATATTAGTCACCAAGCAGTGATGACATTAGTCACCAAGCAGTGATGATATTAGTCACCAAGCAGTGATGATATTAGTCACCAAGCAGTGATGACATTAGTCACCAAGCAGTGATGATATTAGTCACCATGCAGTGATGATATTAGTCACCAAGCAGTGATGATATTACAGTCACCAAGTAGTGATGACATTAGTCACCAAGCAGTGATGACATTAGTCACCAAGAGGTGATGATATTAGTCACCAAGCACAGATGACATTAGTCACCATGCAGTGATGATATTAGTCACCAAGCAGTGATGACATTAGTCACCAAGTAGTGATGATATTACAGTCACCAAGCAGTGATGATATTAGTCACCAAGCAGTGATGATATTAGTCACCAAGCAGTGATGACATTAGTCACCAAGCAGTGATGACATTAGTCACCAAGCAGTGATGATATTAGTCACCAAGCAGTGATGACATTAGTCACCAAGCAGTGATGATATTAGTCACCAAGCAGTGATGACATTAGTCACCAAGCAGTGATGATATTAGTCACCAAGCAGTGATGATATTAGTCACCAAGCACAGTTGATATTAGTCACCAAGCAGTGATGACATTAGTCAACAAGCAGTGATGATATTAGTCACCAAGCAGTGATGACATTAGTCACCATGCAGTGATGATATTAGTCATTAGTCCAAGCAGTGATGATATTAGTCACCAAGCAGTGATGATATTAGTCACCAAGCAGTGATGATATTAGTCACCAAGCAGTGATGATATTAGTCACCAAGCAGTGATGATATTAGTCACCAAGCAGTGATGATATTAGTCACCAAGCAGTGATGATATTAGTCACCAAGCACAGTTGATATTAGTCACCAAGCAGTGATGACATTAGTCAACAAGCAGTGATGATATTAGTCACCATGCAGTGATGATATTAGTCACCAAGCAGTGATGATATTAGTCACCATGCAGTGATGAAATTAGTCACCAAGCAGTGATGATATTACAGTCACCAAGCAGTGATGATATTACAGTCACCAAGCAGTGATGATATTAGTCACCAAGCAGTGATGATATTAGTCACCATGCAGTGATGATATTAGTCACCAAGCAGTGATGATATTAGTCACCAAGCAGTGATGATATTAGTCACCAAGCAGTGATGATATTAGTCACCAAGCAGTGATGATATTAGTCACCAAGCAGTGATGATATTAGTCACCAAGCAGTGATGATATTAGTCACCAAGCAGTGATGATATTAGTCACCAAGCAGTGATGATATTAGTCACCAAGCAGTGATGATATTACAGTCACCAAGCAGTGATGATATTAGTCACCAAGCAGTGATGATATTAGTCACCAAGCAGTGATGATATTAGTCACCAAGCAGTGATGACATTAGTCACCAAGCAGTGATGACATTAGTCACCAAGCAGTGATGACATTAGTCACCAAGCAGTGATGATATTAGTCACCAAGCAGTGATGACATTAGTCACCAAGCAGTGATGATATTAGTCACCAAGCAGTGATGATATTACAGTCACCAAGCACAGATGATATTACAGTCACCAAGCAGTGATGATATTAGTCACCAAGCAGTGATGATATTAGTCACCAAGCAGTGATGATATTAGTCACCAAGCACAGATGATATTAGTCACCAAGCAGTGATGATATTAGTCACCAAGCAGTGATGACATTAGTCACCAAGCAGTGATGATATTAGTCACCAAGCACAGATGATATTAGTCACCAAGCAGTGATGATATTACAGTCACCAAGCAGTGATGACATTACAGTCACCAAGCAGTGATGACATTAGTCACCAAGCACAGATGATATTAGTCACCAAGCAGTGATGATATTAGTCACCAAGCAGTGATGACATTAGTCACCAAGCAGTGATGATATTAGTCACCAAGCACAGATGATATTAGTCACCAAGCAGTGATGATATTAGTCACCAAGCACAGATGATATTAGTCACCAAGCAGTGATGACATTAGTCACCAAGCACAGATGATATTAGTCACCAAGCAGTGATGACATTACAGTCACCAAGCAGTGATGATGTTAGTCACCAAGCAGTGATGACATTAGTCACCAAGCAGTGATGACATTAGTCACCAAGCAGTGATGATGTTAGTCACCAAGCAGTGATGACATTAGTCACCAAGCAGTGATGATATTAGTCACCAAGCAGTGATGATATTAGTCACCAAGCAGTGATGATATTAGTCACCAAGCAGTGATGATATTAGTCACCAAGCACAGATGATATTAGTCACCAAGCAGTGATGACATTAGTCACCAAGCACAGATGATATTAGTCACCAAGCAGTGATGACATTACAGTCACCAAGCAGTGATGATGTTAGTCACCAAGCAGTGATGATATTAGTCACCAAGCAGTGATGACATTAGTCACCAAGCAGTGATGACATTAGTCACCAAGCAGTGATGATATTACAGTCACCAAGCAGTGATGACATTAGTCACCAAGCAGTGATGATATTAGTCACCAAGCAGTGATGATATTAGTCACCAAGCAGTGATGATATTAGTCACCAAGCAGTGATGACATTAGTCACCAAGCAGTGATGATATTACAGTCACCAAGCAGTGATGACATTAGTCACCATGCAGTGATGATATTACAGTCACCAAGCAGTGATGACATTAGTCACCAAGCAGTGATGATATTAGTCACCAAGCAGTGATGATATTAGTCACCAAGCAGTGATGATATTACAGTCACCAAGCAGTGATGATATTAGTCACCAAGCAGTGATGACATTAGTCACCAAGCAGTGATGATATTAGTCACCAAGCAGTGATGACATTACAGTCACCAAGTAGTGATCATATTAGTCACCAAGCAGTGATGACATTAGTCACCAAGCAGTGATGAGATTAGTCGCAACCTGGTCGTAGACAGACATGTATTGATCTGGCTGCCCTGGGGTCCTCATACAGTACATGAGCAAAGGTATGTGGACACCTGCCCATCGAACACCTCATCCCAAAATCATGGGCATTAATATGGAGTAAGTCCCCCCTATGCTGCCGCCACTCTTCTGGGAAGGCTTTCCACTAAGAGTCCAATGGCGGCAAACTTTACACCACTCCAGCCAACGCTTGGATTGCACATGGTGATCTTAGGCTTCTGTGTGGCTGCTCAGCCATGGAAACCCATTTATTGAAGCTCCTGACGTACAGTTCTCGTGCTGACGTTGCTTCCAGAGGCAGTTTGGAACTCGGTAGTGAGTGTTACGCGCTTCAGCACTTGGCGGTCCTGTTTTGTGAGTTTGCAATCCCTTTAGCGTTACTTGCTAGCTTGCTAGGTTAGCTGGCTAATAAACTACAGTAGTTAGCTACTACCATCAGTTGTTGTGTTATTATCATATTTAGCCTATTCCACCATTTATAGACTGCATATTGGCATTTGAATATAGTGCGGGAAAAGGGAATCAGGACACACTGGACACGGTAGACACAGTTACATGTAGCTGTAGATGCATGACGTGTTCTGAATTCCATGATCAGAACTCTATGATCAGCATGCTAAAGCTGCATGAACTGTCAAGTCTAGACACGGCCTAAGAGAATGTGGGACAGGAATAAGAGGAGCTGGCTGGTGAGGCAGTGTTAGATGCTGAATCTGAGAAATAGTATTCTTAGCACAGTCCACCATGGACTGACCTATTTGTGTTTTCCTAGTGTAGTTTATGGATAGCAGCATGCACAAAGTGAAAAGGCTTTTGGCTTGATGCCAGGCTTTCATAGAACGCTTTCATTGTTTTACGCTTTCATTGTTTTATTCATTATTGGATTACATTATTGGACTACACTATTTACATGGTTGTTCTTTCTTCATTAGCAATGGATACGATCCAAAGTTCTTCCTACACTCTTAGAAAAAAGGCTTCCTATAGGTTTTTCTGGTTCCAGGTAGAATCTTTTTGGTTCCAAGTAGAACTCTTTTGGGCTCCATGTAGAACTCTCTGTGGAATGGAACCAAAATGGGTTCCTCAAAGTGTTCTCTTATGGGGACAGCCGAAGAACCCTTTTAGGTTCTAAATAGCACCTTTTCTATAGTCAGGTCACATGGTCAGGAAAATCTTAAGGGCCCAACAGCAGATGATACACTCCTCCTTATTGTAGATTAACTTTGGCTACAACTTCAGTCGAGCTACAGCACCAGGCCAACCCATTTCCAGACAGCATATTTCCAGCTGCCATCAATAGGATTCAATAGTTTAGTCTTTATGGGGATGGTTATTTGACTTCCTGTCTTCCCTCCACACTTTGAACACCAAACACAAAGCACACTCACTCTGTCTGCAGCCCTGAGGGAGGCATGTCAACATCTCTCCTCCATGATAAATCACAGCGCAGCAAGAACCTGAACCTACACACAGCACAATAATGCTTTAATGAGCAAACAATGACAAAGTAAATCCTAGTTAATCCTTCTAGGTCTCAGTCCGCGTTCTCCTCCACTCCCACTGTGCTGGAGCCATTATCAGCTGAGTCCTACATGGCTGTTTTATGGCTTTAATACTACAGCTGACAGATTCATTCTTTTTGTTCTAGTGGTAAGGGGATATAATGGAAGGGTCTGGGAGGGTTGCTACCCATGCAATCTCGTAATCCTAACCCCTAGCTTCATGTCTACATCCCGGATCAACCCTAGCCTTTACCCTAACCCTTTTCAAATGGACCATTTGTTTAGAGAAGCAGGACTTTAACACTGACGATGATGGTAACCTATTTCAAAGAATGGAATTGGTCCATGAGAGCACTGCAATGCAATGGCCTTTCTTCCAAACAGTCACATCAAATGCAAATGTATTCAATGAGGGGTTATACTGAGGCTTGTCGCAGCTCGTAGGTCAAATGTTGTCTCTTGAAAATGAAAACAGGCTAGATGAGATTACATGTGAGGGGAGTTGGCATTTCAAAACGAGTCAGCTTTAATTTGCGAATGTGAAACGGCAGCATTTAGAAATGTTAATTCCTTCAGCGGGTGAGCACATAAATTGAGCACCGTATTGTCGAGACTGTATCCTTCATTAGAAAGTAATTACTGAGTTCCAGCTCAGTGCACCACAGTGCTGGACCATGCAACGATAGACACACACAAACACACACACACAGGGCCAACTCACTCAATTTGTATTCCTGCAGCCCCATATGTGCTTTAGAAAACTCATTAATTAACAAACTGCCCATTTAATACCAGGTGTTTGCCATCTGCTGTGCATGTGGGTCCATTCACATGCTCATGTGTCCCTCTGCCAACCTGCCAAGGTGGATTCAGCGCACTGTTAAATTAGAAAATATGAGTAGACCTCTGGGCAATTATTGGGCACTATTGCCATCAATCTTGGGACATATTGGGACATACAAAGGTAATGAAGTGGTATTTTTTGCCTTTCTCCACCCAAACATTATAGAGAAAATCTCTACAGTGTATGATCAAAATGAAAACAAATTGCCCCTGGTTCCTTGGATGCAAACGATGGAATGACAGTGTTAGGGAAGCTACTCTGAAAACATAGCTTACCAAGCACAGGAGGTTGGTGGCACCTTAATTGGGGAGAACTGGCTTGTGGTAATGACTGGAGGAGAATTAGTGGAATGGTTTCAAATACATTCCATTCCATTAGCGTCGTTCCAGCCATTATTATAAACCGTCATCCCCTCAGCAGCCTCCACTGTTACCAAGCTACCAATTACTTCACACTGGAAGAAGTTCCGCTACACCAAAGCTATCCTTATAAAATATATAGTTTACTGAACTAAAGTTACTTTGAAAAAGTAGTTCACTACTTTCAAACGACTTCGCAATTTTCTTTTGAAATGTAAATCTGAAATGTCATAGGTTACAAATTACAGATCACTTTGGGGTCATATGTTAGCATAATGTGTCATTTAGCCTATTAAACATAAAAACAATGTTTCAAGTGAGAATTACGCAGGTCTGACACCAAAAATACAAGGTAATTATTGCCTACTTCACCCATATTAAGGAGTGTGTAGTTCCAGTAGTAAGCAATAAAGTAATTATCTACTGAGAACACTGCCTAGATTTAAAGTTAGGGTTCCACTACCACCAAGCTACGGCAACATTTAGTTAAATTACTACCTGAACTACAAGTAGTTCAATACTCCCCAACACTGTGTGATGAGTATACATGTTGATCTGTTGGGTATTTATTCATGCATCTGCACCATCCACCTGATAGTCTGTTATGTCTGTGTTCCACCATTTTAGAGATGACCTCCTTTTACTTTACCCTAGCTGTACTTTCAACAGGAAGATGCACGCAATCTATTGGATAAGATCTATCCTATTACCGAGTTACTAAAGGGATTACAAACTGTTTCTCAGCTGTGTAGCTGATGCAGGATATCATTAGTTCAGTTATAGGAACACCAGATTTGAATGACTGCCTGTGGCTGCAACATATGCTGAAATTGGTCAAATACCAACCTGGTAACATAGTAAACATATATTTGTCACCCTCCTTTGTAGTTAGATATGTTATATTTCATTTGGTATCTATTAATTTGTGGATGTCCATCATTAATTTCTTTCAATATGTTACGAATTTGCAATACGCATGATATGTTCAAATGAAATCACATACGCATGGTTAGCAGATGTTAATGGTCACATGGTTAGCAGATGTTAATGGTCACATGGTTAGCAGATGTTAATGGTCACATGGTTAGCAGATGTTAATGGTCACATGGTTAGCAGATGTTAATGGTCACATGGTTAGCAGATGTTAATGGTCACATGGTTAGCAGATATTAATGGTCACATGGTTAGCATATGTTAATGGTCACATGGTTAGCAGATATTAATGGTCACATGGTTAGCAGATATTAATGGTCACATGGGTAGCAGATGTTAATGGTCACATGGTTAGCAGATATTAATGGTCACATGGTTAGCAGATGTTAATGGTCACATGGTTAGCAGATGTTAATGGTCACATGGTTAGCAGATGTTAATGGTCACATGGTTAGCAGATGTTAATGGTCACATGGTTAGCAGATGTTAATGGTCACATGTTTAGCAGATGTTAATGGTCACATGGTTAGCAGATGTTAATGGTCACATGGTTAGCAGATGTTAATGGTCACATGGTTAGCAGATGTTAATGGTCACATGGTTAGCAGATGTTAATGGTCACATGGTTAGCAGATATTATTGCGAGTGTAGTGAAATGCTTGTGTTTCTAGTTCCGACAGTGCAGCAATATCAACAAGTAATCTAACAATTCCACAACAACTACCCAATACACACAAATCTAAGTAAAGGGATGGAATAAGAATATGTACATATAAATATATGGATGAGCAATGACCGAGTGGCATAGGTAAGACACAATATATGGTTTAAAATACAGTATATAAGTAGTTGCAAAGTAGATAAAACATAGTAAGTAGTTACAAAGATGCAAATTAGCTAAGATACTAAAATGATCCCTGATGTGATTCGCACACGCAACCTTTGGATCGCTTAGAAGTTTGCATCATATGCCCACCCATCCTCCCTGACAAGCCTTCCTCCTTTCATTTTTGGCAAAATATTAAGTAACCTTCCGTGTTACGTAACCATACCAAACGTATCATATCATACTAATTGGAGGCAGTGGCGTGTACAGAACATTTTGAATGGGGTGGTCAAGGAGAGGTACAGACCCAGTTCCGAGGGGCCATAACATTCTGATTGTATACAATGGTATCAGCATACAGCAGTAAATTAACTTGAAAATGCCATCCAGAGAGCGAATTATACCGTGACATTCGGGGGTCTCCATGTTTTTACGGGACCACCTATGTTTTTTATATGCTTTATGGTAAAAACATGTCATTATTATTATGTATTTGTTTTATTAAGGGGTAGATCAGCTTTAATATTGTAGATGAATTGTGGGTTCTATCAATGTAATTGTTGGCATCATTTCCAATTCCACATATATTTTAAAAAATCGATTTTTCTTAAATATTTTTTCAATTTGTATTATTTTCCTCTAACCCTACCACTCCTCCTGTAATTTGAGTAAACTAATGGACAACAATATTTAGGCTTCTACTTCCTGCTTATACATATCATTTACATTTTATGGACACAGTATATTTGACATTAGTTCTCTTTTTTAAATTTGTTTTTAGTCCCACTCTTCAGCTACCCTCAACCCCACCCATATATCTCTGAAAAACATCTAGTTTTTATTTCTAATTGCTATATATTTTGCAACTGTGCTGTGATGTTTCACAAAAGTTCTGAAACGTTTTTATTCTCATAGTTTCTACAGATTGTATATTAAAGATGACAATTCTTACCCAGAATATTATTATTATTATTAAACTGTAAAAATGCATTACCTTTTAATGTGTCATGAACACAAACAGTCATGAAATTTTCATCTGATTGTCAAACAAATCTCTTCAAAAAGTAGGTTACATTTGTCTACTCCAGAATAGCCTACAAAGTGGTGTGTATTCATGAATGCCAAGGAAAGCCAGGCTTCCCCAAAAATAAGAATGTCTAAAATTGTTTCTCATTCGTGTCTATTCTTGTTTCATAGTTGTCCTTCAGAAGGCTGAATCTATTTCACCAGAGAAAGCATCCTTCAGAAGGCTGAATCTATTTCACCATAGAAAGCACACTTCAGAAGGCTGAATCTATTTCACCATAGAAAGCATCCTTCAGAAGGCCGAATCTATTTCACCATAGAAAGCACACTTCAGAAGGCTGAATCTATTTCACCAGAGAAAGCATCCTTCAGAAGGCTGAATCTATTTCACCATAGAAAGCATTCTTCAGAAGGCTGAATCTATTTCACCAGAGAAAGCATCCTTCAGAAGGCTGAATCTATTTCACCAGAGAAAGCATCCTTCAGAAGGCTGAATCTATTTCACCAGAGAAAGCATCCTTCAGAAGGCTGAATCTATTTCACCAGAGAAAGCATCCTTCAGAAGGCTGAATCTATTTCACTAGAGAAGGGGGGGGGGTATACACCCCCTAGACATGCCGCTGGTTGGGATTGGAGAGAAATCTTACGTCTAGTCTTTGAGACAAGGCTGAAAATACTAATGAAAACAGATCAGTCCAGGTGTTCCATTTCCTGTCAAAATCAGTGGACCTATTGGTGCACATCCGTAACTGTAATAAGTATAGTTCCCATAATAAAAAGCCATACTCGTATGCTTACCACTTAAGTCCTTATGCATATTCTCCATGGTCCTGCTCCAACCTGTGTCTTGGTTCTGATTAGTCTGATTAGTCCCATGTGCACCTGGTCATGATAAAGAACAGGGGAATGGCCCTTTAACAGATGTTGCTACAGACCCAAATTGAACCTACCTTCCCTGGAAGACTGAGAATGCGTGCTAAATGGCACCCAATTCCCTACATGGTGCCCTATGGGTCCTGGTCAAAGGTAGTGCCCTACATAGTGCCCTATGGGTCCTGGTCAAAGGTAGTGTCCTACATAGTGCCCTATGGGTCCTGGTCAAAGGTAGTGTCCTACATAGTGCCCTATGGGTCCTGGTCAAAGGTAGTACCCTACATGGTGCCCTATGGGTCCTGGTCAAAGGTAGTGTCCTACATAGTGCCCTATGGGTCCTGGTCAAAGGTAGTGTCCTACATAGTACCCTATGGGTCCTGGTCAAAGGTAGTGCCCTACATAGTGCCCTATGGGTCCTGGTCAAAGGTAGTGCCCTACATAGTGCCCTATGGGTCCTGGTCAAAGGTAGTGCCCTACATAGTGCCCTATGGGTCCTGGTCAAAGGTAGTGTCCTACATAGTGCCCTATGGGTCCTGGTCAAAGGTAGTGTCCTACATGGTGCCCTATGGGTCCTGGTCAAAGGTAGTGTCCTACATAGTGCCCTATGGGTCCTGGTCAAAGGTAGTGTCCTACATAGTGCCCTATGGGTCCTGGTCAAAAGAAGTGTCCTACATGGTGCCCTATGGGTCCTGGTCAAAAGTAGTGCCCTACATAGTGCCCTATGGGTCCTGGTCAAAAGTAGTGCCCTACATAGTGGCCTATGAGCACTGGTCAAAAGTAGTGCCCTACATAGTGCCCTATGAGCACTGGTCAAAAGTAGTGCCCTACATAGGGTCCTGGTCAAAAGTAGTGCCCTACATAGTGCCCTATGAGCACTGGTCAAAGATAGTGCCCTATGAGCACTGGTCTGAAGTAGTGCCCTACATAGTGCCCTATGAGCACTGGCCAAAAGTAGTGCCCTACGTAGTGCCCTACATAGTGCCCTATGAGCACTGGTCTGAAGTAGTGCCCTACATAGTGCCATATGAGCACTGGTCTGAAGTAGTGCCCTACATAGTGCTCTATGAGCACTGGTCAAAAGTAGTGCCCTACATAGTGACCTATGAGCACTGGTCAAAAGTAGTGCCCTACACAGTGCCCTATGAGCACTGGTCTGAAGTAGTGCCCAACATAGTGCCCTATGAGCACTGGTCAAAAGTAGTGCCCTACATAGTGCCCTATGAGCACTGGTCAAAAGTAGTGTCTTACATGGTGCCCTATATGGGTCCTGGTCAAAAGTAGTGCCCTACATAGTGCCCTATGAGCACTGGTCAAAAGTAGTGCCCTACATAGTGCCCTATGAGCACTGGTCAAAAGTAGTGCCCTACATAGTGCCCTATGAGCACTGGTCAAAGATAGTGCCCTATGAGCACTGGTCTGAAGTAGTGCCCTACATAGTGCCCTATGAGCACTGGCCAAAAGTAGTGCCCTACGTAGTGCCCTACATAGTGCCTTATGAGCACTGGTCTGAAGTAGTGCCCTACATAGTGACCTATGAGCACTGGTCAAAAGTAGTGCCCTACATAGTGACCTATGAGCACTGGTCAAAAGTAGTGCCCTACATAGTGCCCTATGAGCACTGGTCTGAAGTAGTGCCCAACATAGTGCCCTATGAGCACTGGTCAAAAGTAGTGCCCTACATAGTGCCCTATGAGCACTGGTCAAAAGTAGTGCCCTATGAGCACTGGTCAAAAGTAGTGCCCTACATAGGGAATAGGGTGCCATTTTGGATGCAGACCTGAGGAAAAGCGCTCTTATATGGCGCTCTGCCGTGGGAAAGACTAGAGGCTCATGATTCTTTAATTACATTTTTATGTTCTGGAGGTTCTGGCACAAGAGGTTTCCATTTCTGAAGACCTTTGTCTCAGATGTACAGGGTGTTTAAAGACGGGTATTTCACACAGAGAGTTGACTTGGCCAAAACGATCAAATGATACAAAGTTCTGGCCAAATCTCTTTGAGGAATGATACAATATTTATCTTCTTAGCTTCCTGGTTCATGACTCTTACATTGAGAGATTTTCTCTTATGAGAAGAGTCAGTCGTTTGAGTACTCAACAATATTCTCACAAATTGAGTGTAAAGGCTGTAGAATGGTTGATTGACCGGTTGCACTAATCCAAGTTAAGCCTGGACACAGATCATTTGCTTGAGTAAGGTTAAGACAATACTATCTACGCACAGATCAGATTTCAAAACTCATCATTGTCATTACGGGTCATGTGGGATTGCCTTTGAACTGAGGCAGCAAATTTCACATGTGAATATGTGGAATGCTTGTGATGACAGGCTGATTGTAATTTGATTATCAGACACTTATGTCCTTTCAGCTTTGAAAAAAAAAACAGCTCAATGATGTGAAGATGAAATATTTCAATTTTGACTTTGTCCAATGACTCATCCCTAAAAGAGGCAACGAGGCATGGACGAGCATGATCAGCCTCATTCCATCCAGCCCTGTTGTTAGCTAAGCCCCATAGAAGTCTGTTTGAGTGGACAGCGTATCTTTAGCTAAAGCACCTTAAACACTTAGATTACCGCTGTCTGAATAATTCAGATGAGCTCACTTAATCGTCTCATCCTCGACCAAGCATTCTCCTACGAGAGTCATGTAGCAGGTCATGTCCTCATTATCTCAGAAACACAGAACATGGACAGCCCCAAGTTCAATATAATGGACAGAAAGAACAAGATGAAGAATGAGAGGAGTGTGAATTAGAGTGAGAGAGAAAATGGACAGTTAATTTATTTAGAGAGAGACACAGATAGAGCGAGACAGAGGCAGAGAGAGAGAGAGAGGGGAGAGAGAGAGACAGAGAGAGAGAGAGAGAGTGAGTGAGTGAGTGAGTGAGTGAGTGAGTGAGTGAGTGAGTGAGTGAGTGAGACCCCAAAAAGACTAAAATAATGATTTTTCCAGAGAAGATCCAGATCTCAGGGAATTAGACCAACGTTCTCAATTGGTACAAAATATATAGAGTACTGCACACACTACAATTACTTAGGTTTAAAAATAAGATCAACTGGACACCTTAATGAGGCAGTGACTGAGCTGAGAGAGAAAGCACGCAGGGCATTGTACGCCATTAAAAAGCTAATTCAAATTGAAATACCCATTAAAATTTGGCTAAAACTAATTGAATATGTCATTGAACCAATTGCACTTTATGGCAGCGAGGTGTGGGGTCCACTTGCAAAACAAGATTGAATCAAATGGGACAAACACCCCATTGAAACCCTGCATGCAGAGTTCTGTAAGATTCTCCTTCAAGACCAGAGGAAAACTACAAACAATGCATGCAGGGCAGAATTAGGCCAATATCCACTAATAATAAAAACTCAAAAAAAGAGCAATTAAGTTTTGGAAACATCTAAAATACAGTGACCCCCTCATATCATTACCAAGCCCTGCAATGCCAAGAGCTGAGCAAAGAAAAGAGTCCCCTCATCCAGCTGGTCATGGGGCTGAGTTCACAAACCTGTTCTACTAACACACTGAAGCCTCAGGACCAGAACATCCAATCAATCAGGATAAACCAAATTACAACACAGTCAAAACAAAACTAAATTGCTTATTGGGAAACACAAACATAAGCACAAAGCAAAATGCTATTGCTATCTGGCCCTAAATCGACAGTACACCGTGCCTAAATATTTGACCATGGTTACTGATCAAAACCTTGATCAGTAACCTTGACAAAGTACAGCCTCAGTGAGCACAGCCTTGCCATTGAGAAGGGCAGACACAGGAAAACCTGGCTCCCTGTAGAGGAAAGGCTGTGCAACCACTGCACAACAGCAGAACCTGAGACGGAGCTGCATTTCCTGACAAAATGTAAAAAATATAAAACAATTAGAGAGTATCATTTTCACAAATTTGAAACCCTTATTCAAGGTTTCAAAGACCTCTCTGATGAGAGTAGGCTACCCGTCCTGTTGGGGGAGGATGCAGAGAGCTGTGGGTTGGCAGCGCACTACATTGCTGCCTGCCATAAGTTGAGGGACAGTGTCTAACAGACCAATCAACCTGCACATGTCCTCTACTGTATGATTATTGTTATTGTTGAATGGATGGTTATTTTGACACTTGGTTATTGTTGTTACTGTTGTCCCGTTGACAATTTGATTATAATTTTTATATATTTGTATATTGTAAATATCCAAAATAAGCTTTGGCAATATGTACATTGTTACATCATGCCAATAAAGTGAATTGAATTGAGAGAGAGATATATATATATATATATATATATATTTATAAATAAACCTTTATTGGGTCTGGGAACCCATAACACAATAAACACTCAAACAAATGTTCCTCCACAGAAACTAAACACAACAGCCTCTAAATGCCCCATATGCTCATAAACAGCCCAATGTTATTAACCAGTTTGTAATAGGCAAACTCAACTCTCAGTCTTGCTGCCAACATCCCCTCCAGCATGCCCACCACGTCTACAGACCGCTGTCCCCTGTTATTTTGTGTCTTCCAAATGACTAGTTTAGCTGCCCCTGACACAAAGTTCATCAAGAGAACTACACACCTTCCACTAAACGTGTACTTTGGCCCAAATATAAACAGTTGGAAAGAGAAAACCTCTCCCAGAGCTGAGAACCAACTAGTGACCAGGTCAATCATCCCGACTAACCTGGGACACTGTAAGAATAGATGTGCCAGACTCAGCACAGAATGGACACCCCTCCTCCCCCAGTAGGATCCAGGTGAACCAGATGCATGTTGGTGGCTATGTACTATCCTCCTCAGCTGTCCTCTTTTCAATAGGCAGTTTAAATAAAGACCACCAACAGTCTTTTGGGGAGGCACCTGGACCAAACACAACTGCGCACCACGTTGATTTTACTCCTTCCAGGGAAGAAGCACGGGGCAGTTTTACACATATTATGTACATAGCCTTCTTTCCCACCACCTTGAACTCCCCCAGCTCTGAGGTATCGAAGGAAATCAGCATCCCCATTTCTTCCTTTAATGCCCCCACCGCAGCACTAACATTCAGTGCAGGGAACACATCATCCAGACCCTCCATCCACTGATCACAATTGGAAATATCAGTCACATTCTGCCGATGAAGTACCCGGCAAGTAATCACAGATCTTAGCAAAGACCTTACTCAGTAGGCGAGATGATCGGATACCCACTCTATCTCCCAGCTCTCCCAGACAAACCCCCCTCTGGCCTTATGAGGAAAATGTTCTTGTCTAAGCCCAAACAGCCCGCTCTCCTCATTAATGTATAGGCTGTGTCGACCCAGCTAGAACTGTCACTATACAACAGTCTCTGGGCTGCTTGAAGCCGGAAAGCCATGATCCAGGAAGAAATGTCCACCAGGCCTTGCCCATCCTCGTGCAGTGGCAGGTACAGGCCTTGCCCATCCTCGTGCAGTGGCAGGTACAGGCCTTGCCCATCCTCGTGCAGTGGCAGGTACAGGCCTTGCCCATCCTCGTGCAGTGGCAGGTACAGGCCTTGCCCATCCTCGTGCAGTGGCAGGTACAGGCCTTGCCCATCCTCGTGCAGTGGCAGGTACAGGCCTTGCCCATCCTCGTGCAGTGGCAGGTACAGGCCTTGCCCATCCTCGTGCAGTGGCAGGTACAGGCCTTGCCCATCCTCGTGCAGTGGCAGGTGGCACAGGCCTTGCCCATCCTCGTGCAGTGGCAGGTACAGGCCTTGCCCATCCTCGTGCAGTGGCAGGTACAGGCCTTGCCCATCCTCGTGCAGTGGCAGGTACAGGCCTTGCCCATCCTCGTGCAGTGGCAGGTACAGGCCTTGCCCATCCTCGTGCAGTGGCAGGTACAGGCCTTGCCCATCCTCGTGCAGTGGCAGGTACAGGCCTTGCCCATCCTCGTGCAGTGGCAGGTACAGGCCTTGCCCATCCTCGTGCAGTGGCAGGTACAGGCCTTGCCCATCCTCGCCAGTGGCATCCTTGCCCATCCTCGTGCAGTGGCAGGTACAGGCCTTGCCCATCCTCGTGCAGTGGCAGGTACAGGCCTTGCCCATCCTCGTGCAGTGGCAGGTACAGGCCTTGCCCATCCTCGTGCAGTGGCAGGTACAGGCCTTGCCCATCCTCGTGCAGTGGCAGGTACAGGCCTTGCCCATCCTCGTGCAGTGGCAGGTACAGGCCTTGCCCATCCTCGTGCCAGGTACAGGCCTGCCCATCCTCGTGCAGTGGCAGGTACAGGCCTTGCCCATCCTCGTGCAGTGGCAGGTACAGGCCTTGCCCATCCTCGTGCAGTGGCAGGTACAGGCCTTGCCCATCCTCGTGCAGTGGCAGGTACAGGCCTTGCCCATCCTCGTGCAGTGGCAGGTACAGGCCTTGCCCATCCTCGTGCAGTGGCAGGTACAGGCCTTGCCCATCCTCGTGCAGTGGCAGGTACAGGCCTTGCCCATCCTCTTGCAGTGGCAGGTACAGGCCTTGCCCATCCTCGTGCAGTGGCAGGTACAGGCCTTGCCCATCCTCATGCAGTGGCAGGTACAGGCCTTGCCCATCCTCGTGCAGTGGCAGGTGCAGGCCTTGCCCATCCTCGTGCAGTGGCAGGTACAGGCCTTGCCCATCCTCGTGCAGTGGCAGGTACAGGCCTTGCCCATCCTCATGCAGTGGCAGGTACAGGCCTTGCCCATCCTCGTGCAGTGGCAGGTACAGGCCTTGCCCATCCTCGTGCAGTGGCAGGTACAGGCCTTGCCCATCCTCGTGCAGTGGCAGGTACAGGCCTTGCCCATCCTCGTGCAGTGGCAGGTACAGGCCTTGCCCATCCTCGTGCAGTGGCAGGTACAGGCCTTGCCCATCCTCGTGCAGTGGCAGGTACAGGCCTTGCCCATCCTCGTGCAGTGGCAGGTACAGGCCTTGCCCATCCTCGTGCAGTGGCAGGTACAGGCCTTGCCCATCCTCGTGCAGTGGCAGGTACAGGGCTGCAGCTTTAATCCAATGTTGTCCAGACCAGAATAAATTGACAAGGATCCTCTCTTGTATCAGACCCACAGTGGCTATAAAATCATTAGTCTGTGCCACAGGGTAGAGACGGCTAGGTTATTAGCTACCAGCACCCTTCCCCTATAAGACAGCTGGGGTAGCACCCATTTCCACCTAGACGATCTGGCACACACCTTCTCCACTACACCCTCCCAGTTCTTTTTTTGAAAGACATCGGAACCTAAAAAAAACCGAAGTCTTCATCCCATCTCTGCCCCACTGAAGCCCCCTGGTAACCGTGGAGCGAACCCTATCTGAAGCCCCCTGGTAACCATGGAGCAGACCCTATCTGAAGCTCCCTGGTAACCGTGGAGCAGACCCTATCTGAAGCCCCCTGGTAACCGTGGAGCGAACCCTATCTGAAGCCCCCTGGTAACCGTGGAGCGGACCCTATCTGAAGCTCCCTGGTAACCGTGGAGCAGACCCTATCTGAAGCCCCCTGCTAACCGTGGAGCGGACCCTATCTGAAGCCCCCTGGTAACCGTGGAGCAAACCCTATCTGAAGCCCCCTGGTAACTGTGGAGCGGACCCTATCTGAAGCCCCCTGGTAACCGTGGAGCGAACCCTATCTGAAGCCCCCTGGTAACCGTGGAGCGGACCCTATCTGAAGTCCCCTGGTAACCGTGGAGCGAACCCTATCTGAAGCTGACCTGCCCACAGCGATTCACTCTTTTCCCAATTAACTCTAGCTGAGGAGGCCCCCTGATACACCTTTTGAACGTTTGAGAGAACTTTAACATCCTCACCCTCTGTAATAAAAACTGTCATGTCATCTGCATACACAGACAGTGCTATCATGGAACCCTTCATCACCTCTGGCACAGAGAAACCAGTAAGCCTCGCTCTTAATAAACAAAGTGTTGGTTCAATTACCAGACAATATAACTGTACAGAAATTGGGCATCCCTGCCTGATACCCCTTTGGACAGGGATGGAGCAACTCAAACCACACCCCACCTTCACCATACATGAGGCCCCAGCATACAGTAAACTCATCCAAGACAAAAAAAACATCCCCAACTTCATTGTTTTGAACAAGTACTGGTGGTTCACACGGTCAAAAGCCTTCTCCTGATCCAAAGAAAGCAAACCCACATTCACATCATACAGTTTCTAAATGTCTAAAACATATCTTATTAGAAACAAGTTATCAACAACAGAGAGGTCAGGTACACAGTAAGACTGGTCCTTGTGGACCAACAGCCCCAGATGTTCTTTCAACCTGAAAGACACTTAGCTATAATGTTATATTCTGCACACAGCAATGCAACAGGTCACCAGTTTTTTAAGAAGACAAATCCCCCTTTTCATGGCAATAATGAAACAGCACGTTGACAGGATACAGGAACAGCACAGCACGTTGACAGGATACAGGAAGAGAACCCTCATGAAAAGACTCACACACCACTTCATAAAAATCCCCCCAATAGACCCCCAAAAATGCTTATAGAAATCCGATGGTAAACCATCGATGCCAGGGGCTCGACCTGATGAGAACTATAGTGGACAGCTCCTGCAGAGTAGCTCTCTGCTCAGGGCCCAATTGAGGAAGTCCATGTAACAACTGTTCAGCAAACAGAGGATCACAATCCTCCGCCTTTATAGAGGGCAGAGTAGAAATCCACGGCATGTTGGTGCATCTCACCGTCATTCCTGGCCAACTTCCCATCAGGGAAACGAAGGCAGATCATCTGTTTGCGTTGCGATGTCGACTGCCCTAGTGGTTAAAAACAAGCACCAGGAGCATCCATATCCTTGAGGGTAGCAAAGCCAGACCTAATCAAGGCACCCTTCACCCTTTCATGTAAAAACGACCTCAGTTCATGTCTCTTGTCCGGAGTCATTCTGAGTGAGCAACTTCAATTCAATATATTTGATGTCCTGTTCAAGGGCCCTGATAGTCTCTTTAACTTCAATACTAGACAGAGCAGTATACTGTTAACAAAACACACATATTTGGGCCTTCCCAACCTCCCACCATTGTCTCAAGGACTCAAAATTACATTTAATAACGCAAATTTTCTCCCAAAACAACAAAAACTTTGTTACTTCTAATACCCAAGCCCTCTGATTCCTGTCCCTTCCCCCATTCATATTTAGAGTACCTACCCTTAGTATATCCATATCGAAAAGAGAAAGGAAAAACAGAAGAAACCACAAAGAAACCAGACAAAGATAAAAGCACCCTATGAGGCATGATAATCCTCACTGTTTTAATTTTCTCTTAATCTTACCCCGTTTCCCATGACCTTTTGCTGCCGTGACAACAGTAACACATTCCCTCAAACGGAAAAGCTTCTTCACATTCAACTGGTCTAACCCCACCGTCTTCTGTGGCACCACAGCTGACCTCACAAATGTATCAACGTCAAAAAAAAAACTACCAATTTAACAGATTTGCCAAAAGCTTGGTACAGGAACCCATTTACCTCATCTAGATTATAAATTGAGTCATCACCAGCTGCTATCATATCAACAGGGATATCAGAAATGTCCATATCCTTCTCCTGATCCTCCTCAACTGAGGTCACAGACCCCTGACTCCCCTCTGCCACATCCCTCTCAACACTCCCCTCTTGCACCCCATCACTCGTACCGGGCATTTCCTCCACTGCCTGGGAGACTAGCCCCACCTGAACCCCTCCTGTACCCCATTACTCATAATGGACATCTTCTCCACTACCTGGGAGACGAGCTCCACCTGAACCCCCTCCTGTACCCCATCACTCATACTGGGCATCTCCTCAGCAGTCTGGGGAAATGGCTCCTCAGATCCATCCTTACCTCCTACAACAATATGCTTCTGCTGCACATCAGACGCTGTGTTCCCCTCTGGTACAAGCTGCAACTCAGTACCCTCAACACGGACAAATTGTTCCTCAGCAACAGGTGCTTTAGGCTGCTCTATCACTGTCGGCCCACCCCTCCCTAAATCAGTGGGCTCAGGCGTGGGGACCACCTCGCCCCCTCCCTCCGCCTTATCCCTTTTCGAGCATGCATGTCATGGCCAACATCTCACACTCAAAACACTGTTGACTACCTGTACTAGCATAATATACAGCCTGTATACTTGACTTTAAATGATAACTCCAAAGTCTGTGTGTGTATGTCCATGTCCATGCGTCTCTGTGTGTCCATGCCTCTGTGTGTGTGTCGTATGCATGCATCTCTGTGTGTGCCATTCAGTCTCTGTGTTCCCCTGTGGTACAAGCTGCATCTCTGTGTGTCCATGCATCTCTGTGTGTGTTGTTGCGTCTCTGTGTGTCCATGCTGTGTGTCCATGCGTCTCTGGTGTGCTCTATCTCTGTGTCGTCGCCCACCCCTCCCCATGTGTCTCTGTGTGTCCATGTGTCTCTGTGTGTTCATGTGTATCTGTGTGTCCATGTGGCTCTGTGTATCCATGTGTCTCTGTGTGTCCATGCGTCTCCCTGCGTCTCTGTGTGTCCATGCGTCTCTGTGTGTGTCGTTGCGTCTCTGTGTGTCCATGGGTCTCTGTGTGTGTGTCGTTGCGTCTCTGTGTGTCGTTGTGTCTCTGTGTGTCCATGTGTCTCTGTGTGTCCATGTGTCTCTGTGTGTTCATGTGTCTCTGTGTGTCCATGTGTCTCTGTGTATCCATGTGTCTCTGTGTGTCCATGCGTCTCTGTGTGTGTCGTTGCGTCTCTGTGTGTCCATGCGTCTCTGTGTGTGTGTCGTTGCGTCTCTGTGTGTCCATGGGTCTCTGTGTGTGTGTCTCTGTTGTGTCTCCATGTGTGTGTCGTTGTGTCTCTGTGTGTCCATGTGTCTCTGTGTGTCCATGTGTCTCTGTGTGTTCATGTGTCTCTGTGTGTCCATGTGTCTCTGTGTATCCATGTGTCTCTGTGTGTCCATGCGTCTCTGTGTGTGTCATTGCGTCTCTGTGTGTCCATGGGTCTCTGTGTGTTGACTCTGTGTGTCCATGTGTCTCTGTGTGTCCATGTGTCTCTGAGTGTTCATGTGTCTCTGTGTGTCCATGTGTCTCTGTGTATCCATGTGTCTCTGTGTGTCCATGCGTCTCTGTGTGTGTTGCGTCTCTGTGTGTCCATGCGTCTCTGTGCGTGTGTCCATGCGTCTGTGTCCATGCGTCTCTGTGTGTGTGTCGTTGCGTCTCTGTGTCCATGGGTCTCTGTGTGTGTCTCTGTGTGTCGTTGTGTCTCTGTGTGTCCATGTGTCTCTGTGTGTCCATGTGTCTGTGTGTTCATGTGTCTCTGTGTGTCCATGTGGCTCTGTGTATCCATGTGTCTCTGTGTGTCCATGCGTCTCTGTGTGTGTCGTTGCGTCTCTGTGTGTCCATGCGTCTCTGTGTGTGTGTCGTTGCGTCTCTGTGTGTCCATGGGTCTCTGTGTGTGTGTCGTCGTCTCTGTGTGTCGTTGTGTCTCTGTGTGTCCATGTGTCTCTGTGTGTCCATGTGTCTCTGTGTGTTCATGTGTCTCTGTGTGTCCATGTGTCTCTGTGTATCCATGTGTCTCTGTGTGTCCATGTCTCTGTGTGTGTCGTCTCTCTGTGTGTCCATGCGTCTCTGTGTGTGTGTCGTTGCGTCTCTGTGTGTCCATGGGTCTCTGTGTGTGTGTCGTTGCGTCTCTGTGTGTCCATGTGTCTCTGTGTGTCCATGTGTCTCTGTGTGTCCATGTGTCTCTGTGTGTTCATGTGTCTCTGTGTGTCCATGTGTCTCTGTGTATCCATGTGTCTCTGTGTGTCCATGCGTCTCTGTGTGTGTCGTTGCGTCTCTGTGTGTCCATGGGTCTCTGTGTGTGTGTCGTGCGTCTCTGTGTGTCGTCCATGTGTCTCTGTGTGTCCATGTGTGTGTCTCTGTGTGTCCATGTGTCCATGGGTCTGTGTGTGTGTCCATGCGTCTCTCTGTGTGTCGTTGTCTCTGTGTGTCCATGTGTCTCTGTGTGTCCATGTGTCTCTGTGTGTTCATGTGTCTCTGTGTGTCCATGTGTCTCTGTGTGTCCATGTGTCTCTGTCTCTGTGTGTGTCCATGTGTCCATGCGTCTCTGTGTGTGTGTCGTTGCGTGTGTGTCCATGCGTCTCTGTGTGTGTGTCCATGCGTGTGTGTGTCTGTGTGTGTGTCGTTGTGTCTCGTCTCTGTGTGTGTGTCGTTGTGTGTGTGTGTCGTTGCGTCTCTGTGTGTCCATGGGTCTCTGTGTGTGTGTGTCCATGCGTCTCTGTGTGTCCATGTTGTGTCTCTGTGTGTCCATGCGTCTCTCTGTGTGTCCATGTGTCTCTGTGTGTTCATGTGTCTCTGTGTGTCCATGTGTCTCTGTGTGTCCATGTGTCTCTGTGTGTCCATGTGTCTCTGTGTGTGTCGTCTCTGTGTGTCCATGCGTCTCTGTGTGTGTGTCGTTGCGTCTCTGTGTGTCCATGGGTCTCTGTGTGTGTGTCGTGTGTCGTCTCTGTGTGTCCATTGTGTCTCTGTGTGTCCATGTGTCTCTGTGTGTCCATGTGTCTCTGTGTGTTCATGTGTCTCTGTGTGTCCATGTGTCTCTGTGTATCCATGTGTCTCTGTGTGTCCATGCGTCTCTGTGTCTCTGTGTGTCCATGTGTCGTTGCGTCTCTGTGTGTCCTGTGTGTCCATGTGTCTCTGTGTGTCCATGTGTCTCTGTGTATCCATGTGTCTCTGTGTGTCCATGCGTCTCTGTGTGTGTCGTTGCGTCTCTGTGTGTCCATGCGTCTCTGTGTGTGTGTCGTTCCGTCTCTGTGTGTCCATGGGTCTCTGTGTGTGTGTCGTTGCGTCTCTGTGTGTCGTTGTGTCTCTGTGTGTCCATGTGTCTCTGTGTGTCCATGTGTCTCTGTGTGTTCATGTGTCTCTGTGTGTCCATGTGTCTCTGTGTATCCATGTGTCTCTGTGTGTCCATGCGTCTCTGTGTGTGTCGTTGCGTCTCTGTGTGTCCATGCGTCTCTGTGTGTGTGTCGTTGCGTCTCTGTGTGTGTGTCGTTGCGTCTCTGTGTGTGTGTCGTTGTGTCTCTGTGTGTCCATGCGTCTCTGTGTGTGTGTCTGCGTCTCTGTGTGTGTGTCGTTGCGTCTCTGTGTGTGTGTGTCTCTCTGTGTGTCCATGTGTCTCTGTGTGTCCATGCGTCTCTGTGTGTGTCCATGCGTCTCTGTGTGTGTGTCCATGCGTCTCTGTGTGTCCATGCATCTCTGTGTGTCCATGCGTCTCTGTGTGTCCATGCGTCTCTGTGTGTGTGTTGTTGCATCTCTGTGTGTCCATGCATCTCTGTGTGTGTGTTGTTGCGTCTCTGTGTGTCCATGCGTCTCTGTGTGTCCATGCGTCTCTGCAACTCAGTACCCTCAACACGGACAAATTGTTCCTCAGCAACAGGTGCTTTAGGCTGCTCTATCACTGTCGGCCCACCCCTCCCTAAATCAGTGGGCTCAGGCGTTGTGAGGACCACCTGCGCCCCCTCCCTCCGCCTTATCCCTTTTCGAGCATGCATGTCGTTATGGCCAACATACTCACACTCAAAACACTGTTGACTACCTGTACTAGCATAAGCCATATACAGCCTGTATACTTGACTTTAAATGATAACTCCAAAGTCTGTGTGTGTATGTCGTTGCGTTTTTGTATGTCCATGCGTCTCTGTGTGTCCATGCGTCTCTGTGTGTGTGTCGTTGCGTCTGTGTGTCCATGCGTCTCTGTGTGTCCATGCATCTCTGTGTGTCCATTCGTCTCTGTGTGTGTGTCGTTGCATCTCTGTGTGTCCATGCATCTCTGTGTGTGTGTTGTTGCGTCTCTGTGTGTCCATGTGTCTCTGTGTGTCCATGCGTCTCTCTGTGTGTCGTTGCGTCTCTGTGTGTCCATGCGTCTCTGTGCGTGTGTCCATGCGTCTCTGTGTGTCCATGCGTCTCTGTGTGTGTGTCGTTGCGTCTCTGTGTGTCCATGGGTCTCTGTGTGTGTGTCGTTGCGTCTCTGTGTGTCGTTGTGTCTCTGTGTGTCCATGTGTCTCTGTGTGTCCATGTGTCTCTGTGTGTTCATGTGTCTCTGTGTGTCCATGTGGCTCTGTGTATCCATGTGTCTCTGTGTGTCCATGCGTCTCTGTGTGTGTCGTTGCGTCTCTGTGTGTCCATGCGTCTCTGTGTGTGTGTCGTTGCGTCTCTGTGTGTCCATGGGTCTCTGTGTGTGTGTCGTCTCTCTGTGTGTCGTTGTGTCTCTGTGTGTCCATGTGTCTCTGTGTGTCCATGTGTCTCTGTGTGTTCATGTGTCTCTGTGTGTCCATGTGTCTCTGTGTATCCATGTGTCTCTGTGTGTCCATGCGTCTCTGTGTGTGTCGTTGCGTCTCTGTGTGTCCATGGGTCTCTGTGTGTGTGTCGTTGCGTCTCTGTGTGTCGTTGTGTCTCTGTGTGTCCATGTGTCTCTGTGTGTCCATGTGTCTCTGTGTGTTCATGTGTCTCTGTGTGTCCATGTGTCTCTGTGTATCCATGTGTCTCTGTGTGTCCATGCGTCTCTGTGTGTGTCGTTGCGTCTCTGTGTGTCCATGGGTCTCTGTGTGTGTGTCGTTGTGTCTCTGTGTGTCCATGTGTCTCTGTGTGTCCATGTGTCTCTGTGTCTCTGTGTGTTCATGTGTCTCTGTGTGTCCATGTGTCTCTGTGTATCCATGTGTCTCTGTGTGTCCATGCGTCTCTGTGTGTGTCGTTGCGTCTCTGTGTCTCCATGCGTCTCTGTGCGTGTGTCCATGCGTCTCTGTGTGTCCATGCGTCTCTGTGTGTGTGTCGTTGCGTCTCTGTGTGTCCATGGGTCTCTGTGTGTGTGTCGTTGCGTCTCTGTGTGTCGTTGTGTCTCTGTGTGTCCATGTGTCTCTGTGTGTCCATGTGTCTCTGTGTGTTCATGTGTCTCTGTGTGTCCATGTGGCTCTGTGTATCCATGTGTCTCTGTGTGTCCATGCGTCTCTGTGTGTGTCGTTGCGTCTCTGTGTGTCCATGCGTCTCTGTGTGTGTGTCGTTGCGTCTCTGTGTGTCCATGGGTCTCTGTGTGTGTGTCGTTGCGTCTCTGTGTGTCGTTGTGTCTCTGTGTGTCCATGTGTCTCTGTGTGTCCATGTGTCTCTGTGTGTTCATGTGTCTCTGTGTGTCCATGTGTCTCTGTGTATCCATGTGTCTCTGTGTGTCCATGCGTCTCTGTGTGTGTCGTTGCGTCTCTGGGTGTCCATGGGTCTCTGTGTGTGTGTCGTTGCGTCTCTGTGTGTCGTTGTGTCTCTGTGTGTCCATGTGTCTCTGTGTGTCCATGTGTCTCTGTGTATCCATGTGTCTCTGTGTGTCCATGCGTCTCTGTGTGTGTCGTTGCGTCTCTGTGTGTCCATGCGTCTCTGTGTGTGTGTCGTTGCGTCTCTGTGTGTCCATGGGTCTCTGTGTGTGTGTCGTTGCGTCTCTGTGTGTCGTTGTGTCTCTGTGTGTCCATGTGTCTCTGTGTGTCCATGTGTCTCTGTGTGTTCATGTGTCTCTGTGTGTCCATGTGTCTCTGTGTATCCATGTGTCTCTGTGTGTCCATGCGTCTCTGTGTGTGTCGTTGCGTCTCTGTGTGTCCATGCGTCTCTGTGTGTGTCGTTGCGTCTCTGTGTGTCCATGCGTCTCTGTGCGTGTGTCCATGCGTCTCTGTGTGTCCATGCGTCTCTGTGTGTGTGTCGTTGCGTCTCTGTGTGTCCATGGGTCTCTGTGTGTGTGTCGTTGCGTCTCTGTGTGTCGTTGTGTCTCTGTGTGTCCATGTGTCTCTGTGTGTCCATGTGTCTCTGTGTGTTCATGTGTCTCTGTGTGTCCATGTGGCTCTGTGTATCCATGTGTCTCTGTGTGTCCATGCGTCTCTGTGTGTGTCGTTGCGTCTCTGTGTGTCCATGCGTCTCTGTGTGTGTGTCGTTGCGTCTCTGTGTGTCCATGGGTCTCTGTGTGTGTGTCGTTGCGTCTCTGTGTGTCGTTGTGTCTCTGTGTGTCCATGTGTCTCTGTGTGTCCATGTGTCTCTGTGTGTTCATGTGTCTCTGTGTGTCCATGTGTCTCTGTGTATCCATGTGTCTCTGTGTGTCCATGCGTCTCTGTGTGTGTCGTTGCGTCTCTGTGTGTCCATGCGTCTCTGTGTGTGTGTCGTTGCGTCTCTGTGTGTCCATGGGTCTCTGTGTGTGTGTCGTTGCGTCTCTGTGTGTCGTTGTGTCTCTGTTTGTCCATGTGTCTCTGTGTGTCCATGTGTCTCTGTGTGTTCATGTGTCTCTGTGTGTCCATGTGTCTCTGTGTATCCATGTGTCTCTGTGTGTCCATGCGTCTCTGTGTGTGTCGTTGCGTCTCTGTGTGTCCATGGGTCTCTGTGTGTCCATGTGTCTCTGTGTATCCATGTGTCTCTGTGTGTCCATGCGTCTCTGTGTGTGTCGTTGCGTCTCTGTGTGTCCATGCGTCTCTGTGTGTGTGTCGTTGCGTCTCTGTGTGTCCATGGGTCTCTGTGTGTGTGTCGTTGCGTCTCTGTGTGTCGTTGTGTCTCTGTGTGTCCATGTGTCTCTGTGTGTCCATGTGTCTCTGTGTGTTCATGTGTCTCTGTGTTTCCATGTGTCTCTGTGTATCCATGTGTCTCTGTGTGTCCATGCGTCTCTGTGTGTGTCGTTGCGTCTCTGTGTGTCCATGCGTCTCTGTGTGTGTGTCGTTGCGTCTCTGTGTGTCCATGCGTCTCTGTGTGTGTGTCGTTGCGTCTCTGTGTGTGTGTCGTTGCGTCTCTGTGTGTGTGTCGTTGTGTCTCTGTGTGTCCATGCGTCTCTGTGTGTCCATGCGTCTCTGTGTGTGTCCATGCGTCTCTGTGTGTGTGTCCATGCGTCTCTGTGTGTCCATGCATCTCTGTGTGTCCATGCGTCTCTGTGTGTCCATGCGTCTCTGTGTGTGTGTTGTTGCATCTCTGTGTGTCCATGCATCTCTGTGTGTGTGTTGTTGCGTCTCTGTGTGTCCATGCGTCTCTGTGTGTCCATGCGTCTCTGCAACTCAGTACCCTCAACACGGACAAATTGTTCCTCAGCAACAGGTGCTTTAGGCTGCTCTATCACTGTCGGCCCACCCCTCCCTAAATCAGTGGGCTCAGGCGTTGTGAGGACCACCTGCGCCCCCTCCCTCCGCCTTATCCCTTTTCGAGCATGCATGTCGCTTATGGCCAACATACTCACACTCAAAACACTGTTGACTACCTGTACTAGCATAAGCCATATACAGCCTGTATACTTGACTTTAAATGATAACTCCAAAGTCTGTGTGTGTATGTCGTTGCGTTTCTGTATGTCCATGCGTCTCTGTGTGTCCATGCGTCTCTGTGTGTGTGTCGTTGCGTCTGTGTGTCCATGCGTCTCTGTGTGTCCATGCATCTCTGTGTGTCCATTCGTCTCTGTGTGTGTGTCGTTGCATCTCTGTGTGTCCATGCATCTCTGTGTGTGTGTTGTTGCGTCTCTGTGTGTCCATGCGTGTCTGTGTGTCCATGCGTCTCTGTGTGTGTGTCGTTGCGTCTCTGTGTGTCCATGGGTCTCTGTGTGTGTGTCGTTGCGTCTCTGTGTGTCCATGCGTCTCTGTGTGTGTGTCGTTGCGTCTCTGTGTGTGTGTCGTTGCGTCTCTGTGTGTGTGTCGTTGTGTCTCTGTGTGTCCATGCGTCTCTGTGTGTCCATGCGTCTCTGTGTGTGTCCATGCGTCTCTGTGTGTGTGTCCATGCGTCTCTGTGTGTCCATGCATCTCTGTGTGTCCATGCGTCTCTGTGTGTCCATGCGTCTCTGTGTGTGTGTTGTTACGTCTCTGTGTGACCATGCGTCTCTGTGTGTGTGTGTGTTGTTACGTCTCTGTGTGACCATGCGTCTCTGTGTGTCCATGCATCTCTGTGTGACCATGCGTCTCTGTGTGTGTGTGTTGTTACGTCTCTGTGTGACCATGCGTCTCTGTGTGACCATGCGTCTCTGTGTGTGTCGTTACGTCTCTGTGTGTCCATGCGTCTCTGTGTGACCATGCGTCTCTGTGTGTGTCGTTACGTCTCTGTGTGTCCATGCGTCTCTGTGTGTGTCGTTACGTCTCTGTGTGTCCATGCATCTCTGTGTGACCATGCGTCTCTGTGTGACCATGCGTCTCTGTGTGTGTGTTGTTACGTCTCTGTGTGACCATGCTTCTCTGTGTGTGTCCATGCGTCTCTGTGTGTGTGTGTGTTGTTACGTCTCTGTGTGACCATGCGTCTCTGTGTGTGTGTGTTGTTACGTCTCTGTGTGTGTGTTGTTACGTCTCTGTGTGTCCATGCGTCTCTGTGTGTGTGTTGTTACGTCTCTGTGTGTGTCCATGCGTCTCTGTGTGTGTCGTTACGTCTCTGTGTGTCCATGCGTCTCTGTGTGACCATGCGTCTCTGTGTGTGTGTTGTTACGTCTCTGTGTGACCATGCGTCTCTGTGTGTGTGTGTTGTTACGTCTCTGTGTGTGTGTTGTTACGTCTCTGTGTGTGTGTCGTTACGTCTCTGTGTGTGTGTCGTTACGTCTCTGTGTGTGTGTTGTTACGTCTCTGTGTGTGTGTTGTTACGTCTCTGTGTGTGTGTTGTTACGTCTCTGTGTGTGTGTTGTTACGTCTCTGTGTGTGTGTTGTTACGTCTCTGTGTGTGTGTTGTTACGTCTCTGTGTGTGTGTTGTTACGTCTCTGTGTGTGTGTTGTTACGTCTCTGTGTGTGTGTTGTTACGTCTCTGTGTGTGTGTTGTTACGTCTCTGTGTGTGTGTTGTTACGTCTCTGTGTGTGTGTTGTTACGTCTCTGTGTGTGTGTGTTGTTACGTCTCTGTGTGTGTGTTGTTACGTCTCTGTGTGTGTGTTGTTACGTCTCTGTGTGTGTGTTGTTACGTCTCTGTGTGTGTGTTGTTACGTCTCTGTGTGTGTGTGTTGTTACGTCTCTGTGTGTGTGTTGTTACGTCTCTGTGTGTGTGTCGTTACGTCTCTGTGTGTGTGTTGTTACGTCTCTGTGTGTGTGTTGTTACGTCTCTGTGTGTGTGTGTTGTTACGTCTCTGTGTGTGTGTTCATGCTTGTGTGTGATTCTTTAATAACGTGTTTGGTGCGCTGACAGCACAGCTGGTGATGTCCACATGCGGTCTCACACAGCCAGATGAAATGTACATTTTCTCCATCAGTGACAAAGAAAGAAAGACCCTGACTGGGTTAGTGATGTAAATACCCAAACAGACAGCTGAATGTTTCTACCACAACCCGGCTCTTCATTCACAGTGGGAACAACATGCAAATCTGGATACAAAATTGCACAGACACGCATGCGCACACACACTCACGCACAATGACAGACAGACAGACAGACAGAGAGACACACACACCACACACACACACCTCTGGGAATGTCACGTTCAAGCCCCAGAATTCTGTAGTCTGCCCTTGTCAGAATACGGGTCACCCCTCTTTGTCATTCACTTCAGTCTTTGTCACATTAAAACCAGACACATCTATTAAGTTCTAAACCTCACAGCCTCTGATCTGGTTTGTCTGGCCTGTTTTAATATTACTGTAATGACATAGCTGGAACTGAACCTGGCTGGAGAGTATGGCAGATCACATTCGTCATGGGTGAGAGGCAGAATTGCGATTTTTTTTTGTCACTGGCCTACCTACAATGCCCCAAAATGTCAAAGTGGAATTATGTTTTTCAAACTTTTTACAAATTAATAAAACATTTAAATCTGAAATGTCTTTAGTTAATAAGTATTCAACCCCTTAGTTATGATAAGCCTAAATATTATCTACTTGTCACGTCCTGACCTTAGTTCCTCTTTTATGTCTCTGTTTTAGTTTGGTCAGGGCGTGAGTTGGGGTGGGCATTCTATGTGTTCTATTCTATGTTTGTATTTCTGTGTTTGGCCTGGTATGGTTCCCAATCAGAGGCAGCTGTTTATCGTTGTCTCTGATTGAGAACCATACTTAGGCAGCCTGTTTTCCCACTATGGGTTGTGGGTAGTTGTTTTCTGTGTCTGTGTTTTACCATACAGCACCGTTTCGGTTTTCATTTATTTCTCTTGTTCTTTTGTATTCAGTGTTCGTTACATTTCATTAAAATATGGACACTTACCACGCTGCGCATTGGTCCGATCTCTCCTACTCCTCCTCAGAAGAGGAGGAAAACCGTTACACTAGTTACATAAGAAGTTGCATGGACTCTGTGTGCAATATTAGTGTCTAACATGATTTTTGAATGACTACCTCATATCTGTACCCCACACATATTATCTGTAAGGTCCCTCAGTCGAGCAGTGAATTTCAAACACAGATTCAACCACAAAGACCAGGGAGATTTTCTGATGTCTCGCAAAGGAGGGCACCTAAAATCTATATACATTGTGTGCAAAAGGCATGAGGAGGTAGGCAATAAATAGGCCATAGGAGCGAATACTTACAATTTAGCAGATTAACACTGGAGTGATAAATGATCAGATGAACATGTGCTGGTAGAGATACTGGTGTGCAAAAGAGCAGAAAAGTAAATAAAATAAAAACAGTATGGGGATGAGGTAGGTAATTTGGGTGGGCTATATACCGATGGACTATGTACAGCTGCAGCGAACGGTTAGCATTTAAACATTTGCTATTTAATCAATTTTGAATTCAGACTGTAACAAATGTGGAATAAGTCAAGGGGTAGGAATACATTCTGAAGACACTGTATGCTGCTCGCTGGGTGTACTAGACTGACAAATAAAACAAGCAACATAGACTGGGCTCCAGCAGGTGCAGTCGAATAAAGATATATGCTGTGTGTTGTTATGAATAATTGTGCTGAATCAAATGCCATGTATTTTATATTACCTAAATGTACAGTGGTCTAGTTCGCTGGGTGCAATACAGTAGCCTGAAACTGCAGTAGTCCTCTTTTATGTCTGTTTTGACCTGTTTTAATTACTGTACATTAGGACTCTCGGCTACAGAAAAGTTTAGGATTCTATTAAAAAATGCATTAACCAACCTTGAACTTGAGGGCTTTTGTGTCGACGTCCCTTTTGAGAAGCAACTAATCATTGTCGGATATGTGTTATAACTGTTTTGTGTGTGTGTGTGTGTGGGGGGGGGTCGTTTGGGGTGAAGAATATGACTATATAAATTCTAAGAATTGTTAAAGATTACCTGTCTCAAGACAATATTTCTGTGTAAACATTCACTAACACATCCCGCTTTTTTCAATTTTCTTCATCATCTATAGCCCAGTTTACAAGGTGTAACAAAGGAAGTAAACATATAGAGAGAAGCTGTGAGGCTGAAATGGTTCCTGACAGGCTCATTTGGCTCAGATGGACAGTTTACCTCTATCTCTGTCAAGGTCATCCAACATCCCGCTGGGTAATGCTATGAATTTAGCCTCCCTGCGTTTCAAATGAGAAAATACATGTCTGTCTACTGTGTGGCTGTGGTCCAGAGATAGAGTTAATGGTTAGTGCGGCACTCACCTTGAATAATTGCTTTGGACTGTTATGGCATCTGTATTAACCTGTAGTATTGATCCTGATGTTGTGCTGGTGAGATAACCATGTGTTTACACTGGTAGACTGCAGAAAGATGTTATTTACCATGATTATAGCTATGACTACACATTATGCTGAAGGACGGGTAAAACAAATGAGGGAAACCAACAAATGCCACTGATTTATATAATCCAGATATTTTTGGGGGGTTTTAAAGGTTGCAAAATAATCCTCACCCTCTTTAAAATGTTGTTTTAGTTTTTAATGTAAAATAAACATACGCCAACAAAAAAACATTCTTAAACTGGCTCCTATCGAACAGAACAATGACTTTGTTTGCATCCGTGATCAAACAGAGTTTTCCTGGAATGACTGTTTAATGTCAACAGGAAAGGGATGGGACTGAATGGTGAACGTACTGTACGTTGAGATGGAAATGTCATCTGTCCTCCTCTGTGCTAAAGTTGAAACCTGGTACCTGTCCAAAATGGCACCCTTTTCCCTACATAGTGCACTACTTTTGACCAGGGCCCATAGGGAATAGGGTGCCAGTGGGGACGCTGGTTTTGTAGTCCTTGTCCTCCTCCATTACTTGTCAGTCAGCCTCTCTGTCTGCTTCAGACTTTAAACCGTCATTATCACTACTGTCACCATCTCTGTCCTTATCTTTGTCTTTCACAAACTGTATGTTTGATCAATTTACTTCATGTTTTTTATATGCCACAAGTCACCATACAACAGCATATGACGTATGATTAGTTTTCTCTATGTCACTGATCAACTCATAAACATTTATTGTCTAGACTACATTTAAGAATTGGCTTTAACTGATTATTGGATTAATTGGATTCAGAATGACTGTATGGCGGTCCATAGATAATAACAATGAAAGAGTTTGTTATTGTTTTATGAATATGAGAACAGCCAGTGGAATACAGATGAAGGATTTTAATTTGACCGATAATGGCACAGCAAAATAATCCTGCAGCAACAGGAATTCAACATTTAGTCTATAAAGTTGCTTGATCAGTGGTTAGGCTATTCGCTGGCCAAAAGTAAGCTACATGAAAAGTGCAATACTGTTCAAATAAACGTGTGTTAGCGTGGGATTTCAGTGAATTTATCTAAATCACGTTGCCCATCTGCATTTCCTGCTGTGGACAATTCATAGCAACAAAAGAGTGATCAAATTAAGATCTTACATCTGTATTTACAGTAACCAATTCAATTTTGCTCACAGTGTCAATCTTCACTGATGTGCCCAAACCTTGGTGAGTCCCTCAAGTGCATTTTAGGCATCCGACTACAAAGGGAAGGTGGGTCTAGCTACAGTAGCTAGACTAGATCCATACTGATTTTCCCATTAGGCGGCATCCACAGATAAATTAACAAACCGTCTCACTGCTCATCCTATGGATAATAGACACTGATGAAATTCTATATTTTGTTGTTTTAGTGACAGCTGACCTCAATCTGCTAAAACAGCCTGCCGACATATAGTCCCTACACAGGCCCAGTACAGTCTACAAACTAGGAATAGCTTTGTTATTAATTTATGTTTGGTTTCTATTACATTTCAGCATATTCTCATAATCCACTCATTGTAGATACTATATATTGGTTTCCTGCCCGTTGGCCAATAGCTTAGTGCATCAAATAAGTTGTATAGTAGTGTTTTTGTGTGGTAAACCAGGCGTACTGTAAGGCAAGGAGTCGTCTTATTCAAGCCCAGTTTCGGTCTCCTTTCTGTGGAGATAATACCACTGTACTTGCAGTCTGTATCCCATTACAAGGAGAAATAAAGAAGAGTGGGGAGGATTGAAAAGAGTCAGCTGCTTTTCTTTCACCACTGGTATTCTATTCTCTGTGGACTTGGGGATTTTGCCAAGGGACTTCCCAGAAAGCCGGTAGTGATTTGAATAATCTTCAGGACCTCTCTTCAGTATAAGAAAATCAGATTGACAGCTGTTGTGAACGCTGGGCTGCTAGGAAATGACCGACATGCTATTTGTGTGTGTGTGTGTGTGTGTGTGTGTGTGTGTGTGTGTGTGTGTGTGTGTGTGTGTGTGTGTGTGTGTGTGTGTGTGTGTGTGTGTGTGTGTGTGTGTGTGTGTGTGTGTGTGTGTAACTATACTTGGTGGGACAAGAAGTCCCCACAAGAATAGTAAACAGACAAAAATTTGACCTACTGGGGACATTTAGTTGGTCCCCACAAGGTCAACTGCTATTTTATAGAGGGTTAAGGTTAGAGTTAGAGTTAGTGTAAGGGTTAGAGTGTGTGTGTGTGTGTGTGTGTGTGTGTGCGTGCGTGCGTGCGTGCGTGCGTGCGTGCGTGCGTGCGTGCGTGCGTGTGTGTGAGAGAGATCCGTCGATGACAGGAATAGCCTCCCAGTCTTAGCCCCCCCATCTGATCGAATACTCCCTCCTGGAGAGAACCTCTTATCTTCCTCCATCCCAGTTAGAGTGGGATCCATCCCTCCATCCCTCGGGCAGCTGCACATTTTCACCTAATCTATATCCACTTCCTCCATGCCCCATGGAGAAAGCCCATCGCAGAAACCAGAAACACATCAGACCTCAGTCCTGTGGCTGAGGTGACAGGCAAGACAGAGAAACTGACACTCTCTATCTATCTATGTCTTGTCTGTTTGTCACCTCTGTTGCTACAGTAACGTATATGTACTGTAATTGTTAAATAATCATAAAATTCCATAATTGTGTGCAATGGCGCTGGAGAAGAAGGCTGACGTTTTACGTGTCCCCAACCAATAGTTTTTTTGTTTGTTTATTTGTGTTGTTTGTAACTTATTTTTGAACAAATTTTGTACATGATGTTGCCGCTACCGTCTCTTAAGACCGAAAATAACTTCTGGACATCAGGACCGCGATTACTCACCATGGACCGGCAGAATCCTTTTTTTCCTTTAACAAGTCTGACGAGCCCGACACGAATGATATACTGCTTTCTCAGGAACAGGCCCAGATCCCTGTGATTTGCATGAAGAGGAGGCGGAGAAAAAGGGGCCAGAGGGCAGGCTGCCTTCTGAGAATTCGTAGGCGATCTAATAAACCCCCACTTCCTTCCATTCTGCTAGCAAACGTGCAGTCTTTGGAGAATAAAATCGATGACCTACACGGAAGATTACTACCAACGAGGCATTCAAAACTGTAATATCTTATGCTTCATGGAGTTGATGGCTGAAATACGACACTATCCACATACAGCTGTCTGGTTATACGCTTTACTGGCAGGATAGAACAGTGGCGTCTGGTAAGACAAGGGGCGGCGGACTATGTATTTTTGTAAATAACAGCTGGTGCACGATATCTAAGGAAGTCTTGAGCTATTGCTCACCTGAGGTAGAGTATCTCATGATAAGCTGTAGACCACACTATCTACCTAGAGAGTTTTCATCTGTATTTTTCGTAGCTGTTTACATACCACCACAGATAGAGGCTGACACTAAGACAGCATTGAATGAATGAGCTGTATTCCGCCATAATCAAACAAGAAAACGTTCTACCAGAGGGGGCTCTCCAAGTAGCCAGGGACTTAAACGCATGAAAACTTAAATCCAGAGGAAAAAAAGCTCTGGACAACCTTTACTCCACACACAGAGACGAATACAAAGCTCTCCCTCCATTTGGCAAATCTGACCATAATTCTATCCTCCTGATTCCTGCTTACATGCAAAAATTAAAGCAGGACGCACCAGTGACGAGATCAATAAAAAAGTGGTCAGATGAAGCAGATGCTAAACTACAGGACAGTTTTGTTATCACAGACTGGAACATGTTCCCGGGATAACTCTGATGGCATTGAGGAGTACACCACGTCAGTCACTGGCTTTGTCAATAAGTGCATCGATGACTTCATCCGCACAGTGAACGTACGTACATACCCCAACCAGAAGCCATGGATTACAGGCAACATCCGCACTGAGCTAAAGGCTAGAGCTGCCCCTTTCAAGGAGTGGGACTCTATTCTGGAAGCTTATAAGAAATTCCGCGAAGCCCTCCGATCAAACATGCAAAGCTTCAATACAGGACTAAGATCGAATTGTACTACACAGGCTCTGATGTTTGTGGTAGCACTTGCAAACCATTACAGACTACAAAGGGAAGTACAGCCAAGAGCTGCCTAGTGACACGAGCCTACCAGACGAGCTACACTGCTTCTATGCTCGCCTCGAGGCTAATAACACTGAAACATGCATGAGAGCACCTGCTGTTTCAGATGACTGTGTGATCACTCTCTCAACAGTCGATGTGAGTAAGACCTTTAAACAAGTCAACATTCACAAGGCCGCAATTACCAGGACGGATTACCTCTCCCTATCCGAGTCTGTAATAACAACATGTTTTAAGCAGACCACCATAGTGCCTGTGCACAAGAACACTAAGATAACCTGCCTAAATAACGACCGACCCGTAGCACTCACACCTGTAGCCATGAAGTGCTTTGAAAGGCTGGTCATGGCTCACATCAACACCATTATCCCAATAAACCCTGGACCCACTCCAATTTGCATACCGCCCCAACAGATCCACAGATGATGCAATCTCTATTGCACTCCACACTGCCCTTTCCCACCTGGACAAAAGGAACACCTACATGAGAATGCTATTCATTGACTACACAGTTGATTTCTTCAAACCAAGCTGCTTACCTATTGCAGATTCAGTCTTCCCAGCCTGGTGCAGGTCTACAATTTTGTTTCTGGTGTCCTTTGACAGCTCTTTGGTCTTGGCCATAGTGGAGTTTGGAGTGTGACTGTTTGAGGTTGTCGACAGGTGTCTTTTATACTGATAAAAAGTTCAAACAGGTGCCATTAATACAGGTAACGAGTGGAGGACAGAGGAGCCTCTTAAAGAAGAAGTTACAGGTCTGTGAGAGCCAGAAGTCTTGCTTGTTTGTAGGTGATCAAATACCTATTTTCCATTTGCAAATAAATTCATTAAAAATCCTACAATGTGATTTTCTGGATTTTTTTTCTCATTTTGTCTGTCATAGTTGAAGTGTACCTTTGATGAAAATTACAGGCCTCTCTCATCTTTTGAAGTGGGAGAACTTGCACAATTGGTGGCTGACTAAATACTTGTTTTGCCCCACTGTATTACCTCACCTAATTCGTGCCCCCTGTATATAGTCTTGCTATTGTTATTTTACTGCTGCTCTTTAATTACTTTTTTTTCCTCCCCAATTTTGTGGTATCCAATTGGTAGTAGTTACAGTCTTGTCTCGTCGCTACAACGCTCGCACGGACTCGGGAGAGGCGAAGGTCGAGAGCATGCATCCTACAAAACACAACCAAGCCGCACTGCTTCTTGACACAATGCACATCCAACCCGGAAGCCAGCTGCACCAATGTGTTGGAGGAAACACCGTACACCTGGCAACCTGGTCAGTGTGCACTGCGCCCAGCCCGCCACAGGAGTCGCTAGTGCTAGGGATATCTTCGTCTCATCGTGCACTAGCGACGAAGATATCCCTACCTGCCAAACCTGGACAATTGTGCGGGGGCCCATGGGCCTCCCGGTCGCGACAAGGCCTGGGCTTGAATCCAGAGTCTCTGGTGGCACAGCTTGCACTGCGATGCAGTGCCTTAGACCACTGCGCCACCCTGGAGGCCCCGCTCTTTAATTACTTCTTATCCATATATATCCATTTTTTTTTTTAACTGCATTTTTGGTGAGGAGCTCGTACGTAAGCATTTCACTGTAAGGTCTAAACCTGTTGTATTCAGCATTTCACTGTAAGGTCTAAACCTGTTGTATTCAGCATTTCACTGTAAGGTCTAAACCTGTTGTATTCAGCATTTCACTGTAAGGTCTAAACCTGTTGTATTCAGCATTTCACTGTAAGGTCTAAACCTGTTGTATTCGGCACATGTGACTAATAACATTTGACATGATTTGAATCATATAATATAGCCTATCACAAAGGCACCTTGGGGCAGCCAGTCTTTAAGCAGAGACCTTTATCTTTGTAATACAGCTTAACACACACGCTTCCTTCTCCAGACTAATGTTAATGTTACCTGCCTTACAATAAGGACATGTAGGGATGAATGTTGTAATGTAGCTAATGCTGCTTTGTATGCAGACAAGATGCCATTCCACGGAGTGTCTGTGGGGTTTTCCGCTCCTCCCTTGCACTTGATAGATGAATTTAGGTCACTAATCAGTAAGGAACTCCCCACCCCTGGTTGTCTAGGTCTTCATTGAAAAGAGACACTAGACCCTTCATGGAATGAGTTTCCTGGTCTAAGAGGTCTGTGTTACTACAACCTATTACTGTTGTCAGGAGGAGAGCACTCTCTCTACTGAACCCTTCATAGATAGGTTTGCAGGTGATTGGAATAGATAGAAGCAGTTGACCTGCAGGGTACCCCCCAATGATCTACGATCACACATCAATGTCTTTGTTCAACAACAACAACAGTCAGGTGAGACTCAGCTGCACTCTGGGAGAATCGTTTCATGAACTCCTGGAGTACAACACAGTTGGTGAAAATACCTTACTATACCTAATGGAAATGAAAAGTCATTTCTATTTGCAGTCTGGAATTGATGACGTGAACTGTGTTAAGAGAGTCATCATGACGTGCATAAGGTGTAACAGTCCTAGAGATTAGAATACCTGAGGACATTCATAATTTCAAATGCCTCTCCAGGGTTGTACAAGATTGGATCATAGCCATATTGACCAAGCCCTGAGTTCCTTGTTACACCCTCTGATTCATTGGCCTTGCAATAATGGTTTTGGCAATAAGCAGCAAACAAATAGGTCACCGTTCCTCAGAATGGAGATGTCGGCAGGGTAGCCTAGTGGTTAGAGCGTTGGACTAGTAACCGGAAGGTTGCAAGTTCAAACCCCCGAGCTGACAAGGTACAAATCTGACAAGGTACAAATCTGTCGTTCTGCCCCTGAACAGGCAGTTAACCCACTGTTCCTAGGCTGTCATTGAAAGTAAGAATTTGTTCTTAACTGACTTGCCTAGTTAAATAAAAATAAAATTAAAAAAGGTGTGATGACACGTATTAACCAGAACACCAGTCTGTTTAGTCTATAGCTGCTGGTCACCACATGTTAATCTGAGCCCAGGGTCGGCTACTATTTACACACAATGCAAATGAATGCGGCGGCTGGCAGGTGGGCTCAGGCACTTTAGATGAGCAAGCGGCAGCCCGGCTAGTACAGTGAGAACCGGCAGACAAACCAACTCACTGATAACAGATGCATGATAAGCACAGCCGGCTGAGCTCACCCAGGGGCAATTTCCCCACCAGGCTAAAGAAAGAGAGGTTTACTTCAGAGCCTGCTGGCTTTTGTCTGCTTCCTAAACGGTTCCCTATTCCCTATATAGTGCCCAACTTATGACCAGAGCCCTATTCCCTATATAGTGCCCAACTTATGACCAGAGCCGGTGCGCTATAAAGGGAACATTTAGGATGTAAACCACATCCACTGGTAAACTGTCAGCATTAGGCAGCCAGTCTTACTGTACTGTAGGGCTTGTTTTGTGACACAACTCTCACCACCAAAAAAGTTGTGCGATAGTTACATCATGCAGGAAATAACCCACTTGAAAGAAAATGTGATTGTTTTGATAGAAACAAGGGGTAGATTATGTGTGTATGTGTGTCAAAACAAGGGGTAGATTGTGTGTGTGCGTGTGTGTGTGTGTGTGTGTGTGTGAGCATGTGTGTGTGAGCATGTGTGGGCATGTGTGTGTGAGTGTGTGAGCGTGTGTGTGTGTGAGTGTGTGTGTGTGTGAGCATGTGTGTGTGTGAGTGTGTGAGCGTGTGTGTTTGTGGGTGTGTGTGTGTGTATGTGTGTGCGTGTCTGTGTGCGTGTCTGTGTGTGTGCGTGTGTGTGTATGTGTGTGCGTGTCTGTGTGCGTGTCTGTGTGTGTATGTGTGTGTGTATGTGTGTGCGTGTCTGTGTGTGCGTGTGTGTGTGTGTGTTCTCCGCAAAATCCCCAAAAGGTTTGTGTGAATATTTACTTGACCGTGTTTGTTCTTATAATCTCTATAAAGATAACCTAAACAGTAAACATTTAATGCAGCTTTTTCTTGCGTGTTGTGTTATTGTATATGGCTTCATAGCCTATAGCATTTCAGGTATAATATTACAAAGGTAATGTATGTGGTCCCTGGCCCCATAGTGAGTTCCTGGACCGGCAGTCTTTTATGGCTAATGCATAGCCCAAACAAATAACCCTCCTTTACAAGGCCTCCCCAGAACATGGGCCCTATGTTCTGGATGTGACCTGTAGCAGCCAGGCCTGTTGACATGTTTTAATGTCTCGCCTGGCTCTGTCTGTGAGTGTGTGTGTTTTTGGTTTTACTATCCTTGTGGGGACCAGAAGTCCTCACAAGGATAGTAAAACAAGGAAAATTCAGACAAGTGGGGACATTTTGCTGGTTCCCACTAGGAAAAAGGTTATTTTAGGCTTCGGGGTTAAATGTAAGGTTAGGGTTAGAATTCAGGTTAGAATTAAATATAGAGGTTAGGGGTTAGGTTAGAGGTTAGAGGTTAGGTTTAGAGTTAGGGGTGAGGGGAAAATGGGATTTTGAATGGAAATAATTTGTTTGGTCCTCACAAGGATAGTTAAACAATTATGTGTGTGCATGTGTGTGCACGTGTGTGCATGTGTGTGCATGTGTGTGCATGTGTGAGTGAGTGTGAGCTGTAACAGCCGGCCCTGTTGAAACATTCTAAAGGCTAGCCTACAGGTCTCAGGGGGGGACTTCCCCATGTGTCCCTGTGCGCTGCAGGAATGTCTTCTGTTTACTGGAGATTGAAATCGCTTGGTTTTTACCAACCAAACGGAACTGAGCAAATGTTAATTTAGGACAGGGTGACAGGGGCCTCCGGTCTTCATTATCTTCTGAGATGGGAGCAATAGGACAGTTGAATTGTCTCTCTCTGGGGGAAGCGGCTGGGCGATGTTTAGCAGCTGTGCTTCAGATGTAGAAATGAATCTGGTCTGTTCCAGCGGGAGAGGAAGTGTTGAAGGGCAAATAGTTTCTCCCCAGAGGAGATCTGTAGATTTACTGTATGTGTTGACTGCACCATGTGGACCAGTGGATGCTGTTGAGGGGAGGACGGCTCGTACTAATGTCTGAAACGCAGTAAATGGAATGGTATCAAACACATGGAAACCATGTGTTGGATGTATTTGATAACGTTCCACCTATTCCACTCCAGCCATTACCACGAGCCCGTCCTCCCCAATTAAGGTGCCACCAACCTCCTGTGGTGGACTCACGTGCAGAGTATTTACTCAAGTGTGTATTCACATATGAAGAACACAGAAGGAAGACACACACATCAAAGTAACGTGATATCTGACAGTGTTAGTGTTTGTCACTGTCCAACAGTGAAATCAATGTTACAATTCAGGTTCTATTCACCCACATGCAAGAATACTGTAGAGGTTAGACAACAGATGTCAGAACTCTTTTTGATTTGGTGGAATGTAATGTAGAGTAGACTATAATATTCGTATTGGCAGAATGGATCCTAGGGTAATAAACAATATAAAGAATCTAGGATTCACGCTGTTGTTGTAATTGCCCTATAGCCCTCAAACTCAACTCTAGCCCTCAAGCCAGTTCCACTGCATGTTTTCATTGTTCCCCTCTAATTTTACATTTACATTTACATTTAAGTCATTTAGCAGACGCTCTTATCCAGAGCGACTTACAAATTGGTGCTTTCACCTTATGACATCCAGTGGAACAGCCACTTTACAATAGTGCATCTAGGTCTTTTAAGGGGGTGAGAAGGATTACTTTATCCTATCCTAGGTATTCCATAAAGAGGTGGGGTTTCAGGTGTCTCCGGAAGGTGGTGATTGACTCCGCTGTCCTGGCGTCGTGAGGGAGTTTGTTCCACCATTGGGGGGCCAGAGCAGCGAACAGTTTTGACTGGGCTGAGCGGGAACTGTACTTCCTCAGTGGTAGGGAGGCGAGCAGGCCAGAGGTGGATGAACGCAGTGCCCTTGTTTGGGTGTAGGGCCTGATCAGAGCCTGGAGGTACTGAGGTGCCGTTCCCCTCACAGCTCCGTAGGCAAGCACCATGGTCTTGTAGCGGATGCGAGCTTCAACTGGAAGCCAGTGGAGGGAGCGGAGGAGCGGGGTGACGTGAGAGAACTTGGGAAGGTTGAACACCAGACGGGCTGCGGCGTTCTGGATGAGTTGTAGGGGTTTAATGGCACAGGCAGGGAGCCCAGCCAACAGCGAGTTGCAGTAATCCAGACGGGAGATGACAAGTGCCTGGATTAGGACCTGCGCCGCTTCCTGTGTGAGGCAGGGTCGTACTCTGCGGATGTTGTAGAGCATGAACCTACAGGAACGGGCCACCGCCTTGATGTTAGTTGAGAACGACAGGGTGTTGTCCAGGATCACGCCAAGGTTCTTAGCGCTCTGGGAGGAGGACACAATGGAGTTGTCAACCGTGATGGCGAGATCATGGAACGGGCAGTCCTTCCCGGGAGGAAGAGCAGCTCCGTCTTGCCGAGGTTCAGCTTGAGGTGGTGATCCGTCATCCACACGGATATGTCTGCCAGACATGCAGAGATGCGATTCGCCACCTGGTCATCAGAAGGGGGAAAGGAGAAGATTAATTGTGTGTCGTCTGCATAGCAATGATAGGAGAGACCATGTGAGGTTATGACAGAGCCAAGTGACTTGGTGTATAGCGAGAATAGGAGAGGGCCTAGAACAGAGCCCTGGGGGACACCAGTGGTGAGAGCACGTGGTGTGGAGACGGATTCTCGCCACGCCACCTGGTAGGAGCGACCTGTCAGGTAGGACACAATCAAGCGTGGGCCGCGCCGGAGATGCCCAACTCGGAGAGGGTGGAGAGGAGGATCTGATGGTTCACAGTATCGAAGGCAGCCGATAGGTCTAGAAGGATGAGAGCAGAGGAGAGAGAGTTAGCTTTAGCAGTGCGGAGCGCCTCCGTGATACAGAGAAGAGCAGTCTCAGTTGAATGACTAGTCTTGAAACCTGACTGATTTGGATCAAGAAGGTCATTCTGAGAGAGATAGCGGGAGAGCTGGCCAAGGACGGCACGTTCAAGAGTTTTGGAGAGAAAAGAAAGAAGGGATACTGGTCTGTAGTTGTTGACATCGGAGGGATCGAGTGTAGGTTTTTTCAGAAGGGGTGCAACTCTCGCTCTCTTGAAGACGGAAGGGACGTAGCCAGCGGTCAGGGATGAGTTGATGAGCGGGGTGAGGTAAGGGAGAAGGTCTCCGGAAATGGTCTGGAGAAGAGAGGAGGGGATAGGGTCAAGCGGGCACGTTGTTGGGCGGCCGGCCGTCACAAGACGCGAGATTTCATCTGGAGAGAGAGGGAGAAAGAGGTCAGAGCACAGGGTAGGGCAGTGTGAGCAGAACCAGCGGTGTCGTTTGACTTAGCAAACGAGGATCGGATGTCGTCGACCTTCTTTTCAAAATGGTTGACGAAGTCATCTGCAGAGAGGGAGGAGGGGGAGGGGGAGGAGGATTCAGGAGGGAGGAGAAGGTTGCAAAGAGCTTCCTAGGGTTAGAGGCAGATGCTTGGAATTTAGAGTGGTAGAAAGTGGCTTTAGCAGCAGAGAGAGAAGAGGAGAATGTAGAGAGGAGGGAGTGAAAGGATGTCAGGTCCGCAGGGAGGCGAGTTTTCCTCCATTTCCGCTCGGCTGCCCGGAGCCCTGTTCTGTGAGCTCGCAATGAGTCGTCGAGCCACGGAGCGGGAGGGGAGGACCGAGCCGGCCTGGAGGATAGGGGACATAGAGAGTCAAAGGATGCAGAAAGGGAGGAGAGGAGGGTTGAGGAGGCAGAATCAGGAGATAGGTTGGAGAAGGTTTGAGCAGAGGGAAGAGATGATAGGATGGAAGAGGAGAGAGTAGCGGGGGAGAGAGAGCGAAGGTTGGGACGGCGCGATACCATCCGAGTAGGGGCAGTGTGGGAAGTGTTGGATGAGAGCGAGAGGGAAAAGGATACAAGGTAGTGGTCGGAGACTTGGAGGGGAGTTGCAACGAGGTTAGTGGAAGAACAGCATCTAGTAAAGATGAGGTCGAGCGTATTTCCTGCCTTGTGAGTAGGGGGAAGGTGAGAGGGTGAGGTCAAAAGAGGAGAGGAGTGGAAAGAAGGAGGCAGAGAGGAATGAGTCAAAGGTAGGCGTGGGGAGGTTAAAGTCGCCCAGAACTGTGAGAGGTGAGCCGTCCTCAGGAAAGGAGCTTATCAAGGCATCAAGCTCATTGATGAACTCTCCGAGGGAACCTGGAGGGCGATAAATGATAAGGATGTTAAGCTTGAAAGGGCTGGTAACTGTGACAGCATGGAATTCAAAGGAGGCGATAGACAGATGGGTAAGGGGAGAAAGAGAGAATGACCACTTGGGAGAGATGAGGATCCCGGTGCCACCACCCCGCTGACCAGAAGCTCTCGGGTGTGCGAGAACACGTGGGCAGACGAAGAGAGAGCAGTAGGAGTAGCAGTGTTGTCTGTGGTGATCCATGTTTCCGTCAGTGCCAAGAAGTCGAGGGACTGGAGGGAGACATAGGCGGAGATGAACTCTGCCTTGTTGGCCGCAGATCGGCAGTTCCAGAGGCTACCGGAGACCTGGAACTCCACGTGGGTCGTGCGCGCTGGGACCACCAGATTAGGTGGCCGCGGCCACGTGGTGTGGAGCGTTTGTATGGTCTGTGCAGAGAGGAGAGAACAGGGATAGACAGACACATAGTTGACAGGCTACACAAGAGGCTACGCTAATGCAAAGGAGATTGGAATGACAAGTGGACTACACGTCACGAGTGTTCAGAAAGTTAAGCTTACGTAGCAAGAATCTTATTGACTAAAATGATTAAAATGATACAGTACTGCTGAAGTAGGCTAGCTGGCAGAGGCTGCGTTGTTGACTATGTAGGCTAGCTGGCATTGGCTGCGTTGTTGACACTACACTAATCAAGTCGTTCCGTTGAGTGTAATAGTTTCTACTGTGCTGCTATTCGGGGCTAGCTGGCTAGCTAGCAGTGTTGATTACGTTACGTTGCGTTAAAAGAACGACAATAGCTGGCTAGCTAACCTAGGAAATCGCTCTAGACTACACAATTATCTTTGATACAAAGACGGCTATGTAGCTAGCTATGTAGCTAGCTACGATCAAACAAATCAAGGCGTTGTACTGTAATGAAATGAAATGAAAAATGTGATACTACCTGTGGAGCGAAGCGAAATGCGACCGGATTGTTGAGTGCAGAAGTTCTGTTCGGTAGACGTTGACTAGCTGTTGGCTAGCTAGCAGAGTCTCCTATGTTAAGGACGACATAAAACTACACACTCTAAACTACACAATTATCTTGGGTACGAAGGCAGCAAAGACAACTATGTAGCTAGCTAACACTACACTAATCAAGTCGTTCAGTTGAGTGTAATAGTTGTGCTGCTAATCGGTAGACGGTGGACTAGCTAACGGTGGACGTTAGCTAGCTGGCTAGCTGGCTAGCTGCAGGGCAGTGTAGACTGCGTTAGGACGACGAAATACGATAATTACGCAATTATCTATGATGCAAAGACGGCTATGTAGCTAGCTAAGAAGAAATTGCTAAGATTAGACAAATCAAACCGTTGTACTATAATGAAATGTAATGAAATGTAATACTACCTGCGGACCGAGTGCAGATGCGACCGCTCGCTCCAACCCGCTCCAACCCGCATTGGATTACCCCTCTAATCAGGGGCTGATTGAGACCTGGGACACCAGGTGGGTGATACCCCTCTAATCAGGGACTGATTGAGACCTGGGACACCAGATGGGTGATACCCCTCTAATCAGGGACTGATTGAGACCTGGGACACCAGGTGGGTGATACCCCTCTAATCAGGGACTGATTGAAACCTGGGACACCAGGTGGGTGATACCCCTCTAATCAGGGACTGATTGAGACCTGGGACACCAGGTGGGTGATACCCCTCTAATCAGGGACTGATTGAGACCTGGGACACCAGGTGGGTGATTCCCATCTAATCAGGGACTGATTGAGACCTGGGACACCAGGTGGGTGATTCCCCTCTAATCAGGGACTGATTGAGACCTGGGACACCAGGTGGGTGATTCCCCTCTAATCAGGGACTGATTGAGACCTGGGACACCAGGTGGGTGCAATTAATTATCAGGTAGAACAGAAAACCAGCAGGCTCTGAACCTCGTAGGGTAAGAGTTGAATACCCCTGCCCTATACACACTGAGAAAAAAAGGGTTCTTTGGCTGTCCCCATAGGAGAACCCTTTGAGGTACTCTTTTTGGTTCCAGGTAGAATCCTATTGGGTTCCATTTAGAACCCTTCCGCCAGAGGGTTCTACATGGAACCCAAAAGAGTTCCATCTGAAACCAAAAAGGGTTCTACCTTGTTTGAATGGGGACATTCGAACAAGCCTTTTTTCTGAGAGTGATTTTACTACAGTATGTCCTGAACTCAGTCCGGAGGACCCTAAGAGGTGCACGTCTTGTACTGAACAGCTTATTCAAATAACCAACTCATCATCGAGCTTGAATCAGCTGTGTAGTGCTAGAGCAAAACTCAAAACGTACACCCCTTTGGGTCCCCAGAACCGAGTTTAGGAAGCGCTGCTGTAGCAGCATTGCTAGATAAAACAGTGTTTCCAGAATAGGTTGGATCCCCCTCAGGAATCCTTCTTAGCACTGCCTCCACCTGCTTAATGAACTGGGTCATGTTTTGAACACAAACACCTCCTATCAGCAACTCTGTGAATATGAATGGGCTGTGTTTGAACAGCACAACTTTGGGACCGCACTAGCCCTCTCTGTGACGATGGTCCCAGTCCTATCATAACGTTTACCTGCCTTACAGCTGAGTCTAGTCACACCTGGGGATGTGTGTCCTGAACATCTCTAACTGGGCGAGGTTTTCTTTCCTTTGGGTGGTGAAGGTTTATCATGATTATATAGACAGGCACCCATTCGCATCAGTTTGCTTGGAGAGGTGTGTTGATTGAGGTATGAACGGTGACACACCAGTCAGAGCACTCATCCCTCTGACCTCATGCATTCCATCTTCTAAATAGGTTTTAGAGCTCACATCTAGATCAATGAACTACATTCCTGAAGTACATGTCATTTAATAAATATTTCATCCTGTCGTCTGAAATAATCCCATACGGATTGACATTTTCCATTGGGGTCTCTAAATGTTGTTGGGAAGGAAGTAAGCATTTCACTGTTCGTCTACACCTGTTATTTACGAAGCATGTGACAATTTTTATTTTATTTTATTTGAGTATCTGGTATAGATAGTCCTCTCTGTTGGTGGTAACCTGGGAACATACAGTAACAGCTCACAGATCTAGTCGCCGGTTGTGGAGCTCCCCGGAGCACATGAATAGCACCCTAAACTAGCTAGTCTGCAAGCCAACTGGAAGGCATGTGGTTTATGATGCATCCTCACTGGGTCACTGGTCTGGAGAGGAAGGGAAAGCCCTCATGAAATGTACGACTTCTCCTCTCTCTCTCTCTCTCTCTCTCTCTCTCTCTCTCTCTCTCTCTCTCTCGCTCGCATTATATGGGTTCATGTGTCTTTTAGTTTTTTGGGGAACCATCCACAACCCCCCACCCTCTTAGGAGGACAAAAATAAACATAGTCTTTATAGCTTTTTATTTTGTTTTAACATGTACGTTCAACACATTTTACATACATGGCTGTTTTACATATCAGTTCATAAACCATGTGCTACGGAATCGGCACATTGAAAATATTGTTTTACTTGTGACAAAAAAATGTTTGTCCATTTATGGTCTTTAATAAAGGGCAGACAAACAAGTTCCCTACCTTCTCCCCATCCACTTGTCTCCTTCATTTTTGCGGTAATGCTACAATCAGTTGTTTGTCATTTTAGATGGAGCAAACATTTCTATATACGGTTGTTAACTGAACACGTGACATAACTCCACCTATCCTATTCATAACACCATTAACAAAGGTCATTCCTTTTTTTTTTTTTTAAGATTATGTATAAATCATGCTTTAAAAAAAAAGTATATTAGTATATTTTAATAATAATATTAGTTGCAATATTTGTTCTGTCTTTTCTGGAGGATGAAACTGGAATTGCAACCAGCGATATTTTGAAAAAGGTTCCATTTTCAGTTAACCGAAAGTGAGAGGTTTTAATCTGGATGAAGGGAAAGGGGCCATTTTCAGTTAACTGAAAGTGAGAGGTTGTAATCTGGATGAAGGGAAACAGGCCATTTTCAGTTAACTGAAAGTGAGAGGTTGTAATCTGGATGAAGGGAAACGGGCCATTTTCAGTTAACTGAAAGTGAGAGGTTGTAATCTGGATGAAGGGAAACGGGACATTTTCAGTTAACTGAAAGTGAGAGGTTGTAATCTGGATGAAGGGAAACGGGCCATTTTCAGTTAACTGAAAGAGAGAGGTTGTAATCTGGATGAAGGGAAACGGGCCATTTTCAGTTAACTGAAAGTGAGAGGTTGTAATCTGGATGAAGGGAAACGGGCCATTTTCAGTTAACTGAAAGTGAGATGTTGTAATCTGGTTGAAGGGAAACGGGCCATTTTCAGTTAACTGAAAGTGAGAGGTTGCAATCTGGATGAAGGGAAAGGGGCCATTTTCAGTTAACTGAAAGTGAGAGGTTGTAATCTGGATGAAGGGAAAGGGGCCATTTTCAGTTAACTGAAAGTGAGAGGTTGTAATCTGGATGAAGAGAAACGGGCCATTTTCAGTTAACTGAAAGTGAGAGGTTGTAATCTGGATGAAGGGAAAATGGCCATTTTTGAACAAGGGATGAGTCTTTCTTAATGATCTACTGGAGAACCAGTTTGGGTTTAAGAATAACTTTTGTATGACTGTGTCACGTTCTGACCTTAGTTCTTTTGTTATGTCTTCATTTTAGTATAGTCAGGGCGTGAGTTGGGTGGGTAGTCTATGTTCCTTTTTCTATGTGGTGTTTTTGTGTTTGGCCTGGTATGGTCCTCAATCAGAGGCAGGTGTCGTTAGTTGTCTCTGATTGAGAATCATACTTAGGTAGCCTTTTCCCACCTGTGTGGTGTGGGTGATTGTTTTCTGTTCAGTGTTTTTTTCAGCACCATACAGGACTGTTCGGTTGTCGTTTTATTGTTTTGTTTCAGTGTTCAATTACTTTATTAAAGAATATGGACACTTACCACGCTGCGCATTGGTCCTTACCTTCTTCCACCCACGATCGTTACAGACGCTTTTATTGCTAGGTTTAATGCTTTAATATTTAATCATTTTAGCAGCCCGAACTCATAGTCATTATATAAATAAGTATGTTTAATTTTGGCTGGCTTGCCTTTCCAAATAAAGTGAAATATTTTTTGCTCCAATAATTTAAAAACAAATCATCATGTTTCAGTTGGGTAATGTGTTATTGCTTGAGAGGGTTTCAGTGCTCTCCTGGTTTGACATGGTTGTTAACCAGTGAAAGACAAGTTGAATGAACTTCTCTCAAGGTGTTGGAGTGTCCCTTCGATGCTATGGTGAATATCACCTCCCTAGGGTAGAAATTCTTCCAGTTTTTCCCTTGATCACGAGTAAATTCAAGCATAAACTGGAGTTACAGACTCTTCTTGTCATAGTGTCTTGCTATCTGAGCTGTGACTTTGCTTTCACACTCTGTTCACTCTCCTTCTCTGTTCACATGCAGTAGGATCTGAGGCCAAGGGATGCTTGAGTGACGATGGATGGTTCATACAAAGTATGCTCTACTTAACCAACTTCCAGTATGACTGAAGCCTGTAGAATAATGTATTGATAGAACAGTGATAGGGAATGGATAAGATTCTTGCATGGTATAATCTGTCACACGGTTCTATAGAACATGTGAAATCATGAACACCTTAACACAGGAAAAAACATTCTAGAATTAATCTGTAAAACAATGTTGTCATTCCCTTTACAAAATGAGAATTGCAGATCTGTAGTCTCTAGCGGTCTCTGTGTCCTGTCTTCCATTTTCGCTCTAGTCAATAGCAGTGTATGATTGACAGCTGCCTTCCAACTTCCCTGTTTCTCCCAGAGGCCTTATGGGTACCAGCTGAGTCCCTGCCCTCCCAGTAAGATCACAAGTGACTCTGGATACGTCCCAAATGGCACTCTATTCCATATAAAGGCCACTACTTTTGGCTCAGGGCTCTGGTCAAAAGTAGTGCACTATATAGGAAATAGGGTGCCATTTGGGGTCAAAGGTAGTGCACTATATAGGGAATAGGGTGCCATTTGGGGTCAAAAGTAGTGCACTATATAGAGAATAGGGTGCCATTTGGGATGCATGTTCTATACTGCCCAAGGCCCTCTGCTACTGCTACCAGCATCTCACTGGAGACTAGTAAAGAATAGTGCATTTCCAACCCACAAACATCCAACACAGTCTTTGATCTGGTGATACCGCAGTCGGGCTAGAATCCTAGCCTTCTCATAAAAAAGACTTAGAGATATGCATCCCCACAGTTGTCCAATATTGTGCATAGTGCCTGTTTAATGAAGGATGGATGCTTTGGGGAATCTTCCAGGGAGAAGGAGCAGCGTATTGTCTTGGGGTGACAATGGGATTAGGGCCATATTCTATTGAATGGATTCTTACAATGGCAATATTCTCCTCTCAATAGACAGAGCCCAGTGAACGGAGAAGAACCTTCCAGAAAATAATTGAGAATATTAATATCCCAAAGAAACACCGGGATGGTCAAACTATTAAAGCATATTAGAAATGGTTAAAAATGGACAAAGAAAAAACATTGTGAAAGGACTGTGCATTTCACAAGATTGTTTTGATGTAAACATATGTAGGCCTTCCCCTTCAACATTCTTTATCTTTAGATTTGTTGGTATTTGCTGTTATTCATTAGAGTAAGATCGCTATCAAAACCTTCCTGTCTCTGTGAGTACAGAATGCTTGCATTGGCCTTTTCAAGCAACACAAAGAAGCACAGCAGAAAACCCCAACATGTCATATTTTGATTAAAAAAAAAAAAAAACATTTGAATGAAATTTAGGTTGGATGCAAAATGTATCATACATTTTCTCCTCACTGTTCTCATCTTAAATTGGTCTGCAGACACCCTTTCCTCTGGCTGGGAGACTGGAGTTGAGTCAGACTGCACCAGCCAAGAATCTACAGCTCTATACATACACATGGACACGAACAGAGGTACAGTACAGGAACGTGAGCTTCAAACTTTCACAGTCAAAGGAGTTTTCTAAAGGACAAAGTTCTTTGCCTTATTAGAAGCATAACGAAATGTAAAAATACATGTGGAATGCAATGAAATGTTAAGGATTACAGTTATTTTCATCACTTATGAGGATACCTACATACTACATATTCTGCCTATCACCATCATGAAACATTGTTATTAACAATGTAGACACAATTGTTTTGACAAATGGAGTTGTTGAGCATTTAACAAATTAGGTTAAGTGTGTCGTCAGCTCGGATATTCGAACCAGCAACCTTTCGGTTACTGGCCCAATGTTTTAATCGCTAGGCTACTTGCCACCCTAGAGGTCAGGCTCCTTCAAAGGCAATCTGATTTGTATTAAGGTCGTGGTGGAAAAGTTTGAAACTCTCCTGACCCGGTCAAGTCCTTAGACGGTGCGGCATATCCCATATGCTCCAGGGCTGGGCAGGACCGGTAGTGTGGCCCCAGACTCTCTCTGGCAGAGAGAGGAGCTCTGGTCTGGAGCTCAGTCAAGTCATGTCATATAATGGCATGCATTATGCAGACAACAGTTAAGATATAGAGTGAGATAATGAGCCCGGAGCAGCTGTGGGGGCTTGTGGTTGGTTGAGAGACCTGAAGGGTATGGCAAACTCTGAATAACTCACACAGGAATACACACAGAATGCAGATTCATTGAGTAAGCAGATAGTCCACTAGCCAGTCTTTTCAGAGGTTAAAGAGAATATATCTGCAATGTCATTTTCTTTGAAAGATTTACTCAAATTACTCAACTTTTAATGAAGAGTGTCAGCAAATCAAGAACAGACCCCTAATGGATTCGCTAACAGAGAGAGAAACAGAGAGAGAGAGAGAGAGAAATATATAGAGAGTTAAATAGAGGCAGAGGAATATAGAGAGAGAGACAGACATAGGGAGAAAGAAATAAAGAAAAAGAGAGAGAGAGAGAGAGAAATATATAGAGAGAGAAATAGAGGCAGAGGAATATATATAGAGAGAAATATAGAGAGAGAATTAGGGAGATAGAAAGAGAGAGAACTAGAGAGAGATAACTAGAGAGAGAGAAATAGAGAGAGAGAAATAGAGAGAGAAATATACAGAGAACTAGAGAGAGAACTAGAGAGAGAGAGAACTAGAGAGAGAGAAATAGAGAGAGAGAATAGAGAGAGAGACATAGAGAGAGAGACATAGAGAGAGAGAGAGAGAAATATATAGAGAGAGAAATAGAGGCAGAGGAATATATAGAGAGAGAAATATAGAGAGAGAATTAGGGAGATAGAAAGAGAGAGAACTAGAGAGAGATAACTAGAGAGAGAGAAATAGAGAGAGAGAAATATACAGAGAAATATACAGAGAACTAGAGAGAACTAGAGAGAGAGAGAACTAGAGAGAGATAACTAGAGAGAGAGAAATAGAGAGAGAGAAATATAGAGAGAAATATACAGAGAACTAGAGAGAGAACTAGAGAGAGAGAGAACTAGAGAGAGAGAAATAGAGAGAGAGAATAGAGAGAGAGACATAGAGAGAGAGACATAGAGAGAGAGAGAGAGAAATATATAGAGAGAGAAATAGAGGCAGAGGAATATATATAGAGAGAAATATAGAGAGAGAATTAGGGAGATAGAAAGAGAGAGAACTAGAGAGAGATAACTAGAGAGAGAGAAATAGAGAGAGAGAAATATAGAGAGAAATATACAGAGAACTAGAGAGAGAACTAGAGAGAGAGAGAACTAGAGAGAGAGAAATAGAGAGAGAGAATAGAGAGAGAGACATAGAGAGAGAGACATAGAGAGGGAAGGAAAGCAAAGGAACACTAGAGGGAGAAATAGAGAGAGAGAAAGAGAGAGAGAAATATAGAGAGAAATATAGAGAGAACTAGAGAGAGAACTAGAGAGAGAGAACTAGAGAGAGAAATATAGAGAGAAATATAGAGAGAACTAGAGAGAGAACTAGAGAGAGAGAACTAGAGAGAGAACTAGAGAGAGAACTAGAGAGAGAGAACTAGAGAGAGAAATAGAGAGAGAGAACTAGAGAGAGAAATAGAGAGAGAGAACTAGAGAGAGAGAACTAGAGAGAGAATAGAGAGAGAGACATAGAGAGAGAGAACTAGAGAGAGAGAATAGAGAGAGAGAATAGAGAGAGAGACATAGAGAGAGAGAATAGAGAGAGAGAATAGAGAGAGAGACATAGAGAGGGAAGGAAAGCAAAGGAACACTAGAGGGAGAAATAGAGAGAGAGAAATAGAGTGAGATAGACAGAGAGAGAGAAATAGAGTGAGATAGACAGAGAGAGAGAAATAGAGAGGGAAGGAAAGCAAAGGAACATTGAAGAAGGGGAAATGGGTTATTTCTATATTTCACAACTAGCAGTGAACCGGAAGAGAACACTTCTCTTGGAGCAGCATCACTCAAATTAAAACATGACATCTGTAATTGGCCTTTTTACTGTGTTGAAAATTGCAGCCTGTATGAACACTGTGCTGATCTGAAATAAATCTATTCAATTTTTCAAGGAATGCAAATTATTACAGTAGTATTGTAGCTTACTATTCAGTTCATTCCTAAATACTTAATTAGTGTTACTGTTCTTTACATTTAAATGTACTGTTCTCCTTTACATTTAAATGTACTGTTCTCCTTAACATTTAAATGAAAATACAAAAGGTTTCCTGTGGCCAAATGTTATAATACAAGGTGCTTTAAGAGAGTTGGACATTCATATTTCAGGGTTGATGGCACATTCCAACTTCCTGATGATTTGTACTGTATGCTTACTATAGAACCCCTTAGACAGCACACTCTCATTTCCCATAAGCTTCAGATCCTCAGACTCCCATGGTGCTTTGGGGCTTGGCAGAGAGTAGCCTAGACATCTATCTCTCTTCTCCTCCTTAGGATCATCAATACCATGACCCAGAAAATGCCTCGGGGAGGTTCACTGAGGTCGGCGCACACCCACACATGCATCACACACACACGCACAAATGCATCACACACACAAACACACGCACACATGCACGAACACGCACACACGTACGAACACATACACGCACAAACACAAACACACACACTGAAAGAGGTACAGGGCTAATTGGCTAATAATGTTAACAACTGTTAATGTGTTTCCGCTTCCTGTGAATACTTAAATGTATATGCAGATAAGAGCCAAACTGATGATGGTGATTTCCCCTTCTGGTCTGTTGGTCCCAAATGGACCGTATTTAGATAATATCCCGCTAAACACAGGCTTATAACCCTATCGGACACACGTCAAAATACAGTGATTGTGGAAAGTATTCAGACCCCTTGACTTTTTCCACATTTTGTTAAGTTACAGCCTAATTTTCTAAACACAATACCCCATAATGACAAAGCAAAAACAGGTCTTTAGAAATTGTAGCAAATGTATAAAAAAAAATAAAAAAAATGAATTATCACATTTACATAAGTATTCAGACCCTTTACTCAGTACTTTGTTGAAGCACCTTTGGCAGCGATTACAGACTCGAGTCTTCTTGGCTATGACGCTACAAGCTTGGCACACCTGTATTTATGGGATTTTCTCCCATTCTTCTCTGCAGATCCGCTAAATCTCTGTCAGGTTGGATGGGGAGCATTGCTGCACAGCTATTTTCAGGTCTCTCCAGAGATGTTCGATCAGGTTCAAGTCCAGGCACTGGCTGGGCCACTCAAGGACATTCAGAGAATTGTCCCTAAGCCACTCCTGCATGGTCTTGGCTGTGTGCTTAGGGTCATTGTCCTGTTGGAAGGTGATACTTCGCCCCTGTCTGAGGTCCTGAGCACTCTGAAGCAAGTGTTCATCATTGCTCTCTCTGTACTTTTCTCCGTTCATCTTTCCTTCAATCCTGGTTAGTCTCCCAGTCCCTGCCACTGAAAAACATCCCACAGCATGATGCTGCCACCCCCATGCTTCACCGTGGGGATGGTGCCAGGTTTCCTCCAGTCGTGACGCTTGGCATTCAGGCCAAAGAGTTCAATCTTGGTTTAATCAGATCAGAGAATCTTGTTTCTGATGGTCTGAGAGTCTGTAGGTGCATTTAGGCAAACTCCAAGTGGGCTGTCATGTGCCTTTTACTGCGGAGAGACTTCTGTCTGGTCACTCTACCATAAAGGCCTGATTGGTAGAGTGCTGCAGAGATGGTTGTCCTTCTGGAAGGTTCTCCCATCTCCACAGAGGAATTCTGGAGCTCTGTCAGAGTGACCATTGGGTTCTTGGTCACCTCCCTGACCAAAGCCCTTCTCCCCCGATTGCTCAGTTTGGCCAGGTGGACTCTAGGAAGAGTCTTGGTGGTTCCAAACTTCTTCCATTTAAGAATGATGGAGGCCATTGGGTTCTTGGGGACTTTCAATGGTGCAGAAATGTTTTGGTACCTTTCCCTAGATCTGTGCCTTGACACAATCCTGTTTCGGGAGCTCTACGGACAATTCCTTTGACTTCATGGCTTGATTTTTGCTCTGACATATAAGGTCCCACCATCAACTGTGGGACCTTATATAGACAGGTGTGTGCCTTTCCAAATCATGTCCACTCAATTGAATTTACCACAGGTTGACCCCAATCAAGTTGTAGAAACATCTCAAGGATGATCAATGGAGTCGAGTCTCATATTAAAAGGGTCTGAATACGTATGTAAATAAGGTATTTCTGTTTTTTATTTTTTATAAATTTGCAAAAAAAAATATAAAACCTTTTTCACTTTGTCATTATGGTGTATTGTGGGTAGATTGATTGGGAAACAAGTAATTGAATTCATTTTAGAATAAGGCTGTAACATAACAGAATGTGGAAAAAGTCAAGGGGTCTGAATACTTTTTGAATACACTGTATGCAGTTTGAGGCTTGTGACATGGCTGCACATTGTTTGGTCCTTGGATAAGGCCCTAGGGAGCCGAAATGGTTCGCTTACTCAAACAATGTTTATCAATAGATCCAATTTGGGTTTCCCCCATTTCAACAATAATGGGTGCTGAGGGTGCTATTTATCTACATTTGTCCATGTCAATAATTCCACGCTACACACATTAGATTGAACATGGTCTGAACATGGTCTCACTAGAGGTGCTGCTCAGAATACCGCTGCACCTCTTTGTGCCATGGAGGAATGCCTCAGTAATTATCATTTGACAGTGGTGGAGATTGATGTCATTACAGTGGTTCTGATGGAACAAGCCCATTCGGATGCCCCCAGTGTTACTCTGATGGCATTGTCTCGTGTCCGATTGCGTCACTCCTATGTGGTGCTCCTCCCTCAAACAATCTGTCTTGTAGGATGTGGAACCCATCAAAGAATAAATAGATTTTGCTCATCCGTCTAACACTAGTTCCTCATTCTGAAACTCCACTCTCGGTAGCTATGACACACTGGCTACTGGCTACTATGACAAAACATTCTCGATTAGCTGAGCGAACTTGCTCCAGTCTAGTGTGAGCCTGTTTGAATATCCACACGGTAGCTCGTTTTCCAACTTGTTGATGATGTTGTACGGCACCCAAAGTTATCGCACTGGGCACAGATGTAATTTAAACGTTTAGTTCTGATTTACATGCGATTGAGTTCTCAACCAATGTGAATTTAACGTGAAATCAACAACAAAAATGACCATGTCATTGGATTTAGGTTAAAAAAAAATGAAAAAAGCCCTTACATTAATGCCTCTTTGTTAATATAATACATTTTTACATGTTCTTTTAACATCATCACATATATTTATGTTGTTGAAATGACCCGGAAACAACATTGGTTCAACCTGTTTTTGTCCAGTGGGACTATTCTCAGAAATCAGCCTGTATCTGACACTGACAACTGGCACTGTGCTTCGCTACTTTGTAACATTTGGCCAACGTGATGACATTGCAGAGAGCAGTCAGCTGTGCTGTACAACTCGGAGCACTAATCACAGCAGAACAGATGTCATGACAACTCATTTGTGGAAATAGCTAGAATATCACTACACTGCTAGTTTTTGTACATATTTAAAATGTCATAAATACTGATGCTATCACCACAAAACACCTTAGCTAGATGTAGAATTAGGTAGTGAAGATTTGCTCATGAAGAAAACATACATATTAGTTACAGGTTTATAGTTTTTGGTAAGATTATCTCTGACTTTTTTGAGGATGAAAGGAGGTTCAGTGGACGATATCACCTTGGTAACATTTTAGAATTTTAGGAAGGTGTATTGTTGCCAAACTTCTTTTTAGCTATCAAGTGTTTGCTAGTTATCAGACAGATCAGTGCAGACCTATAATGTATACTGTATCTGCGGACTGCGGTTACTACATTCCCCCCACACTGCATGCCACGCCCACTACGCATCACAACATGCCACGCCCACTACGCATCACTGCATGCCACGCCCACTACGCATCACGACATGCCACGCCAACTACGCATCACTACATGCCACGCCCACTACGCACCACTACATGCCGCGCCCACTACGCATCACTACAAGCCGCGCCCACTATGCATCACTACATGCCACGCCCACTACGTATCACTACATGCCACGCCCACTACGCATCACGACATGCCACGCCCACTACGCATCACTACATGCCACGCCCACAACGCATCACTGAATGCCACGCCCACTACGCATCACTGCATGCCACGCCCACTACGCATCACAACATGCCACGCCCACTACGCATCACTACATGCCGCGCCCACTACGCATCACTACATGCCACGCCCACTACGCATCACTACATGCCACGCCCACTACGCATCACTACAAGCCGTGCCCACTACGCATCACTCCATGCCGCGCCCACTACGCATCACTACATGCCACGCCCACTACGCATCACTACATGCCGCGCCCACTACGCATCACTACAAGCCGCGCCCACTACGCATCACTACATGCCGCGCCCACTACGCATCACTACAAGCCGCGCCCACTACGCATCACTACAAGCCGCGCCCACTACGCATCACTCCATGCCGCGCCCACTACGCATCACTACAAGCCGCGCCCACTACGCATCACTCCATGCCGCGCCCACTACGCATCACTCCATGCCGCGCCCACTACGCATCACTACATGCCACGCCCACTACGCATCACTACAAGCCGCGCCCACTACGCATCACTACAAGCCGCGCCCACTACGCATCACTACATGCCGCGCCCACTACGCATCACTACAAGCCGCGCCCACTACGCATCACTACAAGCCGCGCCCACTGCCATCTAGTATTTGTGTCACGGATTCCCCTGGTACTGCTGATCATTCCATGCACCAGCTCCAGAGGTGTACGTTTCCAGCCTCTAGGCATCACTGAACTGGATCATTATGCACACCTGGTTCCCATTCCCCTGATTAGTAATTGTATATATATGTGCCCTCTGTTCCTCATTGTCTGGTCGGTTATTGTTACCAAGTCCGTTGGTCCTGTGAGAACCTGTTTTGTTGTTTCGGCTTTTGTGCTGCGTGTGTTGTGTACTTGTGGATGGGAATGTGCTTGACATTTGCAGTTTAAACATATGCTTGAGCACCCCCTTACTCACTAAACATGTTTTTCTTGGATTGACTTGTATGTAATAAATTGATTCAGACTCATTATAATGACATACCAATGGACAACATGTCATTGCATAGCGAATGATTATTGCAATGCATTGACTGAATTTACTTTCGATAGCATGTGTGGTATGTATTTAAAATCCATAAAGATGTCAGAGTTGTATTTGTTTATTTTGGACAAGGGGGTTATGGGATTAATTAATCAATAGTCTTTTTGTCTGAGCTGTATGTTTTAGACTGCTCTGTCGACCTCCAAAATGCCACGGACCCTTTTGCATTTAAGCAGGCAATTTAGATGGTACTCTAGGGAAAGGACCAAAAGCAGTTTTCGGACCTTCCCTTGGTCGTATTCTCGCGGGGCAGAAATCTCAGAGACCAATTGGTCAACTCTGATTTACCACCCCAAGATATTGCAGAACAAGGTCTATTTGTGCCCCTACTGGATGGAAATTACAAGTGTAATGGCTGTGCTCAATGCAATGGCACTTATAAATGTAGATCCTTCAAACACCCACAAACAGGGAAATCGATCCCAATCAAAGGTGTTATTACGTGCTCCACTAAGGCAGTTATTTATCTTATAACTTGTCCTTGTGGTAAAAAATGATGTGGGTAAAACAAAGCGTGAATTAAAAGTACGTATCTCAGAGCATCGTAGCACCATTAGGTGCAAAAACTTGACCTGCCCAGTTGCGGCCCACTTCTTGGAAGCAGGCCACTCGCTTTCATCTCTGCGTTATATTGGCATCGAACATGTCACCCTCCCTAGGAGAGGGGGTGACCTTGATAATTTATTGTTAAAACGAGAGGCTGCCTGGAACTTTAACTTAAAGACCCCTGCTCCCTTCGGTCTCAACGTAGACTTTGATCTGAAGCCATTGTGACTTTGCCATTGTAATTGTTTGTAAGCTTTTGTCGTCAAATGAATTTATGATCGTATGCTATCCATTTGTTTGTATGCCATTTTAATATTTGATAATTAAACAATGATATTAGGCCACACTTGGCCATGATTACAGACACCTGTCTTTTGACACAACATAAACAAATCATCCCGCAAGTGTTTGTGATTATACCCTGATGAAGACAGCTTGGCTGTAGAAACGTTGGTAATACATTTTTTGCATCTGAGCTCCTAGAGTGGCTCTCTTTAATCTTCAAAAAAAGGACCAAAAGCAAACATACCAATTCTTTGTTTAAGGATGTTCGTCTGTTTAGTCTGAAAACATTCCTGTCAAAATCTCTTGATTTCGATATAGAGCTCTACCTACGTTATGAGTCAGGGAATGTACGTGAGGTTAGTCTATGAAAATGTTGATCATCAAGCTATAAAAAAATGCTTGATATTTCAACAATTTTTTTCACATCTGCGAAATAGGATCTGTTATCCACAAGTCTGTTAGTTGAGAGGCTCATTAGATCGAGAATCTATGTCCCTCTAAAACCACTTTGCTCACAGAATTGTGCACTACTTTTGCTCAAGAGAGTTCTTGATCTTGTCTGTTCGAGACGCATGGAGAGACCGCTGAATGAAAGATGAATGGCTCTTGACTGGCTTATGATGGCAGTGTGTTTTTTTTTAAAGTGCAGCAGCAGCCTATAGAAAAGCCTTTCAAACAGACTGCTAATTATATGGGAATGGCAGGTTTGATTGTTTGAGACGGGGCATGAGATCGTGACCAGAATTTCAACCCCCTGTTTCTCAACACAGATATTATGGCCTTATTTCTATTACAGCATATTGGATGACTGTCATTCATATTCCATTCACCCAGTTTAATGTAACATTGAAAGTTTTTTAGGCTACTATACAAAACTCAAATTTTCCCAATACCCATCATGAGGTTGCTACAACCTAGCCTATGAATGAAAGTTTACAACGTAGGTGCACACAGGTCACAATACTGCCTTGCACACTCTTGCTTGCATCTAGCTGATATAGGGTGTAATCATTAGTCCAACAGTTAGACAAGAGTTTCTATTGGCCAAATTCAGGTATGTTTATCCCCGTTTGCTTTCGTTTAAGACAGATTTTTCAACAGAATCGGCAGAATGAATACACCTGATCACACATAAACACGGTTCACTTTCATAGCAGCCACATTGTATTCCGACTTGCTCTCCTCTCTCTTTTTCCCTTCGCTTGTAGACTTCAATGCGCAACACATCAGATGTCTGTAACTAGGCGAAAAAAAAACTTTCCAAGCCAAACCATATAACTGCTGACCGCTATACACAGCCTATGTCATATCCTCACCATATTAGCTAAAGTAACGTCTTGGTCAACTTAGCTAATAGATCTAACACATTAGTAAACCCGCTACAATCATGCAGTACAGTCAGTTAGCAGTTTAGCAGTTACAGCAGCGGGCCCCAGTGGCAAAACATTTGTAAAACCAATTTCCAGTGTTGGATAGTCAAAAAATGTATTGCTTCATTTTTGAAGAACTTAATTTGTTCAAAACTGTTCAACTATTGACTTTCTCCCTCTTTGAGTCAACTACTCGACACATTTCATGCACTGTAGTGCTTGCTAGCTTATGCTTTCAGTATTAGATTCATTCTCTGATCCTTTGATTGGGTGGACAACATGTCAGTTCATGCTGCAAGAGCTCTGATAGGTTGGAGGACGTCCTCCGGAAGTTGTGGTAATCACGGAAGGGGGTGAGAACCATGAGCCTCCTACAGTAGGTTTTTGTATTGAAGTCAATGTACCCAGAGGACGGAAGCTAGCTGTCTCCGACTACATCATGGTGCTACCCTACAGTGCTGTTGAGGCTACGTACCTTCAATGTAAAAGTGTTTGAATCAATTATTTGATGACGTGAATATATTTAGTACATATTTTTTTATGAAGGATACCATTTAAAATGTTTCTTTTTTTGGTATGACATTCACTGAAGATGGTCCTCCCCTTCCTCCTCTGAGCGTCCACTGATAGACATTTTCTGAATAGCAGAACCTTTATCCACATTGCTTCAAAAGTATCAGATCAAGTTTCACATGATAGATGTAGATTGTACTTCATCAAATGAGTGAGTTATTATGTATGAAACATCATCCATTCATTTGGAAACAATAGATGTAATTATAAATGTAGTAATAATTGTTTTTATTTAGATATTCTAGTAATCAGTGCATAAAATCATCCAGACATACCATGGATGGTTATACATGTGATGGTTATCCAACACTTAGGATGTCATCACACCCATGGTGCATTTCACTGTCACTGTGTTATTTATCTGCAGATCCCAGGACTCCTCTAGCCTGGTCCTAGATGTGTACTGTATGTGCTTTAGCCAACTCTCCTGACTATTGGTGTCATGTCATACAGATCTGGGACCAGAATAGAAAACCTCAGAACTCCAGAGCATTCAGTAAAAGCTGATTGACTTGTCACATTCTGTAAACATAAAGACATTCTAAAGAGCACCAACCTAGGAGAATTGTCCCTTTACTGTTTGCTTGAGTTCTAATGCTGTCCAGTGAGAAAAATAATATTTTATTCAACAGATCATGTTTATTTGACATATCTAGGTCTCCACTGTGGAAACATTTCAGAATTGTCAACCCCACTAAATTGCTACTGCAAATCTGTATATTCAAACCACCAAATGAAAGGATGTGCTTCTGGAATGTTTTAATCTCAGGCTTTTTTATTTATTTATTTATTGTGCTCGTTTGATACAGTCAAAGGTTTAGCATTTACAAAAAAATGTATATGTACTGTATAGTCCTCTAAAGTATAAAATCAAGGATTATTTAAAAAGATTTCTGATTTAGAAATGTCTGAGCCATATCTTTTTTTTTTTTTTTTTTTACTTAGAAAATAACTACACTACGTACTGTTTCATCCTAGTCACTCAATTTCCTCCCAGGTCCTCCTTAAGACATGTCCAATTTCCTCCCAGGTCCTCCTTAAGACATGTCCAATTTCCTCCCAGGTCCTCCTTAAGACATGTCCAATTTCCTCCCAGGTCCTCCTTAAGACATGTCCAATTTCCTCCCAGGTCCTCCTTAAGACATGTCCAATTTCCTCCCAGGTCCTCCTTAAGACATGTCCAATTTCCTCCCAGGTCCTCCTTAAGACATGTCCAATTTCCTCCCAGGTCCTCCTTAAGACATGTCCAATTTCCTCCCAGGTCCTCCTTAAGACATGTCCAATTTCCTCCCAGGTCCTCCTTAAGACATGTCCAATTTCCTCCCAGGTCCTCCTTAAGACATGTCCAATTTCCTCCCAGGTCCTCCTTAAGACATGTCCAATTTCCTCCCAGGTCCTCCTTAAGACATGTTGATGACAAAGTGGACATATTTAACATATATCATTTAAATCTGAGAAGCAGGAATCGAGGTACATGGATTTACATCTAGTGACAGACAGGCAAACCTATGTTGTTCTTTTGATGGTGAATGCTGATGGGATATGGCTTGTCCTTTTGATCCCCCAAGCAAGCATCCCATTTCCCCTAAGCTAATAGGGTCATCATTATAGGCAAACAAAGGGTTACCTCCAATTTGGGGGTTGAGTCAGAGTACATTATTCTATGTCAACAAATGGGAATAGAGGCTGCCTTGGGCAACGATTCAAAGCAAGCTTGTGTCAATCTTTTAAACAAAGACAATATTTATGCATTCTGGCTAAGAAATGTGTGAGCTAACAAAGCTAATAATGGATATGGAGCAAGCTGGCAGTCACTAGGCTGTGTTTTATTGAACCTTTAGGCAAATCAGTTAAGAACAAATTCATATTTACAACGGTCTACCGCCGACCAAACCATAACCCAGACACTGGGCCAATTGTGCACCGCCCTATACGACTCAATCACGGCCAGTTGATACAGCCTGGAATCAAACCAGAGTCTGTAGTGACGCCTCTAGCACCGAGATGCAGTGCATTAGACTGCTGCGCCACTCGGGAGCCCATTACATGATACAGAACTAAAAAAAATGTGGTGACGTTGAGTACCTTTAACTAGGCCAGCCAGTTAAGAAAAATGTTATTTAGGAACACTGCGTTAACTGCCTTGTTCAGGGGCAGAATGACAGATTTTTTTTACCTTGTCAGCTCAGGGATTCAATCTAGTAACCTTTCGTTTACTGTCCCAACGCTCTAACCACTAGGCTACCTGCCGCCCCTTTACATGCATACTACTAATTAGACATTAAACTGATGGCAGTACAGAGTAATTTTACCCAACTCAGAATCGAATAGGCTTCGCTAAAATACCATGGTCACTGTGGTATAATCTTTAGTTTGATTGGTAATTTTCTGAATTTATCAGAGTGCCATCAGTAGCCTGATTTCAGATGTGTCCATGTAACCATGATTGGATTTGCAAGAAGGATTTCCTTAACAATGTAAATGTTTTAAACAAACTATATTAATATGACTGCCACATTTGTATTATTGTGTGCATGTACAGTAAACTGTCACAAACCGGCTCGAAGTTGGTAACAGAAAGGGAGACAACGTGGAGATAATTACAAAAAATAAATGTATTACCTGAAGTAAACTAAATACAATTAACAATTGTGTGTGTGTGTGTGTGTGTGTGTGTGTGTGTGTGTGTGTGTGTGTGTGTGTGTGTGTGTGTGTGTGTGTGTGTGTGTGTGTGTGTGTGTGTGTGTGTGTGTGTGTGTGTGTGTGTGTGTGTGTGTGTGTGTGTGTGTGTGTGTGTGTGTGTAGTCTAATCAGTAGTGTAAGTGAATGGTTGCGTACATAAATGTGATGGAGGGGTGTTGAAAGGTGCCAAAGCATACGAATATGCCACAACCAAACTAAGTGTTTCTGCATGGAGAGTCTCCTCAATGAATGGGGAAGCGGTGTATTCATCCAGGAACACACCCGGGCCCAGGTGTGTCCCATGTCACTGACGACCCTCCCGGCTCCGCCCACCAACATCCTAATTAGGAAAACAAGAGCAAAGAGAGAGAATACGGCAGACAGTGGGAGGGTTGTCACAAACCGTACTCATTATCTTCAAAAACATGCACACATCCACAGAACATGCAGGCATGTACAGATCTATACTGCACACTAGTGTAAGGTGAAGGGACTCCAGAATCTGTGTAGCGGGTAACAGTGGAAAGCAAAGCAACGAATGAACAACCTAACACCATTAATGTAACACACCGATCATAAAGTTCCTGAGGTATTAGACAACTTGTACGGCATGTTCTGAAACTGATGTCAGCTCTCACGTACAGTTCCTGTATGGCCTCGTTGGATTTAGTGTCACAGTAGACTGCAGTACAGAATGTCCTGAACTTACAAACATATCGTTTTGTTTCAAGTTATGACAGTTCATCTCTACCGGTTTTATACCGTCGGCAGAGCTGGTTTTCAGAAACGCCTGTTTGTTCAGGCAGTTAGTATGGCCATGAATTTCAGACAGTTATGGTTCATCTATATTCAGTATATCTTAATGTGGCCAATTTGGCTATGGTTACTGTTTTCCAAATCATAGCACCTCTGCTGGTATTTGAAGACTATTTTGTTGACCACTTAAATTCATGACAAATCCATGATCACATGGCAGCCTGGACCCATACGGCCGTACTGTACGTGGCAGCCTGGACCCATACGGCCGTACTGTACGTGGCAGCCTGGACCCATACGGCCGTACTGTACGTGGCAGCCTGGACCCATACGGCCGTACTGTACGTGGCAGCCTGGACCCATACGGCCGTACTGTACGTGGCAGCCTGGACCCATACGGCCTTACTGTACGTGGCAGCCTGGACCCATACGGCCGTGGACTGTACGTGGCAGCCTGGACCCATACGGCCTTACTGTACGTGGCAGCCTGGACCCATACGGCCGTACTGTACGTGGCAGCCTGGACCCATACGGCCGTACTGTACGTGGCAGCCTGGACCCATACGGCCGTACTGTACGTGGCAGCCTGGACCCATACGGCCGTACTGTACGTGGCAGCCTGGACCCATACGGCCGTACTGTACGTGGCAGCCTGGACCCATACGGCCGTACTGTACGTGGCAGCCTGGACCCATACGGCCGTACTGTACGTGGCAGCCTGGACCCATACGGCCGTACTGTACGTGGCAGCCTGGACCCATACGGCCTTACTGTACGTGGCAGCCTGGACCCATACGGCCGTACTGTACGTGGCAGCCTGGACCCATACGGCCGTACTGTACGTGGCAGCCTGGACCCATACGGCCGTACTGTACGTGGCAGCCTGGACCCATACGGCCGTACTGTACGTGGCAGCCTGGACCCATACGGCCGTACCATGGCAGTGGGCAAACACAGAAAACAGTTCAAACAAAGGCTAAACAAATGCGTAAAACAGCAACAGACTGGACCAACCAGGCTGAGGCTACAGTCCAGGGGATCTGAGGACCATGACCTCCTGTTAGAAACAAACGGCACACAGGTGATTCACATTCCTCTCACACAATGACTGTTTTAGCTTCCAGTCAATACGGCAGCAGTGAGTGGCAGGGCGACCATACCAGGAGGACAGAGCGCCAGAGGCTCTACGTGTCCTATTCAATACACATTCTCAAGGTCATTGGTTCATCTGCTGTAATGATTATTATGATTATGGTTTAACAGGTTGATATTCACAATAATCATGGTGTTATTTTCTCAGTGTTTTGCGCGCAACAATTAGCAACTGTCAGTCTTTGAATAGTTTCTTCCCTTTCTTGGCCTGGTGAAGTTTTTATTCATGTTTTTGCAGTGGCATCCCCTGTCACAAAGAGATATATCTCTATATCGATCATACTGTTATGAGCTGGAGTTTCTTAAAAAAAAAAAATCTACCTCATTACTTCAGCCCGGTGTAATATCTGTTGGTGGTATAAGGAGACACTGTGTTGTCTGCAGATGACTGCAGAGAGATTCTATTCTTCTGTAGTGTTGTTGTTGATTCCAACAGAGATGAGGAGGATTCCCTACAGAGAGATGCTGACATATAATCACTAACAGACCTTTGTTTTATGACATCAATCCTCTATGAAACAGACTGGGGGGAGGGACGGCTACTCCAGTCAGGACTTTTCAACGTAGTTTGTTCATGTTTTTAAAGACCATTGTCAATTTAATGTACAGAGATTTTGTACGATGTTTTCCCTGACTCTTCTCCCTGCAGTTGCAGCCATAAGACAGCAGCAGTTTCGCTCCTACAGTCCCTCTCTGAAGTTTGACTGTGGCTTAAGGTACTGTTATGCTTGTGTATCCTCGTGTCTGTAATCCGTGTGTGTGTGTGTGTATTCCGCGTGTGTGTGTGTAATCCGTGTGTGTGTGTGTAATCCGTATGTGTGTGTGTGTGTGTGTGTGTCAGTGGGAGGAGATCTAAGCCACTCTGCTGGTGCAGTCTGATTAAACTCCCAGCGAGAGGAAGAGGAGCCTGTAGCCCAATTTAGACCCGCAGTGGAGAGTCCTGGGAGATTTCACCAAAGCAGGGCAGTAGGGAGGAGGAAATCAAATCTAATTTTATTCGTCACGTGCGCTGAATACAACAGGTGTAGATTTTTCAGTTGAATGCTTACCCACTGGGTACACACTGGTTGAGTCAACGTTGTTTCCAAGTCATTTCAAGGAAATTACAGTGCAAAAAGGGTCAATGTAATAGTCCGGGTAGCCATTTGATGAATTGTTCAGCCGTCTTATGGCTTGGGGGTAAAAGTTGTTCAGATGCATTACAGGCTTGTCGCTCCCGTCCCACTTTCTGAGCGGTAGCAAAGTGAATAGTCTACGGCTTGGGTGGCTGACTCTTTAACAATTTTTAGGGCCTTCCTCTGACACCGCCTGGTATAGAGGTCCTGGATGGCAGGGAGCTCGGCCCAAGTGATGTACTGGGCTGTCCGCACCATCCTCTGTAGCGCCTTGCGATCGAAGGTGGTGCAGTTGCCATACCAAGCGATGATGCAGCCAGTCAAGATGCTCTCAATGGTGCAGCTGCACAACTTTTTGAGGATCTGAGGGGAAAATCTTTTAAACCTCCTGAGGGGGAAGAGGCGCTGTTCGGCCTTCTTCACGACTGTGCTGGTGTGAGAGGACCATGTTAAGTCTTTGGTGATGTGGACACGATCAGCTCCTTTGTCTTGCTGACGTTGAGGGAGAGGTTGTTGTCATGGCACCACACTACCGGGTCTCTGACCTCTTACTTGTAGGCTGTCTCATCGTTGTCGGTGACCAGGCCTATCACCGTCGCGTTGTCAACAAACTTGATGATGGTGATGGAGTTGTGCGTGGCCCCACAGTCGTGGGTGAACAGGAAGTACAGAAGGGGACTAAGCAGAGAAAATTTCCGGAGAGGTACAGTGAAGTGAAAATATGTGATGGGTAGAATATTGCTGTATCAGTGCCAAATAGCTATCAAACAAGAGGATCTTTTCTCATATTACTTCTTTAATCATAGAGGATATTATGGTTACTGTCAAGCGCCCGAGGCGGATTACTGAGAAGTTGCTGTGAAATTATGTACCTCCTGCTCTGATTGACAGATGTACTGTAAATGGCAACAGCAATTTGACTGAGATGAGCTAGACTGCAAAAGGCATGAAGGAAAGTTTATTATATAAATTCAATCTTTCAAGCAGGTGATGAAATATAAATCCAGCACCAGACATATATACACTATATTAGGTACACATAATCTTGTTACATAATGTTTTGTTGTTGTTGAGAATTCAGGCTTATGTAAATATCCTATCTCCAGTCTTTGTCATGTCTTGAGAAAACAGGGCGTGTCTGTGGGGGATTATTTTCTCAACAGCCCAAACAGAATATTTCCCCATTCACTCAGCCAAGCCTATTCAGAGGAAAGCTCTCTTTTGTCAGAATCCATTCACACATCTCCCCTGATGGAATTTGAGTAGAACTCTAAGGTCCGACCCTCTATTCGTCCATTTTGCTGACATTGGTAAAAGCTTTACGAGATGTGGCGTTGTTGTGTGAAACATCTGCTCACCAAGTCTAAGTGCATGGCAGGCGGCCTGTGAAGCCATATGCATTTATAAGGTTATCACTCAACACAGCTTATGAGGGATGGGTCCATATCTGACAAAATGGCAAACCCAGAGTGTGACCAATGTATCTTCACATTTAGGAGTATATTCAATCCATATCGTGGAAATTCAGCGTTATTGAAATTTAAAGGCAATGTTCCCGCGTTAGTGGAGACTGCGTTCACGGTAAACGCTGCAGATCGTCGTCTCAATATGAAATGACCTTTACATTTCTACCGTGTTTTCTTGTGACGCTTCAACGATTCAAATTGAATAGAGCCCCTAGTCATTGTAACACATGATCAATATCTTTGTAATGGGATAAATTTGTGTATCAATTTGTACATCCAATTAAATGAGGGCGGTGTAAATACCAGCATTTATTTTTTTATATGGCTAACAAGCATTTTATCAGTTGGCCAGAATGGTGGCTTAGTGCTTTAATTCATGTTGCAATTTAGGCTCAACGATTAAAATATTTGATCACCAAAATCCTCTGGATGGCAATTCAGTTTCCACATCATTACCTTTCAAAGTAGGCCTACCATTTTACAATAACATAAAATATGTACGATTTAAGGAGAACTAATATGAAGTTGAACTTGCTGTTAACAGCTATTGTTATGTGGTTTAGTATCTCTCCACTGCTGAGAAACCACACTGAACAGATACATACCATGTGAAGCAACCAGAGGTTCTTCGGGTATTATGTTATGACACAAGTTAAAGAGTTGGAATTCTGATCAACCAATCAATTGAACTCATTTGGATAAGCTTGTAAAGATTAGGCTATTTCACAATATTACTACAAGTATCACTGCAGTAGAGGAAAACCAGGGTGGTGGAATAAGGCTTGCAATTTAGACAATCTCTTTCTATTACCCCGAATCTAACCACAATGAATACAAAAGCAAGGGTAAATGTATTCTGTTATCACCATACTCTCCATAGCATTAGCTCAACGGCATGGATTTGTATGCTCACAAAAGACAAACGGGCCGTTTTGTATTTCAACGAAGCAGAACTTCTATATGCCATTGGGTTTTCTGTGGAATAAAAATAGCCATCTCTTCCATATTATACAGCACAGATTTCCCTAAGTCACCTTTCATATCACCTTGAATGGGGCACCGTTAAGGGAATTGATTAGACAGGACACCACAACACAGGACCAATCCTGATAAAAATGCAGCGATTCCGTGTTGATGGAGCCACTGATGCATGTTACACATTGAGCAATCATTTACCCAATAGAATTCAATGACATAGACCACTGGTCCCATCTATGGTACTTGTGTCCTGGTTATTGTAAACTGCTGTTCCGACAAACAGCAATATATTGTGCAAAAATAGCAACGCTAAGGATATCCCCATCACAATCTCTTAATATGTTGCATCACAGTAGTCACTTGATTTCAGGATAACGGTTTCATATCCTCATGTATCATTGAGGCATCTATATCGTATTGTTGGACAGAATTGGCCCATGTTTTGACATATTTCAGCACATTAGGCTGCATTTGACGTGATCAAGGCATTCATGCAGGTATTGCCTGGGTGTTTTCACTGATTCCTCATTAGGAACAAGAATAATATTGTCAGTCACTACCTTACAAATACAGTTCCCAAACTACATGTCTGGTTTGGCATGGTGAGGGTTTTCTCAAGCAAATATACAGAACTTAAACAAACACCCAAATGTCAAGCAGAAGGAACCCAACTCTTAATGCCCCTAAAAGATTCAGAAGGGCTGGGGCTGGTAGGACAGACAGCCAGCAGGCAGCTGAGGGATAGTTAAGGTTCACCCAGAGTGCGTCACCATGTGACCAGAACTCCTGCAGCGTGCCAACAGAGGAGAGAGTGAAAGACTTCAGCAAAGTCACAGCTCTGATAACGAGGCCAGCGTGACAGGCAGACAGAGCAGGATGTCACTCACAGTAAATGTCTCTCTTCACTAACCAAAGGACAAATCTTATCTCCAGTAGTTACTCTTTTCATAGGAAACCCCACAATCCAGAGACGTCGACACTTCCATATATGTCCACAGGAACTGAATGAGCTTCCAAGGCCCTAAATATTGAAAAACTCAAGACCAGTGTCTCGGATAGACCACTCTAGTTCTTATAAAACTAAACAGGCAAATTCAGTAGGAAAGTATGTACTTCCCAAAAGGTCAATAAATGCAGCACTGAGGCATTTAATGATGGTATAAATTCAAACATGTACCACATTTACATGACTACAGTACATTTAAACATGGCAAATTGACAGTTCTGAAATGAACTATTTTGACATTGTTTTAGAATAATACATTGTAATAAACAGATTCAGAAAAGGGCAACATTTTAAGAAAAAAGGAAAATGTAAATGGTGACACAAGACGTGACATGCATCAATTCTGCTCAGACAACATCTTGGTTGTCATCATTGCTTCTCTGTACATTACACAATCTAACTGCTCTCATATCCTTCATTGTCTCTCCTCACAACAATTTCGGTTGATTACTGGGAAGAACACAGGATCCTTGAAAACAGCAGACCCCAAAAACACTGGTACCGTCAACACTTCAGAAACGGCAGCTTTTCAATAGTCAGGATTCTTCAACCCTGCCTGCGTTCTAAACCATTAGGATTCAAGTTCAAGCTGAGAATAAAAGTAGAGCTCTTTAGTGACGACTGTCTGGGATACATCTAGTTCATGACGTGTTCCTTTACGCCTTGTTTTCATGCTTCCCCTAGTGTGTAAAAAAGCAGGGTATAACGTAGCTGTTTTCACCATCTCAACACCATCCCTCATTCAGTTGGCACACTAATAGTGCATAAAGCTCTTCATGGTTGTCCAAAATTCAAATGCTCATTAGCATGTTCACAGTGTCCCCCAGTCTCTCTAATGACATCATCCCAGTCACATAACAGCACAGGTCTTAGTTTTAGTCTTCTGGAAGTCTGACACCACGGTGGGCAGGTCAGGTCTGCTGTGTGAGATCCTCTTGGTGCTCCTGGAGGACTTGTTGCGTTTGACGTTCTTGTTGCCCTTGTTGACGCAGGCCAGCGTGGCCACGTGGAAGAGGTCCCTGACGCTGTTCTCAGACTGCAGAGACGAACACTCGATGTACGGAGCACTGATCTGCTTGGCCATGTTAGAGCCCTGAGACAGAGAGGGAACAACACTGAAATCAGTCAGGAGCTCTGCCTATTACAAATTGTTCCCAGCGCTTTTAATACTGGATCATGTTTAAGTCCATACTCTTGAATGACATTTAGAAAGCCTTGACACCCACCTGATCATAGGACGCTGGGGTATGGCCAGAGTGAGATTTGGTAAAAAGGTCGGTGCGTAGGTCTGACTTGCACCCCACCAGCAGCATCTTGGTGTTGGGACAGAATTCCTCAATCTCTCCTTTCCACTATACAGAGGAAAGAAAAGGGAAAGCATTAGTCCGAGACTGGGGCCCTACTGAGTGGGGTCCGAGAGCAAAAAAGCTTGGTTGGATTATGTTCTCTCCAGGGGAGGAATCTCTAACTGGGACCCTACTCCTCTCAGCTGGCACAATACTGAGCCAGGTCAAAGGGCACTGAGACCCACAATAGCCGTGTCTGGGATCTGGGAGACCATGTGTGAACAAGGCCGGTTTGACTACTACTGAGCCTCACGTGAGTTTGTTTTCACATTCCTCCCGCCACCTCTCTCAATGGTACAGCGCTAGTTCTAGCCCCCCCCCCCCATTGGTACAGTCCTAGTTCTAGTCCCCCCTCATTGGTACGGTTCTAGTACCCCCTCATTGGTACGGTCCTAGTTCTCTCCTCATTGGTACGGTCCTAGTTCTCTCCTCATTGGTACGGTCCTAGTTCTAGTCCCCACTCATTGGTACAGCCCTAGTTCTAGTCCCCCCCCATTGGTACGGTTCTAGTTCTAGTACCCCCTCATTGGTACGGTCCTAGTTCTAGTACCCCCTCATTGGTACGGTCCTAGTTCTAGTACCCCCTCATTGGTACGTCCTAGTTCTAGTACCCCCTCATTGGTACGGTCCTAGTTCTAGTACCCCCTCATTGGTACGGTCCTAGTTCTAGTCCCCCTCATTGGTACGGTCCTAGTTCTAGTCCCCCTCATTGGTACGGTCCTAGTTCTAGTCCCCCCCTCATTGGTACGGTCTTAGTTCTAGTCCCCCTCATTGGTACGGTCCTAGTTCTAGTCCCCCTCATTGGTACGGTTCTAGTCCCCCCTTTGGTACGTTCCTAGTTCTAGTCCCCCTCATTGGTACGGTCCTAGTTCTAGTCCCCCTCATTGGTACGCTCCTAGTTCTAGTCCCCCCCCATTGGTACGGTCCTAGTCCTAGTCTCCCCTCATTGATACGGTTCTAGTTCTAGTACCCCCTCATTGGTACGGTCCTAGTTCTCGTACCCCCTCATTGGTACGGTCCTAGTTCTCGTACCCCCTCATTGGTACGGATCTAGTTCTAGTCCCCCCTCATTGGTACGGTCCTAGTTCTAGTCCCCCTCATTGGTACGGTCCTAGTTCTATTGGTACGGTTCCCCCTCATTGGTACGGTTCTAGTACCCCCGCATTGGTACGGTTCTAGTACCCCCTCATTGGTACGGTTCTAGTACCCCCTCATTGGTACGCTCCTAGTACCCCCTCATTGGTATGCTCCTAGTACCCCCCCCATTGGTACGCTCCTAGTACCCCCCTCATCATTGGTACGCTCCTAGTACCCCCTCATTGGTACGCTCCTAGTGCACCCCCCTCATTGGTACGCTCCTAGTTCTAGTCTCCTCTCATTGGTACGCTCCTAGTTCTAGTCTCCTCTCATTGGTACGCTCCTAGTTCTAGCCTCCTCTCATTGGTACAGCCCTAGTTCTAGTCTCCTCTCATTGGTAAAGCTAGTTTTTAGCAGAATTCGTTTTTTCAGTGGTCCCTTGACCCAGAAACACAGATGGAGGCCTTTCTAGAGAGGGTCTAGGGGACTGAATGAAAATGCCATTGGGACAGGCCATTGTTCACCAGTTCAAGAGGAGCCGAGGCAGCTTATCTTCCAGAACAAGAGTCCGCTATATCACCCCAAAACACTCACCTTCTTCAATACACTGTCCAGGGTCTCTGGTCTGCTGATGTCAAAGCAGATGAGGACTGCATCAGAGTCCGGGTAGGAGAGAGGTCGCACGTTGTCATAGTATGCAGAGCCTGCAATTCAAACACGTCACCATGTTGTTAGTCAAGTAAAAGAGGGTCTGTGGTAACTGGGTCACGGTACTTCCTCAACTTCCTGTAAGTTAACCAACATGTACCTTTCCATAGATGCGTTGATTCAAACAATGACAGTGTTATTTGCAGAGACTGCAGACTGCAGTGGTTCCCATTCCAAACAGGAGTAGAAACAAAGTTACAGAATCCAACTAATACAAAATTCTATTTGATTTATCTATTTCACTGGTATTTTACCAGTGAAATATACACTTGTGACTTGCACACTAAACAATCTGTAACATAACCTCATATCCTGAAGGTTTTCTTGGGACAAATGTGTATAGTGTGGAATGCAGAGAATCTTTAGGGCTGTTCAAGCTCTGTGGTGGACTGGGTCAGGTTGCATCCCAGGTAAAGAAACCAAACCAACACTAATGTCTGGAAGTTCCCATCTCCCCATTGTGCCTCTGTGAAAATTGGTGGGGATTTTCTAGTTTCCCACAGTAGGGTGGTCTTTGAGTTACAACATGAGGGGGCTCCTCTCCTCATGCAGGTTATATATTACCTTTAATCCAAACTGGCTGCGTGAAAACACCATATCTCACACATACATACTCTACTGTAGGAAACAGATTCTCATTCTCAGAAAGGAGATTTGTGTAATTGTCTAAGTGTTCCATGCCAAAGGCCTTTCTCCTTTAGAATACAAAGCCATGTAGAATAACCTAGGTGTCACGCCCTGGTCTAAGTATTTTGTGTTTTCTTCATGTATTGGGTCAGGCCAGGGTGTGGCATAGAGTTTTTGTATTGTGGTGTGTCTTGTCTTGGGATTTTGGTATGTGTGTATAGTGGGATTGTAGCTTAGTGGGGTGTTCTAGGAGAGTCTATGGCTGTCTGAAGTGGTTCTCAATCAGAGGCAGGTGTTTACCGTTGTCTCTGATTGGGAACCATATTTAGGCAGCCATATTCTTTGGTTGTATTGTGGGTGATTGTCCTGTGTGTCTTGATGTCCTGGTTAGAGGTTAGTAGACACTTGTATAGGCTGTTTTCGTTTTGTAGTGTTAGTGTTTTGTTGTGTGTTACGTTTGTTTATTAAAGATGAATCGCAATAGACACGCTGCAGTTTGGTCCGACTCTCCTTCACCATTAGAAAGCCGTTACAGAATCACCCACCACAGGACCAAGCAGCGTGTCAACAGGCAGGAGCCACAGGAGAAGCAACAGAGGCAGCAGCAGCAGGAGCAGCAGCAGCTACAGTGGGAGAGATTGCACTACCTGGAGAAATGGACATGGGAGGAGGTACTGGACGGTAAAGGACCCTGGGATCAGCCTGGAGATTATTGTCGCCCCAAAGCCGAGCTGGAGGCAGCAAAAGCAGAGAGGCGGCATTATGAGGAGCTAGCACGGCAGAGCGGATGGAAGCCTGAGAGTCAGCCCCAAAATTTCTTGGGGGCTCACAGGGAGTATGGCTACGCTAGGTAGGAGACCTATGCTAACTTCCTGTGGTTACCGGGGCTAGAGAGACCGGGCAGGCACCTTGTTATGCAGTGGTGCGCACGGTGTCCCCAGTGCGGGTGCATAGCCCGGTGCGGTATATTCCAGCTCCTCGTATCGGCCGGGCTAGAGTGGGCATCGAGCCAGGTAAGGTTGGGCAGGCTCGGTGCTCAAGAGCTCCAGTGCGCCTGCACGGTCCGGTCTATCCAGTACCACCTCCACACCCCAGCCCTCCGGTAGCAGCTCCACGCACCAGGCTTCCTGTGCGTGTCCTCGGTTCATTACCACCAGTGCCAGCACCACGCATCAGGCCTACAGTGTGTCCCGCCTGTCCAGCGCTGCCGGAGCGTCCCGCCTGTCCGGCGCCGCTGCCGGAGCTTCTCGCCTGTCCGGCGCCGCTGCCGGAGCGTCCCGCCTGTCCGGCGCCGCTGCCGGAGCGTCCCGCCTGTCCGGCGCCGCTGCCGGAGCTTCCCGCCTGTCCGGCGCTGTCAGAGCTACCGCCCCTCATGCCAGAGGCGCCAGAGCCCCTCATTCCAGAGGCACCAGTACTCCTCTGTTCAGCGCAGCCAGAGCTGTCAGCCTGCATGAAGCATCCAGAGCTGTCAGTCTGCCCAGCGCCGTCTGAGCTGTCAGTCTGCCCAGCGCCGTCTGAGCTACCCGTCTGGCCAGCGCCGTCTGAGCTACCCATCTGCCCAGCGCCGTCTGAGCTACCCGTCTGCCCAGCGCCGAGCCACCCGTCTGCCCAGCGCCGCCAGCTCTCTGCACAGCACCGCCAGTCTGCCCAGCGCCGCCAGTGCCGCCAGTCTGCCCAGCGCCGCCTGAGCTACCAGTCTGCCCAGCACCGCCAGTCTGCCCAGCACCGCCAGTCTGCCCAGCGCTGCCAGTGCTCCCAGTCTGCCCAGCGCCGCCAGTGCCCCCAGTCTGCCCAGCGCCGCCAGTCTGCCCAGCGCCGCCAGTCTGCCCAGCGCCGCCAGTCTGCCCAGCGCCGCCAGTCTGCCCAGCGCCGCCAGTCTGCCCAGCGCCGCCAGTGCCGCCAGTCTGCCCAGCGTCGCCAGTCTGCCCAGCGTCGCCAGTCTGCCCAGCGCCGTCTGAGCCACCCGTCTGCCCAGCGCCGCCAGTGCCGCCAGTCTGCCCAGTGCCGCCTGAGCTACCAGTCTGCCCAGCGCCGCCAGTCTGCCCAGCGCCACCAGTGCCGCCAGGATCAGTTAGATCCGCCATTCAGCCAGGATCCGCCAGTGTGCCAGGATCCGCCAGTCAGCAAGCATCCGCCAGTCTGCCAGGATCCGCCAGAAGTGCCAGTCAGCCAGGATCCGCCAGTCAGCCAGGATCTGCCAGATCCGCTTGTCAGCCAGGATCTGCCAGTCAGCCAGGATCTGCCAGATCCGCCAGTCAGCCAGGATCCGCCAGTCAGCCAGGATCCGCCAGTCAGCCAGGATCTGCCAGAACCGCTAGTCAGCCAGGATCCGCCAGTCAGCCAGGATCTGCCAGTCAGCCAGGATCTGTCGGAACCACCAGCCAGCCAGGATCTGGTAGATCCATCAACCTGCCTGAGCTTCCTCTCACTCCCGAGCTTCCTCTCACTCCCGAGCTTCCTCTCACTCCCGAGCTTCCTCTCACTCCCGAGCTTCCCCTCACTCCCGATCTGCTCCTCAATCCAGTGGGTTTCTGGGTGAGGACTACTAGGCCATGGTCGGCGGCGAGGGTGGACTATCCAGGGACGCGAGGAGAGGAGACTAAGACATTAATTGAGTGGGGTCCACGTCCTGCGCCGGAACCGCCACCATGGACAGACGCCCACCCGGACCCTCCCTATTTGTTTTGAGGTGCGTTCGGGAGTCCGCACCTTAGGGGGGGGTTCTGTCACGCCCTGGTCTAAGTATTTTGTGTTTTCTTCATGTATTGGGTCAGGCCAGGGTGTGGCATAGAGTTTTTGTATTGTGGTGTGTTTTGTCTTGGGATTTTGGTATGTGTGTATAGTGGGATTGTAGCTTAGTGGGGTGTTGTAGGAGAGTCTATGGCTGTCTGAAGTGGTTCTCAATCAGAGGCAGGTGTTTACCGTTGTCTCTGATTGGGAACCATATTTAGGCAGCCATATTCTTTGGTTGTATTGTGGGTGATTGTCCTGTGTGTCTTGATGTCCTGGTTAGAGGTTAGTAGACACTTGTATAGGCTGTTTTCGTTTTGTAGTGTTAGTGTTTTGTTGTGTGTTACGTTTGTTTATTAAAGATGAATCGCAATAGACACGCTGCAGTTTGGTCCGACTCTCCTTCACCATTAGAAAGCCGTTACAGAATCACCCACCACAGGACCAAGCAGCGTGTCAACAGGCAGGAGCCACAGGAGAAGCAACAGAGGCAGCAGCAGCAGGAGCAGCAGCAGCTACAGTGGGAGAGATTGCACTACCTGGAGAAATGGACATGGGAGGAGGTACTGGACGGTAAAGGACCCTGGGATCAGCCTGGAGATTATTGTCGCCCCAAAGCCGAGCTGGAGGCAGCAAAAGCAGAGAGGCGGCATTATGAGGAGCTAGCACGGCAGAGCGGATGGAAGCCTGAGAGTCAGCCCCAAAAATTTATTGGGGGGGCTCACAAGGAGTATGGCTACGCTAGGTAGGAGACCTATGCTAACTTCCTGTGGTTACCGGGGGGCTAGAGAGACCGGGCAGGCACCTTGTTATGCAGTGGTGCGCACGGTGTCCCCAGTGCGGGTGCATAGCCCGGTGCGGTATATTCCAGCTCCTCGTATCGGCCGGGCTAGAGTGGGCATCGAGCCAGGTAAGGTTGGGCAGGCTCGGTGCTCAAGAGCTCCAGTGCGCCTGCACGGTCCGGTCTATCCAGTACCACCTCCACACCCCAGCCCTCCGGTAGCAGCTCCCCGCACCAGGCTTCCTGTGCGTGTCCTCGGTTCATTACCACCAGTGCCAGCACCACGCATCAGGCCTACAGTGTGTCCCGCCTGTCCAGCGCTGCCGGAGCGTCCCGCCTGTCCGGCGCCGCTGCCGGAGCTTCGCCTGTCCCGCGCCGCTGCCGGAGCGTCCCGCCTGTCCGGTGCCGCTGCCGGAGCGCCCGCCTGTCCGGCGCCGCTGCCGGAGCGTCCCGCCTGTCCGGCGCCGCTGCCGGAGCGTCCCGCCTGTCCGGCGCCGCTGCCGGAGCGTCCCGCCTGTCCGCGCCGCTGCCGGAGCCCCCCCGCCTGTCCGGCGCCGCTGCGGAGCGTCCCGCCTGTCCGGCGCCGCTGCCGGAGCTTCCCGCCTGTCCGGCGCTGTCAGAGCTACCGCCCCTCATGCCAGAGGCGCCAGAGCCCCTCATTCCAGAGGCACCAGTACTCCTCTGTTCAGCGCAGCCAGAGCTGTCAGCCTGCATGAAGCATCCAGAGCTGTCAGTCTGCCCAGCGCCGTCTGAGCTACCCGTCTGGCCAGCGCCGTCTGAGCTACCCGTCTGCCCAGCGCCGCCAGTGCCGCCAGTCTGCCCAGTGCCGCCTGAGCTACCAGTCTGCCCAGCGCCGCCAGTCTGCCCAGCGCCACCAGTGCCGCCAGGATCAGTTAGATCCGCCATTCAGCCAGGATCCGCCAGTGTGCCAGGATCCGCCAGTCAGCAAGCATCCGCCAGTCTGCCAGGATCCGCCAGAAGTGCCAGTCAGCCAGGATCCGCCAGTCAGCCAGGATCTGCCAGATCCGCTTGTCAGGCAGGATCTGCCAGTCAGCCAGGATCTGCCAGTCAGCCAGGATCTGCCAGATCCGCCAGTCAGCCAGGATCTGCCAGATCCGCCAGTCAGCCAGGATCTGCCAGATCCGCTTGTCAGGCAGGATCTGCCAGTCAGCCAGGATCCGCCAGTCAGCCAGGATCCGCCAGTCAGCCAGGATCTGCCAGAACCGCTAGTCAGCCAGGATCCGCCAGTCAGCCAGGATCTGTCGGAACCACCAGCCAGCCAGGATCTGGTAGATCCATCAACCTGCCTGAGCTTCCTCTCACTCCCGAGCTTCCTCTCACTCCCGAGCTTCCTCTCACTCCCGAGCTTCCCCTCACTCCCGATCTGCTCCTCAATCCAGTGGGTTTCTGGGTGAGGACTACTAGGCCATGGTCGGCGGCGAGGGTGGACTATCCAGGGACGCGAGGAGAGGAGACTAAGACATTAATTGAGTGGGGTCCACGTCCCTGCGCCGGAACCGCCACCATGGACAGACGCCCACCCGGACCCTCCCTATTTGTTTTGAGGTGCGTTCGGGAGTCCGCACCTTAGGGGGGGGTTCTGTCACGCCCTGGTCTAAGTATTTTGTGTTTTCTTCATGTATTGGGTCAGGCCAGGGTGTGGCATAGAGTTTTTGTATTGTGGTGTGTTTTGTCTTGGGATTTTGGTATGTGTGTATAGTGGGATTGTAGCTTAGTGGGGTGTTCTAGGAGAGTCTATGGCTGTCTGAAGTGGTTCTCAATCAGAGGCAGGTGTTTACCGTTGTCTCTGATTGGGAACCATATTTAGGCAGCCATATTCTTTGGTTGTATTGTGGGTGATTGTCCTGTGTGTCTTGATGTCCTGGTTAGAGGTTAGTAGACACTTGTATAGGCTGTTTTCGGTTTTCGTTTTGTAGTGTTAGTGTTTTGTTGTGTGTTACGTTTGTTTATTAAAGATGAATCGCAATAGACACGCTGCAGTTTGGTCCGACTCTCCTTCACCATTAGAAAGCCGTTACACTAGGTTCCTGAATTGTGCCATTGAATTCTAAAGAATGCGGGGTTAAAGTATGCTTTTTCACATCATGACTTGAAGTCATAACAATCACTCAACTTCTGAAGCTGGCTTTACAACGCCTGCCCCCACCCAAACCAGAAATGTTTTGATTCACAAATGGAATCCAGATGGTCCCACTCTGGACCAAAACACCAATGGCACCATCACCATCTGTCTTTTTCAATTTTCACTCTAATTTACCTCAACACAATTAAACTCAGTTTGAATTCTCAGGAGTAAACTTCTGTACCAGTGGGCCCATTTGAATATTTGGACATGGTAGAGTGCCTATAAATCATATGCTGTGGTATGACATGGATTCCCCTCCCGGCACATTTCTCCACCAACAAATTCACACCAGCAGATGTAAACAAGGCAGAAATATTTTCAAGTCTGGCGAGTCAGATTCCTTATGTTAAACAAACAGCCTTGAGGCCCCTATTTTCATAGCCCACCTTAAGGACTGATAAATGGCTCGACCAGAACACGTGTGGGATTTGGAATGTTTAAAACTCTGGTATGAAGGATTTTCCATGGGAACATTCAAATAGAGTTGTAGGATGAGTTGATTTTTAAAAATGGGGTAAACCTAACCGACTGTAAGAAATTGCAATTTTAGGCTCGAAGTACAGTAAATGTATCTGTCGCTGTGAGACGTGATAAAGTGTACATGATAAAACAACAAACATCAAACTAATCTAAGGCATCTTTCCTCATTCAACGTACAGCTCATCGATCAGATAGGTGGGTTAGGGGCTACAGAAATATAGGACACCAACCCAAGTCAATGCACATAACTATTACATACAATAATAAGTAATAGTTGTGCTTATAGGAGAGAGACTGAATCTCCAGGAGGATATTTCTCACAGGGGTGGATATAATCACTTCCCTGGCCAATGACATGGTCCGACCACTGGCATTCCACTGGGGGGGATTCCTCTACTAAACACATTGATCCACATACAGAACCTAGAACACTGGAGTCCCATGCATTTCTAATGACCTTTCAGCTAACTGTGTTAGTTATTCTCAGGTGCTATTCTTCATGCAGGTTGCTCCAGAAAGCTCTGAAATAATGAGTAGGGTACTATGTGATGAGAAGGGAACTAGACAAGATCATCTGGGTAACCCTATATTTCAGTGAACTCACCAACTGATGTAGGATCTTAATTTGAGCTAGTTTTCTACAGCAGAAAAAATGATAAATCGGCAACAGGAAATGTGAATAATTATGTAGATTATAATCAATGGATATTTTTGTAGTGGTTGATACATTTTTCGTAAATCAAGTCTGACATTTCAAAGTGGAAATTAAAAACTTCAGACGCATCTTTGCTACACGTTTTAAATTTCCTGCATTGCAGGACAGTTCTCCTGCAAAAGGGTGATCAAATTAAGATCCAGCATCTTTACTGATATCCCTAGGAGAGAAACTACTGTACATGGCATGTGCAGTATAATGAGGCTACCATGATATGGGACGGCGTTCAATTAATCACTAGAATAGATGTCTACTCTTTTAAGAAAACTAGCACGAGTCTAAGTGGACTACATGTGCATTATAAAGTAGAGAGAGCGAGAGAAGGTGGCAAACTGTTGGAGGCTCTTTACCCATTATACGTAGTTGCGGTACTCCAATTTCCACATGAGACTCGTTTGTGATAACAATAAACAACACTCTCATGTATCTCGAAACACGTCACCCTATCTACAAGGTTATCAAAACAATTCCACCATATCTACGTTATCACACCATCATGTTGTGATGAGAGGGAGGGGATTGCTGGTCCAGTGGAACTCCTTAGATGTGTGTCAGCCCTGGTGTGTGTGGTGAGGGCTGGTGTGTGTGGTGAGGGCTGGTGTGTGTGGTGAGGGCTGCCCTGGTGTATCAGCCCTGGTGTGTCAGCTCTTCCTGAAGCTGTGGTGTAATCACTGAGTCGTGTCCTGGACAGACCCAAGGGACGCCACAATCAGCTTAAGGTCACAGAGCAGAGGAGAGGCAGCCCAACACACTCCCTCACCCCTCGCTACACGCCCCCCTTCACCTCGCCCAAAGCACTCCCTCAACCCATTACTACCCCCTCTCTACACACACACGTCTCCACCCAGCCCAGAGGACTCCCTGACGGGCAGGTAGCCTGGTGGGTAGGACTGTTGGACCAGTAACTGAAAGGTTGCTGGATCAAATCCCCGAGCTGACAAGGTAAAAATCTTATGTTCTGAGCAAAGCAGTTAACCCACTGTTCCCCTGTTGCTGATGATGTCAATTAAGGCAGCCCCCCGCACCTCTCTGATTGAGGGGTTGGGTTAAATGAGTAAGACATTTCAGTTGAATGAATTCAGTTTTACAACTGTCTAGGTATCCCCCTTTATCTTTCCCACTACTACTCCCTCTTCTCCCAGAGCAGTACACAGACCCAGGGAGGCAGAGCAGCCCAAACACCCAACCAGTCCAGGCTGGAGGCATCCGCAACTGTAGTTTAGCAGGTAATTACCTCCAGACCTGGGGTTGGGTTAAGGTTAGATCCCCCAGGGTTAAGATTTGATCCCCCAGACCTGGGGCAGGGTTAAGGTTACATCCCCTCCAGACCTGGGGCTGGGTTAAAACCTCATAAGGATCCGCCCCTTTTTTAGCCTAAAATGACATACTCAAATCTAACTGCCTGTAGCTCGGGACCTGAAGCAAGGATATGCATATTCTTGGTACTATTTGAAAGGAAACACTTTCAAGTTTGTGGAAATGTGAAAGGAGTGTAGGAGAATAACACAATAGATCTGGTCAAAGAAAATACAAACAAAAAACCAACTGTTCGTTTGAATTTTTTAAAACCATCATCTTTGAAATGCAAGAGAAATGCCATAATGTATTATTCCAGCCCAGGTGCAATTTAGATTGTGGCCACTAGATGGCAGCAGTGTCTGTGGAAAGTTTTAGACTGATCCAATGAACCATTTCATTTCTGTTAAAAATGTTGTATCAAGACTGCCCAAATGTGTCTAATTTGTTTATACATTTTCATGTTCAAAATTGTGCACTCTCCTCAAACAATAGCATGGTATTATTTCACTGTAATAGCTACTGTAAATTGGACAGTGCAGTTAGATTAACAAGAATGTAAGCTTTCTGACAATATCAGATGTCTATGTCCTGGGAAATAGCCTACGTTAGCTTAACCGTCCCATGGATGGGACATCGATCCCCCCCAGACCTGGGGCTGGGTTAGATTGTGCAGACCTGGGGCTGTGTTTGGGTTAGATCCCCCAGGGACCTTTTATATGGGATTCCTGTTGAGTGTGTGAGGCTGTGAGGGGGAGCGGCTTTATAAAACAAATAATGCAAGAGGACCGGCCAGGCCAAGCTCTCTGAGTAAAAATGTGTGTATGTTGGCCAGGGGAAAATAAGTGTCTCTAATTTCGTTACCGCCCTTTAGATTTTCTCTCCTCATAGACAGCTGAAAGAAATTAAGTACAAATCTACTCCTACAGACCGAGGGATACAAAACAGGTACCAATGCAAGGTTTGCATTTATTTCAGAGTGCACAGGACAAAAATGTATGTCAGTAAGTAGCCTATGTTGATTTCACAAGACAAATGTACAATTCTATACAGAGGCAACACCAGTGTTTGAGTTCCCACATTGTCAGGTGTTCAAGGGTGTGAGGGTCGTTTCAGATGTAGGCTAATGCTGGTGGTGTACAAAAGGTTTCCATAACTGTTATCCGACTCCTATCTACCCCTTTCCCACATTCCAGAGAGGCAGCGTCAGACCATTCCTCTCAAAGGGGCTGGCTGTTACTGTAAAGCACATCATGTGGCCAATACTGCATATCAGGATTTCATGCTTGTCTTCTGTTGTAGAACACTCTAGATGTTTCATGCCTGGTATATATTACCTACAGCATGTATGACAGTGACGCAGGCTTTCAGAAGGGTAATAACGTGCAGTGGGTCCTCACCTGAAGTGTCCCACAGACGGAGTTCAACTCTCTGCGTATCGATTTCAAAACTTGCCGTGTAGTTCTCAAACACCGTGGGAATGTAGCCCTACAGATGAAATAAAATGGTGATATCCATGTTTAGACATAGAAAAGTTGCAAGCTGATTGATAACTCATAATAATCATGTTTAAAATTACATATGTCACATAAAACTCACCTCAGGAAATGAATCTTTTGCAAACACATTTAGTAGAGCGGTTTTCCCACATTCACTATCCCCAACGACAACTATTTTACATTTTACGCTTGGATTTAAATCCATTTTGAACGAATTGTGATATTGTCCTCAGTCTTTCCATAAAATAGAAAGTGTCCTAAAGAAGAATAAAGTCGGGATCAACAGAACACCCGAACGTTCTAGATTCCCAAGTATGATGATGGGCGGACTGCAGCAGCCAGCTGCACATAATGAGAACGTCGCCACGGGAAAGTAACTTAAAAAATGTAAAAATAGAAAACCTTTAAATAATTAATATGATCCCTTAGGAGAGTGAAAGACTGTGACATCCAAGTAGCGTCCCATATAGCCAGTCCTGTATCCGAGAGCTCCAGACCCTTTAAGACTCAACGGTCCTCAGCCTGGAGTTTGCAGGAGTTTGAGGATTCACTCCAATTTCTAGTCAGAGAACGAGGGCGTTGCGCAAGTAGGTCGAGCACGCATGTATCAGACCAGTTTGTCATTTGAGAGCTGTAATACATATTTGGTTGACAGTGAATTACACCATTTCTGATAAATAATATTAAAGGTCCTATAGTAATTATGTTATTGCAATAAAACATTATTTTGCAGTAGGTGTAAATCAGAATATAATCTACAAACATAATTAATAATTGTGTCATCCTTTGGAACCTGTAATGGATTCCCATTAGTTTTATTGGACTTTGAATGAGCTGTCTGTAATGAAGTCTCAATATTTCTATTTATTTGCTTTTTATATTTATAACCACTTTAAAAGGGGTTGAAACTAGTGCACTCTCCTTTAACGACTGTAGTACTGAAGCCAATGAGATGTTTGTCTGCAATGAATATCAATAACCTTGGGTGATGAAAACAGCTGGAGTTATGCATAGGTGCTGAGAGGGGAGAGCCTCCCCCACTATGCTGCCATATTGCCCTGAAGCAAACACCACAGGAGACTCAGTAGACTCACCTTAATTCTGACTTGAGAGGAGTTACAATCAGCGCTGCGGTATCTTTGGTAGCAGGTATTTAAGATGATATCTCTCCTTGAAGTGGACCATGCAGGGCAAGTAGAGTACATTGTTTTCAACACAGCTTCATAATGTAGAATTATGAGTCCTTTCGACTCACCGCTCACCGCGAAGTAACACTCAATAACACTGTCGTTGTGTGTTGATGGAGTGTTGCTGTATTGTGGTATGTGATGAGGACCTAACGCTGTAAAAGTTCCTTTTTATGGTGGGCTTCACTGTACAGGAACATGGTCTTGCATAGTAATGAAGTGATTTGAAGCAGTCAGCTTTTCCTCTGAGGAAAGCTATGACTCAAGCCTCTTTCACACTCTGATTGCTTTTCTGTCAGGTTACATACGAGGCCTTGCTAAGAATCAGCACTTTTTGATGACAGTTTTTTTCCTCCCTGAGAGCCTCCATTGTGTGGTCAGAACACATTCTGTGGAACACAAAGGGATTTTGACACAGAACAGCCTTTGTTGTTATCGGTAACCTACCAAGATAGAGGACACCATTGTAGTTTACTGAATTAATGGCAAACTCTCTCTCTCTCTGATAGTGTGCTAAAATGTGAGTTTACTACACACAGATTCAGTGCCATGGATGAAAGAAGCATTTCCATGTTTGTCACAAGGTATCTTTTGTGAAATAGACAAAACATCCAACACTCACTGACCTTTCGACCTTGGCTCTTACATAAGTCATGAAGCTTTCAGTTAATGTGTAGGTCCTATAATGTGAATACGGATGTGAGCCTCTACTGTCCACAAGTTCATTGACAACTATCTTTGGCCCAGATCACAGGTCTCACAAGATGGACTCCTTTGCTTTATCAGCTGGAAGTCTGGACTTGGGGTGAAAGTTTTCCAGGATTTGGGGCTAAACTGTACTCCAAATAAGTCATTCATATGACAACAGTGAATACTTACAACCAGAAATGTAAAAGAAATTCATAGAACTGAACAATTACAAATGTTCTTGTCATCAATCAATGCCAATGACTTTCAAATGTATATGCTTTGTAAACAACTAAAATGATATTGTCCAGGTTCATGTTGTTGCCAGCACTGCACACACCTCTATGAAAACAAAACCCCACACTCCAGCCACGACTCTGTCTGGGAATGCTCCAGGGGCTGAGCTTGACCCAAGACAGCAGCCTCCCTGTACTCACACTGAACAAAAATACAATGTCAACATGCAACAATTTCAAAGATTTTACTTAGTTACGGTTCATATTGTATAAGAAATCAGTCAATTGAAAAAAAAATGTATTAGGCCCTAATCTATGGCACAGGAGGTTGGTGGCACCTTAATTGGGGAGAACAGAGTTGTGGTAATGACTGGAGGGGAATCAGAATAATATAATAAAATACATCAAACACATGGTTTGATGCCATTCCATTTGCTACGTTTCAGCTTTTATTATGAGCCGTTCTCCCCATGACAGCCTACTGTGATCTATGGATTTCACATGACTGGGAATACAGATATGCATCTGTTGGTCACAGATACTTAAAAAAAAAAGTAGGGGTGTGGATCAGAAAACCAGTCAGTATCTGGTGTGACAACCATTTGCCTCATGCAGCGTGGCACATCTTCTGCGGCATAGAGATGATAAGGCTGTTGATTGTGGCCTGTGGAATGTTGTCCCACTCCTCTTCAATGGCTGTGTGAAGTTGCTGGATTTTGGCGGGAGCATCTGAAACATGGTTAATGGGTGGTGACATGTCTGGTGAGTATGCAGGCCATGGAAGAACTGGAACATTTTCAGCTTCCAGGAATTGTGTACAGATCCTTGCGACATGGGGCCATGATTTATCATGCTGAAACGTGAGGTGAAGGCGTCAGATGAATGGGACTCAGGATCTCCTCACGTTAACTCTGTGCATTAAAACGATCATCAATAAAAATGCAATTGTGTTTATTGTCCATAGCTTATTCCTCCCCATACTATAACCCCACCGCCACCATGGGGCACTCTGTTCACAATGTTGACATCAGCAAAGTGCTTGCCCACACAACGCCATACACACCGTCTGCCTTCGGCCCAATACAGTTGAAACTGAGATTTGTCCATGAAGGTCACACTTCTCCAGCATGCCAGTGGCCATTGAAGGAGAGCATTTGCCCATTGAAGTCGGTTACAACCCCGAACTGCAGACAAGTCAAGACCCTAGTTAGTATGACAAGCATGCAGATTAGCTTCCTTGAAACAGTTTCTGACAGTTTGTGCAGTAATTCCTTGCGACATGGGGCCATGTCGTGCAGTAATTCTTCAGTGGTGCACACCCACAGTTTGTGCAGTAATTCCTTGCGACATGGGGCCATGTCGTGCAGTAATTCTTCAGTGGTGCACACCCACAGTTTGTGCAGTAATTCTTCAGTGGTGCACACCCACAGTTTCATCAGCTGCCCAGGTGGCTTGTCTCAGAGCATCCCGCAGGTGAAGAAGCCGGATGTGGAGGGGCTGTCGTGGTTACACGTGGTCTATGTTTATGAGGACAGTTGGACGTCCTGCCTTTTATTTTCCCCAGCACAAGGTGCACTTGTGTAATGATCATGCTGTTTAATCAGCTTCTTGATATAGCACACCTATCAGGGGGATAAATTATCTTGGCAAAGGAGAAATTCTGACTAAAAGGGATGTAAACATCTTTGTGCACAACATCGGAGAAAAATACGTTTTTGGTGTGTATTGAACATTTCTGGGATCTTTTATTTCAGCTCATGAAACATGGGACCAACACTTTACATGTTGCATTTATATTTTTGTTCAGTATACATATTACGAGCCAATAACTCTCCTGTATACTTTACCAAGCACCAGCACCAGGGCCTGTTCTGGATAGTTTAGAAAGTCCATGTCCTGTTGGGTGGGAAGTCAGTAAAAAACCCTGCCATTGGAATTACACAGCGTGGCCCTAAACGCCAGGCCTGAAACTCAGTGTCATGTATTCATGCATGCCAGGGGGAAGTATTTATTTGACAAATAACAAAAATGAAATGATAAAATAAATGTATATTTTGTCTCGCTCACAAGTGGCTGAATCTCACATGAGAAATCATCCGAGTGAGGGAAACAGCGCCCCTCTGTCTCACTCTGGGTAGCCCGTGTATCTACTCCTGTCTGGATGTATCTGATGCTGTCTGGACAGGGAAACAGCGCCCCTCTGTCTCAGTCAGGGTAGCCCGTGTATCTACTCCTGTCTGGATGTATCTGATGCTGTCTGGACAGGGAAACAGCGCCCCTCTGTCTCAGTCTGGGTAGCCTGTGTATCTACTCCTGTCTGGATGTATCTGATGCTGTCTGGACAGGGAAACAGCGCCCCCTCTGTCTCAGTATGGGTAGCCCGTGTATCTACTCCTGTCTGGATGTATCTGATGCTGTCTGGACCAAAAGAGTATAACACGTTGCCGCCGTAGCATTTGATTTATTGATGCCAGCAAGCAGTTGGCCTCCCTTGATTAAAAAATATATAAAATAATTAACCAATCAGCATTGAGCTGTGCTCAACTGTGGGTTGTCGTCCCCCCCCCACCCCCTTAGCAACATTGATTGGATTAAATCGTTTGTTTTCAGTGCATTAAACTAAGCATATATAAAGTTGAAGTCAGAAGTTTACATACACCTTAGCCAAATACATTTAAACTCAGTTTTTCACACGCACACTCTTTTTCAGTTCTGCCCACACATTTTTCGAGAGGATTGAGGTCAGGGCTTTGTGATGGCCACTCCAATACCTTGACTTGTTGTCCTTTTGCCACGACTTTGGATGTCTGCTTGGGGTCATTGTCCATTTGGAAGACCCATTTGCGACCAAGCTTTAACTTCCTGACTGATGTCTTGAGATTTTGCTTCAATATGTCCACATAATTTCCCTACCTTATGAAGCCATCTATTTTGTGAAGTGTACCAGTCCCTCCTGCAGCAAAACACCCCCACAACATGATGCTGCCACCCCCGTGCTTCACGGTTGGGATGGTTTTCTTCGGCTTGCAAGCCTCCCCATTTTCCTCCAAACATAACAATGGTCATTATGGCCAAACAGTTCTATTTTTGTTTCATCAGATCAGAGGACATTGCTCCAAAAAGTACAATCTTTGTCCCCATGTGCAGTTGCAAACCGTAGTCTGGCTTTTTTAATGGTGGTTTTGGAGCAGTGGCTTCTTCCTTGCTGAGCGGCTATTCAGGTTATGTCGATATAGGACTCGTTTTACTATGGATATAGATACTTTTGTACCGGTTTCCTCCAGCATCTTCACAAGGTCCTTTGCTGTTGTTCTGGGATTGATTTCCACTTTTCGCACCAAAGTACGTTCATCTCTAGGAGACAGAACACGTCTCCTTCCTGACCGGTATGACGGCTGCGTGGTCCCAAGGTGTTTTACTTGTTCATCTGTACAAACAATAGTACACGTGGTACCTTCAGGCATTTGGAAATTGCTCCCAAGGATGAACCAGACTTATGGAAGTCTACAATTCTTTTTCTGAGGTCTTGGCTGATTTATTTTGATTTTCCCCACGATGTCAAGCCAAGAGGCACTGAGTTTGAAGGTAGGCCTTGAAATACATCCACAGGTACACCTCCAATTGACTCAAATTATGTCAATTAGCCTATGAGAAACTTCTAAAGCGATGACATAATTTTCCGGAATTTTCCAAGCTGGTTAAAGGCACAGTCAACTTAGTGTATGTAAATTTCTGACCCACCTGAATTGTGATACAGTGAAATATTATAAGTGACATAATCTGTCTGTAAATAATTGTTGGAAAAAATGACTTGTGTCATGCACAAAGTAGGTGTCCTAACCGACTTGCCAAAACTATAGTTTGTTAACAAGAAATTTGTGGAGTGGTTGAAAAACGACTTTAAATGACTACAACCTAAGTGTAAGTAAACTTCCGACTTCAACTGCAGCCTCGTTGATCTGAGGATGTTTAAATGTTTAAGTTGAAGTGGTGTTGGAATAGTGCAGGCAGTGCTCCTGTTGTCTTTAAGCTCACTTGCAGTATCTCCGGGGTTCTAAATCAGTAGTTTAATGAACTGATGAAAACATTAACTTGCTTGACCATTGTGATATAACTTTGTTACATTTGTTACACACAATATTTGCTTTGTTGACTTCACCGGACAGATTTTGTAATGAAACAAACAGTATGTGTAGATTAATTTATTCCGCCACTGTGTGACTGTCTTTCTTTCTGTTGTCATGGCCTTACAATTTGCATAATTGGCCATGTGCATGTAATTGTGATGGACGCTGTAGGAGAGAGGAATAACGACATGGGAGAGACAAAAAGTGAGTAAAAAGCACAATTAAATATGTTTAGAACTACAAATGAACTTTCTTCTGTCCATTCCTATTTTTTAAATGTCACAATTCCAGCCCTCCTCCTTCACCCGTGCTAGGGACCAGCAAAAGTGACTGTCGGAGTTACTTAGTTTTTTTATTTTTATATATTTTTTTCTTAATTTACTATTATTATTTTTAAATTTAGTTAGTTTTCTTAATTTGGTTTGGTTTTTAACCTTATGGTCCACTTAGGAGCCTACAACAAGTCACAGTAAAACATGAACATTTTTAACCATAACATTTTTTGTATATTTGTTTTGTATTACAATCTAAATGGACCAAAAAGAGACAATAGAAAAAACTGTCAATGGCAATGTGAGAAAATTATGGTAACTAGTCTGGCCCTACGGTTAATTGTTTTTTCTTAAGCCAGGGCAGGATCAGCCAGCGGCTGCTTCCCGCATGCTCGATTCATAATTCTTCTGAGGTTTGTAATTTTCACTTTAGAATGTCAGACTTGCGTTTTACATTGAAAAATGTATCAAATCCTACAAAAATGTCCATTAATTATAATCCAAATAATTATTCACATTTCCTGTTGCTGCAGGATTATTTTCCTGCTATATCAAACTGGCTCAAATTAAGATCCTATATCTGTACACATATGGCTTTGATAATACTGGTATCAGGAATTGTTCCCACCCTGTATTGCAGCCGACCTGTTTCCAATATCAGCCAGCTAAATCTGCAATAATAAAACCGCAGAGGCAGAAGAATGTCAAAAGTAAAGTCGAATGTGAGCATGTGCCTCCTTTGTGGACATAGCTTTCCTCCCAGAAAGAAACTTCTGTCAGTTTGGATTTTGCAGGTATCTGTTCAATAGATTTCCCAGCAGTCAATTCTTCAGACGAGTGAGGTCCTTTCTTTGCTTGTGTCCCAAATGGTACCCTATTCCCTATATAATGCCACTACCTCTGATTCGGACAGGTTGGGTTAAATGTGGAAAATACATTTTGGATGACTGCATTCAGTTGTGCAACTCACTAGCTATCCTCTTTCCCTTTCCCTTCCTTTGACCAGAGCCCTATCTGCCCTTGTCATAACATGGTCATAACACTGTCATGACACTGTCATGACACATATATTTAGACCTTTTGTGACGTACAGTATATTGCATTATGTTATGACTGGTTATGACCTACATAAGAGTGTCAAAACCCACAAAACCTACCACACAAGGCAAACCATTCCATTACACCGTAGCCTACGATTATGTTATACAGTACCTTTGGAAAGTATTCTGACCCCTTGACTTTTTCCTCTTTTTGTTACGTTACAGCCTTATTATAAAATTGATTAAATAGTTTTTTCCCTTATCTACACACAATACCCAATAATGACAAAGCAAAAACAGGTTTTCAGAAAAACTGAAATGACTCACTTACATAAGTATTCAGACCCTTTACTCAGTACTTCGTTGAAGAACCTTTGTCAGCTATTACAGCCTTTAGCACCGAGCTAAAGGCTAGAGCTGGCGCTTATAAGAAATCCCGCTGCGCCCTCAAACGAACCATCAAACAGGCAACATGTCAATACAGTACTAAGATTGAATCTGACTACAACGGCTCTGACGCTCGTCAGATGTGGCAGGGCTTGAAAACAATTACAAAGGGAACCCCAGCAGAGAGCTGCACATTGACTCTGTACCGGTACCCCCTGTATATAAAGCCTCACTACTGTTATTTTACAGCTGCTCTTAAATTATTTTTTATATTTTAAATTTTTTACTTAACACTTATTTTTCTTAAAACTGCATTGTTGTTTAAGGGCTTGTAAGTCAGCATTTCACTGTTGTATTTTGCGCATGTGACAAATAATATTTGATTTGATTTGACACGTGCCTACCAGACGAGCTATAAATGCCTTTTATGCTCGCTTCGAGGCAAGCAACACTGAACCATAAAGGCCTGATTGGTGGAGTGCTGCAGAGATGGTTGTCCTTCTGGAAGGTTATCCCATCTCCACAGAGGAACAGATCTGGAGTTCTGTCAAAGTGACCATTAGGGTCTTGGTCACCTCCCTGACCAAGACCCTTGTCCCCCGAGAGTCTTGGTGGTTCGAAACGTCTTCCATTTAAGAATGATGGCGGCCACTGCTTTCTTGGGGAACGTCAATGCTGCATAAATGTTTTGGTACCCTTTCCCAGATCTGTGCATAACAGAAGCTCACTGTGACTCAACCGACACATGAAAATGTACTGCGGTCATGACTCATGACTGCCGGTGGGGCGGCAACAGCCCTACCCTGGACAACACCCTATCATTCTCTTTAAACATCAAATCAGTGACTTGCTCCAGCAGGTTCACGCTGTACACCATCCATAGAGTACAACCATTCCTCACACAGGAAACGGCGCAGAGCCCAATCTAGGCACTTGTCATCTCCCATCTAGACTACTGCAACTCTCTGTTGGCTAATCTCCTCATTTGTGCCATCAAACCCATGCAACTTATCCATAATGCCTCAGTCCGCCTGATGTTCAACCTTCCTAAATTCTCCCATTTCACCCCGCTCCTCTGCACACTCCACTGGCTTCAAGTCAAAGCTTGCATTATCTTCAAGACCCTGGTGCTGGCCTAAGGAGCAGCAAGGGCACTGCCCCTCCATACATTAAGGCTATGCTCAAACCCTACATCCCAACCAGAACACTCCGGTCCACCACTCTGGTCTCTTGGTCCTCCCACTCAGCCCAGTCAAAGCACTTCTCTGTCCTGGCACACCAATGGCAGAACATGCTTCCCCCTAAAGTCAGGACAGCAGAGTCCCTGACCATGCTCCAAAAAACACCCGAAACCCTCTTTGAACAGTATCTTAAATAAAACACCCCTGATATTATTTTTTATGGGTTTTTTTCCCTGACAAGAAGTTCCCTTTCATTTGAAAAGTTTGTTTCTGCAGCCTCCCTCAAGGTCTTCACCTCCACTCCTGGATGCAGTAGATGCAATACTTTCTCTGAAAAATACAAGTAAAGACAGAAATCAGAATAGAGTATGCTACAATGCAGTGACACCACTAAAGAAAGCTGAAAACTAAAACGTTATACCAAATATATTATGGCAATAGCAAACACTTTCACACATTATCAAATACATTACAATCCAGTTCTCAATGTTTTCATAGCATAGCTAAAGCTAGCTGTCAACTATTCATGTAGCTAGCTAGATAACAGTTAGCTACCATCTAGTTAGTGTTTTTTAGCTTACATTAGCTACCCTATTGCTAATTATGGCGTGCAAAACAATTAAATACACCCATGCATTGTTGACGCAACAGTACATCTGATTCACTCTATCTACACAGTGCAAATACAAACAAATTATAAAAGGGGCCTGTGTATTAAATTAAACAAAAACATGGACAGCTAACAACAACTAGCTAGCTATGGTAGGCTAGCTAGCTAACGTTAGTGGTAACATGCCACCGTTAGATAAACATTTCATAAAAAGTTACCTTCTAAAATACATACCATTAGCATGGTTCATATGTACTCATGTAATATACTAAAACTGGCAGAGAGGGCTGCCCGTGTTTCTAGCTCATGATTATTTCCTCATCAGGCATTGTTGAATGGGGATAAATACAGACTTTGTAATGAAGGTTTGGTTCCACTGACTTGAAATACTTGGTTTCTACCACTGAGGAAGTACAGTTCCCGCTCAGCCCAGTCAAAACTGTTCGCTGCTCTGGCCCCCCAATGGTGGAACAAACTCCCTCACGACGCCAGGACAGCGGAGTCAATCACCACCTTCCGGAGACACCTGAAACCCCACCTCTTTAAGGAATACCTAGGATAGGATAAAGTAATCCCTCTCACCCCCCTTAAAAGATTTAGATGCACTACTGTTCCACTGGATGTCATAAGGTGAATGCACCAATTTGTAAGTCGCTCTGGATAAGAGCGTCTGCTAAATGACTTAAATGTAAATGTAAATGTAAATGTTAAAAAGAAAATGTCACATCCAACTAAGGGCACATGCTGCCTTTTTTCCCAAAGAGGGATCCTACAGTAGTATGTATGCTAATGTTGTATTCAAAGGTCATTTGAATTGAATTATTATGAATTTTTGTTGCAGAAGTAGCTTTCTTTATACAAGCTCTTCATGCAGTATTCTTCAAGAATAAAATGTCAACACCAGTCTGAGAAGTTATTAATTATATGATAATGTTTTGGGACTTTTGTAGCACCCAAAGCATCAACTGTACTGACAGGCTATGAGGTCTGTGGGTGTCAATGTTGAAGAGACGTCAGTGGAAGCTGGCAGTGTATTTTCTCGCTTCGATTTGACTTGTGGAACACCTCAAGGATACTACCTCACTGGACTGTGAGCAAAAATCCAAGAACAAAATGTCAAGAATGTTAACAGCACAGTAAAGGACACGTATGTGCATTGTACAAACTGTAAATACACAATTGAACGTATTAATTCGATGTAGTAGCTGATGCTCAAACTGATCAGTCCATATGAATTCACTCAGTTACAGAACCATGCAAACAACATTTTCAGAATACTAACGGCTTGTTAGGGGAGAATAAGTGGCAACATGTGTTTGTGTGGTCACGCATTTTAATTGGTGAATTAAACATTGACTTGTGTTTGGACATGGCGCTGTTGTGAGAAAAGGAGAACTACTCTCTGCCTTTCCCTTTATTGACTTTTCATTGAACCGCTGAGAATGTAGGTAATTACAATGTGCCATTGAATCCTAACCTGATAGTTAGAGCAAAGTAATTTTCACAGTATGACATTCAATGATCTTAACCGTATTCTAGAGACTGCCAAAGTACCCATGCCCCCACCCCCCATCTCTCTCTCTTTGTTTGTGTCTCTTCATGTGTTTCCAGCACCACTGTCACCCCTCGCCATCACAGTGGCACGCAAAGTCAGCTGACAAGCCTTGCTGGCGGCCAACCCAAGCGAGGCTGAGAAGTTAAAGAGAGAAAAAAAGGGAGAAAATGGGATGAAAAATAAAAAGGACATTTTTGTGGCCACCAATTCTAAGATTCCCACCACGCTGTCAGGCTGCATTACCGTCATTCAGCCCCAGTTAAGGATGTGAAGTCACGGTATACTGCAGAGGCGCTGGGCACAGGCACAGCAAGACCTTAGGCGTAACTTCTGTCACCTCGTGTGCCCTGTACCGTGCCCCTATGGTGAATTCACAGCCAGAGAGTGTTATAGTGGAAGGGGATGCAACACTGAATCGTTTTGAATGATAGTGTGAATTAGTGGGTGGTCTCTTGTGGCATTTGCTTGTTGTTTCATATAATCATGAGTGAAGGTTTTGTTGTGTCGGTTCACACCATGAATTCTCACATCTTTCATATTTTCCCTTTTTATCCTGCATTTCTTTCTGGTTCAGGTATTGCAGTTTTATCCAACTCTACTGAACCATTATGGATTCCCTTTTGTGAGCGATTTACCTTGAAGCTGATTGTCATGGAAACTAAATATTCAGGGCTGTCAATTAGACCATATAGCTATTTCCAGCTCCGTTCAATTGGTTATAAGGTTAATAATGTTAATGAATTCAAAAATAAATACACAGCAATAATTATTTACCATTTCATGTCCTTAAGCGTTATATTTGCTGTTACAAAAATAGCAAACCTGCTCACTGGAGGTGAAATATGACACCAACCATTTTAGTGACAACATAAATCTAAATGACAACACTTTATAGTAAACAGGTACATGTCAGCTTGTATTTAATGCACAAAGCTCTGAGGTGATGCATTTATGTGTTACTCCAATGACTCCCTGTGACCTCGGCGTGATGTTGTGGCAGGTGATGGGAGTGTCGTGTGTCCCGGCAGGTACCAATGGGCTCATGTTATCTGTCACCTCAGCTGTGGGTCACGGTCCATTGAACAAACCAACCTGCACCACCACCTTCCTAACACCAAGCCATACCCAACACCGCTAAGTCTCCATAAAAAGGTTTCTGTGGTACTCTTGACATTTTAATAAAAGCCATAGTCAGGAGAAATGGTTGAGTTTCACCTAGCTGCTTTTACAGGACCATTTAAACATAAAACCTCAGCTGCATGCACACCAGGTCAATAAAATATGCAACACACACGCATGGGCCATTAAAAATGCTTTTTTTTTTTTTTAAGTCTGCTATAGTAAAATGTAGTGGTGGCTGCTTATCGCAGGCCGCATAGCATTTACTGTATTCCTCCATATAACACGTTTCGCAATCTTGTTGTAATTTGTATATTTTCATTACTGCTAATAATTGTAGCTTATTTCCGGAAGAGGCAGAGACGACTCGTTAAGTTGAAATACGGCTCAACCCTTTCATAGTAGAGTAGACAATGCAGTCTGAGGGTTTGTTTCCCAATCCACTTATCACCCAGGGCTCCAACCCGCTCATCAGGTTTCCTTTTTCCAGAAAGCTGTGTAAATAGATTAACTGGCTGTCTCCTCTCACGGCTCTATTCATCTTTTACTCATTTATGGGACAACGAGATTGTGATTTAAGCCAGTTCTCTTGTTCAACTACTACAGCAGCACATCTGGAATCACTTCTATTTACTTGCAAATCATTGTGTCAGTCACAGTATTAAGGTTTTTGAAAAATGAAGTGAAGAAAAGCTACCGCAAAATGATCATGTAAGAAGCATGTTTCTTCAATGAGGTAAATGTGTGTCACGGTCTTCCTCCTCTTCATCTGAAGAGGAGAGGCGAGAAGGATCGGAGGACCAATATGCGGCGTGGTTTGTGTTCATCTTGAATTTTAATAAAGAAAACACTGAACACTGAAACACACTATACAAAACCAATAAACGAAATAACGACCGTGAAGCTAATGAGAACTGTGTTGACACAAGCCATCAACATAGACAATCACCCACAAACAAACAGTGAAACCCAGGCTACCTAAGTATGATTCTCAATCAGAGACAACTAATGACACCTGCCTCTGATTGAGAACCATACTAGGCCGAAACATACAAATCCCCAAATCATAGAAAAACAAACAGACTGCCCACCCCAACTCACGCCCTGACCATACTCAAATATAAAACAAAGGTCAGAACGTGACAATGTGTTGATGTGTCATGCCCAAAGGAAGCACAAGGGCACGTGCAGCATCAGATAAAACAAATAAAAAAAGTCATTTAAAATATATATTCTTATTATTTTATATATATTTTTCTAGATATTCAATTAATTACTCAACTTCATTTTTAAGTCCATGTTTGATCACCATTATTTATAAAAAGATCTGTCAGCGGTATTTTGAGAGGGCACAATGACTGGACAAGTCAAAGACTATGCCGGTGATGGGCAGGACTCTCGAGAGGTATGTTTGTAAATTAATTTGATAAAGCTATGTAGGCTATTGATTCTTTCTTGATGAATAAATAAAACTGAATCATTTTGTTGTTTCTCTGTAATACTAGCCACCTAGCAATTTTATTAAGTTGGTTTTAGCATGAATGGCAAAAAGGACAGTCCAAAAGTAAATCATACGAAACCAGGTTTTGAAGTGTCTGTCCTATGAGATATAGGAAATATATATATAATACTGCATTTAACCCCTTTTTTGGGTGGGCACAAAACTACCTTCATACTTCCATTCGTTAAAAAAAAAAAAAACAGTACCAGACGAGTCCCGTGATACTTGTTGTGGAAGTAAATCAATACGGAAAAGACCTTCGTGTTTGTGAGAATCTCCCCTTTCCACAGTAGGGTCCTTTTTAAAATAATGGATGTATGACGCCCCTGTCTAGCGGTACCCTGGGACCTTGTCTTGTCAGTCTTTGAAGAGGCATGAGCGATCAGAGCCAGGTTAATAGTCAGGCATGCTGCTCCTCGAGCATTGATCCTTCTGTACCGGAGAGGTCATTAAAAATCACCTCCAAGCAACACTCTTAGTTATCTTGCTCACATGCATGAGTTCCTGATAGGGATATTTCACTTCAACTGATTTCTAATTTTGTAGAGGGAAGAGTCAACCTCCTCAGTGCTCAGAGTGCAGAAATTGTCTCCGTTCTTGCCATATCAAAGCCTCCTCCCAGGCAAATTCTGACCTACAATCAATACCAAGGGGAATTTATCCTGTCCTGTCATGGTTGGCCTGCTGTCGAGTCAGCCTCTCGGGTCACTCAGCGGGAAAATACTGTGACAAATCAATAGGGAGAGAAATCTTCTAAACAAAATGGTTGACAGAAACTCACTATAGGATTGTCTCCGTGGCAACAAAGATATCATATCCCTCCCATTGCTGTGGTGTGGGGTAATCAAACATGAACATTGACTGGTGTAAAGGGCACAGGTCCAGCACGGTGATGGCACTGTCATTGGTACATTCTTGGAGTGTTCCCCCTACAATCATTTCAGACGACAACAGGGTGTTCTGTTGATTATGGGCAATACATCACGTCCGCCATGCTATATCCTCAGAGATAGTCTCAGAGGTAACAGATGGTAAGCTGCTCTCCATCCAGCTGTTGGTACCGGCCAATTACAATAGTTAGTATCCTGTTGTGATGGAAACCTAATTTATCCTGCCAAGATTATCCTAAATTATCCGGTAAATTACAAATGTAAATGTAAATGTACAATAGTTAGTGGTCAGCCAAGATTTTAAATTATCCGGTTTGCTGGGCCTTTTGGTTTGCTGGGCGAACCCACACCAGTCCTACCGCCACACTCAATTTGTCGCAACATTACCGTGACAAAGCTCTCTCTCTCTGGATATAGAGTGGGCTAGCCTATCTAGACGGGCCAAATATACATGTTCAGTCATGGGACAATGTAATAACACTATAGAGTAGGCCTCCAGTAAATTAACGCCAAGTCTAACAGAGTTATCACAGGCCTTCCAGACCAGCTTCATCACCACTATGGGCCCGTCCCAAATGGTACCCTGTTCCCGAAACCCTGTTACTTGTGTGGTGCACTACTTTACTTTTGACCAGTGCCCTAGGGGCTATAGGGAATAGGGTGCCATTTGGGACTCAATCTGTCAGCACATTCCCATCAAGCTGCCGAGCCCACTGTTTAATCAAACACATGGGATGACTGTCCTCCGTCGTTAAAATGAAATGACGCTGGTGATGATTTGCTATTGAATGGTAGAGCACATTTAGAGGTGTCAGAATCTATAAGTAGGTTAGGCTACCACAGCTTTTTCTATGTATCTGACATTGTATATTTATGAGATGAATGAAGCTTAGCATGGAGCTAAGATTGAGATCGTGAACTGGTTTGTTCATTGTCCAGAAATCTTACATGTATTTGTACAGTACAAACTCCACAGATCCAGTGATGCGGACTGTGACTTTCAGGAGAGTTGGTGTCCCGTACGCCCGCCATTGTAAATTATATTGCAGGTGAGAAGTGGCGGTTATGGACCAATTATTTATCACGTTCTGTCTATATGGAAATTAGCAATGAGGCAGACACGTTGTCATGTAATTTGACATTGTCACACACCAGTTTTTCATAATTATTATCCACGACTAGGAAGACGACCAATTACATATTCTAAAAGGAGTAAAAAAAAAAAATGCTTATTTGCCTCAAGGACCATGTGCTTTATCAGATGTACAACAGAAGTTTAATTCACCTCGTTTTTCCCCCATTTTTTTATATTTTTACGCGCTGCCGTTGTGACTAGGGGGCAGTATTTTCATTTTTGGAGAAAAAAAACGTTCCCATAGTAAACGGGATATTTTGTCAGGACAAGATGCTAGAATATGCATATAATTGACAGCTTAGAATAGAAAACTCTAAAGTTTCCAAAACTGTAAAAATATTGTCTGTGAGTATAACAGAACTGATGTTGTAGGCGAAAGCCTGAGAAAAATCCAATCTGGAAGTGCCTCCTGTTTTGAAAGCGCTGCGTTAAAATGAGTCCCTATTGAGCAGTGAATGGGCTATCAACCAGATTACTCTTTCTCCATATTCCCCAAGGTGTCTACAGCATTGTGACATAGTTTTACGCATTTATGTTGAAGAATACCCGTAAGCGGCTACATTGCGCAAGTGGTCACCTGATACTCCCAGAGAGATTCTCATGTAAGATACAGAGGTAGCCATTACTCCAATCGGTCCTACTGAAAAACTAATTGTCCCTATGGATATATTATTGAATAGATATTAGAAAAACACCTTGAGGATTGATTATACACAACGTTTGCCATGTTTCTGTCGATATTATGGAGCTAATTTGGAATATTTTTAGCCATTTCGTGACTGCAATTTCCGGGCGATTTCTCAGCCAAAGGTGAAGAACAAAACGGAGCTATTTTTCCTACAAAAATAATATTTTTGGAAAAAAGGAACATTTGCTATCTAACTGGGAGTCTCGTGAGTGAAAACATCCGAAGCTCATCAAAGGTAAACGATTTAATTTGATTGCTTTTCTGATTTCCGTGACCAAGTTACCTGCTGCTAGCTGGACAAAATGCTATGTTAGGCTATCGATAAACTTACACAAATGCTTGTCTAGCTTTGGCTGTAAAGCATATTTTGAAAATCTGAGATGACAGGGTGATTAACAAAAGGCTAAGCTGTGTCTCAATATATTTAATTTGTGGTTTTCATGAATAGGAATATTTTCTAGGGATATTTGTCCGTTGCGTTATGCTAATTATTGTCAGGCGATGATTACGCTCCCGCATGCGGGATGGGGAGTCAGAGGTTTTAACTTCTTGCTCCTACCTTCTACTTTTTTGAACATTTTGTTAAAAATCGCGCAACATTTCAGCGCCCTGCTACTCATGCCAGGAATATAGTACGTTCATATGGTTAGAATGTGTGTATAGGAAACCCTCGGACGTTTTTAAAACTGGTTAAATCACGACTGTGGCTATTACATAACGTGCGTTACATCGGAAAGCGCAGGAAAACCTGATCACAGAAAATGGAAATAAATATCCTTGCACCACTTCCAGCAATTGTTAACAGTGAGCCGAATTAGATAAGACCGAGCATTCAACTCCCACAGCATCCCCATGCAGTCGAGTATCTTGTGAATTTAATCCTCTTTGATTCTTGGTTGAACCGAAAGAGGGGGCACGACGTACCTCCGGTCTCCGCCCAGATCATTCCGGAAGAGCTCTCTCCTGAAATTTTTTCCAAGAGGACAGCTAATGATATGTACATCGCCTATGGTTGATTTTTATCGCTTATTAACGTTTACTAATACCTAAAGTAGCATTACAAACGTATTTCGAAGTGTTTTGTGAAAGTTTATCGTCTACTTTTTGAATTTTAAAAAATGACGTTACGTTGTGAAATCGCTGTTTTTTTCGTTTATCACACAGTCTACATATAACGATATCTTGGCTTTATATGGCCCGATTTAATCGAAATAAAGACCCAATAGTGTTTATGGGACATCTAGGAGTGCCAACAAAGAAGATGGTGAAAGGTAATGACTGTTTTCTATTTTATTGTGCGGTTTGTGTAACGCCGAAATGCTAATTATTTTGTTTACGTCCCCTGCTGTGCTTTTCTGTTGTAGTGTATTGGTGCATGCTATCAGATAATAGCTTCTCATGCTGTCGCCGAAAAGCATTTTAAAAATCTGACTTGTTGCCTGGATTCACAACGAGTGTAGCTTTAATTTGATACCCTGCATGTGTATTTTAATGAACTTTTGAGTTTTAACTAATACTATTAGCATTTAGCGTAGCACATTTGCATTTCCAGAGCTCTAGTTGGGACGCAAGCGTCCCAGGTAGAGGTAAGAGGTTAAAGGCTTTTGGTGTACCTTAGATTTCACATTCATGTAAACATCCATTTACTTAAAACCAATGGAATTGTCTGAAATTTATGCGAAAATGTACAAACAAACTCTTGAAGATTTGTAAACCATTGAATAATGAGTTTCCAGCACCAGACATTGAGTGGGAAACTGTGGAGTAACATAAGTTGAGCATCTCGGAACCCTAATCACCAAACAATTCATTTCAACTTCATTCATAGAAAACCACATAAAAATTATATGAAATGTTTTTAGTACCCTCCCTTTTATGTACCTTCTGTTCACAGAAGGCCATCGGCTCATTTATGCATGTGATGTGGAATTGCATTTACATTACATTTAAGTCGCTCTTATCCAGAGCGACTTACAAATTGGTGCATTCACCTTATGACATCCAGTGGAACAGCCACTTTACAATAGTGCATCTAAATCTTTTAAGGGGGTGAGAGGGATTACTTTATCCTATCCTAGGTATTCCTTAAAGAGGTGGGGTTTCAGGTGTCTCCGGAAGGTGGTGATTGACTCCGCTGTCCTGGCGTCGTGAGGGAGTTTGTTCCACCATTGGGGGGCCAGAGCAGCGAACAGTTTTGACTGGGCTGAGCGGGAACTGTACTTCCTCAGTGGTAGGGAGGCGAGCAGGCCAGAGGTGGATGAACGCAGTGCCCTTGTTTGGGTGTAGGGCCTGATCAGAGCCTGGAGGTACTGAGGTGCCGTTCCCCTCACAGCTCCGTAGGCAAGCACCATGGTCTTGTAGCGGATGCGAGCTTCAACTGGAAGCCAGTGGAGAGAGCGGAGGAGCGGGGTGACGTGAGAGAACTTGGGAAGGTTGAACACCAGACGGGCTGCGGCGTTCTGGATGAGTTGTAGGGGTTTAATGGCACAGGCAGGGAGCCCAGCCAACAGCGAGTTGCAGTAATCCAGACGGGAGATGACAAGTGCCTGGATTAGGACCTGCGCCGCTTCCTGTGTGAGGCAGGGTCGTACTCTGCGGATGTTGTAGAGCATGAACCTACAGGAACGGCCTTGATGTTAGTTGAGAACGACAGGGTGTTGTCCAGGATCACGCCAAGGTTCTTAGCGCTCTGGGAGGAGGACACAATGGAGTTGTCAACCGTGATGGCGAGATCATGGAACGGGCAGTCCTTCCCCGGGAGGAAGAGCAGCTCCGTCTTGCCGAGGTTCAGCTTGAGGTGGTGATCCGTCATCCACACTGATATGTCTGCCAGACATGCAGAGATGCGATTCGCCACCTGGTCATCAGAAGGGGGAAAGGAGAAGATTAATTGATGTGTCGTCTGCATAGCAATGATAGGAGAGACCATGTGAGGTTATGACAATTGGCCTCAGGTTTATTGTTTTTGGAAAAAGATATCCAAAATGCTTGGAGTCGATGTATCTTGCTCTCCTGTTCTGTTGCTGTTGAATGACAAGGCAGCTACGCACAAAAAGGGTGTGGGTTGCAGGCCTAACCTTGTCTTAAGTGGATGCCCCCACAAACACTGGCTTGGCTCCAATTGGCTTGGCTCCAATGGGTCTTCACTGGCTTGGCTCCAATGGGTCTTCACTGGCTTGGTTCCAATGGGTCTTCACTGGCTTGGTTCCAATGGGTCTTCACTGGCTTGGTTCCAATGGGTCTTCACTGGCTTGGTTCCAATGGGTCTTCACTGGCTTGGTTCCAATGGGTCTTCACTGGCTTGATTCCAATGGGTCTTCACTGGCTTGGTTCCAATGGGTCTTCACTGGCTTGTTTCCAATGGGTCTTCACTGGCTTGTTTCCAATGGGTCTTCACTGGCTTGTTTCCAATGGGTCTTCACTGGCTTGTTTCCAATGGGTCTTCACTGGCTTGTTTCCAATGGGTCTTCACTGGCTTGTTTCCAATGGGTCTTCACTGGCTTGTTTCCAATGGGACTTCACTGGCAGGGTTCCAATGGATCTTCACTGGCAGGGTTCCAATGGATCTTCACTGGCATGGTTCTAATGGATCTTCTTGTTTTTAGATATTGTTATTTTGGAATTTTCCACTGCCTGGATGGTGCCAATGAAAGAACTATGAATGTGGTCAAATGCAGCTGAAAGCACAATATCTCTTGAAGTTTATGAATGTGGTCAAATGCAGCTGAACATATACAATCTATTGATATGACTATTGATAAGAGTCACTCGGGTGGGAGGGGTGAGTTTTATTTTGGGTTTATTTTCTAATTCATCGTGTTTATTGTTTAACTTGTAATGGTGGAATCAATTAGCGTAGCATTTATTGTTGCTCGGTAGGTGCATGCGCTATGAATGTACCTTATGTTATTGATAAGCATGTAATGATTATCATGTGATATGGATGGTACACTGACAAGGTATTTGTAATTGGTCCAATGCTGCTTATTCTGCCGAGTAATTGAATAAATAATAATAATAATAATAATAATAATAATAATAGTGGTGGTTGAGCATCTCTGAGGATGCATAATGTCTTTCTGAAGTGCAAATTAACGTTCTTTGTTTTCTTACACGGTTAGTGAACCAGTATCAAAAAGCTGCCTGGTACATGCATACACTTTGATTTGCCTCCTCATCTCTGGCTTCCTGCTGGGTGCTTTCTAGTGTAGTCATCTGTTCAATAACATCTGAGACTTTCATCAGGAAGACAATTAGGAAAGACCCGCAATAGCTTTAGTACAGGTCATGTACTTTAGAGACAGCCTTGCTGTAGTGAGAGTCTTGTTTCTACAGTTGCTGTGTAAATAGGAATATCGAATGCATTTTCTGCATAAACCATGGTTTCCTCTTGCCTCCAGGTTGTCGAGAGAGAGAGAGTGTGAGAGAGTGACATGCATAAAGTTGTCTGTTTTGGGTCTTTGACAATTCTGAATGGCAGTGAGTTCTCTTTAAAACATGTATTTTACAGAAGGCTGAATGGAAACAGTTAGCAGGTCAGTTAAGTAATTTAGGAAGTGTAGAAGTTGTTGCTTTCAGTGCAGTTATTCACTACAATAACATCTGCTAAATATGGTATATGTGACCAGTAAAATGTGATTGTATTTGATATGATGTGCTTGACAGCTCCTAAATAAAAGACATGCCCTAATGGTCAGCAGCTCACAGTCTTGGGAAACTAAAGTGCAACTTTGGAGTCTAGACTCTAGACTGCTCAAAGACAGTTTCAACTTTAATATGAGCTGACAGTGGAGGCTGCAGTAGCTTTGACATACCTTGTTCCAGGGGAAAATATATTGGATGAAATCATTTTTTTATGCAGCTGTGAACAAATTCAATCAATCCCGTCAATCTCTGAGAAACGAGTCAGCGACCGACCTCATATGCTGCCCCTGATTGAATGTATAGAATTTCTACACTTTAAAGTGATGTTCCCTTTGACACGTTCAATCAAATGCACTTGCATATAGAATGGAATTTGAGGGAGTGCTGTGAAGATGAAACTTGTGATAACAGCTGAGTGAAACATATGGTTAGTAATGAGCAGAAACATGGTTAGTAATGAACAGAAGCATATGGTTAGTAGTGAGCAGAAGCATATGGTTAGTAGTGAGCAGAAGCATATGGTTAGTAGTGAGCAGAAGCATATGGTTAGTAGTGAGCAGAAGCATATGGTTAGTAGTGAGCAGAAACATATGGTTAGTAGTGAGCAGAAGCATATGGTTAGTAGTGAGCAGAAGCATATGGTTAGTAATGAGCAGACGCATATGGTTAGTAATGAGCAGACGCATATGGTTAGTAATGAGCAGACGCATATGGTTAGTAATGAGCAGACGAATATGGTTAGTAATGAGCAGACGCATATGGTTAGTAATGAGCAGACGCATATGGTTAGTAGTGAGCAGAAACATATGGTTAGTAGTGAGCAGAAACATATGGTTAGTAATGAGCAGAAGCATATGCATATGGTTTGGTTAGTATGGTTAGTGAGCAGAAGCATATGGTTAGTAGTGAGCAGAAACATATGGTTAGTAATGAGCAGAAGCATATGGTTAGTAGTGAGCAGAAACATTTGGTTAGTAATGAGCAGAAGCATATGGTTAGTAATGAGCAGAAGCATATGGTTAGTAGTGAGCAGAAGCATATGGTTAGTAGTGAGCAGACGCATATGGTTAGTAATGAGCAGAAGCATATGGTTAGTAATGAGCAGACGCATATGGTTAGTAATGAGCAGACACATATGGTTAGTAATGAGCAGACACATATGGTTAGTAATGAGCAGAAACATATGGTTAGTAATTAGTAGAACATCAAATAATCATGTCCTTTCAATTGTCAAGGGCATGGTTGTTCCCTTTCTCCCTCTCTCCATCTCCCCCTCTCTAAGAGAACATTTGTTAGAGGACCGAGAGGGGGGCAGAGTTGTACGATAACAGAAACTGGCTTTATAATTCTTCACTAGCTTATACTGTATGCTCACCCAATGAATAAGTTAACATGCTACCATCCCACTGGGCACACCACGTCATTTCAACATGGAGAATTGGGTAATATTTGGTTGAGACGTTGATCAATTATCACCCACTCAAAAAGACAGCCAGAAGTTTGTTGAATTTCCAATGTGTTATCACTATGCTTTCAACAATCTAAAAGCTATATGTTATTACTGTGGTTTATGTAATAGCACAATCAAATGACCCGGATTGCAGTTAGTTGAGATAACTGGGCTCCTGAGTGGCGCAGTGGTCTAAAGACACTGCATCTCAGTGGTCTAAGACACTGCATCTCAGTGCAAGAGGTACCTGGTTCAAATCCAGGCTGCATCACATCTGGCTGTGATTGAGAGTTCCATAGGGTGCCGTGTAATTGGCCGGAGTAGGCCGTCATTGTAAATAATAATTTGTTCTGAACTGACTTGCCTCGGTAAATAAAGGTAAAAACAAAAAAATGTGGTACTCAGAGCTCAAGAATATCACTGTAACCTATAATTACACCTGCAACCCTGCACATGTGACTATTAAACTATCTGTTACGTTTCATATGGTATGTATTAATTTGGGGATGTCCATCATTCACTTCATGTGATATATTAAAGATTACAATTCGTATGATATGTTACGAACCAAGATGGCGCCGATAGAAATGGCAGCTTCGCCTCAAGTCCTTAGGAAACTGTGCAGTATTTTAATTAAAAAAATGTTTCTTACATTGTTAGCCCAAAAACCTTGTGTTATTACATACAGCCGGGAAGAACTGTTGGATATCAGAGAGACGTCAATTTACCAGCAATACAACCAGGAATACAACTTTCCCAAAGCGGATCCTTTGTCTGCACCTCCCAGGGCATTTGAACTGATTCCAGAAGCCAACCCAAAACAGCGCCGTCATGGGAGAGGGTGCCGGAGCGGTCTTCTAGTGAGGCTTCAGATGCTCGCACACCACCCAACACTTCTGAGTGTATTACTCGCTAATATCCAGTCCCTAGTTAACGAAGTCCACGAAATTAGGGCAAGAGTGGCTTTCCAAAGAGATATCCGGGAATGTAACATACTCTGTTTCACAGAGACATGGCTAGCTGGGGACATGCTGTTGGAGTCCGTACAACCAAAGGGCTTTTCAGACAGGAACAAACATCTCTCTGGTAAGAAGAAGGGCGGGGGTGTACGTTTCATGATTAACAACTCATGGTTTAATTGTAACAACATACAATAACTCAAGTCCTTTTGTTCACCTGACCTAGAATTCCTCACAATCAAATGCCGACCGTATTATCTCCCAAGAGAACTCTCCTCGGTTATCGTCACAGCCGTGTATATCCCCCCACAAGCAGATACCAAGATGGCCATCAAGAAACCATATATCCTGAGGCTGCATTTATTGTAGCTGGGAATTTTAACAAAGCTAATCTGATAACAAGCCTACCTAAATTCTATCAGCATGTCAATTGCAGTACTTGAGTGAGTAACACACTCGACCACCACTACTCTAACTTCGGCAATGCATACAAGGCCCTCCCCTGTACCTGGGTCTCAACCCGCCCTGTGCAACTGGGTTCTGGACTTCCTGACGGGCCGCCCCCAGGTGGTGAATGTAGGAAACAACATCTCCACTCCACTGATCCTCAACACTGGGGCCCCACAAGATGCGTTCTCAGCCCTCTCCTGTACTCCCTGTTCACCCACGACTGCATGGCCATGCACGCCTCCAGCTCAATCATCAAGTTTGCAGACGACACGACAGTGGTAGGCTTGATTACCAACAACGACAAGACAGCTTACAGGTGGTGGTGAGGGCCCTCGGAGTGGTGTGTCAGGAAAATAACCTCTCACTCAATGTCAGCAAAACAAAAGATGATCGACTTCAGGAAACAGCGACGGGAGCACCCCCCTATCCACATCGACTGGACAGCAGAGAAGGTGGAAAGTTAAGTTCCTCAGTGTACATATCACTGACAAACTGAAATGGTCCAGGCACACAGACAGTGTGGTGAAGGCGCAACAGCGCCTCTTCAACCACAGGAGGCTGAAGAAATTCAGCTTGTCACCTAAAACCCTCACTAACTTTTACAGGTGCGCAATTGAGAGCATCCTGTTGGGCTGTATCGCCGCCTGGTACGACAACTGCACCGCCCACAACTGCAGGGCTCTCCAGAGGGTGGTGTGGTCTGCACAATGCATCACCGGTGGCAAACTACCCTCCAAGACACCTACAACACCCGTCACAGGAAGGCAAGAAACCCAAGCCATTACCTGTTCACCCCGCTTCCATCCAGAATGCGAGGTCAGTACAGGTGCATCAAAGCGGGGACAAAGAGATAGAAGCTGTTTTTCAATCTCAAGGCCATCAGATTGTTAAACAGCCACCACTAACTACCACAGAGAGGCGGCTGCCTACCTACAAACTTAATATCATTGGCCACTTTAATAAATGGATCACTATTCACTTTAATAATGCCACTTTAATAATGTTTACATATCTCGCATTTCTCATATGTGTATACTGTATCCTTCATTATCTATTCTTTACTACCTATTGCATCTTAGCCGCTCTGTCACTGCTCATCCATGTATTTTATACTTATATATTGTCATCCCATTCCTTTACCAGATTGTGTGTATTAGGTTTTGTTGTGGAATTGTTAGATATTACCGGTTAGATACTGCTGTACTGTCGGATCTAGAAGCATAATCATTTCGCTACACTGTCAATAACATCTTAACTATGTGTATGTGAACAATAAAATGTGATTTGAATTGCAATCCGTACAATATATCATGAGAAGCAATTCATAGAATATGTTAAGAATTCGCAAAACGTATGATATGTCACGAATTCCAATTTGTTGTGGCAAGGTGGCTAACATTAATATTAGCTAGGTGGCTAAAGTTAGCTAGGCTAGGGATTAGGGGTTAAGGTTAGGTGAAGTTAGGGTTAGGGGACCTTTGGGGTTGCTACTCTACACCGGTTGTATTCGTCGCATGTGACAAAAACTTATTTTATTTTATTTTTAGACGTTTGCATTATAAGCATACCCAACCACCCTACTTTTGTTTTTGTTTTGAGTAACCTTCGGTCTAATGCAACCATACCAAACCTAACATATCACACTAATTTGAGTGTCCTGGATTTACATGAACTATGTTACATTTAGTATATGAGACCAACCTGCAACTATGGGTGGTGCATATTTGCATTTATATTGTGTACAGGTTCGCTTGGCGGGCTAAAGCAGGCATTATGTTTTCTTCATAGCTCTGTGTAAGCTGGTTTGTCAAACTATATACCTGACTCAACCCTGCAGTGTTTGACAGCGTCAGCAGTTAGGTAGCGATAAAGATATTTTGATTAGATTCAAACGCCTTTAAATAAGCTGATATTTCATATGTAGCCCAAACGTGTTAACAGGTTTTTCAAAATGAGGGGTTCTGATTGGTGTGTTTTCTTTATTAAATGTGTTTATTTCAGCGAGGCAATTTTAGCCTAATGACACGTACAAAGACTTAACAGTGTGCCAAACACTAACTATGGGATGTGGAAATGGATAAGTTCAACAGAGCAGTAATAATTATATTTTTCCAGAGAGGAACTCTGGCATTTTAGATTCTCTGTATCAGATCCAAACAAGTACATAGGGACAAACACAGGACACTGAGCAGAAGGAAGACAATAAAGACATGAAGAGACTGAAGACACTGAAGACACTGAAGAGAAGAAAAAGATACTGAAGACACTGAAAAGACTGAAGAGAATGAAGAGACTGAGACTGAAGAGAATGAAGAGACTGAGACTGAAGAGAATGAAGAGACTGAGACTGAAGAGAATGAAGAGACTGAGACTGAAGAGAATGAAGAGACTGAGACTGAAGAGAATGAAGAGACTGAGACTGAAGAGAATGAAGAGACTGAGACTGAAGAGAATGAAGAGACTGAGACTGAAGAGACTGAAGAGACTGAGACTGAAGAGACTGAGACTGAAGAGACTGAAGAGACTGAGACTGAAGAGACTGAAGAGACTAAAGAGACTGAAGAGACTGAAGAGAATGAAGAGACTGAAGAGAATGAAGAGACTGAAGAGAATGAAGAGACTGAGACGGAAGAGAATGCCAAAGTTAATTACCATTTGTTTAAAACATGAGAATGTGCTTGTTATACACATTCCCAGCAAACATGCCCAATTTGGCACGATGTGGGCCCATTGCGAGCTAAAATATTGGCCCCATGTAAGGTGCCCACAATGTGCCAATGTGGCAGAAATGTAGTTATTCATTTTTACAATGTATCTTGATAGATAAATTGTATTACTATCAAGCCTTAAAGATATTTAGTGAATCTGTTACATTGTATCAGAAAGACAACAGAGTTTTTGCTATCATACATATATTTTTATAAAATAAGTTTCTCATGTCACAGACACTTATTTAAGATAAAGAAAATTTGGCATCAAACAGAACACTTGGAATGTGGAATGACACTCAATAACAGTAGCATAACTGTATGCAAACCACACCCAGAAATATTCTAATAAGCATCCGCCTCTACATTATGCAATAGCTGGGGTTGTCGTGGGCTGGCCCGTGTTGGGCTGGTCCATTTTGAGCTGATGTGGGCTGGCCCGTGTTGGGCTGGTCCATTTTGGGCTGGTGTGGGCTGGCCCGTGTTGGGCTGGTGTCGGCTGGTCCATTTTGGGCTGGTGTGGGCTGGCCCGTGTTGGACTTGGCGTGGGCTGGTCCATGTTGGGCTGGTGTCGGCTGATCCATTTTGGGCTGGTGTGGGCTGGCCCGTTTTGGGTTTGGCGTGGGCTGTCCCGTTTTGGGCTTGGTGTGGACCGGCCCGTTTTGGGCTTGGCGTGGGCTGGTCCATGTTGGGCTGGTGTCGGCTGGTCCATGTTGGGCTGGTGTCGGCTTGGTGTGGGCTAGCCTGTATTGATAATAGGCATTATTCCCATAGCTGGGCATCTAGTCCCCTCAGACAGACACCCCGGCAGTGTTGTTTAGAGACAGTTAAGCCCGGGCTGGGAATACAAAGCGGTGTTGTTCGTGGATCTCGAAACCCAATGATATGAATCTAATCATATCTTTTGGACAGCTCTTAAAGTTTTGTTCTGTGTCTCTGCCAACGGACAGGCAATAAGACCAGGAACAGAAGAGACGGGAAAATTGGCTTTCCACTTGTTATTGTATTTACTGCAGTTGTGTGTGTGTGTGTGTGTGTGTGTGTGTGTGTGTGTGTGTGTGTGTGTGTGTGTGTGTGTGTGTGTGTGTGTGTGTGTGTGTGTGTGTGTGTGTGTGTGTGTGTGTTGCATGCATGTGCGTGTGTGTACTTCTGTGCCAGTGCGTATATGCGTGTGTGTTTGTGTATTTTTCCTCTCGGACAGTTTGCAGGTCATATAACTGAGCAAACAAGGTTTTCGATTCAGTCTTTTTGCACTTCTATACTCTTCTACAAACCAGTCTGAATTTATTTTTGTTGTTAGATTTTTGTTCAGTGTAGTCTGAATAGGACACAGTACACTATCTCAGGGTGCTACATGAGAAGAAAACACAGGATGTTATTCATTGATATGTATGTATGCCATACACACCAATAAAAACAAAACCATGCAGTCAATTCAGAATTCCCCAGAATTAATTATGCCAACGTCCTAGATTTGAATCAAAAACACATGACTGAGTAGCAAATGACCCAACAACAAAAAAATCTCTGGCAAGAACGCAAAAATAAAATATTTACCCATGAGTTTTCTGTTGAAATGTGAGCCATAGGCCTACTTTAGTGGCTTGGCAAATCTGAAAACATTTCCCGTCTGTGAGTTGTGGTCTTCCTTGATACACATTTTAGGATTAGCATAGATGAAGGATTGTATTTTTCCAGTCTAGTAATATTCTTGGCGTGCTTCAAGGACCAGGTTTTTGAGCTCTGTCAAGTGCTGTTAAGCAGCAGGGATTTACATAGTTGAAATATAAAATACAAAAAAACCCACAAAGATGTTTTTTTTTTACAGGCTAAGCCATAGTTGTACAGCACCCCTGGAACAAATTAGAGTTAAGTGACCTGCTCAAGGGCACTTCAGATTTCTCACCTTGTGTATTCGAACCAGTGATGCTCTAACCGTTAGGCTACCTGCCGGTATATTTACACTGTCATGCAGAACCACTCAATACCCCAGCTGTTATTGTGAGCTGGCTAATTGATAGTTGCACACAATTCTCCTCTCCTTTCAGTGAACTAGCCTACTCTGATCCTTTTCAACTTTCCTTTTGCTAAAAGTTTGATGAGGGACTTAAACATTTATTTGGTTTGTTTAGAAATATAAAATATAAAATAAATGAAATCAATGCAAAACCTTACAAGTATCTCCAGATTAAAAGGGTCATACTGTTATGCAAAACATGAATCTTTATTTTTGCTATCCCAGCCCCAACACCAGTCACATGTTTATCAGCTATTTATACAGCACCAACCACGTGCGTGCTGAACACTTTGCCAATGTGTTGCCAGTGCTGCTCTAGAAATATCTTCCTTTTATTACAGGATCAAGTGAGTTTAATCCATGAGTCCTTTTCCCCCCTACAGCAGCTGACTAATCTTCAGATGAAAGAACAGGATCCGTATCAGTAACACTGAAGTGTTAACAGACACCACAAACAATAATTATACGCTTAGCTTAAAGTCAACTTTCCATTCCTGGTTTATGAGGCTGTAGAAACTCACTAAGCACTTGTTTTGGAGGCTGAGAAAGGAGTTAATTCTCACCGAGCAGGTCATCAGGCTAATTCGTTACACACACGCACACACACACACACACACACACACACACACACACACACACACACACACACACACACACACACACACACACACACACACACACACACACACACACACACACACACACACACTTGGAAACAAACTAACCATGGCAAGCAATGCATATTACACCATCACAAGCAGTAGGTAAAACTACATTCAGTTTTCCCTCTCTTACAGTCTGAACTTTTGATTTTGTTGAGTATAATAAAAGGTTTTTAATACCACCTTGAAGTCAGATGAGTGGGCTCCTCTCTCTCCAGGAGGAAGAAGTGGTTTCCTCTCTCTGGAGCTGCTGATTGGCCAGGATCAGGCACGTCCTGTGAGGTCATGGGGACCAAATATTAAAGGAAGGAAGGAAGTGGAGCTTCATCACTTCCTGTCATTACAAAGGTCTTACGTGCGGTGACACACAACCCATCTGTCGTCGCTCTATAGAAGGAATGTCCTCTCTGTCCCAGAGCACCTTTACTGTCTAATTGAACTGTAATCTAACAATTCCTCTGTGTACAGGAGGAAGCCAGAAAGCATACATTAATTTAAAAAGAGTTTCCATAATAACACTCAGCAGTATCAAAATAGCCTGCAATGAAATTACAATCAATTTTGTCCACCCATAAGCTACATATAAAGGGACTTCCATAAGAAGGCATGGGAACCAAAGGAGAGTGTTATAGGATGCTGTAATGTGATGACCCGTCACACAGACATACCCTCGCTGTCTCCTTAACTTCAGAACCCTGTGTTTGGCACCGCACAGCGTGGGAGTGAAGCTTCAGAATTACAGAGTGAGAAGAGTGAGCAGAGTGAGCGTGCTCCACAGCGACTGCTGTGACTTTGACCTCCGAGGAGGTCATTCATTTCAACACATCTGACCTGACTGATGATCGCCGCAGGCCCGGGCTGTTGCGAGAACCTCTGCTCTAAAGGCCTGGAGTAAAAAATGGAATAGAGCTTTATGAACCATTCTTTAATGTGAGTTTTGGGGGACAATGTATTTTATTTGGAGTAGATTGAAGTGGAACTTTATGAAGGCATGGGTTTTACTGGATGTGTCACTTCTGATGCTGTGACTGAAATAGTATGCTGTTATCTATTAGAGTTAGAGGTGCCTCAGAGTTAGTATGGGATCAGATATTTTAACTCATTATATCATCCCCCCTGGCATCTCGGTGCTGTATGTAACACTGTGATGCCTTCATTTTAACAATGGGAAACATTGGGTTTGCAAATCTGTTGGCCTTCCACTTAAGACTGTGTGTCTGGACATTTCCACAGTAACTACTGTAAGTCTCCATACATTTCACGCATCTGTAGTAAAAGGGAACCAGGAAAGAGTGACCAGCCCAGGTTGGGGTGAGGAGAGGGACGGAAGTAACACTGTTGCATGTGGTTGTTTTAGATGTAGAATGTTTGGACAAGCTGACTCAAAATAACTGCACATAGGGCTGTTGCAGTGACCGTATTACCACCACACTGGTGGTCACGAGTCAAGGAAGCAGTCAAATTCCACATGACTGTTGAGTCAAGGTAAATGGTAACTGTAGGGAAAACACTAGATCACTGCTACTCGTCTTTTCGAGATGCCTACAAGGCCCTCCCCCGCCCTCCCTTCGGCAAATCTGATCACGACTCCATCTTGCTCCTCCCTTCCTAAAGACAGAAAGTCAAACAGGAAGTACCCGTGCAAAGGTCTATTCAACGCTGGTCTGACCAATCAAAATCCATGCTTCAAGATTGTTCTGATCAACCGGACTGGGATATGTTCTGGGCAGCCTCTGAGAATAACATTGACGCTTACATGGACACGGTGACTGAGTTCTTCAGGAAGTGTATAGCAGATGTTGTTCCAACTGTGACTATTAAAAACTACCCAAACCAGAAACCGTGGATAGATGGCAGCATTCGCGCAAAACTGAAAGCGCACAATTGCATTTAGCCATGGCAAGGTGACTGGGAATATGGTTGAATACAAACAGTGTAGTTATTCCCTCCGTAAGACAATCTAACAGGAAAAAATTATTATGCGGCAGGGTCTACAGACAATCACAGATTACAAAGGGAAAACCAGCAACATCGCGGACACCGAACTCTTGCTCCCGGACAAGCTAAACACCTTCTTCACCTGCTTTGAGGATAACACGGTGCCACCGATGCGGCCCGCTGCCAAGGACTGTGGGCTCTCGTTCTCCGTGGCCGATGTGAATAAGACATTTAAGCGTGTTAACCCTTGAAAGGCTACAGGCCCAGGCGGCATCCCTAGCAGCGTCCTCAGAACATGCACAGACCAGCTGGCTGGAGTGTTTACGGACATATTCAATATCTCCCTATCCCAGTCTGCTGTCCACACTTGCTTCAAGATGTCCACCATTGTTCCTGTACCCAAGAAAGCAAAGGTAACTGAACTAAATGACTATTGCCCCGTAGCACTCACTTCTGTCACTTCAATTTGCTTACCGCCCCAACAAATCCACAGACGATGCAATCACCATTGCACTGCACACTGCCCTATCCCATCTGGACAAGAGGAATACCTACGTCAGAATGTGGTTCATTGTCTACAACTCAGCCTTTAACACCATAGTACCCTCCAAGTTCATCATTAATCTTGGGGCCCTGGGTCTGAACCCTGCCCTGTGCAATTGGGTCCTGGACTATCTGATGGATTGTCCCCAGGTGGTGAAGGTAGGAAACAACACCCCAACTGTACTGATCCTCAACACAGGGGCCCCACAAGGGTGCGTGCTCAGCCCCCTCCTGTTCACCCACGACTGCGTGGCCACGCACGCCTTCAACTCAATCATCAGGTTTGCAGACGACGCAACAGTAGTAGGCCAGATTACCAACAATGGCGAGACAGCCTACAGGGAGGAGGTGAGAGCCCTGGCAGAGTGGGACCAGGAAAATAACCTCTCTCTCAACGTCAACAAAACAAAGGAGCTGATCGTGGACTTCAGGAAACAGCAGAGGGAGCATGCCCCTATTCACATTTAGAGCCTAACTGGCATACATAAGCAGTGTGTGAGTTTCAAGTTTGGGGAAGATCATTTTCACCATAAGAATTCACCTTTATAATAAAAGTATTACATGCAAAATCACATTTTCGGTCACTTTTGATAATGGTGTTTTCTATTAATGGAAGCCTACAGCCATTTGTCATAGCCATATCAGGACCTAACATAAGAACAACTCAGAGTTTGCTATTCTGTTCTTCTGAAATAGACTAGATTTTCATCCTATCGTTCTTCTTTAGACCTATCTAAAATAAATAATGGATTTATTGTGAAGGTGCAGGCTACATTACATGGATTTATTTTACTTTTTAAAATGCAGATGTTCCAAAGGTCTGCATCATTGGCTTGTAGGAGTCCAGGAGATGCTAAATGTGTTTATGTTCATTCACAGTCAATTTCCAAGAGACCGACAATTTATTTGCTTGACAATCACTGGCTAATGAAATGTTGTGACTGCCACAGCCCTAACTGCACACAACTGTTGTCATTTGAAGTGATATGCACAGTTACGAAATCCTTTTATAGTTAATCCATGTTGCTATACTAATGAATAAGTTATTTTAACTAAATAAGAAATCATGGCTCGCTGAAAGCTTACTGGCTTGTTAGTTAATTTTAATGGTACCTCCCTCTATCTTACAGTAATACATTTTAATCATACTCTTTAATCCATCTCAGTGCATAGTGCAGCAACAGGAACAGACAGCGAATGCCAAAAGATCACTGAGCATACACCAATCCCCTCTTCCTTCACTGTAGAGGAAGGGTTGTACAGTAGCATGGAACAGAACAATACAGTACAGCGCTACTGTAGGTTCGGCCCTAATTTATGTGCTTCCTGTCACCTGGTCCAGACACATGAGGAAAGCACAAAGAACAGTGACCAAGGACTACTCAGCCCTTCCGCCTCTGAGGGGACAAATGTATCTCTTTGTTATGGTATCCAGAGGACTGTCTATTGTGATAGAACAATGCTACAGTTCCATGTTTGGTCTCTATCTGAAACTTGCTCACTGGGGATAACTCTGATCCTGACTATATGGATGTAGGATATCTGTGGTTACTTGTATCTGTACAAGATAACTCTGAATTAATCTATACAAAGGGATTTTATTGTCTTCTCAGGAAATCTGTCTTATTTACATTGGTCTCATCCCCCACACACCCCTGTGACACCCTTTGGAGAATGAGCCTGGGAGTGTTTAGGTTACTGTAAACTTGGTATCGTTTGATTGGTCAATGGTGGTTGGTTTAGGGTTGGAAGGTTACACCTTCAGATGTTATAAATAGAAGGAAATTATTTTGTTATCCTAGCTTATCCTCGATCCAGTCCATGGAGGAAGGTTGTATGTTATCTATCTTATCCTGTATCTAGTCTGGGAGGAAGGTTGTATGTTATCTCTTTTATTCTGTATCTAGTCCATGGAGGAAGGTTGTATGTTATCTCTCTTATCCTGTATCTAGTCCATGGAGGAAGGTTGTATGTTATCTCTCTTATCCTGTATCTAGTCCATGGAGGAAGGTTGTATGTTATCTCTTTTATTCTGTATCTAGTCCATGGAGGAAGGTTGTATGTTATCTCTCTTATCCTGTATCTAGTCCATGGAAGAGGGTTGTATGTTATCTCTCTTATCCTGTATCTAGTCCACGGAGGAAGGTTGTATGATCAATTCACATTTCCTAGACTTCTAGGCCTCTGACCTAGTAGGCATATATTTGATCATACTTTGTCTTGTAAGTGAACCTTAGGATCTACATGCTTGAAATAATGCCTTGTAATGCTTGTAAATAAGGATCGGACCCTTTTTTTTAAATGACATACCCAAATCTAACTGCCTGTAGCTCAGGACCTGAAGCAAGGATATACATATTTTTGATACCATTTTAAAGGAAACACTTTGAAGTTTGTGGAAATGTGAAACTAATGTAGGAGATTATAACACATTAGATCTGGTAAAAGATAATACAACCAGAAACAGAAACATCAGGGGTTCAAACTTTAGAACCCAGTTCCTACATTTGAATATAAAAATTATCTCTGGGACCCTCAAGATGACAAATCAGAGCAAGATTACTGAATGTAAGTAGATTATTTACCTTCAGAGGGGAATGTATCGAACCAAGTGCTGTGATAAAAGTTATTTTTGTGCACTCTCCTCAAACAATAACATGGTATTGTTACACTGTATTAGCTTCTGTAAATTGGACAGTGCAGTTAGATTAACAAGAATTGAAGCTTTCTGCACATATAAGACATGCCTATGTCATGACAAGTTGGATGTTACTTACAACATCATTCTAGTCATATTAGCATGTTAGCAACAACCGTCCCGGTACAGGGACACCAATCCCGTGTTGGTTAATGCTTTGCAACTTCAGATTTATAACAAAGTAATTCAATACACTAATATTTAGAATTCCATTCTCAGACATTTCTTCATTACCTATTACTGTAACTCAACTATAGTGTTCTATTACTGTAACTCAACTATAGTGTTTTATTACTGTAACTCAACCAGTGTTCTATTACTGTAACTCAACTATAGTGTTCTATTACTGTAACTCAACTATAGTGTTATATTACTGTAACTCAACTATAGTGTTTTATTACTGTAACTCAACCAGTGTTCTATTACTGTAACTCAACTATAGTGTTCTATCACTGTAACTCAACTATAGTGTTCTATTACTGTAACCCAACTATAGTGTTTTATTACTGTAACTCAACCAGTGTTCTATTACTGTAACTCAACTATAGTGTTCTATCACTGTAACTCAACTATAGTGTTCTATTACTGTAACCCAACTATAGTGTTTTATTACTGTAACTCAACCAGTGTTCTATTACTGTAACTCAACTATAGTGTTCTATCACTGTAACTCAACTATAGTGTTCTATTACTGTAACCCAACTATAGTGTTTTATTACTGTAACTCAACCAGTGTTCTATTACTGTAACTCAACCAGTGTTCTATTACTGTAACTCAACTATAGTGTTCTATCACTGTAACTCAACTATAGTGTTCTATTACTGTAACCCAACTATAGTGTTTTATTACTGTAACTCAACCAGTGTTTTATTACTGTAACTCAACCATAGTGTTCTATTACTGTAACTCAACTATAGTGTTATATTACTGTAACTCAACTATAGTGTTATATTACTGTAACTCAACTATAGTGTTCTATCACTGTAACTCAACCATAGTGTTCTATTACTGTAACTCAACTATAGTGTTCTATTACTGTAACTCAACTATAGTGTTCTATTACTGTAACTCAACTATAGTGTTCTATTACTGTAACTCAACTATAGTGTTTTATTACTGTAACTCAACCAGTGTTCTATCACTGTAACTCAACTATAGTGTTTTATTACTGTAACTCAACTATAGTGTTTTATTACTATGTAATGGTTTTCATATGGTGATGGTGAAGGAGAGTCGGACCAAACTGCAGCGTGTAGATTGCGATCCATGTTTGATGAAACAAACGTAAACACGAATAAACACAAAACACTACAAAACAATAAACGTAATGAAAACCGAAACAGCCTATACTTGTCAACTAAATACAGCGACAGGAACAAAGACACTAAGGACAATCACCCACGACAAACTCAAAGAATATGGCTGCCTAAATATAGTTCCCAATCAGAGACAACGATAAGCACCTGCCTCTGATTGAGAACCACTCCAGACAGCCATAGACTTTGCTAGATAACCCCACTAGCTACAATCCCAAATACATACACACCAAAACAAAACACACCACAATACAAAAACTCCATGCCACACCCTGGCCTGACCCAATACATGAAGAAAAACACAAAATACTTAGACCAGGGCGTGACATACTGTAACTCAACTATAGTGTTTTATTACTGTAACTCAACTATAGTGTTCTATTACTGTAACTCAACTATAGTGTTCTATTACTGTAACTCAACTATAGTGTTCTATTACTGTAACCCAACTATAGTGTTCTTGTATATTGCTATTTATCTTATGGAGTCAGATAATTCATTTAATGGGGTAATTGCTTAGTCTTATTACGAGTCACATGTGATGCATATATAATATACTATATGTACACATATCACATATTACTGCCCATTGAAGTAAATGTTTACCCCGTTTGACATATCATTGTGGATTATATTGATAACTTTGGAGGTATACTTAACGGTGGCATGCGACTTCGGACTCAATTTTATTTTATTCCGTTAGATTCCCTGATATATAACAAATATGTAGCCTACGCAATGGATAAGGTGCAGGCTACAGACCTTTTTGAGTAAATGGAATCTCGTATGCATGAGTTCCCTCACACGGCTGTTTTTCAGTTTTTTCCACAAGTTGTCATTTAGAAGTAGAAATGGCTTAACGACAGTCCCTGCCTGAAACAGACCTGTTTGCGTCGTAGATCCTCTGAAGAGTATCTTCCAGCAACATCACTACATCTCCAACATCACAAGATGGCTGCCAAAAAGCATGTCAGAGTGCTGCGAAAAGAGCACTGGGAGCTCATCCCCTGGGCATTCCATTGCCAGAGAGTCACTGTGTTCAACAACCAGCCGCACGCTCCATTAGTAGCATTGTCTAGGCCCTGGCCTGCCTCTTGTTGTTCGGGCTGTCGTCATGTTGTCACAGATAGAGAGCCCCTGTAGCTATGGTACATATAAGTCCCATTGCCTTGCAGTCTTGTGGTCATTGATTGACTTGATGAACAGGGTCTTGGTAATGGAATGTTGAGCCTCTGGGCAGGCTTCAATGATCTGTTCTGAGTGTTTTCCCAGTCACTTCAAGCTTCAAGTGGATAGAAGCGTCTTTATGGGTCAAAAGGTACATTACCTAAAGCACATTTTGGAAGACTTGAGACAAAAGCCTTATACTGGAAGAAAATGTACTTATTGAGTAAAGCCATTCAGATAGCATGTAATACATGCTTTTCTTCATGTACTGAAACTATCTGGTCACCACTCAAGTATTTTAACTGTTCAATTTGATACAGTTTAGGCGTGACTGATGTCATTGTTTAAGGGGTGTGGTGTTTGGTGGCTCTCACACCATCCGGTGGTTTCAACGTAGGTTAGTGTTTTTCGTCATGAATCTTGTTCTGGAGGCAGAGCCGTGGAGTGGTCACTAGCTAGCACAGCCACAAAGTCATAAAATCATTCAACCTAACCTTAAATGATTGTTTTCTTGAATTTTTTACAATTATAGCCAATTTTGACTTTGCAGCTGGCCCATGTGGCGGAAATCAATCAGTTCTACCTCCAGGACAAGATCCATCCCGATAAATGTCAACCTGCGGTTTCTACTGTTGACATTGTGGGTAGAGCACATGGTTCAAGATGTCTACACTGAAAACACAACCAGATGCTCCGCCACTGATAGACAGAGGTTGCATGTCAGAGTTCAAGTCATGTAAGGAGGAGGTCATATTGAGAGTGCAGTCTCTGCTGACCTCAGGTTTCTTTAGAGACAGTCAAGCTCAGTTGTGAAAGGGGTATATAGGCTCTTCTGATTACACCCAGTTGGTATAGTTTCCTTTGGGTTGTTGTCCCTTCTGTGTGCCACCAGCCAGCCAGGGTTCATACTCATACCCCATCTATAATAGATTCTACATAGTTTCAACGTCAGGTATAATACAAATGCAGTACATTCTCCGGAACGTTCTCTGTACCCCTGCACATTGACTCGGTACCGGTAACCCCTGTATATAGCCTTATTTTTGCGCTTTTATTTTTTTTAAACTTAAGAAACTATTTACTAAATAAACTAAACTCTTAATTTTTCTTAAAACTGTGTTGTTGGTTAAGAGCTTGTCAGGAAGCATTTCACAGTAAGGTGTTGTATTCGGCACGTGACAAATAACATTTGATTTGATTGAGGAGAGAGGGTCCCCTAGAGGAAGTACGTCATTTATTACAGCCTCCTGTGTGGTGGGCTTACAGGAAATAAGTGCTCTCACTCACTCACTCACTCACTCACTCACTCACTCACTCACTCACTCACTCACTCACTCACTCACTCACTCACTCACTCACTCACTCACTCACTCACTCACTCACTCACTCACTCACAGACACAGTACTGTAGGTCGTGCTATTGCCACTGGGTATCCCTGCCCTATATTGTTGAGAAGATAGACCAATACACACTCTCTGGGGGTTGGCAGGTTATGGTTTTACATACCCTGCTTCTTTAGGCAGTGCCAACCACGGTAGGTCAGTGGTGCTACCACTATTGGCAACAAACAGAGGCCATTAAAAAGCTAGACAGGGATAGTATCAATTGGCATTAACAACTTCCAGACAAGGCAGCAGAGACTGGAAGATGGAATACCAGACACTGGGTGCCAACCAGGAGAGGTGTTGGCATGGTTCCCAACTGGAGGGCCACTATAGAGAGAAAGAGAGAGAGAGCAGAGGACCAGATGGGTCCAGAGATAGGACAGAGCCTGGAGGTTGGAGCACAGCGTAGCCTGAGGACCCAGCATATGGAGAGATGAGAGAAGAGGGACAGAGCAAAGCTACACACACACCCTGGAGGAGATGTGGACATTGGACAGAAGTGGACAGACAACTGACATTACCCACGGCTCACTGTTTATGTCTCATAGATAAGTGTTTATTGGAAAATCTTACTAGCAATGGCTCTGAACTCTGGAGACCCACTGTCACACCCTGACCTTAGATATCTCTGTTTTCTATATATTTTGGTTAGGTCAGGGTGTGACTAGGGTGGGTACTCTAGGGTTTTGTATCATCTAGGGTTTTTGTATGTCTATGTTGGCGTGATATGGTTCCCAATCAGAGACAGCTGTTTGTCGTTGTCTCTGATTGGGGATCATATTTAGTTAGCCATTTCCTCATTTGTGGTTGTGGGATCTTGTTTACGGTTAGTTGCCTGTGTGCACCAGTAGCTGCACGTTTCGTTTGTGCTTGTTTGTTTTTGTTTTGCTGAGTTTCGATTTATTAAAAATATGTGGAAATCTACTCACGCTGCGCCTTGGTCTACTCATTACGGCGATCGTGACACCCACTGTATCGTAGGAACTTAGTGAAGTGTCTCCATCACACATCCTTTTTATAAAGTGATGCATGTGCAATCCACTTCAAATTAATGTTTAACATTTGGGTTTCAAGATGAGTGAATGGGCATGAAGAAAATCACATTAAAGGCAAAATCACACTTGGTCTACTTTGCAGATTTGAAACAAACAGACAATCATATCAGTCAAAAGTATCAGATTCCCAGTTTATGCTACAAAACAAACTTTTAAAATTCCATGACATAGTGTGTCATTGTTGGCAAAATAGATGGATGCAGTTGAATGCATGATTTCTTGTCATGTTGTGTTGCTACCATGGTGTGTTGTCATGTGTTGCTGCCATGCTATGTTGTCTTAGGTCTCTGTTTACGTTGTGTTGTCTCTCTTGTCGTGATGTGTGTTTTGTCCTATATTTTATTTAGTGTATTTTTAACCCCGCCCCCATCCCCGCAGGAGGCCTTTTTGTATTTTGGTAGGCTGTCATTCTAAATAAGAATTTGATCTTAACTGACTTAAATAAAGGTTAAATAAAAATAAATAAATAATTGACAGTATATACAGTGCATTTGGAAATGATTCAGACACCTTGACTTTTTCCACATTTTGTTACGTTACAGCCTTATTATAAAATGTATTAAATACATTTCTTCCTCATCAATCTACACACAATACCCCATAATGACAAAGTGAACATTTGTTTTTAGAACTTTTTGCAAAAAAAAAAGAGAAATACCTTATTTACATACTGTAAGTATATTAAACCCTTTGCTATGAGACTCGAAAGTAAATTCAATTGATTGGACATGATTTGGAAAGGCACCCACCTGTCTATATAAGGTCCCACAATTGACAGTGCATGTCAGAGCAAAAACGAAGCCATGAGGTCGAAGGAATTGTCCGTAGAGCTCCGAGACAGGATTTTGTCGAGTCACAGATCTGGGGAAAGGTACCAAAACATTTATGCAGCATTGAAGGTCCCCACGAACACAGTGCCCTCCATCATTCTTAAATGGAAGACTTTTGGAATCACCATGACTGTTCCTAGATCTGGCCGCTTGGCCAAACTGAGCAAATCGGGGAGAAGGGTCTTGGTCAGGGAGGTGACCAAGAACCCGTTGGTCACTCTGACAGAGCTCCAGAGTTCCACTGTGGAGATGGGTGAACCTTCCAGAAAGACAACCATCTCTGCAGCACCCCACCAATCAGGCCTTTATGGTATTGGCCAGACGGAAGCCACCCCCCTGTAAAAGGCACATGACAGCCCGCTTGGAGTTTGCCAAAAGGTACCTAAAGGACTCTCCGGCCAGGAGAAACAAGATTCTCTGGTCTGATGAAACCAAGATTGAACTCTTTGGCCTGAATGCAAAGTGCCATGTCTAGAAGAAACTTGGCACCATCCCTACTGTGAAGCATGGTGGTGGCAGCATCATGCTGTGGGGATGTTTTTCAGCGGCAGGGACTGGGAGACTAGTCAGGATCAAGCGAAAAATTAACGGCGAAAAGTACAGAGATCCTTGATGAAAACCTGATCCAGAGTGCTCAGGACCTCAGACTGGGGTGAAGGTTCAAATTCCAACAGGACAACAACCCTAAGCACACAGCCAATACAATACAGGAGTAGCTTTGGGACAAGTCAAAGCACTTCTGAATAAGCTACCTTCTTATTTATCATCACTCATCAATATTAGAATTAGAATTCCTAAAACCAGGTCTCAAGCATGGTTTACACTTGAGGCCCATGCGATTTCCACAGAGTTGGGTATGGCTGCCTTTTCCTGTTACGCTCCTTGCCTCTGGAATAGCCTGCAGACTAAACTTAAACTTGAGACTCTTGTCCCCCTGTCGCCCATTTTAAATATTTATTGGAGGATTTTTATTTTTGTATTGCTTGTAACTGTTTCGGGTAATGCAAGTTCTTGTGCTGTTAGGGGAATAACCTGTGAGGGGAATAACCTGTGAGGGGAATAACCTGTTAGTAGAATAACCTGTTAGTAGAATAACCTGATAGGGGAATAACCTGTTAGTAGAATAACCTGTTAGTAGAATAACCTGTTAGGGGAATAACCTGTTAGTAGAATAACCTGTTAGTGGAATAACCTGTTAGGGGAATAACCTGTTAGTAGAATAACCTGTTAGGGGAATAACCTGTTAGTAGAATAACCTGTTAGTAGAATAACCTGTTAGTGGAATAACCTGTTAGGGGAATAACCTGTTAGGGGAATAACCTGTTAGGGGAATAACCTGTTAGTGGAATAACCTATTAGGGGAATAACCTGTTAGTAGAATAACCTGTTAGGGGAATAACCTGTTAGGGAATAACCTGTTAGGGAATAACCTGTTAGGGGAATAACCTGTTAGTGGAATAACATGTTAGTGGAATAACATGTTAGGGGAATAACCTGTTAGGGGAATAACCTGTTAGTAGAATAACCTGTTAGTAGAAGAACCTGTTAGGGGAATAACCTGTTAGGGGAATAACCTGTTAGTAGAATAACCTGTTAGTAGAATAACCTGTTAGTAGAATAACCTGTTAGGGGAATAACCTGTTAGGGGAATAACCTGTTAGTAGAATAACCTGTTAGGGGAATAACCTGTTAGTAGAATAACCTGTTAGTGGAATAACCTGTTAGTGGAATAACCTGTTATGGGAATAACCTGTTAGTAGAATAACCTGTTAGGGGAATAACCTGTTAGTAGAATAACCTGTTAGTAGAATAACCTGTTAGGGGAATAACCTGTTAGGGGAATAACCTGTTAGTAGAATAACCTGTTAGTAGAATAACCTGTTAGTAGAATAACCTGTTAGGGGAATAACCTGTTAGGGGAATAACCTGTTAGGGGAATAACCTGTTAGTAGAATAACCTGTTAGGGGAATAACCTGTTAGTAGAATAACCTGTTAGTGGAATAACCTGTTAGTGGAATAACCTGTTATGGGAATAACCTGTTAGTAGAATAACCTGTTAGGGGAATAACCTGTTAGTAGAATAACCTGTTAGGGGAATAACCTGTTAGGGGAATAACCTGTTAGTGGAATAACCTGTTAGTGGAATAACCTGTTAGGGGAATAACCTGTTAGGGGAATAACCTGTTAGGGGAATAACCAATGTGTAAATGTAACAATCTGCTGCTGTATTTTTTTGTTTTTGTTTTATCTGTGATGGTTTTGTTTGTCTTGTGTAGTTCCTTAATCATTGTACCTAAACTGTATGTGTAAACATGTATACGCAGGGCCCAGCTGTAAAAGAGACCTTGGTCTCAGTCTGTGTTCCTTGTTGAAATAAAGGTAGAATAATAATAATATGGCTATGCCAAATGGCTGTGGGCTACTTTAGTTAATTTAGAAGTGTTGCTTGTTGAAATAAAGGTATAATAATAAAAAGTCTCTGAATATCCTTGAGTGGCCCAGCCAGAGCCCGGACTTGAACCCGATCAAACATCTCTGGAGAGACCTGAAAATAGCTGTGCAGCAACTCTACCCATCCAACCTGACAGAGCTTGAGAGGATCTGCAGAGAAGAATGGAATAACTCCCCAAATACAGGTGTGCCAAGCTTGTAGTGTCATACCCAAGAAGACTTGAGGCTGTAATCACTGCCAAAGGTGCTTCAACAAAGTACTGAGTAAACGGTCTGAATAGTTATATAAATGTGATATTTCAGTTTTGTATTTTTAATACATTTGCAAAAATGTCTAACCTGTTTTTGCTTTGTCATTGTGGGGTATTGTGTGTTGATTGATAAGGGGAAAAAAACAATTTAATAAAGTTTTTATTAGTTTATTTTTTATTTAACGATCTTCCAGATACTGAAGAAGTTAAAAAAAAGGTTAAGCTAACGTAGGCTAATGCGATTAGCATGAGGTTGTAAAGGAATAAGAATATGTACATAAAAATATATGAATGAGCGATGGCCGAACGCCATAGGCAAGACGCAGTAGATGGTATAGAGTACAGTATATACATATGAGATGAGTAATGTAGGGTATGTAAACATTATATAAAGTGGCATTGTTTAAAGTAGCTAGTGATACATTTATTACATCAATTTTTCATTATTAAAGTGGCTAGAGATGAGTCAGCATGTTGGCAGCAGCCACTCAATGTTAGTGGTGGCTGTTTAACAGTCTGATGGCCTTGAGATAGAAACTGTTTTTCAGCCTCTCAGTCCAAGCTTTGAGGCACCTGTACTGACCTCGCCTTCTGGATGATAGCGGGGTGAACAGGCAGTGGCTCGGGTGGTTGTTGTCCTTGATGATCTTTTTGGCCTTCCTGTGACATCGGGTGGTGTAGGTGTCCTGGAGGGCAGGTAGTTTGCCCCCGGTGATGCGTTGTGCAGACCTCACTACCCTCTGGAGAGCCTTACAGTTGTGGGCGGAGCAGTTGCCGTACCAGGCGGTGATAAAGTTTGAGTGTTTTTGGTGACCAGACGAATTTCTTCAGCCTCCTGAGGTTGTATTTGGCATCGATCATATGGGCGAGCAGGTAGCATGCATTGGCAGGCAGAAGGTCGAGCAGGCTACTATTCTCCATCATTTATCAGTGCAGTTTAAACGTACAACTACACGCTGAAAAAGTTTAGAGAGGGTTTAACTAACGTTCCCTCATTAGATCTCATCTTACTCTGGCTAACATTAGATGTTGATGTGCATAGGCAACAGAGTCAACTGAGAGATAGCCACCCTGTTCATGGTTGTTTGATCAATAGGACTGTAAAAGAGGACTCCCGTGGTATTTACACATGTTGCAAATGGCTTCTTTGCATACAGGCCTACTGTAGCACTGATTGGCTATGGCGCACCGGTCTGTGTAGAGTCCGGTCCTGGACAAGACTGACACTTATTTATTAGGGTTTATTTACTGCAGTGTCTATTAATTGTCCGAACGAAATGTTCACAAATGGCTTACTCTACGTCATTCCCAAACATTCTATGAAAGTTTTAAAATGTGCAAATGACCGTATCTAAATGCTCGCTTTTCAGAAAAAAAAGAGGGGCATCCCACTCTGATCAGAAGAGAGTTCTCTGATTAAGGCTTTACCTTGCATTGTTATTGGAGCCACGAACTCAAGGGGGTCATAAAGACTATTCACTGTGGACAGGATGCCTCTCCGCGTAAAAGGCTTCTCATTGTGGGACACCTGGAATGAAAAGCTGTCTGTTTCCAGGTTCCAGGAAAGTCCCAGACTCTGTTGAAAGGGGAGAGGATCCACTCCTAGGTCCAGATCTTTGAAGTCTTTCTCACGGTCCTCCATAGGGAAGGCTTCCATAACTCTTTTGCTATTGGATGCAATCTTGTGAAGTTTCATGTTGGACTCCACTAACATTGCTTGTGTTTTTCTTAGAATTCTGTAGTAGCTACTGATGTCAGACCATCATCGACGTAGAAGTTCCTCACTACATATTGCTTGGGTTCTGACCCATGTTCCTTCTCACCCTGTAGCGCTGCTCGTCTCATGCAGTAGATGGCTACGGCTGGTGAAGGGCTGTTCCCAAATACATGGACTTTCATCCTGTACTCAGTTATGTTTCTATCTGGGTTGTTATCTTCATACCAGAGAAACCTTAAGTAATCTCTGTGATCCCCACACACACCAAAACAGTAAAACATTTGTTGCACATCTGCCGTTAGTGCAATGCAATCCTTGCGGAAAAGCATTAGGACACCCAAGAGTGTGTTGTTTAAGTCTGGACCACTGAGCAGAACATCATTAAGTGACATGCCTTGACACTTAGCACTGGAGTCAAATACTGCTCTTATTTGTTCAGGCTTTTGTGTATGGTAAACACCAAATATGGGCAGATACCAGCGTTCTTTGTCTCCCTCTAGTGGCGGAGAAGGTTCGGCTTGGTCGTTGTCCGGCATCTTATGTATGAAGTCAATAAAATTACGCTTCATGTCAGGCTTTTTGTCTAAAGTCCTGCGAAGTGATGTGAGACGGTTCATGGCCTGCTCCCTGTTATTAGGAAGTGATGTGAGATGGTTCATGGCCTGCTCCCTGTTATTAGGAAGTGATGTGAGATGGTTCATGGCCTGCTCCCTGTTATTAGGAAGTGATATGAGATGGTTCATGGCCTGCTCCCTGTTATTAGGAAGTGATGTGAGATGGTTCATGGCCTGCTCCCTGTTATTAGGAAGTGATGTGAGATGGTTCATGGCCTGCTCCCTGTTATTAGGATGTGATGCGAGACGGTTCATGGCCTGCTCCCTGTTATTAGGAAGTGATGCGAGACGGTTCATGGCCTGCTCCCTGTTATTAGGAAGTGATGCGAGACGGTTCATGGCCTGCTCCCTGTTATTAGGAAGTGATGCGAGACGGTTCATGGCCTGCTCCCTGTTATTAGGAAGTGATGCGAGACGGTTCATGGCCTGCTCCCTGTTATTAGGAAGTGGTGCGAGACGGTTCATGGACTGCTCCCTGTTATTAGGAAGTGATGCGAGACGGTTCATGGCCTGCTCCCTGTTATTAGGAAGTGATGTGAGATGGTTCATGGCCTGCTCCCTGTTATTAGGAAGTGATGTGAGACGGTTCATGGCCTGCTCCCTGTTATTAGGAAGTGATGCGAGACGGTTCATGGCCTGCTCCCTGTTATTAGGAAGTGATGCGAGACGGTTCATGGCCTGCTCCCTGTTATTAGGAAGTGATGTGAGATGGTTCATGGCCTGCTCCCTGTTATTAGGAAGTGGTGCGAGACGGTTCATGGCCTGCTCCCTGTTATTAGGAAGTGATGCGAGACGGTTCATGGCCTGCTCCCTGTTATTAGGAAGTGATGTGAGATGGTTCATGGCCTGCTCCCTGTTATTAGGAAGTGATGTGAGACGGTTCATGGCCTGCTCCCTGTTATTAGGAAGTGATGCGAGACGGTTCATGGCCTGCTCCCTGTTATTAGGAAGTGATGCGAGACGGTTCATGGCCTGCTCCCTGTTATTAGGAAGTGATGTGAGACGGTTCATGGCCTGCTCCCTGTTATTAGGAAGTGATGTGAGACGGTTCATGGCCTGCTCCCTGTTATTAGGAAGTGATGTGAGACGGTTCATGGCCTGCTCCCTGTTATTAGGAAGGCGACGTCTAGTGGGGCGAAAGGATAGTGGAGCCACCCAGTTGTTTCCATCATCCTGGAAAACCTGTTTGTCCATAATGTCCAAGAAGGCTTTGTCCTCCACTGATGGTGCTGGTTTAGCATCGTCTTGTGTTTTGTCGAACACGGAACATCCCAGGCTGTCTGTGTTCACAGTTGTGATTGGATCTCTCGAGTTCACTGTAGAGGGAGAGATGTGTTTCTGAGCTACGCTGTTGTAGTTTTCTTTTACCTGGATGATGTCAGGGCAAGGGCTCAGATAGGATATGCGACCATTTTGAAGTATGTTTGTCCTGAACACGTTAACATTGGCTGGTCGGTGAGCCGTTCCCAGACAGACCTCACCCAAAATGACCCACCCGAGGTCGAGTCGCTGTGTTGTATTGGGCAGTGATGGTCAGGGCTTTCAACCTTTGTCTTACTGGGTTTGGTGGTCTGAGGGCTCAGATGACACATCTGTTTTGTATACAGTCACAGGTGTCTTGCTGCTGTACCTGGCAGGTTTCTCACTTTTCCTAGACACCTGGTTAGTTGAGGCGTAGAGGGTGAAACTGGGGTCGTTTCTAGTTTTCGCCTGGTTCCTGATGAATCTCGAGAAGAACGAGAATGGTGGGAATGCTAGCCGATAGTCCTCCTTGTATTTGGATCCCTGTGCTATCCATTTTTCTTGTAAATGGAATGGAAGTTTCTCTACTATAGGGTTTACCCCCTGAGATGTGTCCAGATAAGAGAGGCCTGGAAGGTACCCTTCTACTTTAGCACACTCCAGTTTGAGAAGAATGTCACCTAATTCTCTTAGTTTGTGATTGTCTTTGTTAGCCAGTTTTGGAAAATCATCAATTTTCTTCAACAGTGCATTCTCGATCACTTCGGGTGTACCATAGCACTCTTCTAGTCATTGCCAGAACATGTTAAGCCCTGCTGTTGAAAATATGGGCAGATCTAATTCTCTTTGCTTGCTCAGACGACTCTGCCCCTAGCCATTTGGTAATTAGATCTAACTCTTCACTGGCTGATAAATTCAAGTCTCTGGTCGCATTGAGACAGGATGCTTTCCATTACCAATTATTTTCATGGCGATCATCAAACTTCAGGAGTCTGGAACTCACCATCTCACGGCGTAGGAGGTAATTGATGAGGTCTGGTGACACTTGTGACTCAGGGATGCTGTGTGTGTGTGACTGGAAGTGGGCTTGCTTTCCATTTCCACCATGCTGCTGTTCATTTCTTTTGAACGGAGTCTCTGCTCATGCTCTGTTTGCTACTTTCTGGATTGCGGCATGTAGCTGGGTCAACACTAAGCTCTTGTGTCTCTACTTCAAATGGAAGTTCAGCAAAGTAGGGCCTAGCATGTTGTTGCACATACTCACATGTACGTTGGACTGGACTTAAGGGCTGTGTCTCTGTGTCTAGTTCTTTGCGACGCTCTCTGCGATCTGATTCTACAGTTTCTTCAAACGCAGCAGCTTCAGCCAACGCAGCAGCTTCAGCCAACGCAGCAGCAGCTGTTCTCTCACATTGGAGAACATAAACTTGCATCGAGGTCAGCTTTTTGCTTCATCACAGAAGCTTCCTTCTCAGCATAGGAGACTTGAGCACGTGCTGTGTCCGCCTTGGCGCGTGCTTTGATGGCTGCAGAACTCGCCGTTGAGGATCTGCTTGACTGTTTTGATGACCTTGATGTTGTAGACTGAAAAATTTGTGTGAGTAAATGCAACCAACTAACATTGATAAGTAAGCAGTTCTATCAATAACAAAATTATCATCACTAGCAATATGCTTGAATGGAACTTACAAACAAATATTTTCCGAGGCTGAAGCGTGACAAGAAATAACTGCACTGAAAGACCTGCACTGTAGCGTTGTTTTTAGCTGCTTCTCTACGTGCAGAATGAATTCTCTACTTCCTGTTATGAACAGTCTTTCTAAGTACCAAAAAAGCTCCACTAGGGGGCGATAAACACCATGGAACACAATGAAAATCAATTTTTACCACTGTAATAAAATAATCTGTTACCTTATAACAGGATGGCAGCACAATACACCTGCAACAAAGATCGCTCAGATGTGCGTGTACATTTTGAATTTTGAATAACTGAAATATTGTTAAAACAGACAGTTGAGTGAGATTGTGGAGAGAATCAGAAACAGCTAATAAAAAAGCATTTTGGCTTCTTTCCAGAATTGTGAAATGTATCTCAATAGCAATCCATCATACATACTGTAGTTGTGCATACTGTACATAATGACTACCTTAGTGGATTTCAATAAAGAGGTTGGCATGAGCCTTTAAACAATGTTTTCTTCCTTTCCTAAATAGGAACAAATCTCCTTTAAGGAAGCGCTATTAAGCCTGTTACACCAATTACCTCAGAGGGCTGTTTTTCTTTTGTTAGATTGGGAAATGTTTCTCTCTACATGTTCACAGTATGCTTGGGGAGGTACTCGTTACCATAGGAGAACGAATTCAACCCAATTGAAAACGGCTTCAGGGACGGTTCTTGAAGCCACAGTAATTCCTCGATGCGTTGTTTCACAAAGGAACAGCTACTGTACAGATTCATGGGAAATGATTAAATGTTCTCATGTGCAAAAACCACAACATATTGCCATGGAGAGGATTGATTATGTCAACACACTAGCGTCTATTGCCATAGCTGTGAAACATGGCAAAGAAAAATGTCTCAGAATGTGGTGCTGTGGTAAAACTCATGTAGAAACATGTTTGGGATAAATAACTACTCCGAAAAACATTTTCTATTTGACACATTTTGCGTACTGGACTTACCTGTACCAGGAATGGGGATGGTGCATGCTCTGCCCGAGAGCGCCAGTTATTGCCAGAGGAGGTGATGAGTTAGGGAGAAGTCTTCATCTGAGAAGCGAAAGATAAAGAGGTGAAATGTTGGGCACTGGCAAGTGGAGCAGTCCAATGTTTACAGATAATGTTACATATTAGAGCTCCCTCAACAGGCCAGAGAAAGAAGTACAGGCTGCCAACACATGAAGGTTGCTTGAAATTCAAGGTCACTCTGGAATTGAATGGACTTCAATGTATGGAAATTACTCACCGAAAATGCTGTTTCAAATTGCAAATAATCTCAACAGTTTCCACATTTTGTCAAAGCAAACTCAAAAATTGGATGCGTGCCAGTTGAAAATGGTTTTGAATAGATGCCTATTTTGCTTTTATGATCTTTATTCATTAATCTTATGCAAATGAGACTTATGCATTGTCACATCTTGAGTGTATTGTTTAATGTGTACTTGCTCTGACTCTATCTCCTGATAAATCAGGCCTATTTCCTGTCTTAATTACTTTTACCAGTGGAGGAGGTCATCAAATGAAATCTAATCCAGGGCCCATCATATTAGAAATTAAACCCAGGCACAGGCTATTGATTCAGTTAATCCCAACAGAATCTCCAGACACATCACCGAAAATAGAGCTAATATTCTGGGTTTTAGTGTTATCTGATACTGCGATCCTATCAGCCACAGAAAGATTTACTGTGTTATCTGCTTAATTGCCTGTGGATTTTCCAATTTCCCAGAATAGCAAACCCATTCCAGTGACTAACTGGTATGTGAATAGCTGTTATATGACTAGCTGGTATATGATCAACTGGTATGAGACTAGCAGGTACATGACTAGCTGGTATTTGACTAGCTGGTATATGAATAGCAGGTATGTGACTAGCTGGTATTTGAGTTATGTGACTAGCTGGTATATGAATGCTGGTATTTGACTAGCAGGTGACTAGCAGTTATGTGACTAGCTGGTAGATGACTAGCTGGTATTTGACTAGCTGGTATTTGACTAGCTGGTATGTGACTAGCTGGTAGATGACTAGCAGGTATGTGACTAGCTGGTAGATGACTAGCAGTTATGTGACTAGCTGGTAGATGACTAGCTGGTATATGAATAGCAGGTATGTGACTAGCTGGTAGATGACTAGCAGTTATGTGACTAGCTGGTAGGTGACTAGCTGGTATTTGACTAGCAGGTATGTGACTAGCTGGTAGATGACTAGCAGTTATGTGACTAGCTGGTAGATGACAAGCTGGTAGATGACTAGCAGGTAGATGACTAGCTGGTACATGACTAGCTGGTACATGACTAGCTGGTATTTGACTAGCAGGTATTTGACTAGCTGGTACATTACTAACTGGTACATGACTAGTTGGTACATGACTAGCTGGTATTTGACTAGCTGGTACGTGACTAGCTGGTATTTGACTAGCAGGTACATTACTAGCTGGTATTTGACTAGCTGGTACATGACTAGCTGGTATTTGACTAGCTGGTACATGACTAGCTGGTAGATGACTAGCAGGTATGTGACTAGCTGGTAGATGACTAGCAGGTATGTGACTAGCTGGTAGATGACTAGCAGGTGTGTGACTAGCTGGTAGATGACAAGCTGGTATATGACTAGCAGGTATATGACTAGCTGGTAGATGACTAGCAGTTATATGACTAGCAGTTATGTGACTAGCTGGTAGATGACTAGCAGGTGTGTGACTAGCTGGTAGATGACTAGCTGGTATGTGACTAGCTGGTAGATGACTAGCAGGTATATGACTAGCTGGTAGATGACTAGCAGTTATATGACTAGCAGTTATGTGACTAGCTGGTAGATGACTAGCAGGTGTGTGACTAGCTGGTAGATGACTAGCAGGTGTGTGACTAGCTGGTAGATGACTAGCTGGTATGTGACTAGTTGGTACATGACTCGCTGGTAGATGACAAGCTGGTATATGACTAGCAGTTATGTGACTAGCTGGTAGATGACTAGCAGGTGTGTGACTAGCTGGTAGATGACTAGCTGGTATGTGACTAGCTGGTAGATGACTAGCAGGTATATGACTAGCTGGTAGATGTCTAGCAGTTATATGACTAGCAGGTGTGTGACTAGCTGGTGGATGACTAGCAGGTGTGTGACTAGCTGGTATATGACTAGCTGGTACATGACTAGCAGGTATGTGACTAGCTGGTAGATAACTAGCTGGTAGATGACTAGCAGGTATATGACTAGCAGTTATGTGACTAGCTGGTAGATGACTAGCAGGTGTGTGACTAGCTGGTGGATGACTAGCAGGTATGTGACTAGCAGTTATGTGACTAGCAGTTATGTGACTAGCTGGTAGATGACTAGCAGGTATATGACTAGCAGTTATGTGACTAGCAGTTATGTGACTAGCTGGTAGATGACTAGCAGGTATGTGACTAGCAGTTATGTGACTAGCTGGTAGATAACTAGCTGGTAGATGACTAGCTGGTAGATAACTAGCTGGTAGATGACTAGCAGTTATGTGACTAGCTGGTAGATGACTAGCAGGTGTGTGACTAGCTGGTAGATGACTAGCAGTTATGTGACTAGCAGTTATGTGACTAGCTGGTAGATGACTAGCAGGTGTATGACTAGCAGGTATATGACTAGCAGTTATGTGACTAGCTGGTAGATGACTAGCAGTTATGTGACTAGCTGGTAGATGACTAGCTGGTATATGACTAGCAGTTATGTGACTAGCTGGTAGATGACTAGCAGGTGTGTGACTAGCTGGTAGATGACTGGCAGGTATTTGACTAGCCGGTATATCAAATCAAATCAAATCAAAGTGTATTTGTCACGTGCTCTGGATACAACAGGTAGACCTTAGAGTGAAATGCTTACTTACAGGCTCTAACCAATGGTGCGGGAAAAAAAGGTGTGTGTGTGTGTGTGGTGTGTGTAGGTAGGTAGGTAGGTAAAGAAATAAAACAACAGAAAAAAGACATTTGAAAAAAGATTAGCAAGGCTATATACAGACACCTGTTAGTCAGGCTTATTGAGGTAGTATGTACATATAGCTATCGTTAAAGTGACTATGCATATATGATAAACAGAGAGTAGCAGCAGAGTAAAAGAGGGGTTGGGGTGGCACACAATGCAAATAGTCCAGGTAGCCATTGGTTACCTGTTCAGGAGTCTTATGGCTTGGGGGTAAAAACTGTTGAGAAGCCTTTTTGTCCTAGACTTGGCACTCCGGTACCGCTTGCCATGCGGTAGTAGAGAGAACAGTCTATGACTGGGGTGGCTGGAGTCTTTGACAATTTTTAGGGCCTTCCTCTGACACCGCCTGGTATAGAGGTCCTGGATGGCAGGTAGCTTAGCCCTAGTGATGTACTGGGCCATACACATTACCCTCTGAAGTGCCTTGCTATCTGAGGCAGAGCAAATGCTGTACCAGGCAGTGATGCAACCGGTCAGAATGCTCTCGATGTTGCAGCTGTAGAACCTTTTGAGGATCTCAGGACCCACGACAAATCTTTTTAGTTTCCTGAGGGGGAATAGGCTTTGTCGTGCACTCTTCACGACTGTCTTGGTGTGTTTGGACCAATCTAGTTTGTTGTTGATGTGGACCCCAAGGAATTTGAAGCTCTCAACCTGCTCCACTAGAGCCCCGTCGATGAGAATGGGGACGTGCTCGGTGCTCCTTTTCCTGTAGTCCACAATCATCTCCTTAGTCTTGGTTACGTTGAGGGATAGGTTGTTATTCTGGCACCACCCGGCCAGGTCTCTGACCTCCTCCCTAAAGGCTATGACTAGCTGAGGATGACTATATGGTGTGTGACTAGCAGGTATGTGACTAGCTGGTATGTGACTAGCTGGTATGTGACTAGCAGGTATGTGACTATCTGGTTTATGACCAACTGATATATGACTAGCAGGATTGTGACTTGCTGGCATTTAACTATCTTATATCTGACTAGCTGGTGTGTGAGTAGCTGATATTTGACTATCTGGTGAGTGGCTATTGGGTATGTGACTAGCTGTTATATGACTATCTGGTATGTGAACCATCTTTTCATCTGAATATATTGGCTTTTGAAAAATGACACATTAAAGATCTATGTCTTTCATTCACACCTCTCCAAAGACCTTTTTTATTTATTTCATGTTAACACAATTTTTACCCTGTGTGTTTTCTGACCAACCGGTGACAGCCATTCATATCACACTCCTATCTGCTGTTATGGCTGACACATGTTCTTCCTTCATGAAAACATCCATGTGGGATTCTTTATGTCCCAGTGACAGGCCAGACCAGACATTTCCTCGTAACGCCTCAAGGAACCCAAATGAGTCTATCGAAACAATTACAACAGGTATGAGCCTAAAGAGAGCTGTTGAGTTAGAGGATAGATTTTTTTTTTAAATCACTCAGTCAGACACACATGTGCTGCTCTGAATTTTTTTTCTCCCACAGCATGGAAAAACATTGGACGGATAACATGCCTTTTAAAAGAAATGTCCAGCAGGAAAGTATTTTCAAACTTTCTTTCAGAACTAGAAATGCTTTTTCAATGTGTGTAATCTCTTTAGATGCAGAGGGGCTGTAGTGGCCTACAGTGTTGTCGTACAGATTCAAACAGTCACTGCAGCAATTGCAATTTTACACTCCTGATCCTCTATTCAAAAGGCTGCAGATGCAGCTGTCATTAAGAAACCAGTGCTTGCCTGGTGTTTAGCATAGAGCTAAAGCGTGCATGTACAGTACTCAGCAACTGGGCTTATTGTAGAATAGGGCAACCACCTAGTCTTCATGTACAGTACTCAGCAACTGGGCTTATTGTAGAATAGGGCAACCACCTAGTCTTCATGTACAGTACTCAGCAACTGGGCTTATTGTAGAATAGGGCAACCACCTAGTCTTCATGTACAGTACTCAGCAACTGGGCTTATTGTAGAATAGGGCAACCACCTAGTCTTCATGTACAGTACTCAGCAACTAGGCTTATTGTAGAATAGGGCAACCACCTAGTCTTCATGTACAGTACTCAGCAACTGGGCTTATTGTAGAATAGGGCAACCACCTAGTCTTCAAAGACATCAGAATGTTCACAGCTTTTTTGGAATCTCTTCTGTCTCTTTACAGGTTCTTCCTCAGTCGAATCCCTAAAAAATACATCATAGCAGAAGCTACTGCTGGGCTTCTTCATCCATTAAGGCCTCCATCATCTGTGTGTTCTGGAGTGTTGACTGTCAGGCAGTGTGAAGCCAGCTTTAAAAAATGGAATGTGTTGGAATACAGTGAGTTCCAGAAGTATTGGGACAGTGATTTGTGTTGTTGTTTTGGCTCTGTACATCAGCACTTTGGATTTCAAATGATACAAAGACTATGAGGTTAAAGTGCAGACTGACAGCTTTAATGTGGGGGTATTTTCATCCATATCGGGTGCACCGTTTAGAAATGACATTTTATGGGACCAAATGTATAGGGACAAATTCACTTATACAGTATTGTAATTAAAGTAGTAAAAAGTTAAGTATTTGGTCCCATATTCATAGAAATGACTACATCGAGCTTGTGATTCTACAAGTTGGATGTGTTTGCTGTTTTGTTTTCGTTGTGTTTTAGATTATTTTGTGCCCAATATATAAATGAATGGTAAATAATGTATTGTGTCACTTTGGAATCACTTTTATCGTGAATAAGAATAGAATATGTTTCTAAACACTTCTACATTAATGTGGATGCTGCTATGATTACAGATAATCCTGAATGAATCGTGAATAATGATGAATGAGAAAGTTACAGAGGCATAAATATCATACCCCCCCCCCTAAAAAAAAATTCTTTGGGGTTTGATATGTGTGTGTATGTAACTTTCTCACTCATCACTATTCACGATTCTTTCAGCATTATCCGTAGTCATGGTAAAGCTCAACAGTAACATCTCAGCACATTTGATACATTTGTGGATGGAGGAGCCTAACAGTAGCTTCTACTACGATATATCATTTCATATCATGTATTTCATACATATATATTCATATATAATATCATTTCATATCCGAAGTGCTGGCGTACAGAGCAAAACAATCAAGCGTGTCGTTGTATTTCGAACTACTTCACGACCTGCTGCTGTAAGCCCTACTACAATATAAACTGTCAGGGATATGTCTACTATCAAGCGTGTCGTTGTATTTCGAACTACTTCACGACATGCTGCTGTAAGCCCTACTACAATATAAACTGTCAGGGATATGTCTACTATCAAGCGTGTCGTTGTATTTCGAACTACTTCACGACATGCTGCTGTAAGCCCTACTACAATATAAACTGTCAGGGATATGTCTACTATCAAGCGTGTCGTTGTATTTCGAACTACTTCACGACATGCTGCTGTAAGCCCTACTACAATATAAACTGTCAGGGATATGTCTACTATCAAGCGTGTCGTTGTATTTCGAACTACTTCACGACATGCTGCTGTAAGCCCTACTACAATATAAACTGTCAGGGATATGTCTACTATCAAGCGTGTCAGTTGTATTTCGAACTACTTCACGACATGCTGCTGTAAGCCCTACTACAATATAAACTGTCAGGGATATGTCTACTATCAAGCGTGTCGTTGTATTTAAACTGAACTACTTCACGACATGCTGCTGTAAGCCCTACTACAATATAAACTGTCAGGGATATGTCTACTATCAAGCGTGTCGTTGTATTTCGAACTACTTCACGACATGCTGCTGTAAGCCCTACTACAATATAAACTGTCAGGGATATGTCTACTATCAAGCGTTTGTATTTGTTTTACCGAAGATCCTTTAACAGTAACAGATTGTACAGCATCTGTTGAGGTGCAGTGAGTTTCACACCTCCTGCGAAAACACCCATCTTAATGGCAGCCAAATTACAAACACATCTTTTTGTCACTCCACTGAGCTGCCTAAAAGGTGGAAAAGCATCTCACTGCTGCGATTCACTCTTTAATGGTGACATTCAGCAAAGGCCAATAAAATATGATTGTCTGAACAGAGAGATCTAATAAGCAGAGCATATTCACTACACACTCACTCTGCATGCAGGTTCTCTGGTGTTCAGCTGATAAGTCTCAAATGGAAGTTATACAGGGCATACAGTAGCTTGTGAAAGTATTCATCCCTTTGGCATTTATCCTATTTAGTTGCTTAACAACCTGGAATTAAAATGGATTTTGGGGGGTTTGTATCATTTGATTTACACAACATGCCTACCACTTTGAAGATGCAAAATAGTTTTGGGTGTGAAACAAACAAGAAATAAGACAATAAAACAGAACTTAACTTAACCCCCCCCAAAAAAAAAGCCAATACTTTGTAGAGCCAACTTTTGCAGCTTTTACAGCTGCAAGTCTCTCTGGGTATGTCTCTATAAGCTTGGCACATCTAGCCACTGGGATTTTTGCCCATTCTTAGAGGCAAAACTGCTCCAGCTCCTTCAAGTTGAATGAGTTCCGCTTGTGTACAGCAATCTTTAAGTCATACCACAGAATCTCAATTGGATTGAGGTCTGGGCTTTGACTAGGCCATTCCAAGACATTTACATTTTTCCCCTTAAACCACTCAAGTGTTGCTTTAGCAGTACGCTTAGGGTCATTGTCCTGCTGGAAGGTGACCCTCCATCCCAGTCTCAAATCTCCAGAAGACTGAAACAGGTTTCCCTCAAGAATTTCCCTGTATTTAGCACTATCTATCATTCCTTCAATTCTGACCAGTTTCCCAGTCCTTGCCGATGAAAAACATTCCCACATCATGATGCTGCCACTACCATGCTTCACTGTGGGGATGATGTTCCCAGGGTGATGAGAGGTGTTGGGTTTGCGCCAGATATAGCATTTTCCTTGATGGCCAAGAAGCTCAATTTGATACATTCTTCCATATGTTTGGGGAGTCTCCCACATGCCTTTGGCGAACACCAATGTTTTTCTTTAAGCAATGGCTTTTTATGGCCACTCTTCCGTAAAGCCCAGCTCTGTGGAGTGTACAACTTAAGGTGGTCCTATAGACAGATACTCCAATCTCCGCTGTGGAGCTTTGCAGCTCCTTCAGGGTTACTTTTGGTATTTTTGTTGCCTCTCTGATTAATTATTGCCCTCCTTGCCTGGTTTCTAGGTTTTGGTGGGCGGCCCTCTCTTGGGTTTGTTGTGGTGACATGTTCTTTCCATTTTTTAATAATGGATTTAATGGTGCTCAGTGGGATGTTCAAAGTTTCTGATATTTTTTTACCATTTAAAAAAAAATAAAAAAAAACGAGTTATTTTTTTAAATTTCACATCACCAATTTGGACTATTTTGTGTATGTCCATTACATGAAATCCAAATAAAAATCTATTTAAATTACAGGCTGTAATGCAACAAAATAGGAAAAATGCCAAGTGGATGAATACTTTTGCAAGGCACTGTGCATACACCAACAACAATGTAGCCTACTTTTTATATGTATTCCCATCATAGCATACAAGTATATTTACGCGGTCTCTATGGAAGCACAACAGCATGCACTTTTTTGAAAGACATCTGTTAGTTAATTAACGTGACCAAAAAGGCACAGAACAACCATGTCACTGTGGTCAGTCTCTAGGAGAGCATGGTGAGTGAATGCAGGTGAATGACGTCATCTCCTCTCAAGTTCAGAACCTCTGTGAGTCACTCAACGGGTGGAGCAAAACCAGAGACCCGTGGATTGAATTAGTCCAAACTAAATATAACCCAAACCCATATAGACTGATGAAAACAAGCTATAATACCTTATACTCACACAGCCAGCATCCTGTGTTTTGGAGGGCTGCTATGTAATATCCTGTTGGCTCAGGGCTGCTACAGATTGTCCACACCTGGTCTTTTCCAAGACATTGAGAACACTAAAGCCCTCATTCACATATTTCCATTGTATACTGCATATTTGTGTGACAGTGTATTCAATTACATAGTGGGAAAGGTTGATTTTATGCACAGGCGCCTTGGGCTGCTATATGCACAATCAATCTCAATAAAACAAAATGATCACAGAATTGATACAGGATTACGAATAACAAAACACAAGGTTAATCCCAGCACTAGTTATTTCTTAACCTGCCTCATTATATGGTTAGTAAAATGTGCAGCTGGATGGTTGGCTATTTGGTCTGGAAGTTAACAAGATGGAAAATGCCAATGATGTTTTTGCAAAGTATTAGGTTAACAAAGGCTGTACATTATTATTTTTCATACCTTTTTGAAAGAACATACTGACTGTAACGTGAGTAAATTAAGATAGTTGCTTAGCGAATCTCCATATTTGGTGAGGAACTAACGTATTTTGACATTATAACGCTTGCAGAGTTTGAATCGGAGGTTCCGGGGCATTAGATACTGGAGGATACTGATACTGGGGCAGGTTGCCCTAAAATGAAAACATTTGCATAGCAACAACACAGGACAACTTACCTGTATAAACACATGTACCTTCAGGTACCAAGTTCTCATATAAGCTAAAGTTAGAGGGCTAGTGTTATACATTGTAAAGGTAAATCAATAATTAGAGTCCCATATGAAACACTTTGGTTCCTACCCTGTCACATTTATTTTTGTCTGAAAACAACCATTAGAATTGCCACTGGCACCAAGAGTAACAATCTGTAGATAAATGCTGGTACTCATGGATAGGCATATGACGACTTCTAGTGGACAAACATGATTCTGCATGTTGCTCTTATATTTTGTATTTGTTTTCACAGTAGATATTGATGGAGCAGACAGACATCAAGACGAAGCAGCTGCTTTACAAGTTGGGATGATCTGTTGAGCGCTACATCCCGAGGGGTTCGTGTTGAGTGTATGGAGTTTGTGACAGCCGGTTAAATGGCGTCCCTTGAGTAGGTAAGAACAAGAGGTATGTCAGGAGAAGTGCAGTATTATCATAAGGAGACGTATACTTGGAATACAGAGGATGGATGGGGGGAAAAATATAGCGCGCGAGAGAGAGAGAGGGAGAAAGAGGGTGAGTTTGAGTCGGTTAAAAATGGTGAGAAAAGTGACATTAGTGTGCAAAGCTGTCACCGAGGCAAAGGGTGGCTACTTTAAAGAATCTCAAATATAAAATATATATTCATTTGCTTAACACTTTTTTTGGTTAGTACATGATTCCATATGTGTTATGTCATAGTGTTAATGTCTTCACTGTTATTCTACAATGTAAATAGTAAAAATAAAGAAAAACCCTGGAATGAGTAGGTTTGTCCAAACTTGACTGGTACTGCGTGTTTTAGTAAAATTAGATTTTTGGCAATTATAGCAATGGATATCAGCTGTACTGCAGAGATGGAATGTAAGTCGCAGAAAATAGGTTGGGGTGGCAGCTGCAGAGAGGTGTTTGGGTGAGTGAGACTTGACATCAGGAGAGCTGCAGGGTGTGTTAAGTGGTGATGTCCCATCCTTTCAGGTTGTTGGCCTGAAGTAGGACTTAATAGATTAAATAATGGAGTAGGGTTGTGTTTATGTTTTTTTGTGAAGGATGTGTTTGATGATATGGTCTATATATTTTTTTAAAGCAAAGTATAAGCAGGTGGCGGTAATGCAGTCTAGCAGGTGGCGGTAATGCAACATTTATTGGATCCCAACCGCCGTTAAACTTAATCGAAGAAGAAGAACAGTGTTACGTCAGACTGTTCTTGTCCCTTGTTGGTTCCTGCAGTTAACCCACGTAACGGCACATGTGCGCATCAAAAGCGATGTGACGCAGGCATATTGCAGGCCAGCTATAAACACAGATTAAAACTATTGAGTTTACCAACGTATTTTATTGATTTATGCATGCAAGAAGGGGATATTCTTCAAGGTATATATTTAAGGTAAAACTTCTGAAGTTACGATTGTCAGAGCTAATCAACTAAGGAAAATCCTCCACCTAGAAGCTAGCTAACGTTAGCAGTAGTTGCAGTACCTCTCACTTGTTAGCTAACAAACTAAACGTTCCGTTCTGTAGCCCGTTATGTAATGAGGCAGACAGCTATAAAGTTTGACATTTTTATCATAATTGAGCGTAACAAATGACAGACATACGAGCTCATTTATAAGATATTCATAATTGTGTGTTCAAATAATTAGCAAGCTATGCGTTTAGTTAATTTATTCCGTTTTCTTTTGCAGTTTTACAAGTGGACCACAGAAGAGAGAGGCCCAACAGGATGGCCAGTGTAAGTCAACACACACTTAACATGTTTATATTTATTTATCGTGTGTGTGACCTAATGGGGACGTCCATTCTCTGTTCCCCAGGTGCTCTGTAGTAGAGCCAGGCTGGTGACATACCTGCCAGGGCTTCACGTACTTGTCCGGCGGATCGCTGGACCCAACCAGAGAACATTCTCTGGTGCTGGATCCTCTGGCTCTGATGAGCCTCGATTAGCCGTCACACTCCCTGACCTTGGTAAGCACAGACCTCTAATCACAATGATGCTACTGTACTTGCCTGAACGTGAACATCATAAACCAACTGTCTGTTATTCAGAAGGAAAGTTTAATCAGTTCAATATTTGGGTCAACTTCTTGAAAAACATTTATTTTCAGTTCCCAGTGTTTTAGAAAGTGTTATATTATGTCTCATTGTTATTTGTTTACATCAGGTCACAGGACAGTGTGGCCTGATGAGAACATGGGTCCGTTCGGGCCTCAGAACCAGCGCTTCCAGCTGCCAGCTAACACAGCCTTCGACTGCCACCTGGAGGGCACAGCAGAACAGAACATTAAAGGCCCAGTCCACCAGACAGTGCCCGATGTACTGTCGGCCCTCTCCAGCAGCGAGAGGTATGAGTTCCTCCTGGCTCATGTTGTCGGAGAGTTCCAAGTAAGTAAGGTTTGGAATGACAATTGACACACATTTCGTCTAGGGCTGTGACGATGCCATTTTTCCATGGCAAAAATGAAAACAAGAAGCAGACAAAAATCTTTGGTCCTATTAAAAACCTGCTGTATGTAAACTATTGTGTGCTATAGCTTGAAAAATAAGTAAATGAGACTCTGGATGACAACATAATGATGTTTGTTTCCAACATCAGGGCTGTTATTCTGAAGAATTTAAATCCACTTCGTGTTTTGTTTCCTTGCCAAAACATGAACATGTATCCAATACTGGTATTGTCCTGGCCCTATTTTGTTCTGGTGTGTGGAAGTAGGCCTAATGGTGATCTGCAATGATTTTTTTTTTAAATAGCCTATGCCAGTTTTTTAAATGTTTTTTTTATACGTATAATAAATTACTGTGTGTTTATTTAATGAAAATAAAATATTTTATCATTGATTTCCCTCAGCCTATTTTGTCTATTGAAATGCTCAGTTTGATCGTGTGGGCGTTAGGACTGGGTGTAATATCGAATTCATTCCAACCTATGTTTTTGCGCAATATTCCATTTGGCTGTATCACAGAATAAAGTGTTTTGGTATTTTGTGTTTTTATGAACTTTGACGTCTGCTTGTTTTCGTATAGTTTTTTTGGTCTAGTCTAGTTCGCTCCTTCTGTGCTATGTGCACCTTCCCATTTACACCAGAGACCTCTATATAATAAACGAGATGCTCATGTCTCCGCCCTCGCAATGGGAGTCATTGTCCCAAAGGCGGGAAGGCAGACGACCAAGCTTTGCTTCAAAATAAGCACATAGAATAGCGTTGGGCTTATTTTGGCGAGAGTGAAGCCACTTTCTCCCATGCCCCTCCCCTTACCACTCACAACAACAAAGATGAGCGGTCACTTCATCCTCGCTATTTGCATTTGAGGTTTGGTCCAACATAATCTTGTCATATAGACACCGAAACACACAGACATTAGTTTAGTGTAATAGAGGAGAAGTTAACCTATCAAACCGTTTCAACTCACATTTGGAGCAGAGCAGACACGATTAAAACAGATGTACCAATTAACATTCATTCTGGAAAAAAGGAATGCTCAGTTGTGTGCATTACGATACCGCGTATCACTAGCAGCATTTTAGTCAAAGATTTCTCTACTAGCTATTTAATCTTGTGTTTTATAAAAATGCAATAAGCATAAACCAGTTATGTAAGGAGTTGGCAACTCGTTCGGAGAAACAAGGTAGGCCAGTAAAAAAGGAAAGATCACATTTTTAACTCCACTGCCCATTTAAATTGATATTTTTGCTACAACTGTTTCCTCTGTGCATGTAAAGTCATTGTATACCTCTTGTTTGCATTGATAAGAGAGATAATGAAGCATGTGTATATTATCCAGTAAAAAAAATCTGATGTTTTGGTTTTCTGAGCAACATCCCCTGATTGGTTTGTTTGTTCTTAGGGGAAAGATGCCACTCCCCCAGAACAAACGGTCAACAGAACAGAACAGTACTTTGAGAACTCCAATGTGGAGTGTGCCATACAGCCATGCCCTGAGCTGCTGAAGAAAGGTACATGTATGGTTCTGTTTTCCTTAGACCAATCAGATTTAGGCCTACTATTTGAAGCACACATCCGAAGATGCTACACATATTTTCTGGCACATGTTTTCCAACTTGTTGTTATACTGTCTCTAGTTTGTGTAAACTGTATTTAAACTTTAAAAGGGGAATGTGTAGGGAAAAGAGGTGGAAGTGGTTACTACATGTTGTTGTGAAATTGATATTCTACATGTGTCCAGTAGAGGGGGCTCGAACACTGAAGGAATGTTGATCCATGCTTGTTCTGAACGAAGTTTTGATCGTGCTTGTTCTCCCCATGTGTTTACAGAGTTTGAGTCAATGTTCCCTGAGGCCCCTAACAACATCATGACGGTTGTCACAGTGACCCAGAAGACGCAGAATGACATGACAGCGTGGTGTGAGGCAGTGGACAAAGAGAGGGAGTTGATGCTAGATGAAGTGAGTTTGGGTCTCAATCCACACTGGGTAGTTGTCCCCAGAGCTAGCTATATATATATATATTTATTTATTTATTTTTATTATAATTTTTTAATGTTATTATATATATTTATTTATTATATATATTGTATTTATGTATTATAGTCCCAGTGCATTCGGAAAGTATTCAGACCCCTTCCCTTTTTCCACATTTTGTTAGGTTACTGCCTTGTTCTAAAATGGATAAGATAAACATGTTTTCTCATCAATCTACACACAATACCCCATAATGACATCACAATACCCCATAATGACATCACATTACATTTACATGTACATTTAAGTCATTTAGCAGACGCTCTTATCCAGAGCGACTTACAAATTGGTGCATTCACCTTATGACATCCAGTGGAGCAGCCACTTTACAATAGTGCATCTAAATCTTTTAAGGGGGGTGAGAAGGATTACTTTATCCTATCCTAGGTATCCCTTAAAGAGGTGGGGTTTCAGGTGTCTCCGGAAGGTGGTGATTGACTCCGCTGTCCTGGCGTCGTGAGGGAGTTTGTTCCACCATTGGGGGGCCAGAGCAGCGAACAGTTTTGACTGGGCTGAGCGGGAACTGTACTTCCTCAGTGGTAGGGAGGCGAGCAGGCCAGAGGTGGATGAACGCAGTGCCCTTGTTTGGGTGTAGGGCCTGATCAGAGCCTGGAGGTACTGAGGTGCCGTTCCCCTCACAGCTCCGTAGGCAAGCACCATGGTCTTGTAGCGGATGCGAGCTTCAACTGGAAGCCAGTGGAGAGAGCGGAGGAGCGGGGTGACGTGAGAGAACTTGGGAAGGTTGAACACCAGACGGGCTGCGGCGTTCTGGATGAGTTGTAGGGGTTTAATGGCACAGGCAGGGAGCCCAGCCAACAGCGAGTTGCAGTAATCCAGACGGGAGATGACAAGTGCCTGGATTAGGACCTGCGCCGCTTCCTGTGTGAGGCAGGGTCGTACTCTGCGGATGTTGTAGAGCATGAACCTACAGGAACGGGCCACTGCCATAATGACAAAGCGAAAACAGAAATACCTTATTTACATAGGTATTCAGACCCTTTGCTATGAGACTCAAAATTGAGCTGCATCCTGTTTCCATTAATCATCCTTGATCTACAACTTGATTGGAGTCCACCTGTGGTAAATTCAATTGATTGGACATGATTTGGAAAGGCACACACCTGTCTATATAAGGTCCCACAGTTGACAGTGCATGTCAGAGCAAAAACCAAGCCATGATGTCAAAGGAATTGTCCATAGAGCTCCGAGACAGGATTGTGTCGAGGCACAGATTTGGGGAGGGTACCAAAAAATGTCTGCAGCATTGAAGGTCCCCAAGAACACAGTGGCCTCCATCATTCTTAAATGGAAGACGTTTGGAACCACCAAGACTCTTCCTAGAGCTGGCTGCCCGGCCAAACTACGCAATCGGGGGAGAAGGTGACCAAGAACCCGATGGTCACTCTGACAGAGCTCCAGAATTCCTCTGTGGAGATGGGAGATCCTTCCAGAAGGTCAACCATCTCTGCAGCAAGAAGACTCAATGCTGTAATCACTGCCAAAGGTGCTTTAACAAAGTACAGAGTAAAGGGTCAGAATAGTTATGTAAATGTTATATTTCTGTTTGTTTTTTTACCTGTTTTTGCCTTGTCATTATGGAGTATTGTGTGTAGATTAATGAGGGGAAAAACAACTGAATAATTTTTAAAATAATGCTGTAACGTAACAACATTTGGAAAAAGTCAATGGGTCTGAATACTTAACGTGTGTGTGTGTGCGTGTGCGAATATAACCAAAAACATTGTATAATATACCTCCTCCGTCTCCTGCAATTTGAAAAAACTCATTTGAATTGAATAATATCCCAACAATTCTAAACTTTAACTGTTCACTCTTAATCTCTATCCAACAATGTCACCAAGCAACACATAGAACCACCATAATGCTTTGTGGCACAATCCCAATACAACACACTAGGTTCATTCTATGATTGGATGGACTACATTTGAGTTCATACTGCAAAACCTTTGATTGGTTGGAGGTCGTCCTCCAGAAGTGGTCATAATTAACATGTATGTCTATGGAAGAGGGTGAGGCCTACCACCCTCCTAGCTTTTATATTAAAGTCAATGTCGCCAGAGGAGGACAGAAACTAGCTGTCCTCTGGTTACACCATGGTGCTACCCTACAGAGTGCTGTTGAAGTTACTGTAGACCTTCATTGCAAAACAGTGTATTTTAATCAATTATTTGGTGACATATGAATATATTTAGTATAGTTTTATCTAAAAAGGATCATTTATTTTTTAATGTTTCACTATTTTTATGAAATTTCACTGGGGAGGATGGTCCTTCACTTCCTCCACTGATATGTACAGTACCAGTCAAAAGTTTAGACACACATACTCATTCAAGGCTTTTTATTTATTTGTACTATTTTCTACATTGTAGAACAATAGTCAAGACATCAAAACTATGAAATTACAGATATGGAATCATGTAGCAACCAAAAAAGTGTTAAACAAATCCAAATGTATTTTAGATTCTTCAAAGTAGCCACCCTTTGCCTTGATGACAGCTTTGCATACTCTTGGCATTCTCTTAACCCACTTCACCTGGAATGCTTTTCCAACAGTCTTGAAGGAGTTCCCACATATACTGAGCACTTGTTGGCTGCTTTTCCTTCACTCTGCGGTCCAACTCATCCCAAACCATCTCAATTGGGTTGAGGTTGGGTGATTGTGGAGGCCAGGTCATCTGATGCAGCACATCACTCTCCTTGGTCGAATAGCCTTTACACAGCCTGGAAGTGTGTTGGGTCATTGTCCTATTGAAAAACAAATGATAGTTCCACTATGCGCAAACCAGATGGGATGAAGTATCGCTGCAGAATGCTGTGGTAGCCATGCTGGTTAAGTGTGCCTTGAATTCTAAATAAATCACCGACAGTGTCACCAGCAAAGCATCCCCACACCATGACTCCTCCTCCATGCTTCACGGTGGGAACCACACATGTGGATATCTTCCGTTCACCGACTCTGCGTCTCAAAGACACCGGTCTGAACCCAAAATTCCAAATTTGGACTCATCAGACCAAAGGACAGAATTACACCAGTCTAATGTCCATTGCACATTGCGGTTTCTTAGCCCAAGCAAGTCTCTTCTTCTTATTGGTGTCCTTAGTAGTGGTTTCTTTGCAGCAATTTGACCATAAAGGCCTGATTCACGCAGTCTCCTCTGAACAGTTGATGTTGAGATGTGTCTCTTACTTGAACTCTGAAGCATTTATTTGGGCTGGTAACTCTAATGAACTTAGCCTCTGCAGCAGAGGTAACTCTGGGTCTTTCCTTTTGGTGGTCCTCATGAGAGCCAGTTTTATCATAGCGCTTGATAGTTTTTGCGACTGCACTTGAAGAAACTTTCAAAGTTCTTGAAATGTTCCCAGATTGACTGACCTACATGTCTTTAAGTAATGCTGGACTGTCGAATCTGTTTGCTTATTTGAGTTGTTCTTGCCATAATATGGACTTGGTCTTTTACCAAATAGGGTTATCTTCTGTATACCGCCCCTACCTTGTAACAACACAACTGATTGGCTCAAATGCATTAAGAAGGAAAGAAAATCCACAAATTAACTTTTAACAAGGCACACCTGTTAATTGTTAATCTCATGAAGCTGGTTGAGAGAATGCCAAGAATGTGCAAAGCTTTCATCAAGGCAAAGGGTGGCTACTTTGAAGAATCTCAATTATCAAATATATTTGAATTTGTTTAACACTTTTTTGGTTACTACAAGATTCCATATGTGTTATTTCATAGTTTTAATGTCTTCATTATTATTATACAATGTAGAAAATAGTAAAAATAAAAACCCTTGAATGAGTAGCCTTTTCCAAACTTCTCGAGTGGCGCAGTGGTCTAAGACACTGCATTCCAGTGCAAGAGGCGTCACTGCAGCACCTGGTTTGAATCCAGGCTGCATCATTGGGAGTCCCATAGGGCGGCGCACAATTGGCCCAGCGTCGCCCGGGTTTGGCTAGGGTAGGCCGTCATTGTAAATAAGAATTTGTTCTTAACTGACTTGCCTGGTTAAATCAAATTTAAAATGTGTGTCTGCTTCCACATTGTGCTGTTTTTTTCCTAAACCTATGAAGATGTCCAGTGAACTCCTATATTCCATTTGTTGTCCCTACAACACAGTAAAGACTTGGATATATATATATTATCCCGGATGCTAATCAATAAAAATGTCTGTTAAATTCGCTGCTCTGTTATGCTTGTTTACAGAACCACTGAAGACCATTCTGACACTTTTACTGCCTGAAGTAGTATGGAGTTATGATTTGCTAGTCTATGGCTAACATGTATGTTTTAACACCATCTTTGTTAACCTGTAAGGAATTGAAAGGATTGAACTATACTCTCTAACTCAATGCCTCTTAAAGTATTAGCAAGTACGTAGTTGTTGTAAATTAGCTGCAGAATGAGTGTCAACTTTAATTGTCTCCTCCCCGACTAAGACCAAGACTGCACTGGTAATACGATAATGGGATTGTGCATGACTTATTTCTGATCCCAGCATTAAGTAGTCTTGAGTGTGTGAGAGGGTAGAGCGTGTAAGAGCAGGACGTGTTTTTGACTGTTATTCACCGTCTGGTTAACATGCCCATGGCTGAGAATCGGTCTAATTGTGCTGCTTACCCCCTTGACTGCAGTCATTTATTAGACACTGACACGTCGTCGTCCCCGTCCCAGCAATTGGCCACATCTCTACAACAGCACTTGTTGCGTGTGTACAGAGTTAAGAGTGTACCGTAAGCTCAGCCCACAGCTAGCTTGAAATGTCGCCGATAGAGCTATCAAATGAGATGTTTCCGTAGCTCAAACGGTTGGTACGTTGTCAAGGAGGGCCACGTGTGTTGAGATCAGAGGATAACGGGTTGGAGCCCAGTATGGGGACAGGAAGCTATACTGTTAGCAGCACATCTGTTTCACGTGTGTTTTTTTTACCCCTTTGTTCTCCACAATTTCGTGGTACAGTCTTGTCTCATCGCTGCAACTCCCGTACGGACTCGGGAGAGGCGAAGTTCGAGAGCCATGCGTCCTCCGAAACACAACAGCCGCACTGCTTCTTGACACAATGATTCCAACCCGGAAGCCAGCCGCACCAATGTGTCGGCTGGCGACCCGGTCAGCATGCACTGCGCCCGGCCCGCCACAGGGATATCCCTGCCTGCCAAACCCTCCCTAACCCGGATGACACTGGGCCAAATGTGCGCAGCCCAATTCTATTAGAGACAGTTTACGCTGTTCTGTGAAGGGAGTAGTACACAGTGTTGTACGAGATCTTCTGTTTCTTGGCAATTTCTCGCATGGAATAACCTTCATTTCTCAGAACAAGAATAGACTTGACAAGTTTCAGAAGAAAGTTATTTGTTTCTGGCCATTTTGTGCATGTAATCGAACCCACAAATGCTGATGCTCCTGATACTCAACTAGTCTAAAGAAGGCCAGTTTTATTGCTTCTTTAATCAGAACAACAGTTTTCAGCTGCGCTAACATAATTTCAAAAGGGTTTTCTAATGATCAATTAGCCTATTAAAATGATAAACTTGGATTAGCTACCACAATGTGCCATTGGAACACAGGAGTGATGGTTGCTGACGACGGGTCTCTGTACGCCTATGTAGACATTCCATTAAAAAATCTGCCGTTTCCAGCTACAATAGTCATTTACAACATTAACAATGTCTACACTGTATTTCTGATCAATTTGATGTTATTTTAATGGACAAAAAAAAATGTTTTTCTTTCAAAAACAAGGACATTTCTAAGTGACCCCAAACTTTTGAAGAGTAGTGTTCATTCAGAATGTTTGACACTTTCTCACATGTTTGTAACGAACACGAAAATGAAATCAATTGTCTTAAGATAAGTTTTGCATCGTTCTCTTGTTGCAGTTTGTTGCTGGTGCCAAAGAGATCTGTTATGCCCTGAGGACAGAAGGCTTCTGGGCTGACTTCATCGACCCATCGTCAGGCATGGCGGTAAGACAACTCATAGCTGCTCAAGGATTAGCACTATGCTACAGAAATAGCTGTCTCATAACAAACAGTACATACAGTTGTGACACAGTGATGGCAATTGTGTGGTCTTCTTGCCAATTGAAATGGATTATAATTGTTAAACTAAAGTCTTTCAAACATAAACAAGCAGTATTCAGATCTTTCCCTTAATGTCTTCTGTCTCTCTTCCAGTTCTTTGGGTCGTACACCAACAACACACTGTTTGAGACCGACGAGCGGTACTGTAACCTGGGCTTCAGCATCGAGGACCTGGGCTGCTGCAAAGTCATCCGCCACACCTTGTGGGGAACACATGTTTTTGTGGGGACAGTTATCACCAACGCACCTCCCGATAGCCATATCATGAAGAAGCTGCAAGGGAACTTAACCTGAATGATGGGAGAGTGTCTGGCATGTGGTTGCTATTATACCTTGATGTGTCATGGCTCTACACAGGCCTCAACTACTGTTTGGAGAGCTGTTTATTGTTCACATTTCTATAGAAACCCTCAAAATAGTACTATGGTGAAATACCCACACACATGGTCCCTGAGGGTTTTACCATTAGAGTATATGTATTTTTTTGTGTCTATGTGCCAGACAGTGTTTTTTTCCCCCTTCGGTGTGTTGTGGTTGAAGGCCTGATTTTGTATTGTCTCTCTTGCAAAATCGATTTTTTATCCCAGAGACTTAACTGTAGAAATAAAGGTTATATTGAATGTGAAATAGAAAGTGGTTAAAGGTGGGTTGACTCTGTCCAGTTAGTAGAATAAGTCATGTAGTTAGATATAAAGCTGGGTTGACTGTCCAGTTAGTAGAATAAGTCATGTAGTCAGATATAAAGCTGGGTTGACTCTGTCCAGTTAGTAGAATAAGTCATGTAGTTAGATATAAAGCTGGGTTGACTGTCCAGTTAGTAGAATAAGTCATGTAGTCAGATATAAAGCTGGGTTGACTCTGTCCAGTTAGTAGAATAAGTCATGTAGTCAGATATAAAGCTGGGTTGACTCTGTCCAGTTAGTAGAATAAGTCATGTAGTTAGATATAAAGCTGGGTTGACTCTGTCCAGTTAGTAGAATAAGTCATGTAGTTAGATATAAAGCTGGGTTGACTCTGTCCAGTTAGTAGAATAAGTCATGTAGTTAGATATAAAGCTGGGTTGACTCTGTAGTTAGTTAGATATAAAGCTGGGTTGACTCTGTCCAGTTAGTAGAATAAGTCATGTAGTTAGATATAAAGCTGGGTTGACTCTGTCCAGTTAGTAGAATAAGTCATGTAGTTAGATATAAAGCTGGGTTGACTCTGTCCAGTTAGTAGAATAAGTCATGTAGTTAGATATAAAGCTGGGTTGACTCTGTCCAGTTAGTAGAATAAGTCATGTAGTTAGATATAAAGCTGGGTTGACTCTGTCCAGTGAGTAGAATAAGTCATGTAGTTAGATATAAAGACAATAAGTCATGTAGTTAGATATAAAGCTGGGTTGACTCTGTCCAGTTAGTAGAATAAGTCATGTAGTTAGATATAAAGCTGGGTTGACTCTGTCCAGTTAGTAGAATAAGTCATGTAGTTAGATATAAAGCTGGGTTGACTCTGTCCAGTTAGTAGAATAAGTCATGTAGTTAGATATAAAGCTGGGTTGACTCTGTCCAGTTAGTAGAATAAGTCATGTAGTTAGATATAAAGCTGGGTTGACTCTGTCCAGTTAGTAGAATAAGTCATGTAGTTAGATATAAAGACAATAGTTAGTATATATAAAGCTGGGTTGACTCTGTCCAGTTAGTAGAATAAGTCATGTAGTTAAATATAAAGTAGAATAAGTCATGTAGTTAGATATAAAGCTGGGTTGACTCTGTCCAGTTAGTAGAATAAGTCATGTAGTTAGATATAAAGCTGGGTTGACTCTGTCCAGTTAGTAGAATAAGTCATGTAGTTAGATATAAAGACAATAAGTCATGTAGTTAGATATAAAGCTGGGTTGACTCTGTCCAGTTAGTAGAATAAGTCATGTAGTCAGATATAAAGCTGGGTTGACTCTGTCCAGTTAGTAGAATAAGTCATGTAGTTAGATATAAAGCTATTGTCTGTAGTTAGATGTCCAGTTAGTACAATAAGTCATGTAGTTAGATATAAAGCTGGGTTGACTCTGTCCAGTTAGTAGAATAAGTCATGTAGTTAGATATAAAGCTGGGTTGACTCTGTCCAGTTAGTAGAATAAGTCATGTAGTTAGATATAAAGCTGGGTTGACTCTGTCCAGTTAGTAGAATAAGTCATGTAGTTAGATATAAAGCTGGGTTGACTCTGTCCAGTTAGTAGAATAAGTCATGTAGTTAGATATAAAGACAGAATAAGTCATGTAGTTAGATATAAAGCTGGGTTGACTCTGTCCAGTTAGTAGAATAAGTCATGTAGTTAGATATAAAGCTGGGTTGACTCTGTCCAGTTAGTAGAATAAGTCATGTAGTTAGATATAAAGACAATAAGTCATGTAGTTAGATATAAAGCTGGGTTGACTCTGTCCAGTTAGTAGAATAAGTCATGTAGTTAGATATAAAGCTGGGTTGACTCTGTCCAGTTAGTAGAATAAGTCATGTAGTATAAAGACAATAAGTCATGTAGTAGATATAAAGAGTTAGTAGAATATGTAAGATATAAAGCTGGGTTGACTCTGTCCAGTTAGTAGAATAAGTCATGTAGTTAGATATAAAGCTGTCATGTTTAGACTCTGTCCAGTTAGTAGAATAAGTCATGTAGTCAGATATAAAGCTGGGTTGACTCTGTCCAGTTAGTAGAATAAGTCATGTAGTTAGATATAAAGGGTTGACTCTGTCCAGTTAGTAGAATAAGTCATGTAGTTAGATATAAAGCTGGGTTGACTCTGTCCAGTTAGTAGAATAAGTCATGTAGTTAGATATAAAGCTGGGTTGACTCTGTCCAGTTAGTAGAATAAGTCATGTAGTTAGATATAAAGCTGGGTTGACTCTGTCAGTTAGTTAGAATATAAAGATATAAAGCTGGGTTGACTCTGTCCAGTAGAATAAGTAGAATAAAGTCATGTAGTTAGATATAAAGCTGGGTTGACTCTGTCCAGTTAGTAGAATAAGTCATGTAGTTAGATATAAAGCTGGGTTGACTCTGTCCAGTTAGTAGAATAAGTCATGTAGTTAGATATAGATATAAAGATATAAAGCTGGGTTGACTCTGTCCAGTTAGTAGAATAAGTCATGTAGTTAGATATAAAGCTGGGTTGACTCTGTCCAGTTAGTAGAATAAGTCATGTAGTTAGATATAAAGCTGGTAGTTGACTCTGTCCAGTTAGTAGAATAAGTCATGTAGTTAGATATAAAGCTGGGTTGACTCTGTCCAGTTAGTAGAATAAGTCAATAAGTCATGTAGTTAGATATAAAGCTGGGTTGACTCTGTCCAGTTAGTAGAATAAGTCATGTAGTTAGATATAAAGCTGGGTTGACTCTGTCCAGTTAGTAGAATAAGTCATGTAGTTAGATATAAAGCTGGGTTGACTCTGTCCAGTTAGTAGAATAAGTCATGTAGTTAGATATAAAGACAGTTATAGAATAAGTCATGTAGTTAGATATAAAGCTGGGTTGACTCTGTCCAGTTAGTAGAATAAGTCATGTAGTCAGATATAAAGCTGGGTTGACTCTGTCCAGTTAGTAGAATAAGTCATGTAGTTAGATATAAAGACTCTGTCCAGTTAAGAATAAGTCATGTAGTTAGATATAAAGCTGGGTTGACTCTGTCCAGTTAGTAGAATAAGTCATGTAGTTAGATATAAAGCTGGGTTGACTCTGTCCAGTTAGTAGAATAAGTCATGTAGTTAGATATAAAGCTGGGTTGACTCTGTCCAGTTAGTAGAATAAGTCATGTAGTTAGATATAAAGCTGGGTTGACTCTGTCCAGTTAGTAGAATAAGTCATGTAGTTAGATATAAAGACAACTCTGTCCAGTTAGTAGAATAAGTCATGTAGATATAAAGCTGGGTTGACTCTGTCCAGTTAGTAGAATAAGTCATGTAGTTAGATATAAAGCTGGGTTGACTCTGTCCAGTTAGTAGAATAAGTCATGTAGTTAGATATAAAGCTGGGTTGACTCTGTCCAGTTAGTAGAATAAGTCATGTAGTTAGATATAAAGCTGGGTTGACTCTGTCCAGTTAGTAGAATAAGTCATGTAGTTAGATATAAAGCTGGGTTGACTCTGTCCAGTTAGTAGAATAAGTCATGTAGTTAGATATAAAGAGTTAGAATAAGTCATGTAGTTAGATATAAAGCTGGGTTGACTCTGTCCAGTTAGTAGAATAAGTCATGTAGTTAGATATAAAGCTGGGTTGACTCTGTCCAGTTAGTAGAATAAGTCATGTAGTTAGATATAAAGCTGGGTTGACTCTGTCCAGTTAGTAGAATAAGTCATGTAGTTAGATATAAAGCTGGGTTGACTCTGTCCAGTTAGTAGAATAAGTCATGTAGTTAGATATAAAGCTGGGTTGACTCTGTCAGTTAGATATAAAGTAGAATAAGTCATGTAGTTAGATATAAAGCTGGGTTGACTCTGTCCAGTTAGTAGAATAAGTCATGTAGTTAGATATAAAGCTGGGTTGACTCTGTCCAGTTAGTAGAATAAGTCATGTAGTTAGATATAAAGCTGGGTTGACTCTGTCCAGTTAGTAGAATAAGTCATGTAGTTAGATATAAAGCTGGGTTGACTCTGTCCAGTTAGTAGAATAAGTCATGTAGTTAGATATAAAGCTGGGTTGACTCTGTCCAGTTAGTAGAATAAGTCATGTAGTTAGATATAAAGCTGGGTTGACTCTGTCCAGTTAGTAGAATAAGTCATGTAGTTAGATATAAAGCTGGGTTGACTCTGTCCAGTTAGTAGAATAAGTCATGTAGTTAGATATAAAGCTGGGTTGACTCTGTCCAGTTAGTAGAATAAGTCATGTAGTTAGATATAAAGCTGGGTTGACTCATGTAGTTAGATAGAATAAGACTCTGTAGTTAGATAGAATAAGTCATGTAGTTAGATATAAAGCTGGGTTGACTCTGTCCAGTTAGTAGAATAAGTCATGTAGTTAGATATAAAGACACTCTGTCCAGTTAGTAGAATAAGTCATGTAGTTAGATATAAAGCTGGGTTGACTCTGTCCAGTTAGTAGAATAAGTCATGTAGTTAGATATAAAGCTGGGTTGACTCTGTCCAGTTAGTAGAATAAGTCATGTAGTTAGATATAAAGCTGGGTTGACTCTGTCCAGTTAGTAGAATAAGTCATGTATAAAGATATAAAGCTGTTAGTAGATATAAAGTTGACTCTGTCCAGTTAGTAGAATAAGTCATGTAGTTAGATATAAAGCTGGGTTGACTCTGTCCAGTTAGTAGAATAAGTCATGTAGTTAGATATAAAGCTGGGTTGACTCTGTCCAGTTAGTAGAATAAGTCATGTAGTTAGATATAAAGCTGGGTTGACTCTGTCCAGTTAGTAGAATAAGTCATGTAGTTAGATATAAAGCTGGGTTGACTCTGTCCAGTTAGTAGAATAAGTCATGTAGTTAGATATAAAGCTGGGTTGACTCTGTCCAGTTAGTAGAATAAGTCATGTAGTTAGATATAAAGCTGGGTTGACTCTGTCCAGTTAGTAGAATAAGTCATGTAGTTAGATATAAAGCTGGGTTGACTCTGTCCAGTTAGTAGAATAAGTCATGTAGTTAGATATAAAGACAATAAGTCATGTAGTTAGATATAAAGCTGGGTTGACTCTGTCCAGTTAGTAGAATAAGTCATGTAGTTAGATATAAAGCTGGGTTGACTCTGTCCAGTTAGTAGAATAAGTCATGTAGATATAAAGCTGGGTTGACTCTGTCCAGTTAGTAGAATAAGTCATGTAGTTAGATATAAAGCTGGGTTGACTCTGTCCAGTTAGTAGAATAAGTCATGTAGTTAGATATAAAGCTGGGTTGACTCTGTCCAGTTAGTAGAATAAGTCATGTAGTTAGATATAAAGCTGGGTTGACTCTGTCCAGTTAGTAGAATAAGTCATGTAGTTAGATATAAAGCTGGGTTGACTCTGTCCAGTTAGTAGAATAAGTCATGTAGTTAGATATAAAGCTGGGTTGACTCTGTCCAGTTAGTAGAATAAGTCATGTAGTTAGATATAAAGCTGGGTTGACTCTGTCCAGTTAGTAGAATAAGTCATGTAGTTAGATATAAAGCTGGTTAGTTGACTCTGTCCAGTTAGTAGAATAAGTCATGTAGTTAGATATAAAGCTGGGTTGACTCTGACTCCAGTTAGTAGAATAAGTCATGTAGTTAGATATAAAGCTGGGTTGACTCTGTCCAGTTAGTAGAATAAGTCATGTAGTTAGATATAAAGACAATAAGTCATGTAGTTAGATATAAAGCTGGGTTGACTCTGTCCAGTTAGTAGAATAAGTCATGTAGTTAGATATAAAGGTGGGTTGACTCTGTCCAGTTAGTAGAATAAGTCATGTAGTTAGATATAAAGCTGGGTTGACTCTGTCCAGTTAGTAGAATAAGTCATGTAGTTAGATATAAAGCTGGGTTGACTCTGTCCAGTTAGTAGAATAAGTCATGTAGTTAGATATAAAGCTGGGTTGACTCTGTCCAGTTAGTAGAATAAGTCATGTAGTTAGATATAAAGACAATAAGTCATGTATATAAAGGTGGGTTGACTCTGTCCAGTTAGTAGAATAAGTTATGTAGTTAGATATAAAGCTGGGTTGACTGTCCAGTTAGTAGAATAAGTCATGTAGTTAGATATAAAGCTGGGTTGACTATCCAGTTAGTAGAATAAGTCATGTAGTTAGATATAAAGTCAGTTAGTAGTAAGTCATGTAGTTATATAAAGCTGGGTTGACTCTGTCCAGTTAGTAGAATAAGTCATGTAGTTAGATATAAAGCTGGGTTGACTCTGTCCAGTTAGTAGAATAAGTCATGTAGTTAGATATAAAGCTGGGTTGACTCTGTCCAGTTAGTAGAATAAGTCATGTAGTTAGATATAAAGCTGGGTTGACTCTGTCCAGTTAGTAGAATAAGTCAATGGGTTGACTCTGTCCAGTTAGTAGAATAAGTCATGTAGTTGATCTGTCCAGTTAGTAGAATAAGTCATGTAGTTAGATATAAAGCTGGGTTGACTCTGTCCAGTTAGTAGAATAAGTCATGTAGTTAGATATAAAGCTGGGTTGACTCTGTCCAGTTAGTAGAATAAGTCATGTAGTTAGATATAAAGACAATAAGTCATGTAGTTAGATATAAAGCTGGGTTGACTCTGTCCAGTTAGTAGAATAAGTCATGTAGTTAGATATAAAGCTGGGTTGACTCTGTCCAGTTAGTAGAATAAGTCATGTAGTTAGATATAAAGCTGGGTTGACTCTGTCCAGTTAGTAGAATAAGTCATGTAGATATAAAGCTGGGTTGACTCTGTCCAGTTAGTAGAATAAGTCATGTAGTTAGATATAAAGCTGGGTTGACTCTGTCCAGTTAGTAGAATAAGTCATGTAGTTAGATATAAAGCTGGGTTGACTCTGTCCAGTTAGTAGAATAAGTCATGTAGTTAGATATAAAGCTGGGTTGACTCTGTCCAGTTAGTAGAATAAGTCATGTAGTTAGATATAAAGCTAGTAGAATAAGTCATGTAGTTAGATATAAAGCTGGGTTGACTCTGTCCAGTTAGTAGAATAAGTCATGTAGTTAGATATAAAGCTGGGTTGACTCTGTCCAGTTAGTAGAATAAGTCATGTAGTTAGATAAAATAAGCTGGGTTGACTCTGTCCAGTTAGTAGAATAAGTCATGTAGTTAGATATAAAGCTGGGTTGACTCTGTCCAGTTAGTAGAATAAGTCATGTAGTTAGATATAAAGCTGGGTTGACTCTGTCCAGTTAGTAGAATAAGTCATGTAGTTAGATATAAAGCTGACTCTGTCCAGTTAGTAGAATAAGTCATGACTATAAAGCTGGGTTGACTCTGTCCAGTTAGTAGAATAAGTCATGTAGTTAGATATAAAGCTGGGTTGACTCTGTCCAGTTAGTAGAATAAGTCATGTAGTTAGATATAAAGCTGGGTTGACTCTGTCCAGTTAGTAGAATAAGTCATGTAGTTAGATATAAAGCTGGGTTGACTCTGTCCAGTTAGTAGAATAAGTCATGTAGTTAGATATAAAGCTGGGTTGACTCTGTCCAGTTAGTAGAATAAGTCATGTAGTTAGATATAAAGCTGGGTTGACTCTGTCCAGTTAGTAGAATAAGTCATGTAGTTAGATATAAAGTAGAATAAGTCATGTAGTTGATATAAAGCTGGGTTGACTGTCCAGTTAGTAGAATAAGTCATGTAGTTAGATATAAAGCTGGGTTGACTCTGTCCAGTTAGTAGAATAAGTCATGTAGTTAGATATAAAGCTATTGAAGTTAGTAGAATAAGTCATGTAGTTAGATATAAAGCTGGGTTGACTCTGTCCAGTTAGTAGAATAAGTCATGTAGTTAGATATAAAGCTGGGTTGACTCTGTCCAGTTAGTAGAATAAGTCATGTAGTTAGATATAAAGCTGGGTTGACTCTGTCCAGTTAGTAGAATAAGTCATGTAGTTAGATATAAAGCTGGGTTGACTCTGTCCAGTTAGTAGAATAAGTCATGTAGTCAGATATAAAGCTGGGTTGACTCTGTCCAGTTAGTAGAATAAGTCATGTAGTTAGATATAAAGATATTGAAAGTTACAGAATAAGTCATGTAGTTAGATATAAAGCTGGGTTGACTCTGTCCAGTTAGTAGAATAAGTCATGTAGTTAGATATAAAGCTGGGTTGACTCTGTCCAGTTAGTAGAATAAGTCATGTAGTTAGATATAAAAGTTAGTAGAATAAGTCATGTTGACTCTGTCCAGTTAGTAGATTAAGTTAGATATAAAGCTGGGTTGACTCTGTCCAGTTAGTAGAATAAGTCTGTCCAGTTAGTAGAATAAGTCATGTAGTTAGATATAAAGCTGGGTTGACTCTGTCCAGTTAGTAGAATAAGTCATGTAGTTAGATATAAAGCTGGGTTGACTCTGTCCAGTTAGTAGAATAAGTCATGTAGTTAGATATAAAGCTGGGTTGACTCTGTCCAGTTAGTAGAATAAGTCATGTAGTTAGATATAAAGCTGGGTTGACTCTGTCCAGTTAGTAGAATAAGTCATGTAGTTAGATATAAAGCTGGGTTGACTCTGTCCAGTTAGTAGAATAAGTCATGTAGTTAGATATAAAGCTGGGTTGACTCTGTCCAGTTAGTAGAATAAGTCATGTAGTTAGATATAAAGCTGGGTTGACTCTGTCCAGTTAGTAGAATAAGTCATGTAGTTAGATATAAAGACTCTGTCCAGTTAGTAGAATAAGTTAGATATAAAGCTGGGTTGACTCTGTCCAGTTAGTAGAATAAGTCATGTAGAATAGTCAGATATAAAGCTGGGTTGACTCTGTCCAGTTAGTAGAATAAGTCATGTAGTTAGATATAAAGCTGGGTTGACTCTGTCCAGTTAGTAGAATAAGTCATGTAGTTAGATATAAAGCTGGGTTGACTCTGTCCAGTTAGTAGAATAAGTCATGTAGTTAGATATAAAGCTGGGTTGACTCTGTCCAGTTAGTAGAATAAGTCATGTAGTTAGATATAAAGACTAAGTCAGTGTAGTTAGATATAAAGCTGGGTTGACTCTGTCCAGTTAGTAGAATAAGTCATGTAGTTAGATATAAAGCTGGGTTGACTCTGTCCAGTTAGTAGAATAAGTCATGTAGTCAGATATAAAGCTGGGTTGACTCTGTCCAGTTAGTAGAATAAGTCATGTAAAGCTGGGTTGACTCTGTCCAGTTAGTAGAATAAGTCATGTATATAAAGCTGGGTTGACTCTGTCCAGTTAGTAGAATAAGTCATGTAGTTAGATATAAAGCTGGGTTGACTCTGTCCAGTTAGTAGAATAAGTCATGTAGTTAGATATAAAGCTGGGTTGACTCTGTCCAGTTAGTAGAATAAGTCATGTAGTTAGATATAAAGCTGGGTTGACTCTGTCCAGTTAGTAGAATAAGTCATGTAGTTAGATATAAAGTCTGGGTTGACTCTGTCCAGTTAGTAGAATAAGTCATGTAGTTAGTAGAATAAGTCATGTAGTTAGATATAAAGCTGGGTTGACTCTGTCCAGTTAGTAGAATAAGTCATGTAGTTAGATATAAAGCTGGGTTGACTCTGTCCAGTTAGTAGAATAAGTCATGTAGTTAGATATAAAGCTGGGTTGACTCTGTCCAGTTAGTAGAATAAGTCATGTAGTTAGATATAAAGCTGGGTTGACTCTGTCCAGTTAGTAGAATAAGTCATGTAGTTAGATATAAAGCTGGGTTGACTCTGTCCAGTTAGTAGATATAAGTGGGTTGACTCTGTCCAGTTAGTAGAATGTAGTTTAGATAGATATAAATAAAGCTGGGTTGACTCTGTCCAGTTAGTAGAATAAGTCATGTAGTTAGATATAAAGACTCTGTCCAGTTAGTAGAATAAGTGTGTAGTTAGATATAAAGCTGGGTTGACTCTGTCCAGTTAGTAGAATAAAGTCTGTAGTTAGTAGAAATAAGTCATGTAGTTAGATATAAAGCTGGGTTGACTCTGTCCAGTTAGTAGAATAAGTCATGTAGTTAGATATAAAGCTGGGTTGACTCTGTCCAGTTAGTAGAATAAGTCATGTAGTTAGATATAAAGCTGGGTTGACTCTGTCCAGTTAGTAGAATAAGTCATGTAGATATAGATATAAAGCTGGGTTGACTCTGTCCAGTTAGTAGAATAAGTCATGTCAGTTAGATATAAAGCTGGGTTGACTCTGTCCAGTTAGTAGAATAAGTCATGTAGTTAGATATAAAGCTGGGTTGACTCTGTCCAGTTAGTAGAATAAGTCATGTAGTTAGATATAAAGCTGGGTTGACTCTGTCCAGTTAGTAGAATAAGTCATGTAGTTAGATATAAAGCTGGGTTGACTCTGTCCAGTTAGTAGAATAAGTCATGTAGTTAGATATAAAGACAATAAGTAGAATAAGTCATGTAGTTAGATATAAAGCTGGGTTGACTCTGTCCAGTTAGTAGAATAAGTCATGTAGATATAAAGCTGGGTTGACTCTGTCCAGTTAGTAGAATAAGTCATGTAGTTAGATATAAAGCTGGGTTGACTCTGTCCAGTTAGTAGAATAAGTCATGTAGTTAGATATAAAATAAGTCTGGGTTGACTCTGTCCAGTTAGTAGAATAAGTCATGTAGTTAGATATAAAGCTGGGTTGACTCTGTCCAGTTAGTAGAATAAGTCATGTAGTTAGATATAAAGACAATAAGTCATGTTAGTTAGATATAAAATAAGCTGGGTTGACTCTGTCCAGTTAGTAGAATAAGTCATGTAGTTAGATATAAAGCTGGGTTGACTCTGTCCAGTTAGTAGAATAAGTCATGTAGTTAGATATAAAGCTGGGTTGACTCTGTCCAGTTAGTAGAATAAGTCATGTAGTTAGATATAAAGCTGGGTTGACTCTGTCCAGTTAGTAGAATAAGTCATGTAGTTAGATATAAAGACAATAAGTCATTAGTAGAATAGTTAGATATAAAGCTGGGTTGACTCTGTCCAGTTAGTAGAATAAGTCATGTAGTTAGATATAAAGCTGGGTTGACTCTGTCCAGTTAGTAGAATAAGTCATGTAGTTAGATATAAAGCTGGGTTGACTCTGTCCAGTTAGTAGAATAAGTCATGTAGTTAGATATAAAGCTGGGTTGACTCTGTCCAGTTAAGTCATGAATATAAAGCTGGGTTGACTCTGTCCAGTTAGTAGAATAAGTCATGTAGTTAGATATAAAGCTGGGTTGACTCTGTCCAGTTAGTAGAATAAGTCATGTAGTTAGATATAAAGCTGGGTTGACTCTGTCCAGTTAGTAGAATAAGTCATGTAGTTAGATATAAAGCTGGGTTGACTCTGTCCAGTTAGTAGAATAAGTCATGTAGTTAGATATAAAGCTGGGTTGACTCTGTCCAGTTAGTAGAATAAGTCATGTAGTTAGATATAAAGCTGGGTTGACTCTGTCCAGTTAGTAGAATAAGTCATGTAGTTAGATATAAAGCTGGGTTGACTCTGTCCAGTTAGTAGAATAAGTCATGTAGTAGATATAAAGCTGGGTTGACTCTGTCCAGTTAGTAGAATAAGTCATGTAGTTAGATATAAAGCTGGGTTGACTCTGTCCAGTTAGTAGAATAAGTCATGTAGTTAGATATAAAGCTGGGTTGACTCTGTCCAGTTAGTAGAATAAGTCATGTAGATATTAGATATAAAGACAATAGTAGAATAAGTCATGTAGTTAGATATAAAGCTGGGTTGACTCTGTCCAGTTAGTAGAATAAGTCATGTAGTTAGATATAAAGCTGGGTTGACTCTGTCCAGTTAGTAGAATAAAGTCATGACTCTAGTTAGTAGATAGTTAGATATAAAGCTGGGTTGACTCTGTCCAGTTAGTAGAATAAGTCATGTAGTTAGATATAAAGCTGGGTTGACTCTGTCCAGTTAGTAGAATAAGTCATGTAGTTAGATATAAAGCTGGGTTGACTCTGTCCAGTTAGTAGAATAAGTCATGTAGTTAGATATAAAGACAATAAGTTAGTAGAATAAGTTAGTTAGATATAAAGCTGGGTTGACTCTGTCCAGTTAGTAGAATAAGTCATGTAGTCAGATTAGATATAAAGCTGGGTTGACTCTGTCCAGTTAGTAGAATAAGTCATGTAGTTAGATATAAAGACTGTCCAGTTAGTAGAATAAGTCATGTAGTTAGATATAAAGCTGGGTTGACTCTGTCCAGTTAGTAGAATAAGTCATGTAGTTAGATATAAAGACAGTTAGTAGAATAAGTCATGTAGTTAGATATAAAGCTGGGTTGACTCTGTCCAGTTAGTAGAATAAGTCATGTAGTTAGATATAAAGCTGGGTTGACTCTGTCCAGTTAGTAGAATAAGTCATGTAGTTAGATATAAAGCTGGGTTGACTCTGTCCAGTTAGTAGAATAAGTCATGTAGTTAGATATAAAGCTGGGTTGACTCTGTCCAGTTAGTAGAATAAGTCATGTAGTTAGATATAAGTTAGTACAATAAGTCATGTAGTTAGATATAAAGCTGGGTTGACTCTGTCCAGTTAGTAGAATAAGTCATGTATAAAGACAATAAGTCATGTAGTTAGATATAAAGCTGGGTTGACTCTGTCCAGTTAGTAGAATAAGTCATGTAGTTAGATATAAAGCTGGGTTGACTCTGTCCAGTTAGTAGAATAAGTCATGTAGTTAGATATAAAGCTGGGTTGACTCTGTCCAGTTAGTAGAATAAGTCATGTAGTTAGATATAAAGCTGGGTTGACTCTGTCCAGTTAGTAGAATAAGTCATGTAGTTAGATATAAAGCTGGGTTGACTCTGTCCAGTTAGTAGAATAAGTCATGTAGTTAGATATAAAGCTGGGTTGACTCTGTCCAGTTAGTAGAATAAGTCATGTAGTTAGATATAAAGCTGGGTTGACTCTGTCCAGTTAGTAGAATAAGTCATGTAGTTAGATATAAAGCTGGGTTGACTCTGTCCAGTTAGTAGAATAAGTCATGTAGTTAGATATAAAGACAATATTAGTAGAAAAGCTGATCTGTCCAGTTAGTAGAATAAGTCATGTAGAGATATAAAGCTGGGTTGACTCTGTCCAGTTAGTAGAATAAGTCATGTAGTTAGATATAAAGCTGGGTTGACTCTGTCCAGTTAGTAGAATAAGTCATGTAGTTAGATATAAAGCTGGGTTGACTCTGTCCAGTTAGTAGAATAAGTCATGTAGTTAGATATAAAGCTGGGTTGACTCTGTCCAGTTAGTAGAATAAGTCATGTAGTTAGATATAAAGCTGGGTTGACTCTGTCCAGTTAGTAGAATAAGTCATGTAGTTAGATATAAAGCTGGGTTGACTCTGTCCAGTTAGTAGAATAAGTCAATAAAAGCTGGGTTGACTCTGTCCAGTTAGTAGAATAAGTCATGATATAAAGCTGGGTTGACTCTGTCCAGTTAGTAGAATAAGTCATGTAGTTAGATATAAAGCTGGGTTGACTCTGTCCAGTTAGTAGAATAAGTCATGTAGTTAGATATAAAGCTGGGTTGACTCTGTCCAGTTAGTAGAATAAGTCATGTAGTTAGATATAAAGCTGGGTTGACTCTGTCCAGTTAGTAGAATAAGTCATGTAGTTAGATATAAAGACAATAAGTCATGTAGTTAGATATAAAGCTGGGTTGACTCTGTCCAGTTAGTAGAATAAGTCATGTAGATATAAAGCTGGGTTGACTCTGTCCAGTTAGTAGAATAAGTCATGTAGTTAGATATAAAGCTGGGTTGACTCTGTCCAGTTAGTAGAATAAGTCATGTAGTTAGATATAAAGCTGGGTTGACTCTGTCCAGTTAGTAGAATAAGTCATGTAGTTGATATCTTGACTCTGTCCAGTTAGTAGAATAAGTCATGTAGTTAGATATAAAGCTGGGTTGACTCTGTCCAGTTAGTAGAATAAGTCATGTAGTTAGATATAAAGCTGGGTTGACTCTGTCCAGTTAGTAGAATAAGTCATGTAGTTAGATATAAAGCTGGGTTGACTCTGTCCAGTTAGTAAGTCATGTAATAACTCTGTCATGTAGTCAGATATAAAAGCTGGGTTGACTCTGTCCAGTTAGTAGAATAAGTCATGTAGTTAGATATAAAGCTGGGTTGACTCTGTCCAGTTAGTAGAATAAGTCATGTAGTTAGATATAAAGCTGGGTTGACTCTGTCCAGTTAGTAGAATAAGTCATGTAGTTAGATATAAAGCTGGGTTGACTCTGTCCAGTTAGTAGAATAAGTCATGTAGTTAGATATAAAGCTGGGTTGACTCTGTCCAGTTAGTAGAATAAGTCATGTAGTTAGATATAAAGCTGGGTTGACTCTGTCCAGTTAGTAGAATAAGTCATGTAGTTAGATATAAAGCTGGGTTGACTCTGTCCAGTTAGTAGAATAAGTCATGTAGTTAGATATAAAAGCTGGGTTGACTCTGTCCAGTTAGTAGAATAAGTCATGTAGTTAGATATAAAGCTGGGTTGACTCTGTCCAGTTAGTAGAATAAGTCATGTAGTTAGATATAAAGCTGGGTTGACTCTGTCCAGTTAGTAGAATAAGTTAGTAGAATAAGTCATGTAGTTAGATATAAAGCTGGGTTGACTCTGTCCAGTTAGTAGAATAAGTCATGTAGTTATAAAGCTGGGTTGACTCTGTCCAGTTAGTAGAATAAGTCATGTAGTTAGATATAAAGCTGGGTTGACTCTGTCCAGTTAGTAGAATAAGTCATGTAGTTAGATATAAAGCTGGGTTGACTCTGTCCAGTTAGTAGAATAAGTCATGTAGTTAGATATAAAGCTGGGTTGACTCTGTCCAGTTAGTAGAATAAGTCAATAAAGTCATTAGTAGAGTCAGATATAAAGCTGGGTTGACTCTGTCCAGTTAGTAGAATAAGTCATGTAGTTAGATATAAAGCTGGGTTGACTCTGTCCAGTTAGTAGAATAAGTCATGTAGTTAGATATCCAGTTACAATAAGTCATGTAGTTAGATATAAAGCTGGGTTGACTCTGTCCAGTTAGTAGAATAAGTCATGTAGTTAGATATAAAGCTGGGTTGACTCTGTCCAGTTAGTAGAATAAGTCATGTAGTTAGATATAAAGCTGGGTTGACTCTGTCCAGTTAGTAGAATAAGTCATGTAGTTAGATATAAAGCTGGGTTGACTCTGTCCAGTTAGTAGAATAAGTCATGTAGTTAGATATAAAGCTGGGTTGACTCTGTCCAGTTAGTAGAATAAAAGTCATGTAGTCAGATATAAAGCTGGGTTGACTCTGTCCAGTTAGTAGAATAAGTCATGTAGTTAGATATAAAGCTGGGTTGACTCTGTCCAGTTAGTAGAATAAGTCATGTAGTTAGATATAAAGCTGGGTTGACTCTGTCCAGTTAGTAGAATAAGTCATGTAGTTAGATATAAAGCTGGGTTGACTCTGTCCAGTTAGTAGAATAAGTCATGTAGTCAGATATAAAGCTGGGTTGACTCTGTCCAGTTAGTAGAATAAGTCATGTAGTTAGATATAAAGCTGGGTTGACTCTGTCCAGTTAGTAGAATAAGTCATGTAGTTAGATATAAAGACAATAACTCTGTCCAGTTAGTAGAATAAGTCATGTTAGATATAAAGCTGGGTTGACTCTGTCCAGTTAGTAGAATAAGTCATGTAGTTAGATATAAAGCTGGGTTGACTCTGTCCAGTTAGTAGAATAAGTCATGTAGTTAGATATAAAGCTGGGTTGACTCTGTCCAGTTAGTAGAATAAGTCATGTAGTTAGATATAAAGCTGGGTTGACTCTGTCCAGTTAGTAGAATAAGTCATGTAGTTAGATATAAAGCTGGGTTGACTCTGTCCAGTTAGTAGAATAAGTCATGTAGTTAGATATAAAGCTGGGTTGACTCTGTCCAGTTAGTAGAATAAGTCATCTGTCCAGTTATAAAGAATAAGTCATGTAGTTGATATAAAGCTGGGTTGACTCTGTCAGTTAGTAGAATAAGTCATGTAGTTAGATATAAAGCTGGGTTGACTCTGTCCAGTTAGTAGAATAAGTCATGTAGTTAGATATAAAGCTGGGTTGACTCTGTCCAGTTAGTAGAATAAGTCATGTAGTTAGATATAAAGCTGCTGTCCAGTTAGTTAAGATGTAGTCTGGGTTGACTCTGTCAGTTAGTAGAATAAGTCATGTAGTTAGATATAAAGCTGGGTTGACTCTGTCCAGTTAGTAGAATAAGTCATGTAGTTAGATATAAAGCTGGGTTGACTCTGTCCAGTTAGTAGAATAAGTCATGTAGTTAGATATAAAGCTGGGTTGACTCTGTCCAGTTAGTAGAATAAGTCATGTAGTTAGATATAAAGCTGGGTTGACTCTGTCCAGTTAGTAGAATAAGTCATGTAGTTAGATATAAAGACAATAAGTTGTGTTTAGATATAAAGACTCTGTCCAGTTAGTAGAATAAGTCATGTAGTTAGATATAAAGCTGGGTTGACTCTGTCCAGTTAGTAGAATAAGTCATGTAGTTAGATATAAAGCTGGGTTGACTCTGTCCAGTTAGTAGAGATAAAGTCTCTGTCCAGTTAGTAGAATAAGATATAAATATAAAGCTGGGTTGACTCTGTCAGTTAGTAGAATAAGTCATGTAGTTAGATATAAAGAATAAGGGTTGACTCTCTGTCCAGTTAGTAGAATAAGTCATGTAGTTAGATATAAAGCTGGGTTGACTCTGTCCAGTTAGTAGAATAAGTCATGTAGTTAGATATAAAGCTGGGTTGACTCTGTCCAGTTAGTAGAATAAGTCATGTAGTTAGATATAAAGCTGGGTTGACTCTGTCCAGTTAGTAGAATAAGTCATGTAGTTAGATATAAAGCTGGGTTGACTCTGTCCAGTTAGTAGAATAAGTCATGTAGTTAGATATAAAGCTGGGTTGACTCTGTCCAGTTAGTAGAATAAGTCATGTAGTTAGATATAAAGCTGGGTTGACTCTGTCCAGTTAGTAGAATAAGTCATGTAGTTAGATATAAAGCTGGGTTGACTCTGTCCAGTTAGTAGAATAAGTCATGTAGTTAGATATAAAGACAATAAGTAGAATGTCATGTAGTTAGATATAAAGCTGGGTTGACTCTGTCCAGTTAGTAGAATAAGTCATGTAGTTAGATATAAAGCTGGGTTGACTCTGTCCAGTTAGTAGAATAAGTCATGTAGTTAGATATAAAGCTGGGTTGACTCTGTCCAGTTAGTAGAATAAGTCATGTAGTTAGATATAAAGCTGGGTTGACTCTGTCCAGTTAGTAGAATAAGTCATGTAGTTAGATATAAAGCTGGGTTGACTCTGTCCAGTTAGTAGAATAAGTCATGTAGTTAGATATAAAGCTGGGTTGACTCTGTCCAGTTAGTAGAATAAGTCATGTAGTTAGATATAAAGCTGGGTTGACTCTGTCCAGTTAGTAGAATAAGTCATGTAGTTAGATATAAAGCTGGGTTGACTCTGTCCAGTTAGTAGAATAAGTCATGTAGTTAGATATAAAGCTGGGTTGACTCTGTCCAGTTAGTAGAATAAGTCATGTAGTTAGATATAAAGCTGGGTTGACTCTGTCCAGTTAGTAGAATAAGTCATGTAGTTAGATATAAAGCTGGGTTGACTCTGTCCAGTTAGTAGAATAAGTCATGTAGTTAGATATAAAGACAATAAGTTGTGTAGAGATATAAAGCTGGGTTGACTCTGTCCAGTTAGTAGAATAAGTCATGTAGTTAGATATAAAGCAATTGTCTGTCCAGTTAGTAGAATAGTTAGATATAAAGCTGGGTTGACTCTGTCCAGTTAGTAGAATAAGTCATGTAGTTAGATATAAAGCTGGGTTGACTCTGTCCAGTTAGTAGAATAAGTCATGTAGTTAGATATAAAGCTGGGCTGACTCTGTCCAGTTGACTCTGTCCAGTTAGTAGAATAAGTCATGTAGTTAGATATAAAGCTGGGTTGACTCTGTCCAGTTAGTAGAATAAGTCATGTAGTTAGATATAAAGCTGGGTTGACTCTGTCCAGTTAGTAGAATAAGTCATGTAGTTAGATATAAAGCTGGGTTGACTCTGTCCAGTTAGTAGAATAAGTCATGTAGTTAGATATAAAGCTGGGTTGACTCTGTCCAGTTAGTAGAATAAGTCATGTAGTTAGATATAAAGCTGGGTTGACTCTGTCCAGTTAGTAGAATAAGTCATGTAGTTAGATATAAAGCTGGGTTGACTCTGTCCAGTTAGTAGAATAAGTCATGTAGTTAGATATAAAGCTGGGTTGACTCTGTCCAGTTAGTAGAATAAGTCATGTAGATATAGAATAAAGACAATAAGTCATGTAGTTAGATATAAAGCTGGGTTGACTCTGTCCAGTTAGTAGAATAAGTCATGTAGTTAGATATAAAGCTGGGTTGACTCTGTCCAGTTAGTAGAATAAGTCATGTAGTTAGATATAAAGCTGGGTTGACTCTGTCCAGTTAGTAGAATAAGTCATGTAGTTAGATATAAAGCTGGGTTGACTCTGTCCAGTTAGTAGAATAAGTCATGTAGTTAGATATAAAGCTGGGTTGACTCTGTCCAGTTAGTAGAATAAGTCATGTAGTTAGATATAAAGCTGGGTTGACTCTGTCCAGTTAGTAGAATAAGTCATGTAGTTAGATATAAAGTTAGTAGTTGAGTCTGTCCAGTTAGTAGAATAAGTCATGTAGTTAGATATAAAGCTGGGTTGACTCTGTCCAGTTAGTAGAATAAGTCATGTAGTTAGATATAAAGCTGGGTTGACTCTGTCCAGTTAGTAGAATAAGTCATGTAGTTAGATATAAAGCTGGGTTGACTCTGTCCAGTTAGTAGAATAAGTCATGTAGTTAGATATAAAGCTGGGTTGACTCTGTCCAGTTAGTAGAATAAGTCATGTAGTTAGATATAAAGACAATAGTTAGTAGAATAAGTCATGTAGTTAGATATAAAGCTGGGTTGACTCTGTCCAGTTAGTAGAATAAGTCATGTAGTTAGATATAAAGAATAAGTCATGTAGTTAGATATAAAGCTGGGTTGACTCTGTCCAGTTAGTAGAATAAGTCATGTAGTTAGATATAAAGCTGGGTTGACTCTGTCCAGTTAGTAGAATAAGTCATGTAGTTAGATATAAAGCTGGGTTGACTCTGTCCAGTTAGTAGAATAAGTCATGTAGTTAGATATAAAGCTGGGTTGACTCTGTCCAGTTAGTAGAATAAGTCATGTAGTTAGATATAAAGCTGGGTTGACTCTGTCCAGTTAGTAGAATAAGTCATGTAGTTAGATATAAAGCTGGGTTGACTCTGTCCAGTTAGTAGAATAAGTCTGGGTTGACTTAGATAGTTAGTAGAATAAGTCATGTTGATATAAAGCTCTCTGTCCAGTTAGTAGAATAAGTCATGTAGTTAGATATAAAGCTGGGTTGACTCTGTCCAGTTAGTAGAATAAGTCATGTAGTTAGATATAAAGCTGGGTTGACTCTGTCCAGTTAGTAGAATAAGTCATGTAGTTAGATATAAAGCTGGGTTGACTCTGTCCAGTTAGTAGAATAAGTCATGTAGTTAGATATAAAGCTGGGTTGACTCTGTCCAGTTAGTAGAATAAGTCATGTAGTTAGATATAAAGCTGGGTTGACTCTGTCCAGTTAGTAGTAAGTCATGTAGATATAAAGCTGGGTTGACTCTGTCCAGTTAGTAGAATAAGTCATGTAGTTAGATATAAAGCTGGGTTGACTCTGTCCAGTTAGTAGAATAAGTCATGTAGTTAGATATAAAGCTGGGTTGACTCTGTCCAGTTAGTAGAATAAGTCATGTAGTTAGATATAAAGCTGGGTTGACTCTGTCCAGTTAGTAGAATAAGTCATGTAGTTAGATATAAAGCTGGGTTGACTCTGTCCAGTTAGTAGAATAAGTCATGTAGTTAGATATAAAGACAATAAGTTGTGTAGTTAGATATAAAGCTGGGTTGACTCTGTCCAGTTAGTAGAATAAGTCATGTAGTTAGATATAAAGACAATAAGTCATGTAGTTAGATATAAAGCTGGGTTGACTCTGTCCAGTTAGTAGAATAAGTCATGTAGTCAGATATAAAGCTGGGTTGACTCTGTCCAGTTAGTAGAATAAGTCATGTAGTTAGATATAAAGCTGGGTTGACTCTGTCCAGTTAGTAGAATAAGTCATGTAGTTAGATATAAAGCTGGGTTGACTCTGTCCAGTTAGTAGAATAAGTCATGTAGTTAGATATAAAGCTGGGTTGACTCTGTCCAGTTAGTAGAATAAGTCATGTAGTTAGATATAAAGCTGGGTTGACTCTGTCCAGTTAGTAGAATAAGTCATGTAGTTAGATATAAAGCTGGGTTGACTCTGTCCAGTTAGTAGAATAAGTCATGTAGTTAGATATAAAGCTGGGTTGACTCTGTCCAGTTAGTAGAATAAGTCATGTAGTTAGATATAAAGCTGGGTTGACTCTGTCCAGTTAGTAGAATAAGTCATGTAGTTAGATATAAAGACAATAAGTTGTGTAGTTAGATATAAAGCTGGGTTGACTCTGTCCAGTTAGTAGAATAAGTCATGTAGATATAAAGCTGGGTTGACTCTGTCCAGTTAGTAGAATAAGTCATGTAGTTAGATATAAAGCTGGGTTGACTCTGTCCAGTTAGTAGAATAAGTCATGTAGTTAGATATAAAGCTGGGTTGACTCTGTCCAGTTAGTAGAATAAGTCATGTAGTTAGATATAAAGCTGGGTTGACTCTGTCCAGTTAGTAGAATAAGTCATGTAGTTAGATATAAAGCTGGGTTGACTCTGTCCAGTTAGTAGAATAAGTCATGTAGATATAAAGCTGGGTTGACTCTGTCCAGTTAGTAGAATAAGTCATGTAGTTAGATATAAAGCTGGGTTGACTCTGTCCAGTTAGTAGAATAAGTCATGTAGTCAGATATAAAGCTGGGTTGACTCTGTCCAGTTAGTAGAATAAGTCATGTAGTTAGATATAAAGCTGGGTTGACTCTGTCCAGTTAGTAGAATAAGTTAGTAGAATAAGTCATGTAGTTAGATATAAAGACAATAGTTAGTAGAATAAGTTAGATATAAAGCTGGGTTGACTCTGTCCAGTTAGTAGAATAAGTCATGTAGAGATATAAAGCTGGGTTGACTCTGTCCAGTTAGTAGAATAAGTCATGTAGTTAGATATAAAGCTGGGTTGACTCTGTCCAGTTAGTAGAATAAGTCATGTAGTTAGATATAAAGCTGGGTTGACTCTGTCCAGTTAGTAGAATAAGTCATGTAGTTAGATATAAAGCTGGGTTGACTCTGTCCAGTTAGTAGAATAAGTCATGTAGTTAGATATAAAGCTGGGTTGACTCTGTCCAGTTAGTAGAATAAGTCATGTAGTTAGATATAAAGCTGGGTTGACTCTGTCCAGTTAGTAGAATAAGTCATGTAGTTAGATATAAAGCTGGGTTGACTCTGTCCAGTTAGTAGAATAAGTCATGTAGTTAGATATAAAGCTGGGTTGACTCTGTCCAGTTAGTAGAATAAGTCATGTAGTTAGATATAAAGCTGGGTTGACTCTGTCCAGTTAGTAGAATAAGTCATGTAGTTAGATATAAAGCTGGGTTGACTCTGTCCAGTTAGTAGAATAAGTCATGTAGTCAGATATAAAGCTGGGTTGACTCTGTCCAGTTAGTAGAATAAGTCATGTAGTTAGATATAAATCTGGGTTGACTCTGTCCAGTTAGTAGAATAAGTCATGTAGTTAGATATAAAGACAATAAGTTGTGTAGTTAGATATAAAGCTGGGTTGACTCTGTCCAGTTAGTAGAATAAGTCATGTAGTTAGATATAAAGCTGGGTTGACTCTGTCCAGTTAGTAGAATAAGTCATGTAGTTAGATATAAAGCTGGGTTGACTCTGTCCAGTTAGTAGAATAAGTCATGTAGTTAGATATAAAGCTGGGTTGACTCTGTCCAGTTAGTAGAATAAGTCATGTAGTTAGATATAAAGCTGGGTTGACTCTGTCCAGTTAGTAGAATAAGTCATGTAGTTAGATATAAAGCTGGGTTGACTCTGTCCAGTTAGTAGAATAAGTCATGTAGTTAGATATAAAGCTGGGTTGACTCTGTCCAGTTAGTAGAATAAGTCATGTAGTTAGATATAAAGCTGGGTTGACTCTGTCCAGTTAGTAGAATAAGTCATGTAGTTAGATATAAAGCTGGGTTGACTCTGTCCAGTTAGTAGAATAAGTCATGTAGTTAGATATAAAGCTGGGTTGACTCTGTCCAGTTAGTAGAATAAGTCATGTAGTTAGATATAAAGCTGGGTTGACTCTGTCCAGTTAGTAGAATAAGTCATGTAGTTAGATATAAAGTGGGTTGACTCTGTCCAGTTAGTATAATAAGTCATGTAGTTGATATAAAGCTGGGTTGACTCTGTCCAGTTAGTAGAATAAGTCATGTTTAGATATAAAGACTCTGTCCAGTTAGTAGAATAAGTCATGTAGTTAGATATAAAGCTGGGTTGACTCTGTCCAGTTAGTAGAATAAGTCATGTAGTTAGATATAAAGCTGGGTTGACTGTCCAGTTAGTAGAATAAGTCATGTAGTTAGATATAAAGCTGGGTTGACTCTGTCCAGTTAGTAGAATAAGTCATGTAGTTATATGTAAAGCTGGGTTGACTGTCCAGTTAGTAGAATAAGTCATGTAGTTAGATATAAAGCTGGGTTGACTCTGTCCAGTTAGTAGAATAAGTCATGTAGTTAGATATAAAGCTGGGTTGACTCTGTCCAGTTAGTAGAATAAGTCATGTAGTTAGATATAAAGCTGGGTTGACTCTGTCCAGTTAGTAGAATAAGTCATGTAGTTAGATATAAAGCTGGGTTGACTCTGTCCAGTTAGTAGAATAAGTCATGTAGTTAGATATAAAGACAATAAGTCATGTAGTTAGATATAAAGCTGGGTTGACTCTGTCCAGTTAGTAGAATAAGTCATGTAGTTAGATATAAAGCTGGGTTGACTCTGTCCAGTTAGTAGAATAAGTCATGTAGTTAGATATAAAGCTGGGTTGACTCTGTCCAGTTAGTAGAATAAGTCATGTAGTTAGATATAAAGCTGGGTTGACTCTGTCCAGTTAGTAGAATAAGTCATGTAGTTAGATATAAAGCTGGGTTGACTCTGTCCAGTTAGTAGAATAAGTCATGTAGTTAGATATAAAGACAATAAGTTGACTGTAGTTAGATATAAAGCTGGGTTGACTCTGTCCAGTTAGTAGAATAAGTCATGTAGTTAGATATAAAGCTGACTCTGTCCAGTTAGTAGAATAAGTCATGTAGTTAGATATAAAGCTGGGTTGACTCTGTCCAGTTAGTAGAATAAGTCATGTAGTTAGATATAAAGCTGGGTTGACTCTGTCCAGTTAGTAGAATAAGTCATGTAGTTAGATATAAAGCTGGGTTGACTCTGTCCAGTTAGTAGAATAAGTCATGTAGATATAGATATAAGTCATGGTTGACTCTGTCCAGTTAGTAGAATAAGTCATGTAGTTAGATATAAAGCTGGGTTGACTCTGTCCAGTTAGTAGAATAAGTCATGTAGTTAGATATAAAGCTGGGTTGACTCTGTCCAGTTAGTAGAATAAGTCATGTAGTTAGATATAAAGCTGGGTTGACTCTGTCCAGTTAGTAGAATAAGTCATGTAGTTAGATATAAAGCTGGGTTGACTCTGTCCAGTTAGTAGAATAAGTCATGTAGTTAGATATAAAGACAATAAGTCTGTGTTAGTTAGATATAAAGCTGGGTTGACTCTGTCCAGTTAGTAGAATAAGTCATGTAGTTAGATATAAAGCTGGGTTGACTCTGTCCAGTTAGTAGAATAAGTCATGTAGTTAGATATAAAGCTGGGTTGACTCTGTCCAGTTAGTAGAATAAGTCATGTAGTTAGATATAAAGCTGGGTTGACTCTGTCCAGTTAGTAGAATAAGTCATGTAGTTAGATATAAAGCTGGGTTGACTCTGTCCAGTTAGTAGAATAAGTCATGTAGTTAGATATAAAGCTGGGTTGACTCTGTCCAGTTAGTAGAATAAGTCATGTAGTTAGATATAAAGCTGGGTTGACTCTGTCCAGTTAGTAGAATAAGTCATGTAGTTAGATATAAAGCTGGGTTGACTCTGTCCAGTTAGTAGAATAAGTCATGTAGTTAGATATAAAGCTGGGTTGACTCTGTCCAGTTAGTAGAATAAGTCATGTAGTTAGATATAAAGCTGGGTTGACTCTGTCCAGTTAGTAGAATAAGTCATGTAGTTAGATATAAAGCTGGGTTGACTCTGTCCAGTTAGTAGAATAAGTCATGTAGTTAGATATAAAGCTGGGTTGACTCTGTCCAGTTAGTAGAATAAGTCATGTAGTTAGATATAAAGACAATAAGTTGTGTAGTTAGATATAAAGCTGGGTTGACTCTGTCCAGTTAGTAGAATAAGTCATGTAGTTAGATATAAAGCTGGGTTGACTCTGTCCAGTTAGTAGAATAAGTCATGTAGTTAGATATAAAGCTGGGTTGACTCTGTCCAGTTAGTAGAATAAGTCATGTAGTTAGATATAAAGCTGGGTTGACTCTGTCCAGTTAGTAGAATAAGTCATGTAGTTAGATATAAAGCTGGGTTGACTCTGTCCAGTTAGTAGAATAAGTCATGTAGTTAGATATAAAGCTGGGTTGACTCTGTCCAGTTAGTAGAATAAGTCATGTAGTTAGATATAAAGCTGGGTTGACTCTGTCCAGTTAGTAGAATAAGTCATGTAGTTAGATATAAAGCTGGGTTGACTCTGTCCAGTTAGTAGAATAAGTCATGTAGTTAGATATAAAGCTGGGTTGACTCTGTCCAGTTAGTAGAATAAGTCATGTAGTTAGATATAAAGCTGGGTTGACTCTGTCCAGTTAGTAGAATAAGTCATGTAGTTAGATATAAAGCTGGGTTGACTCTGTCCAGTTAGTAGAATAAGTCATGTAGTTAGATATAAAGACAATAAGTTAGTAGAATAAGTTAGATATAAAGCTGGGTTGACTCTGTCCAGTTAGTAGAATAAGTCATGTAGTTAGATATAAAGCTGGGTTGACTCTGTCCAGTTAGTAGAATAAGTCATGTAGTTAGATATAAAGCTGGGTTGACTCTGTCCAGTTAGTAGAATAAGTCATGTAGTTAGATATAAAGCTGGGTTGACTCTGTCCAGTTAGTAGAATAAGTCATGTAGTTAGATATAAAGCTGGGTTGACTCTGTCCAGTTAGTAGAATAAGTCATGTAGTTAGATATAAAGCTGGGTTGACTCTGTCCAGTTAGTAGAATAAGTCATGTAGTCAGATATAAAGCTGGGTTGACTCTGTCCAGTTAGTAGAATAAGTCATGTAGTTAGATATAAAGCTGGGTTGACTCTGTCCAGTTAGTAGAATAAGTCATGTAGTTAGATATAAAGACAATAAATAAGTCATGTAGTTAGATATAAAGCTGGGTTGACTCTGTCCAGTTAGTAGAATAAGTCATGTAGTTAGATATAAAGCTGGGTTGACTCTGTCCAGTTAGTAGAATAAGTCATGTAGTTAGATATAAAGCTGGGTTGACTCTGTCCAGTTAGTAGAATAAGTCATGTAGTTAGATATAAAGCTGGGTTGACTCTGTCCAGTTAGTAGAATAAGTCATGTAGTTAGATATAAAGCTGGGTTGACTCTGTCCAGTTAGTAGAATAAGTCATGTAGTTAGATATAAAGACAATAAGTTAGTAGAATAAGTTAGATATAAAGCTGGGTTGACTCTGTCCAGTTAGTAGAATAAGTCATGTAGTTAGATATAAAGTTAGTAGAATAAGTCATGTAGTTAGATATAAAGCTGGGTTGACTCTGTCCAGTTAGTAGAATAAGTCATGTAGTTAGATATAAAGCTGGGTTGACTCTGTCCAGTTAGTAGAATAAGTCATGTAGTTAGATATAAAGAATAAGTCAGTTAGTAGTAAGTCAGATATAAAGCTGGGTTGACTCTGTCCAGTTAGTAGAATAAGTCATGTAGTTAGATATAAAGCTGGGTTGACTCTGTCCAGTTAGTAGAATAAGTCATGTAGTTAGATATAAAGCTGGGTTGACTCTGTCCAGTTAGTAGAATAAGTCATGTAGTTAGATATAAAGCTGGGTTGACTCTGTCCAGTTAGTAGAATAAGTCATGTAGTTAGATATAAAGATGGGTTGACTGGGTTGACTCTGTCCAGTTAGTAGAATAAGTCATGTAGTTAGATATAAAGCTGGGTTGACTCTGTCCAGTTAGTAGAATAAGTCATGTAGTTAGATATAAAGCTGGGTTGACTCTGTCCAGTTAGTAGAATAAGTCATGTAGTTAGATATAAAGCTGGGTTGACTCTGTCCAGTTAGTAGAATAAGTCATGTAGTTAGATATAAAGCTAAGTTGACTCTGTCCAGTTAGTTAGATATAAAGCTGGGTTGACTCTGTCCAGTTAGTAGAATAAGTCATGTAGTTAGATATAAAGCTGGGTTGACTCTGTCCAGTTAGTAGAATAAGTCATGTAGTTAGATATAAAGCTGGGTTGACTCTGTCCAGTTAGTAGAATAAGTCATGTAGTTAGATATAAGCTGGGTTGACTCTGTCCAGTTAGTAGAATAAGTCATGATATAAAGTTAGATATAAAAGCTGGGTTGACTCTGTCCAGTTAGTAGAATAAGTCATGTAGTTAGATATAAAGCTGGGTTGACTCTGTCCAGTTAGTAGAATAAGTCATGTAGTTAGATATAAAGCTGGGTTGACTCTGTCCAGTTAGTAGAATAAGTCATGTAGTTAGATATAAAGCTGGGTTGACTCTGTCCAGTTAGTAGAATAAGTCATGTAGTTAGATATAAAGCTGGGTTGACTCTGTCCAGTTAGTAGAATAAGTCATGTAGTTAGATATAAAGCTGGGTTGACTCTGTCCAGTTAGTAGAATAAGTCATGTAGTTAGATATAAAGCTGGGTTGAAGTTAGTAGAATAAGTCATGTAGTTAGATATAAAGCTGGGTTGACTCTGTCCAGTTAGTAGAATAAGTCAGTTAGTAGAATAAGTCATGTAGTTAGATATAAAGCTGGGTTGACTCTGTCCAGTTAGTAGAATAAGTCATGTAGATATAAAGCTGGGTTGACTCTGTCCAGTTAGTAGAATAAGTCATGTGTTAGATATAAAGCTGACTCTGTCCAGTTAGTAGAATAAGTCATGTAGTTAGATATAAAGCTGGGTTGACTCTGTCCAGTTAGTAGAATAAGTCATAGTAGATATAAAGCTGGGTTGACTCTGTCCAGTTAGTAGAATAAGTCATGTAGTTAGATATAAAGCTGGGTTGACTCTGTCCAGTTAGTAGAATAAGTCATGTAGTTAGATATAAAGCTGGGTTGACTCTGTCCAGTTAGTAGAATAAGTCATGTTAGATATAAAGCTGGGTTGACTCTGTCCAGTTAGTAGAATAAGTCATGTAGTTAGATATAAAGCTGGGTTGACTCTGTCCAGTTAGTAGAATAAGTCATGTAGTTAGATATAAAGCTGGGTTGACTCTGTCCAGTTAGTAGAATAAGTCATGTAGTTAGATATAAAGCTGGGTTGACTCTGTCCAGTTAGTAGAATAAGTCATGTAGTTAGATATAAAGCTGGGTTGACTCTGTCCAGTTAGTAGAATAAGTCATGTAGTTAGATATAAAGCTGGGTTGACTCTGTCCAGTTAGTAGAATAAGTCATGTAGTTAGATATAAAGCTGGGTTGACTCTGTCCAGTTAGTAGAATAAGTCATGTAGTTAGATATAAAGCTGGGTTGACTCTGTCCAGTTAGTAGAATAAGTCATGTAGTTAGATATAAAGACAATAAGTTGACTGTCCAGTTAGATATAAATATAAAGCTGGGTTGACTCTGTCCAGTTAGTAGAATAAGTCATGTAGTTAGATATAAAGACTGTTGACTGTAGTTAGATATAAAGCTCTCTGTCCAGTTAGTAGAATAAGTCATGTAGTCAGATATAAAGCTGGGTTGACTCTGTCCAGTTAGTAGAATAAGTCATGTAGTTAGATATAAAGCTGGGTTGACTCTGTCCAGTTAGTAGAATAAGTCATGTAGATATAAAGCTGGGTTGACTCTGTCCAGTTAGTAGAATAAGTCATGTAGTTAGATATAAAGCTGGGTTGACTCTGTCCAGTTAGTAGAATAAGTCATGTAGTTAGATATAAAGCTGGGTTGACTCTGTCCAGTTAGTAGAATAAGTCATGTAGTCAGATATAAAGCTGGGTTGACTCTGTCCAGTTAGTAGAATAAGTCATGTAGTTAGATATAAAGCTGGGTTGACTCTGTCCAGTTAGTAGAATAAGTCATGTAGTTAGATATAAAGCTGGGTTGACTCTGTAGTTAGTAGAATAAGTCATGTAGTTAGATATAAAGCTGGGTTGACTCTGTCCAGTTAGTAGAATAAGTCATGTAGTTAGATATAAAGCTGGGTTGACTCTGTCCAGTTAGTAGAATAAGTCATGTAGTTAGATATAAAGCTGGGTTGACTCTGTCCAGTTAGTAGAATAAGTCATGTAGTTAGATATAAAGCTGGGTTGACTCTGTCCAGTTAGTAGAATAAGTCATGTAGTTAGATATAAAGCTGGGTTGACTCTGTCCAGTTAGTAGAATAAGTCATGTAGTTAGATATAAAGACTGGGTTGACTCTGTCCAGTTAGTAGAATAAGTCATGTCTGTCCAGATATAAATGTAGTTAGTTGACTCTGTCCAGTTAGTAGAATAAGTCATGTAGTTAGATATAAAGCTGGGTTGACTCTGTCCAGTTAGTAGAATAAGTCATGTAGTTAGATATAAAGCTGGGTTGACTCTGTCCAGTTAGTAGAATAAGTCATGTAGTTAGATATAAAGACTAAGACTCTGTCCAGTTAGTAGAATAAGTCAAGCTCTCTGTCCAGTTAGTAGAATAAGTCATGTAGTCAGATATAAAGCTGGGTTGACTCTGTCCAGTTAGTAGAATAAGTCATGTAGTTAGATATAAAGCTGGGTTGACTCTGTCCAGTTAGTAGAATAAGTCATGTAGTTAGATATAAAGCTGGGTTGACTCTGTCCAGTTAGTAGAATAAGTCATGTAGTTAGATATAAAGCTGGGTTGACTCTGTCCAGTTAGTAGAATAAGTCATGTAGTTAGATATAAAGCTGGGTTGACTCTGTCCAGTTAGTAGAATAAGTCATGTAGTTAGATATAAAGCTGGGTTGACTCTGTCCAGTTAGTATGAATAAAGTCATTGAGTTAGATATAAAGACAATAAGTCATGTAGTTAGATATAAAGCTGGGTTGACTCTGTCCAGTTAGTAGAATAAGTCATGTAGTTAGATATAAAGCTGGGTTGACTCTGTCCAGTTAGTAGAATAAGTCATGTAGTTAGATATAAAGCTGGGTTGACTCTGTCCAGTTAGTAGAATAAGTCATGTAGTTAGATATAAAGCTGGGTTGACTCTGTCCAGTTAGTAGAATAAGTCATGTAGTTAGATATAAAGCTGGGTTGACTCTGTCCAGTTAGTAGAATAAGTCATGTAGTTAGATATAAAGCTGGGTTGACTCTGTCCAGTTAGTAGAATAAGTCATGTAGTTAGATATAAAGCTGGGTTGACTCTGTCCAGTTAGTAGAATAAGTCATGTAGTTAGATATAAAGCTGGGTTGACTCTGTCCAGTTAGTAGAATAAGTGTAGTTAGATATAAAGCTGGGTTGACTCTGTCCAGTTAGTAGAATAAGTCATGTAGTCAGATATAAAGCTGGGTTGACTCTGTCCAGTTAGTAGAATAAGTCATGTAGTTAGATATAAAGCTGGGTTGACTCTGTCCAGTTAGTAGAATAAGTCATGTAGTTAGATATAAAGCTGGGTTGACTCTGTCCAGTTAGTAGAATAAGTCATGTAGTTAGATATAAAGCTGGGTTGACTCTGTCCAGTTAGTAGAATAAGTCATATAGTTAGATATAAAGACAATAAGTCAGTTAGTAGTAGTTAGATATAAAGCTGGGTTGACTCTGTCCAGTTAGTAGAATAAGTCATGTAGTCAGATATAAAGCTGGGTTGACTCTGTCCAGTTAGTAGAATAAGTCATGTAGTTAGATATAAAGCTGGGTTGACTCTGTCCAGTTAGTAGAATAAGTCATGTAGATAGATATAAAGCTGGGTTGACTCTGTCCAGTTAGTAGAATAAGTCATGTAGTTAGATATAAAGCTGGGTTGACTCTGTCCAGTTAGTAGAATAAGTCATGTAGTTAGATATAAAGCTGGGTTGACTCTGTCCAGTTAGTAGAATAAGTCATGTAGTCAGATATAAAGCTGGGTTGACTCTGTCCAGTTAGTAGAATAAGTCATGTAGTTAGATATAAAGCTGGGTTGACTCTGTCCAGTTAGTAGAATAAGTCATGTAGTTAGATATAAAGACAATAAGTCATGTAGTTAGATATAAAGTGTTGACTCTGTTAAGATAGATAAAAGCTGGGTTGACTCTGTCCAGTTAGTAGAATAAGTCATGTAGTTAGATATAAAGCTGGGTTGACTCTGTCCAGTTAGTAGAATAAGTCATGTAGTTAGATATAAAGCTGGGTTGACTCTGTCCAGTTAGTAGAATAAGTCATGTAGTTAGATATAAAGCTGGGTTGACTCTGTCCAGTTAGTAGAATAAGTCATGTAGTTAGATATAAAGCTGGGTTGACTCTGTCCAGTTAGTAGAATAAGTCATGTAGTTAGATATAAAGCTGGGTTGACTCTGTCCAGTTAGTAGAATAAGTCATGTAGTTAGATATAAAGACAATAAGTTGTGTAGTTAGATATAAAGCTGGGTTGACTCTGTCCAGTTAGTAGAATAAGTCATGTAGTTAGATATAAAGCTGTTGACTCTTAGTCCAGTTAGTAGAATAAGTCATGTAGTCAGATATAAAGCTGGGTTGACTCTGTCCAGTTAGTAGAATAAGTCATGTAGTTAGATATAAAGCTGGGTTGACTCTGTCCAGTTAGTAGAATAAGTCATGTAGTTAGATATAAAGCTGGGTTGACTCTGTCCAGTTAGTAGAATAAGTCATGTAGTTAGATATAAAGCTGGGTTGACTCTGTCCAGTTAGTAGAATAAGTCATGTAGTTAGATATAAAGCTGGGTTGACTCTGTCCAGTTAGTAGAATAAGTCATGTAGTCAGATATAAAGCTGGGTTGACTCTGTCCAGTTAGTAGAATAAGTCATGTAGTCAGATATAAAGCTGGGTTGACTCTGTCCAGTTAGTAGAATAAAAGTCATTAGTAGTAGTTAGATATAAAGCTGGGTTGACTCTGTCCAGTTAGTAGAATAAGTCATGTAGTTAGATATAAAGCTGGGTTGACTCTGTCCAGTTAGTAGAATAAGTCATGTAGTCAGATATAAAGCTGGGTTGACTCTGTCCAGTTAGTAGAATAAGTCATGTAGTTAGATATAAAGCTGGGTTGACTCTGTCCAGTTAGTAGAATAAGTCATGTAGTTAGATATAAAGACAATAAGTTGTGTAGTTAGATATAAAGCTGGGTTGACTCTGTCCAGTTAGTAGAATAAGTCATGTAGATATAAAGCTGGGTTGACTCTGTCCAGTTAGTAGAATAAGTCATGTAGTTAGATATAAAGCTGGGTTGACTCTGTCCAGTTAGTAGAATAAGTCATGTAGTTAGATATAAAGCTGGGTTGACTCTGTCCAGTTAGTAGAATAAGTCATGTAGTTAGATATAAAGACAATAAGTTGTGTAGTTAGATATAAAGCTGGGTTGACTCTGTCCAGTTAGTAGAATAAGTCATGTAGTTAGATATAAAGACAATAAGTCATGTAGTTAGATATAAAGCTGGGTTGACTCTGTCCAGTTAGTAGAATAAGTCATGTAGTTAGATATAAAGCTGGGTTGACTCTGTCCAGTTAGTAGAATAAGTCATGTAGTTAGATATAAAGACAATAAGTCATGTAGTTAGATATAAAGCTGGGTTGACTCTGTCCAGTTAGTAGAATAAGTCATGTAGTCAGATATAAAGCTGGGTTGACTCTGTCCAGTTAGTAGAATAAGTCATGTAGTCAGATATAAAGCTGGGTTGACTCTGTCCAGTTAGTAGAATAAGTCATGTAGATATAAAGCTGGGTTGACTCTGTCCAGTTAGTAGAATAAGTCATGTAGTTAGATATAAAGCTGGGTTGACTCTGTCCAGTTAGTAGAATAAGTCATGTAGTTAGATATAAAGCTGGGTTGACTCTGTCCAGTTAGTAGAATAAGTCATGTAGTCAGATATAAAGCTGGGTTGACTCTGTCCAGTTAGTAGAATAAGTCATGTAGTTAGATATAAAGCTGGGTTGACTCTGTCCAGTTAGTAGAATAAGTCATGTAGTTAGATATAAAGCTGGGTTGACTCTGTCCAGTTAGTAGAATAAGTCATGTAGTTGATAGTTAGTAGAATAAGTCATAAAAGCTGGGTTGACTCTGTCCAGTTAGTAGAATAAGTCATGTAGTTAGATATAAAGCTGGGTTGACTCTGTCCAGTTAGTAGAATAAGTCATGTAGTTAGATATAAAGCTGGGTTGACTCTGTCCAGTTAGTAGAATAAGTCATGTAGTTAGATATAAAGCTGGGTTGACTCTGTCCAGTTAGTAGAATAAGTCATGTAGTTAGATATAAAGCTGGGTTGACTCTGTCCAGTTAGTAGAATAAGTCATGTAGTTAGATATAAAGCTGGGTTGACTCTGTCCAGTTAGTAGAATAAGTCATGTAGTTAGATATAAAGCTGGGTTGACTCTGTCCAGTTAGTAGAATAAGTCATGTAGTTAGATATAAAGCTGGGTTGACTCTGTCCAGTTAGTAGAATAAGTCATGTAGAGATATAAAGCTGGGTTGACTCTGTCCAGTTAGTAGAATAAGTCATGTAGTAGATATAAAGCTATAAAGCTGGGTTGACTCTGTCCAGTTAGTAGAATAAGTCATGTAGTAGATATAAAGCTGGGTTGACTCTGTCCAGTTAGTAGAATAAGTCATGTAGTTAGATATAAAGCTGGGTTGACTCTGTCCAGTTAGTAGAATAAGTCATGTAGTTAGATATAAAGCTGGGTTGACTCTGTCCAGTTAGTAGAATAAGTCATGTAGTTAGATATAAAGCTGGGTTGACTCTGTCCAGTTAGTAGAATAAGTCATGTAGTTAGATATAAAGCTGGGTTGACTCTGTCCAGTTAGTAGAATAAGTCATGTAGTTAGATATAAAGCTGGGTTGACTCTGTCCAGTTAGTAGAATAAGTCATGTAGTTAGATATAAAGCTGGGTTGACTCTGTCCAGTTAGTAGAATAAGTCATGTAGTTAGATATAAAGCTGGGTTGACTCTGTCCAGTTAGTAGAATAAGTCATGTAGTTAGATATAAGTTAGTACAATAAGTCATGTAGTTAGATATAAAGCTGGGTTGACTCTGTCCAGTTAGTAGAATAAGTCATGTAGTCAGATATAAAGCTGGGTTGACTCTGTCCAGTTAGTAGAATAAGTCATGTAGTTAGATATAAAGCTGGGTTGACTCTGTCCAGTTAGTAGAATAAGTCATGTAGTTAGATATAAAGCTGGGTTGACTCTGTCCAGTTAGTAGAATAAGTCATGTAGTTAGATATAAAGCTGGGTTGACTCTGTCCAGTTAGTAGAATAAGTCATGTAGTCAGATATAAAGCTGGGTTGACTCTGTCCAGTTAGTAGAATAAGTCATGTAGTTAGATATAAAGACAATAAGTTGTGTAGTTAGATATAAAGCTGGGTTGACTCTGTCCAGTTAGTAGAATAAGTCATGTAGTCAGATATAAAGCTGGGTTGACTCTGTCCAGTTAGTAGAATAAGTCATGTAGTTAGATATAAAGACAATAAGTCATGTAGTTAGATATAAAGCTGGGTTGACTCTGTCCAGTTAGTAGAATAAGTCATGTAGTTAGATAAAGACAATAAGTCATGTAGTTAGATATAAAGCTGGGTTGACTCTGTCCAGTTAGTAGAATAAGTCATGTAGTCAGATATAAAGCTGGGTTGACTCTGTCCAGTTAGTAGAATAAGTCATGTAGTTAGATATAAAGCTGGGTTGACTCTGCCCAGTTAGTAGAATAAGTCATGTAGTTAGATATAAAGCTGGGTTGACTCTGTCCAGTTAGTAGAATAAGTCATGTAGTCAGATATAAAGCTGGGTTGACTCTGTCCAGTTAGTAGAATAAGTCATGTAGTCAGATATAAAGCTGGGTTGACTCTGTCCAGTTAGTAGAATAAGTCATGTAGTCAGATATAAAGCTGGGTTGACTCTGTCCAGTTAGTAGAATAAGTCATGTAGTCAGATATAAAGCTGGGTTGACTCTGTCCAGTTAGTAGAATAAGTCATGTAGTCAGATATAAAGCTGGGTTGACTCTGTCCAGTTAGTAGAATAAGTCATGTAGTCAGATATAAAGCTGGGTTGACTCTGTCCAGTTAGTAGAATAAGTCATGTAGATATAAAGCTGGGTTGACTCTGTCCAGTTAGTAGAATAAGTCATGTAGTTAGATATAAAGCTGGGTTGACTCTGTCCAGTTAGTAGAATAAGTCATGTAGATATAAAGCTGGGTTGACTCTGTCCAGTTAGTAGAATAAGTCATGTAGTTAGATATAAAGCTGGGTTGACTCTGTCCAGTTAGTAGAATAAGTCATGTAGTCAGATATAAAGCTGGGTTGACTCTGTCCAGTTAGTAGAATAAGTCATGTAGTTAGATATAAAGCTGGGTTGACTCTGTCCAGTTAGTAGAATAAGTCATGTAGTAGATATAAGCTGGGTTGACTCTGTCCAGTTAGTAGAATAAGTCATGTAGTTAGATATAAAGCTGGGTTGACTCTGTCCAGTTAGTAGAATAAGTCATGTAGTTAGATATAAAGCTGGGTTGACTCTGTCCAGTTAGTAGAATAAGTCATGTAGTCAGATATAAAGCTGGGTTGACTCTGTCCAGTTAGTAGAATAAGTCATGTAGTTAGATATAAAGCTGGGTTGACTCTGTCCAGTTAGTAGAATAAGTCATGTAGTTAGATATAAAGACAATAAGTTGTGTAGTTAGATATAAAGCTGGGTTGACTCTGTCCAGTTAGTAGAATAAGTCATGTAGTTAGATATAAAGCTGGGTTGACTCTGTCCAGTTAGTAGAATAAGTCATGTAGTTAGATATAAAGCTGGGTTGACTCTGTCCAGTTAGTAGAATAAGTCATGTAGTTAGATATAAAGCTGGGTTGACTCTGTCCAGTTAGTAGAATAAGTCATGTAGTTAGATATAAAGCTGGGTTGACTCTGTCCAGTTAGTAGAATAAGTCATGTAGTTAGATATAAAGACAATAAGTTGTGTAGTTAGATATAAAGCTGGGTTGACTCTGTCCAGTTAGTAGAATAAGTCATGTAGTTAGATATAAAGACAATAAGTCATGTAGTTAGATATAAAGCTGGGTTGACTCTGTCCAGTTAGTAGAATAAGTCATGTAGATATAAAGCTGGGTTGACTCTGTCCAGTTAGTAGAATAAGTCATGTAGTTAGATATAAAGACAATAAGTCATGTAGTTAGATATAAAGCTGGGTTGACTCTGTCCAGTTAGTAGAATAAGTCATGTAGTTAGATATAAAGCTGGGTTGACTCTGTCCAGTTAGTAGAATAAGTCATGTAGTTAGATATAAAGCTGGGTTGACTCTGTCCAGTTAGTAGAATAAGTCATGTAGTTAGATATAAAGCTGGGTTGACTCTGTCCAGTTAGTAGAATAAGTCATGTAGTTAGATATAAAGCTGGGTTGACTCTGTCCAGTTAGTAGAATAAGTCATGTAGTTAGATATAAAGCTGGGTTGACTCTGTCCAGTTAGTAGAATAAGTCATGTAGTCAGATATAAAGCTGGGTTGACTCTGTCCAGTTAGTAGAATAAGTCATGTAGTCAGATATAAAGCTGGGTTGACTCTGTCCAGTTAGTAGAATAAGTCATGTAGTTAGATATAAAGCTGGGTTGACTCTGTCCAGTTAGTAGAATAAGTCATGTAGATATAAAGCTGGGTTGACTCTGTCCAGTTAGTAGAATAAGTCATGTAGTCAGATATAAAGCTGGGTTGACTCTGTCCAGTTAGTAGAATAAGTCATGTAGTTAGATATAAAGCTGGGTTGACTCTGTCCAGTTAGTAGAATAAGTCATGTAGTTAGATATAAAGCTGGGTTGACTCTGTCCAGTTAGTAGAATAAGTCATGTAGTTAGATATAAAGCTGGGTTGACTCTGTCCAGTTAGTAGAATAAGTCATGTAGTTAGATATAAAGACAATAAGTCGTGTAGTTAGATATAAAGCTGGGTTGACTGTCCAGTTAGTAGAATAAGTCATGTAGTTAGATATAAAGTTGGGTTGACTCTGTCCAGTTAGTAGAATAAGTCATGTAGTTAGATATAAAGACAATAAGTCATGTAGTTAGATATAAAGCTGGGTTGACTCTGTCCAGTTAGTAGAATAAGTCATGTAGTCAGATATAAAGCTGGGTTGACTCTGTCCAGTTAGTAGAATAAGTCATGTAGTTAGATATAAAGCTGGGTTGACTCTGTCCAGTTAGTAGAATAAGTCATGTAGTTGATATAAATAAGCTGGGTTGACTCTGTCCAGTTAGTAGAATAAGTCATGTAGTTAGATATAAAGCTGGGTTGACTCTGTCCAGTTAGTAGAATAAGTCATGTAGTTAGATATAAAGCTGGGTTGACTCTGTCCAGTTAGTAGAATAAGTCATGTAGATATAAAGCTGGGTTGACTCTGTCCAGTTAGTAGAATAAGTCATGTAGATATAAAGCTGGGTTGACTCTGTCCAGTTAGTAGAATAAGTCATGTAGTCAGATATAAAGCTGGGTTGACTCTGTCCAGTTAGTAGAATAAGTCATGTAGTCAGATATAAAGCTGGGTTGACTCTGTCCAGTTAGTAGAATAAGTCATGTAGTTAGATATAAAGCTGGGTTGACTCTGTCCAGTTAGTAGAATAAGTCATGTAGTTAGATATAAAGCTGGGTTGACTCTGTCCAGTTAGTAGAATAAGTCATGTAGATATAAAGCTGGGTTGACTCTGTCCAGTTAGTAGAATAAGTCATGTAGTTAGATATAAAGCTGGGTTGACTCTGTCCAGTTAGTAGAATAAGTCATGTAGTTAGATATAAAGCTGGGTTGACTCTGTCCAGTTAGTAGAATAAGTCATGTAGTTAGATATAAAGACAATAAGTCATGTAGTTAGATATAAAGCTGGGTTGACTCTGTCCAGTTAGTAGAATAAGTCATGTAGTCAGATATAAAGCTGGGTTGACTCTGTCCAGTTAGTAGAATAAGTCATGTAGTTAGATATAAAGCTGGGTTGACTCTGTCCAGTTAGTAGAATAAGTCATGTAGTAGATATAAAGCTGGGTTGACTCTGTCCAGTTAGTAGAATAAGTCATGTAGTTAGATATAAAGCTGGGTTGACTCTGTCCAGTTAGTAGAATAAGTCATGTAGTCAGATATAAAGCTGGGTTGACTCTGTCCAGTTAGTAGAATAAGTCATGTAGTTAGATATAAAGACAATAAGTTGTGTAGTTAGATATAAAGCTGGGTTGACTCTGTCCAGTTAGTAGAATAAGTCATGTAGTCAGATATAAAGCTGGGTTGACTCTGTCCAGTTAGTAGAATAAGTCATGTAGTTAGATATAAAGACAATAAGTCATGTAGTTAGATATAAAGCTGGGTTGACTCTGTCCAGTTAGTAGAATAAGTCATGTAGTTAGATATAAAGACAATAAGTCAGTAGAATAAGTTAGATATAAAGCTGGGTTGACTCTGTCCAGTTAGTAGAATAAGTCATGTAGTCAGATATAAAGCTGGGTTGACTCTGTCCAGTTAGTAGAATAAGTCATGTAGTTAGATATAAAGCTGGGTTGACTCTGTCCAGTTAGTAGAATAAGTCATGTAGTTAGATATAAAGCTGGGTTGACTCTGTCCAGTTAGTAGAATAAGTCATGTAGTCAGATATAAAGCTGGGTTGACTCTGTCCAGTTAGTAGAATAAGTCATGTAGTTAGATATAAAGCTGGGTTGACTCTGTCCAGTTAGTAGAATAAGTCATGTAGTTAGATATAAAGCTGGGTTGACTCTGTCCAGTTAGTAGAATAAGTCATGTAGTCAGATATAAAGCTGGGTTGACTCTGTCCAGTTAGTAGAATAAGTCATGTAGTATAAAGCTGGGTTGAGATATAAAGCTGGGTTGACTCTGTCCAGTTAGTAGAATAAGTCATGTAGTTAGATATAAAGCTGGGTTGACTCTGTCCAGTTAGTAGAATAAGTCATGTAGTAGATATAAAGCTGGGTTGACTCTGTCCAGTTAGTAGAATAAGTCATGTAGTTAGATAGTCAGATATAAAGCTGGGTTGACTCTGTCCAGTTAGTAGAATAAGTCATGTAGTCAGATATAAAGCTGGGTTGACTCTGTCCAGTTAGTAGAATAAGTCATGTAGTTAGATATAAAGCTGGGTTGACTCTGTCCAGTTAGTAGAATAAGTCATGTAGATATAAAGCTGGGTTGACTCTGTCCAGTTAGTAGAATAAGTCATGTAGTTAGATATAAAGCTGGGTTGACTCTGTCCAGTTAGTAGAATAAGTCATGTAGATATAAAGCTGGGTTGACTCTGTCCAGTTAGTAGAATAAGTCATGTAGTCAGATATAAAGCTGGGTTGACTCTGTCCAGTTAGTAGAATAAGTCATGTAGTTAGATATAAAGCTGGGTTGACTCTGTCCAGTTAGTAGAATAAGTCATGTAGTTAGATATAAAGCTGGGTTGACTCTGTCCAGTTAGTAGAATAAGTCATGTAGTTAGATATAAAGACTCTGTCCAGTTAGTAGAATAAGTCATGTAGTTAGATATAAAGCTGGGTTGACTCTGTCCAGTTAGTAGAATAAGTCATGTAGTTAGATATAAAGCTGGGTTGACTCTGTCCAGTTAGTAGAATAAGTCATGTAGTTAGATATAAAGACAATAAGTCATGTAGTTAGATATAAAGCTGGGTTGACTCTGTCCAGTTAGTAGAATAAGTCATGTAGTCAGATATAAAGCTGGGTTGACTCTGTCCAGTTAGTAGAATAAGTCATGTAGTAGATATAAAGCTGGGTTGACTCTGTCCAGTTAGTAGAATAAGTCATGTAGTTAGATATAAAGCTGGGTTGACTCTGTCCAGTTAGTAGAATAAGTCATGTAGTTAGATATAAAGCTGGGTTGACTCTGTCCAGTTAGTAGAATAAGTCATGTAGTTAGATATAAAGCTGGGTTGACTCTGTCCAGTTAGTAGAATAAGTCATGTAGATATAAAGCTGGGTTGACTCTGTCCAGTTAGTAGAATAAGTCATGTAGATATAAAGCTGGGTTGACTCTGTCCAGTTAGTAGAATAAGTCATGTAGATATAAAGCTGGGTTGACTCTGTCCTGTTAGTAGAATAAGTCATATAGTCAGATATAAAGCTGGGTTGACTCTGTCCAGTTAGTAGAATAAGTCATGTAGTCAGATATAAAGCTGGGTTGACTCTGTCCAGTTAGTAGAATAAGTCATGTAGTTAGATATAAAGCTGGGTTGACTCTGTCCAGTTAGTAGAATAAGTCATGTAGATATAAAGCTGGGTTGACTCTGTCCAGTTAGTAGAATAAGTCATGTAGTTAGATATAAAGCTGGGTTGACTCTGTCCAGTTAGTAGAATAAGTCATGTAGTTAGATATAAAGCTGGGTTGACTCTGTCCAGTTAGTAGAATAAGTCATGTAGTTAGATATAAAGACAATAAGTCATGTAGTTAGATATAAAGCTGGGTTGACTCTGTCCAGTTAGTAGAATAAGTCATGTAGTCAGATATAAAGCTGGGTTGACTCTGTCCAGTTAGTAGAATAAGTCATGTAGTTAGATATAAAGCTGGGTTGACTCTGTCCAGTTAGTAGAATAAGTCATGTAGATAGATATAAAGCTGGGTTGACTCTGTCCAGTTAGTAGAATAAGTCATGTAGATATAAAGCTGGGTTGACTCTGTCCAGTTAGTAGAATAAGTCATGTAGTCAGATATAAAGCTGGGTTGACTCTGTCCAGTTAGTAGAATAAGTCATGTAGTTAGATATAAAGACAATAAGTTGTGTAGTTAGATATAAAGCTGGGTTGACTCTGTCCAGTTAGTAGAATAAGTCATGTAGTCAGATATAAAGCTGGGTTGACTCTGTCCAGTTAGTAGAATAAGTCATGTAGTTAGATATAAAGACAATAAGTCATGTAGTTAGATATAAAGCTGGGTTGACTCTGTCCAGTTAGTAGAATAAGTCATGTAGTTAGATAAAGACAATAAGTCATGTAGTTAGATATAAAGCTGGGTTGACTCTGTCCAGTTAGTAGAATAAGTCATGTAGTCAGATATAAAGCTGGGTTGACTCTGTCCAGTTAGTAGAATAAGTCATGTAGTTAGATATAAAGCTGGGTTGACTCTGTCCAGTTAGTAGAATAAGTCATGTAGTCAGATATAAAGCTGGGTTGACTCTGTCCAGTTAGTAGAATAAGTCATGTAGTCAGATATAAAGCTGGGTTGACTCTGTCCAGTTAGTAGATTAAGTCATGTAGTTAGATATAAAGCTGGGTTGACTCTGTCCAGTTAGTAGAATAAGTCATGTAGATAGATATAAAGCTGGGTTGACTCTGTCCAGTTAGTAGAATAAGTCATGTAGTCAGATATAAAGCTGGGTTGACTCTGTCCAGTTAGTAGAATAAGTCATGTAGTCAGATATAAAGCTGGGTTGACTCTGTCCAGTTTGTAGAATAAGTCATGTAGATATAAAGCTGGGTTGACTCTGTCCAGTTAGTAGAATAAGTCATGTAGATATAAAGCTGGGTTGACTCTGTCCAGTTAGTAGAATAAGTCATGTAGATATAAAGCTGGGTTGAGAGTTAGTAGAATAAGTCATGTAGTCAGATTAAAGACTCTGTCCAGTTAGTAGAATAAGTCATGTAGTCAGATATAAAGCTGGGTTGACTCTGTCCAGTTAGTAGAATAAGTCATGTAGTTAGATATAAAGCTGGGTTGACTCTGTCCAGTTAGTAGAATAAGTCATGTAGATATAAAGCTGGGTTGACTCTGTCCAGTTAGTAGAATAAGTCATGTAGATATAAAGCTGGGTTGACTCTGTCCAGTTAGTAGAATAAGTCATGTAGTCAGATATAAAGCTGGGTTGACTCTGTCCAGTTAGTAGAATAAGTCAATAAGCTCAGTTAGTAGAATAAGTCATGTAGATATAAAGCTGGGTTGACTCTGTCCAGTTAGTAGAATAAGTCATGTAGTTAGATATAAAGCTGGGTTGACTCTGTCCAGTTAGTAGAATAAGTCATGTAGATATAAAGACAACACGGGGATCTGCTGCTGCACCTTGGGACTTGGGTTGATCAACTGCCATTTTTTATCAGAAGATAAAGGTTTACTTTTCTGATGTCATGAGATGAATCTCAAGAGCTCTTATTTGATCCATGTTACCTTCAGAATAGAGACCTCGTGTCTTGTTCACAGGTCCTGAGATCCAGTTAACCCTCAAATCCGTGAATATTGTGCTCGTGACAGTAATCAGTGCACTTTGATCTGAAAGAGACGGGTATTGTCTCTCTCTACAAAATCATCTGTTTTAGAAACGGGTCTGTGATTCTTGAGGCTGCTTTAATCCAGAAGTCCACACGTGAAATGCAATAAACCAAATAATCTTGTCACTGTGGTCAGTTCTGTCAGGGTGAAGGGAAATAGGTTATTGTTGATTAACTAACCTTCATAGTACTAATACATTGATACAGTATGTACTGAACAAAAATATAAACGCAACATGTGAAGTGTTGGTTTCATGAGCTGAAATAAAAGCACACAAAAAATGTATTCTATATGCACAAAAAGCTAATGTGTCGTGAAGGGAGGGATATAAAACAAAAATGATAACATTTAGATTGTAATTATTTGTCATCATGACCCACAGCTCTCATTGACTGTAAGAGGCACGTGTTGAACTTGATAAGCTGAAATGAGCACCTGTCGGCTCAGGCTGTTTTACTGGAAGGGTGTCAGTAGTAGGGAGTGTATGTGGTACCATTAACATTCATTGACCTCTACTGTTCCAACAATCACACAGCAGATGGGACATAATCTCCTTTTAGACCCACACCGGGATTATTCACTGCATCATTTAGATGGGTCCCTTGTCAACACACGATCTGAAATGAATTGCCGTTGTCTTTTGTACCTAGTGGAAATAATGCGTTCAAATTCACTATCCTTGTTCTTGCAGTCTGAACTTTGTAAGTACGTTATTGCTATGGGCCCAAAATCTAACTCTAACAAACACCCAACAACATAGCATAGGCCAGTAAACTATCCCACAAAATTAACTTGGTCAACTTTGGTATTTTTGTTTGTTTGTATTTTATTAGGATCCCCATTAGCTGTTGCAAAAGTAGCAGCTACTCTTCCTGGAGTCCAACACAAAACATGAAACATAATACAGAATGACATAATACAGAACATTAATAGACAAGAACAGCTCAAGGACAGAACTACATTAAAAAAGGGGTACTCACTTGTAATTAATGAGTACATTCTTCAGGCAGAAATTTCACTACTCTGGACGGCTCTGACTTAGCATACGTGGACAACTACAAATACCTAGGTGTCTGGTTAGACTGTAAACTCTCATTCCAGACTCACATTAAGCATCTCCAATCCAACATTAAATCTAGAATTGGCTTCCTATATCGCAACAAAGCATCCTTCACTCATGCTGCCAAACATACCCTCGTAAAACTGACCATCCTACCGATCCTCGACTTTGGTGATGTCATCTATAAAATAGCCTCCAACACTCTACTCAACAAACTGGATGCAGTCTATCACAGTGCCATCCATTTTGTCGCCAAAGCCCCATACACTACCCACCATTGCGACCTGTACGCTCTCGTTGGCTGGCCCTCGCTTCATACTCGTCGCCAAACCTACTGGCTACAGGTTAACTACAAGTCTCTGCTAGGTAAAGCCCCGCCTTATCTCAGCTCACTGGTCACCATAGCAGCACCCACTTGTAGCATGCGCTCCAGCAGGTATATCTCACTGGGCACCCCCAAAGCCAATTACCCCTTTGGTCATCTTTCCTTCCAGTTCTCTGCTGCCAATGACTGGAACGAACTGCAAAAATCTCTGGAGCTGGAGACTCATATCTCCCTCACTAGCTTTAAGTGCCAGCTGTCAGAGCAGCTCACAGATCACTGCACCTGTAAACAGCCCATCTATCTACCTACCTCATCCCCATTCTGTATTTATTTCATTATCTTGCTCCTTTGCACCCCAGTATTTCTACTTGCACATTCATCTTCTGCACATCTACCATTCCAGTGTTTAATTGCTATATTGTAATTACTTCGCCACCATGGCCTATTTATTTCCTTAACTCCCTTATCTTATCTAATTTGCTAACCAAGGTTGCCAGGTGCACTGTGTTTCCTCCGACACATTGGTGCGGCTGGCTTCCGGGTTGGATGGCGCTGTGTTAAGAAGCAGTGCGGCTTGGTTGGGTTGTGTATCGGAGGACGCATGACTTTCAACCTTCGTCTCTCCCGAGCCCGTACGGGAGTTGTAGCGATGAGACGAGATAGTAGCTACTAAACAATTGGATACCATGAAATTGGGGAGAAAAATGGGTAAAATTCAAACAAAAACATAATAAATGTGATTTGATTTGATTTGACAGCGAAGAGCTTGGACTGGGCTGAGCTGGAGCTGCCCTCCCGTAGGGGTGGGAGGGACAAAGACCTGAGGTGGCAGAATGGAGTGCTCAGTTGGGGTGTAGGGTTTGAGCATAGCCTGAAAGTAGGAAGGGGCAGTTCCTCTTGCTGTTCTGTAGGTAAGCACCATGGTTTTGTAGTGGATGCACGCTTCGACTGGAAGCCAGTGGAATGTGTGGAGGAGCGGGGTGAATGAAAACGGGCGGGCTGCAGCATTCTGGATAAGTTGCAGGGGTTTGATGGCACAAGCGGGGAGCCCAGGCACATCTAGTTCCGGACTATAGAACTAATCAATGGGGCCCGGAACTAATCATGGGGGCCTAGAACTCTGGAACTCTAGTCTATTTAGTTGTATGCTAATTATGGGCCTAGAACTCTGGAACTCTACTCTGTTTAGTTGTGTGCTAATCATGGGCCTAGAACTCTGGAACTCTAGTCTATTTAGTTGTATGCTAATCATGGGCCTAGAACTCTGGAACTCTAGTCTGTTTAGTTGTGTGCTAATCATGGGCCTAGAACTCTGGAACTCTAGTCTGTTTAGTTGTGTGCTAATCATGGGCCTAGAACTCTGGAACTCTAGTCTGTTTAGTTGTGTGCTAATCATGGGCCTTAGAACTCTGGAACTCTAGTCTGTTTAGTTGTGTGCTAATCATGGGCCTTAGAACTCTGGAACTCTAGTCTGTTTAGTTGTGTGCTAATCATGGGCCTAGAACTCTGGAACTCTAGTCTGTTTAGTTGTGTGCTAATCATGGGCCTTAGAACTCTGGAACTCTAGTCTGTTTAGTTGTGTGCTAATCATGGGCCTTAGAACTCTGGAACTCTAGTCTGTTTAGTTGTGTGATTTCTCCATCAGACAGTGAAGGGTTAATGGGTGAAGCAAGGCCCCATGCTGCTGACAGATCAGGCCATGAGGCACACAACAATTAGCCCAAATTCCTGCCAGGTTGCGAGACAGAGACGTGATGGTTGGCGAGCGCCAGGGAGCAAACAAGTTAATCTGGTTGTACTATCTCTGAATCCCGCAACTCTTCCGAAGTCTGGTACTATCGGGCATCTCAAACCATGGCCTCCGAGGTTTTAGTCTCAAGTTCTCATCACTACATACAGCAGGTCTACCGACTGTGGTTGACTGGGTCTGTCAGTCTCACAGATCAGTCTCGGTTCAAACACAAAGTACTTCTTATTTCTGCTCACAACTCAATGTTGACACTGGCTTTGTATGCCAGTGTCAACACTTATTTTTTTCTGTCATTGTGATTTCTGCTATTGTGTTGATGGAATATTACATGAAAGTAAAGTGTTTAATGTACGATTAGTCAATCAGTGTGTATTTCCATTTATCGTCCCCACAACTGTAACTAAGGGGTTAGTGTAAATATTATACATACTGTACAGTATGTGGATGAAAACTCTGGTGGTCTCCGTTTCCTGTCTAAAGAATAGAGGTCGAGGAGGTTGTTCTGTTAGTGATGAGAGGGGTTCTTGTCATTTCCTAAAGTCTGACTCCCTCCTTGGAATTACTTTCTTAAGGAAATGGCAATGGCCGCCAGACAAAAAAAAAGCTGTCTGTCGGTCTTGATATGAGCTGATTATGGATTGATCCTGTCAGCAATACAAACAATACAGCAATACTGTTACTGTGAGGTTTCACACATGCTGGCAGAATTTATCACATTAATTCATCCATATTCATATTTAGTCAAGGTTGATAGCTAGGTCAGACTAGTTGCTTGTTAGTTTGCATTCAAAAAAAGAGTAATTAACATCAAACCTGACTCCCAAAGACAAATCATTTCCGACATTCAATTGAAATAGAATAAAAACATGTTTAGCCTGTATTTATTAAAAGACCCCATTAATCAACTGTATCACGCACACACTTCTTGTGATAAACAGGCTCCAAGGACCACGTGCAAAAACATTAAGCATACAGTCATGAGAAATCAGCGCTTTCTAACTTTATTGTTTCAAGTTTACTGAGTCAGGGCCAGTGTTCATTCAGCCAGGCCAGGAGGATGTACCTTATTGTAGGGAGTGGGAAAGAACAATGGAGAAACAAAACTATCTATAATTCATTATTTCCTGTTTAATTAACTGTCTGAACTATACTGCATTCCTTCAAATTGACATAAATCTATTTCAAAACATATGCCGGTACCTCGTCTGCATGTACAGAACATCTCTGTGGCAGAGCTTTCATTCAGATCCCCAGTCAGTCAGAGACAGTGTAGTCAGTTAGAGACCTTCTCTGCCCCCAGTCAGTCAGAGACAGTGTAGTCAGTTAGAGACCTGCTCTGGCCCCAGTCAGTCAGAGACAGTGTAGTCAGTTAGAGACCTGCTCTGGCCCCAGTCAGTCAGAGACAGTGTAGTCAGTTAGAGACCTGCTCTGGCCCCAGTCAGTCAGAGACAGTGTAGTCAGTTAGAGACCTGCTCTGGCCCCAGTCAGTCAGAGACAGTGTAGTCAGTTAGAGACCTGCTCTGGCCCCAGTCAGTCAGAGACAGTGTAGTCAGTTAGAGACCTGCTGGTGACCCCAGTTAGTCAGAGACAGTGTAGTCAGAGACCTGCTCTGGCCCCAGTCAGTCAGAGACAGTGTAGTCAGTTAGAGACCTGCTCTGGCCCCAGTCAGTCAGAGACAGTGTAGTCAGACCTGCTGGAGTTAGTCAGCAGTGTAGTCAGAGACCTGCTCTGGCCCCAGTCAGTCAGAGACAGTGTAGTCAGTTAGAGACCTGCTCTGGCCCCAGTCAGTCAGAGACAGTGTAGTCAGTTAGAGACCTGCTCTGGCCCCAGTCAGTCAGAGACAGTGTAGTCAGAGACCTGCTCTGGCCCCAGTCAGTCAGAGACAGTGTAGTCAGAGACCTGCTCTGGCCCCAGTCAGTCAGAGACAGTGTAGTCAGTTAGAGACCTGTTCTGGCCCCAGTCAGTCAGAGACAGTGCAGTCAGTTAGAGACCTGCTGGTGACCCCAGTTAGTCAGAGACAGTGTAGTCAGAGACCTGCTCTGGCCCAGTGATCAGAGGGGCTCAGAGTCTGACCTCCTTGTAACATCAAGACCTGTCTGTCGGTCCCCAATGGAGTAGAGACCTTAGCTCTGGCCCCAGTCAGTCAGAGACAGTGTAGTCAGTTAGAGACCTGCTCTGGCCCCAGTCAGTCAGAGACAGTGTAGTCAGTTAGAGACCTCTGGTGAGTTAGAGAGACCTGCCTGCTGGCCCCAGTCAGTCAGAGACAGTGTAGTCAGTTAGAGACCTGCTCTGGCCCCAGTCAGTCAGAGACAGTCAGAGACCTGCTCTGGCCCCAGTCAGTCAGAGACAGTGTAGTCAGAGACCTGCTCTGGCCCCAGTCAGTCAGAGACAGTGTAGTCAGAGACCTGCTCTGGCCCCAGTCAGTCAGAGACAGTGTAGTCAGTTAGAGACCTGTTCTGGCCCCAGTCAGTCAGAGACAGTGTAGTCAGTTAGAGACCTGCTGGTGTGTACCCTGCTCTGTTAGTCAGAGACAGTGTAGTCAGAGACCTGCTCTGGCCCCAGTCAGTCAGAGACAGTGTAGTCAGTTAGAGACCTGCTCTGGCCCCAGTCAGTCAGAGACAGTGTAGTCAGTTAGAGACCTGCTCTGGCCCCAGTCAGTCAGAGACAGTGTAGTCAGTTAGAGACCTGCTCTGGCCCCAGTCAGTCAGAGACAGTGTAGTCAGTTAGAGACCTGCTCTGCCCCAGTCAGTCAGAGACAGTGTAGTCAGTTAGAGACCTCCTCTGGCCCCAGTCAGTCAGAGACAGTGTAGTCAGTTAGAGACCTGCTTAGTCAGAGACAGTGGCCCCTGGCCCCAGTCAGTCAGAGACAGTGTAGTCAGTTAGAGACCTGCTCTGGCCCCAGTCAGTCAGAGACAGTGTAGTCAGAGACCTGCTCTGGCCCCAGTCAGTCAGAGTGTACAGTGCTCTGGCCCCAGTCAGTCAGTGTAGAGAGACCTGCTCTGGCCCCAGTCAGTCAGAGACAGTGTAGTCAGTTAGAGACCTGTTCTGGCCCCAGTCAGTCAGAGACAGTGCAGTCAGTTAGAGACCTGCTGGTGACCCCAGTTAGTCAGAGACAGTGTAGTCAGAGACCTGCTCTGGCCCCAGTCAGTCAGAGACAGTGTAGTCAGTTAGAGACCTGCTCTGGCCCCAGTCAGTCAGAGACAGTGTAGTCAGTTAGAGACCTGCTCTGGCCCCAGTCAGTCAGAGACAGTGTAGTCAGTTAGAGACCTGCTCTGGCCCCAGTCAGTCAGAGACAGTGTAGTCAGTTAGAGACCTGCTCTGGCCCCAGTCAGTCAGAGACAGTGTAGTCAGTTAGAGACCTGCTCTGGCCCCAGTCAGTCAGAGACAGTGTAGTCAGAGACAGTGTCAGAGACAGTGTAGTCAGAGACCTGCTCTGGCCCCAGTCAGTCAGAGACAGTGTAGTCAGTTAGAGACCTCCTCTGGCCCCAGTCAGTCAGAGACAGTGTAGTTAGTTAGAGACCTGCTGGTGACCCCAGTTAGTCAGAGACAGTGTAGTCAGAGACCTGCTCTGGCCCCAGTCAGTCAGAGACAGTGTAGTCCGTTAGAGACCTGCTCTGGCCCCAGTCAGTCAGAGACAGTGTAGTCAGAGACCTGCTCTGGCCCCAGTCAGTCAGAGACAGTGTAGTCAGTTAGAGACCCTGCTCTGGCCCCAGTCAGATACTGTAGCCAGTGTAATTATATATACAGATGAAGTCGTAAGTTTACATACACCTTAGCCAAATACATTTAAACTCAGTTTTTCCTGACATTTAATCCTAGAAAAATGTACTATCTTAGGTCAGTTAGGATCACCACTTTCTTTTAAGAATGTGAAATGTCAGAATAATAGTAGAGAGAATTATTTATTTCAGCTTTTATTTCTTTCATCACATTCCCAGTGGGTCAGAAGTTTACATACATTCAATTAGTATTTGGTAGCATTGCCTTTAAATTGTTTAACTTGGGTCAAACATTTTGGGTAGCCTTCCACATGCTTCCCACAATAAGTTGGGTGAATTTTGGCCCATTCCTCCTGACAGAGCTGGTGTAACTGAGTCAGGTTTGTAGGCCTCCTTGCTCGCACATTCTTTTTCAGTTCTGCCCACAAACTTTCTATAGGATTGAGGTCAGGGCTTTGTGATGGCCACTCTAATACCTTGACCTTGTTGCAAGTCTCACCCTTTTTCCTCCAAGCATAACAATGGTCATTATGGCCAAACAGTTCTATTTTTGTTTCATCAGACCAGAGGACATTTCTCCAAAAGTATGATCTTTGTCCCCATGTGCAGTTGCAAACCGTAGTCTGGCTTTTTATGGCGGTTTTGGAGCAGTGGCTTCTTCCTCGCTGAGCGGACTTTCAGGTTATGTCGATATAGGACTCATTTTACTGTGGATATAGATATATATTTTGTACCTGTTTCCTCCAGCATCTTCACAAGGTCCTTTGCTGTTGTTCTGGGATTGATTTGCACTTTTCACACCAAAGTACGTTCATCTCTAGGAGACAGAACGTGTCTCCTTCCTAAGCGGTATGACGGCTGCGTGGCCCATGGTGTTTATACTTGTGTACTATTGTTTGTACAGGTGAACGTAGGTACCCTTCAGGCATTTGGAAATTGTTCCCAAGGATGAACCAGACTTGTGGAGGTCTACAATTTTCTTTCTGAGATCTTGGCTGATTTCTTTTGATTTTCCCATGATGTCAAGCAAAGAGGCACTGAGTTTGAAGGTAGGCCTTAAAATACACCCACAGATACACCTCCAATTGACTCAAATTATGTAAATTAGCCTAATAAAAGCTTCTAAAGCCATGACATCATTTTCTGGAATTTTCCAAGCTGTTTAAAGGCACAGTCAATTTAGTGTATGTAAACTTCTGACCCACTGGAGTTGTGATACAGTGAATTATAAGTGAAATAATCTGTCTGTAAACAATTGTTGGAAAAATGACTTGGCTCATGCACAAAGTAGATGTCCTAACTGATTTGCCAGAACTATAGTTTGTTAACAAGAAATTTGTGGAGTGGTTGAAAAACAAGTTTTAATGACTCCAACCTAAGTGTATGTAAACTTCCAACTTTATTTAAAACATTTTTAACTAGGCAAGTCAGTTAAGAACAAATTCTTATTTACAATGATGACCTACAATAATCCCAGGGTTGTCCAGGGCCAGGACGGGTGCTCTGTCTTTTCATTCTCATACCCACACCCACTTAATCCTGTCAGACCTTCACGCCAGGGAGTTCATTCAATTAAGACACAGATTAGCACAGGGGTTTGCAATGAACTACAGGACTGGGTTTTGGACAGACAAAAGCAAACACAGCTTACCTGACATAGAGAGAGGGTGCTTCTGGGAAAGCTGCGGTGTGGGAGTGCTGGGCACAGAGAGCTTTGCAGCATGGGACATAGTTGGATCAGTAGAGCACAAATGTGTGTTGCCAAATTTGAGGTTAGACATAAAAAATAAAATAAAAATCGATGCTATTTTAGTGATTTCCTTCCATACCAACTTTCATAACAAGCAGGTGTTGAAAGTTGGTTCTGTTCTTCTGTTTTACTGTAAAGGGGTCAGAGAACCCCTCCATCTATCCGTCCGTTACGCTCTCCCTAACAAGTTGCCATGACGCAAACTTCCATAATGCATCTAAAACAGTTACACTTCCTGGATCACTTCCAAAACCAGAAACAACACCCATAAATATGTTGGGGGTTCTCACAACATGCTTCCTTACTGTCAATGTCTTACTTCAACATCCATTTTATTGTTTAGTCGGTTACGCCTAGAGAAAATATAGCTGTGCCATTTTACCACGTTCCCACGGTAATGTCTTCATTTATTGAAATCCTTCTCAGCACGGCTGACATTTTCACCTCATATCATTTCCTACACTAATACTTCCTATATGCTAGAAGCATTAACAACGACAAATCAGGGTGTTTGATCTTTAGGGCCAGGGCCCGGTTTCCCAAAAGTATCTTAAGGCTAAGTTCATGTTAGAACCTTGTGGGAAACCGGGCCCTGGGCTGTTCACTGATAATTCTAACATGCACCAAAGCCTTTCATCGATTTAAACATTTTATTAGCCAGACTCTTGAAAAAATAACTGTTTTCCTTTGACCTTTTTCTGTTCCTTTTATCAGTGGTTTGATCTGGAAAAAGTGACACGTTGAAATGATTAAGCAGTCTGAGTGAGCTGGTGATTACGGCAATTAAATAAATATGGGAAAGAGTTGGAGGAGAACTTGTGTTGGTCTCCTAGGTGGGCATGGACTCTACAAAGTGGTGGGCATGGACTCTACAAAGTGGTGGGCATGGACTCTACAAAGTGGTGAGCATGGACTCTACAAAGTGGTGAGCATGGACTCTACAAAGTGGTGGGCATGGACTCTACAAAGTGGTGGGCATGGACTCTACAAAGTGGTGGGCATGGACTCTACAAAGTGGTGGGCATGGACTCTACAAAGTGGTGAGCATGGACTCTACAAAGTGGTGAGCATGGACTCTACAAAGTGGTGAGCATGGACTCTACAAAGTGGTGGGCATGGACTCTACAAAGTGGTGAGCATGGACTCTACAAAGTGGTGAGCATGGACTCTACAAAGTGGTGAGCATGGACTCTACAAAGTGGTGAGCATGGACTCTACAAAGTGGTGGGCATGGACTCTACAAAGTGGTGGGCATGGACTCTACAAAGTGGTGGGCATGGACTCTACAAAGTGGTGGGCATGGACTCTACAAAGTGGTGAGCATGGACTCTACAAAGTGGTGGGCATGGACTCTACAAAGTGGTGGGCATGGACTCTACAAAGTGGTGGGCATGGACTCTACAAAGTGGTGGGCATGGACTCTACAAAGTGGTGGGCATGGACTCTACAAAGTGGTGGGCATGGACTCTACAAAGTGGTGGGCATGGACTCTACAAAGTGGTGAGCATGGACTCTACAAAGTGGTGAGCATGGACTCTACAAAGTTGTAAGCATGGACTCTTCCGCACCATTGGTTAGAGCCTGTAAGTAAGCATTTCACTCTAAGGTCTACCTGTTGTATTCAGAGCACGTGACAAATACACTTTGATTTAATTTGATATACCGGATAGTCAAATACCTGCCAGTCATCTACCAGCTAGTCACACACCTGCTAGTCATCCACCAGCTAGTCACATAACTGCTAGTCATATAACAGCTAGTCATCTACCAGCTAGTCACACACACACACACACACACACACACACACACACACACACACACACACACACACACACACACACACACACACACACACACACACACACACACACACACACACACACACACACACACACACACACACACACACACACACACACACACACACACACACACACACACACACACACACACACACACACACACACACACACACACACTGTAATCTCATCTGGCCTGTGCTCCAGATACACTTTTAATCCCCTTCCCTGACATTCCAGGGGGATTGTGGTTCACAGCTGACCAACCCAGTCACCAGGGCACCCATATGCCCCTGTAATTATACCCCTCCATCCACCCCACGTACCCCCATCCACCCCCGTACCCCCCATCCACCCCTGTACCCCCCTGTACTTATGTCCCCTTCCTCGCTTTCCTGTCTCATCCTTTCCATGGATCAGCAACCATCCATAAAATCTCTGTCATGGTTGTTCACGCTCCATTCTCTGCTTCTCTACAGTTCACAACACCCCTACCAGTCCAGGTGCAACGGCTTCATCAGTCCTAACACTGTTTCATTACATCAATGTAAGAACATTAAAGATAGGATCAAATTAACATTCGTACAAGGTAGTGTCCTAATCTCTGGCCATTTTCAGAATCACAAGCACTTCGACCTAGCTACACTGTCACCTCTTATTTAAAAAAATATATATGAACCCCTCCCCCAATCCACCCCCCCCTTTTCAGAGGACAAATATTTTCCTCTCACTGTCAACTGTTTATTTTCAGCAAACTTAACGTGTGTAAATATTTGTATGAACATAACAAGAGTCAACAACTGAGACATAAACTGAACAAGTTCCACAGACATGTGACTAACAGAAATTGAATAATGTGTCCCTGAAACAAAGGGTCAACAGTAACAGTCAGTATCTGGTGTGCCCACCAGCTGCATTAAGTACTGCAGTGCATCTCCTCCTCATGGGCTGCACCAGATTCGCCAGTTCTTGCTGTGAGATGTTAACCCAGTCTTCCACCAAGGCACCTGCAAGTTCCCGGACATTTCTTGGGGGAATGGCCCTAGTCCTCACCCTCCGATCCAACAGGTCCCAGACGTGCTCAATGGGATTGAGATCCGGGCTCTTTGCTGGCCATGGCAGAACACTGATATTCCTGTCTTGCAGGAAATCACGCACAGAACGAGCAGTATGGCTGGTGGCATTGTCATGCTGGAGGGTCATGTCAGGATGAGCCTGCAGGAAGGGTACCACATGAGGGAGGAGGATGTCTTCCCTGTAACGCACAGCATTGAGATTGCCTACAATGGCAACAAGCTCAGTCCGAATATGCTGTGACACACCGCTGTAGACCATGACAGACCTTCCACCTCCAAATCGATTCATCTCCAGAGTACAGGCCTCGGTGTAACGCTCATTTCTTCAACGATAAACGCGAATCCGACCATCAGCCTTGGAGAGACATAATTGCGTCTTGTCAGTGAAGAGCACTTTTTGGTTCGTGCCCATAGGCGACGTTGTTGCCGGTGATGTCTGGTGAGGACCTGCCTTACAACAGGCCTACAAGCCCCCAGTCCAGCCTATTGTGGACAGTCTGAGCATTGATGGAGGAATTGTGCGTTCCTGGTGTAACTCAGCAGTTGTTGTTGCCATCCTGTACCTGTCCCGCAGGTGTGATGTTTGGATGTACCGATCCTGTGCAGGTGTTGTTACACATGGTCTGCCACTGCGAGGACGATCAGCTGTCCATCCTGTCTCCCTGTAGAGCTGTCTTAGGCGTCTCACAGTATGGACATTACAATTTATTGCCCTGGCCACATCTGCTGTCCTCATGCCATCTTGCAGCATGTCTAAGGCACATTCACGCAGATGACCAGCGACCCTGGGCATCTTTCTTTTAGTGTTTTCCAGAGTCAGTAAAAAGGCCTCTTTAGTGTCCTAAGTTTTCGTAACTGTGACCTTAATTGCCTACCGTCTGTAAGCAGTTAGTGTCTTAACGACCATTCCACAGGTGCATGTTCATTAATTGTTTATGGTTCATTGAACAAGCATGGGAAACAGTGTTTAAACCCTTTACAATGAAGATCTGTGAAGTTGGAGTTTTACAAATGATCTTTGAAAGACAGGGTCCTGAAAAAGGGATGTTTCTTTTTTTGCTGAGTTTAGATATGAAGACAATGGACAGCCTTGTTTAACTCCACTGACAAGCTATGTCAGGTAACCATGTGTACTGTAGCCTACTTTATGTCAGGTGACCATGTGTACTGTAGCCTACTTTATGTCAGGTGACCATGTGTACTGTAGCCTACTTTATGTCAGGTGACCATGTGTACTGTAGCCTACTTTATGTCAGGTAACCATGTGTACTGTAGCCTACTTTATGTCAGGTAACCATGTGTACTGTAGCCTACTTTATGTCAGGTGACCATGTGTACTGTAGCCTACTTTATGTCAGGTAACCATGTGTACTGTAGCCTACTTTATGTCAGGTGACCATGTGTACTGTAGCCTACTTTATGTCAGGTAACCATGTGTACTGTAGCCTACTTTATGTCAGGTATTATTGCCATTACAAGAATACCATTGCCACCGGCAACCACTTGTTTCAATGCTAAATGGCACAGGAATCCAGAGAGCCCTGTACTGTGCTGTGTCGTTGGGTGTTTCCCCTGCAGTGAGAGAGGACTTGATGTGTTTCCATTGCAGATCCCTCTTCCCTGAGAGTCCTCTAAGGGTAATTAAAATCTCAGCAGGTAGAAGCTGAACAGGATATGCAGCCGTGCCCTCATACAATGAGGGTAATTCTTGAAACCCTGCACCAGCCAGGCATCCGACAACCAGGCCTGAAACAGCATTCAATCACAATCACTAAAAACATGTCATTTAACAACCAGGCCTGAAACAGCCCTCAATCACAATCACTAAAAACATGTCATTTAACAACCAGGCCTGAAACAGCCCTCAATCACAATCACTAAAAACATGTCATTTAACAACCAGGCCTGAAACAGCCCTCAATCACAATCACTAAAAACATGTCATTTAACAACCAGGCCTGAAACAGCCCTCAATCACAACATTTATATAAGGGTCAAGCTCTATCTTTTCCTGTTGCAGGCTTCTCTCTCTTCTCTCCCTCTTTCTCTCTCTCTCTCTCTCTCTCTCTCTCTGCTCTCCCTCTCTCAGCTCTCCCCCTCTCTCTCTCTCTCTGCTCTCCCTCTCTCTCTCTCAGCTCTCCCCCTCTCTTTCTCTCTCTGCTCTCCCTCTCTCTCTGCTCTCCCTCTCTCTCTCTCTCTGCTCTCCCCCTCTCTCTCTCTCATGCTTCTGTATAGCTGTGGTTTCTTGTTGACTCCTCTAAACTGATGTTTCTGTGGTTCTCTTTTCCTACGGTGAGAGGCTGTGAGAGCAGATCTCTGGGCAACACAACCACTCCACCGGTCACCTTTAAATGAACAAAGATCCTGAGGCAAAAGAGAAAGAGGTTAATCCCTTTGGGGAAAAAAAGGATTGGAAATGACACTGCAGGGTCTAAAGCCTGAGAACGCTATTGCTGTTTTCACTGCCCCTGAAAGAGGAGAAGGCAAAAAAAGAGAACAAGATATTTTTCTCCCACTGGCTGCCATACATATACGGCTGTTTCCAGATTAGGACATCACCTAAGAACCCCAGCTACCACTGACGCCACCTCAGAGTGAAACCTAAAGCCTTTAGAATTTTCTACAAAGTCGACTTCATTTTCGCCGCGGAGTCCATATGCGGTAGGAAGAGGACAAAGGCCCCAGGATATTAACCCCCGACTCCCCCGGACATCTATCCAACTGGGGTCATGTTCCCAAACAACGCCTCACTATGGGAGAAGTCTGAGGCCACTTGGACCAGACCATAACTCACCATGGAGGACATCACCCAGTCCCAACAGATTTTACTGTTGCATTGTATTTGACCACTTGTTTTGACTGTTTGTTTTGACTGTTTGTTTTGACTGTTTGCTCAAGTAATTTGGATCTGAATTGGAACAAAGCACCACAATTCACTTTATTTTCAATGTTAAACTGTCAATTTGTCATATTTACTCTTGAATGCCTTCTCTTGAATGATGCACTTTTACCTAGTGCCTATTGCTTATACTGTTGCATTCCATCCCTTTGTAGTCCAATACACCAGGTTGAGGAATGGTCGCTATGCTGATCTTCAGGGCAGTATACTACCAGCAGGGCTACCCTGCCCTGAGGATCAGCATAGCGACCATTCCTCATCCAAGGGGGACATAAACACTGTCCAGACTGAAGGGTTGTTTGTTTGCTTTGCCCCCGGGGCGGCCGGGTAGCCTAGTGGTTAGAGCTGACAAGGTACAAATATGTCGTTCTGCCCCTGAACAGGCAGTTAACCCACTGTTCCTAGGCCGTCATTGAAAATAAGAATTTGTTCTTAACTGACTTGCCTGGTTAAATAAAGTATTAGAACGGGGAATCAGGGGCCTGTCAGAGGCACACAGGGGCCCGATCAACACTCCAGAGATGGCTTATCAGGAACTGCTGCCGATTCTACTGATGACATGGGTCTGCTCGGTTCCGAGGAGTCATCCTCAGATGTCACTTTTATATTTATGACCACTGAAAGTTGGACAGGTAGAAAAACAAACAGATTTATAGGCACCACACTGGGGCTGGGGCACTGGGGCTGGGGCTGGGGATGGGACTGGGGCTGGGGGCTGGGACTGGGGCTGGGACTGGGGCTTGGACTGGGGCTGGGGCTGGGACTGGGGCTGGGACTGGGGCTGGGGCTTGGGCTGGGACTGGGGCTTGGGCCGCAATTGATGGAAATTCTGCAATCTGTGGAAAAGGGACGGATATGAATAGCAATGGAATGCAGATGCATGGCAAAAATGGGACATCTATCAAATGATCCTCATATATAGGAATCTCCCACTAATTCCTATTGTAGTGAGAGGACGAAGCGTAGTGATTGAATGCTGATTCTCTTGTCTGACTCTGAATGGGTATTCAGGCCTAGTTTGGTCAGACCATTGGTTGAATTGGTATCCAGCACTACAGTAGTATTGTTTTGTTGCTCAAATAACACTTATCTCATACGCCATTGACTAAGTGGTCATGTCATCATCTTTAATATGAAGTTACAAAGTCATTCACATCTATATATACAGTTATTTACAAAAACATTGCATGTAAAAAAACAGAGATGATATTTACACAATATCAATTGGCACAACATAACATGCAACAGCCACATTATCAATGTTGATAAACTCATACAAACGCACTTGTACGGTGCTTCTCTAGAGTCAGATTAAGGCAACATCTGGCAAGATATGTTGGTGTAACAGTTTAACTTTAGAACGTCCCCTCACCCATACCCGGGCGCGAACCAGGGACCCTCTGCACACATCAACAACAGTCACCCACGAAGCATCGTTACCCATCGCTCCACAAAAGCCGCAGCCCTTGCAGAGCAAGGGGAACTACTACTTCAAGGTCTCAGAGCAAGTGGCGTCACCGATTGAAACGCTATTTAGCGCGCACCACCGCTAACTAAGCTAGCGTTTCACATCCGTTACATTGGCTCTCAGGTCACAATGCAAAAGACCTTGTGAAATATTTGAAAGATAAACTCTAGTATTGCCTGATTGATTTAAAGGGGAACAACATGTTCTAGCCCTTAAAGGGATACTTCGGGATTTTGGCAATGAGGCTCTTTATCTACTTGCCCAGAGTCAGATGAACTCATGAATACCATTTTTATGACTGTGTCCAGTATGAAGTTTAGAGGTTATTTCGCGAGCCAATGTGAAGTAGCGTTAGCACAATGACTGGAAGTCTATGGGTATCTGCTAGCATGCTAACAGCGAAACTACCTCTAACATCCTTCGTACTTGACAGAGACATAAAATGGTGTCCATGAGTTCATCTGACTCTAGGGAAATAGATAAAGGGCCTCATTTCCAAAATCCCAAAGAATTCCTTTGTTTACCACAATAAATAGGACCCTGTGTTTTGAGCAATCGTCACATGACCTGGATTTGAACCTTTATTTAAAGCTGCCCCCTTTTTCTGTTTATTTCAGATGGTCCAGAACCATCCTCAGACAAATGCAAATCGGGTGCAATCCTCATTTCTGGATAAGCTCAGAATACAGGATAAAATCTTGCTGTAATAGTGGACAACACAAGGCCCGCCATAAAAAAACTGAATGTAATTTATCAAATGTGAACAGAGCAGACTACAGTAGATAAAAACGTTCGCCAGCTGTAAATCACGCTTCACTCTTTTCCTCTTAGCATTTGCCTGTAAGTGAACAGACAGCAGAGATGGAGGCTTGCACACCTTGGTTCAAATCCCATTTGAAATGACCGGTCTCCTCTATGTCTCGGGCGGTCAGCCTAAACAAATCATAAAAACCTGGAGAACAATAACACTGTATTTGCTTACTCTGCATTTTTCTCGGCCAGCCAGGCAGCCACGCCGGCCAACAAAGAGTGATGGATGACAAACATGTCACGAAACACCGTATAAACACCAGAGGTATGTGTCACGAGAACGGAAAACATTAAAACAGGGGTGAGTAAAAGACTGAAGAGCATCCTGTGTGGCTCAGGTGGTTGAGCAACGCCAAGGTTGTGGGTTTGATTCCCACAGGGGACAAGTATGAAAATGTATGCACTTCCTACTGTAAGGAGCTCTGGTTAAGAGCATATGTATAATGTAGTATCAGTAAATAATGGTGTCATGCATTGTTTCCTCTCACTAAAAATGCAGTTAAGTGCTAGAATTACAGTACAGCTCCCAAAGCCTATCCCAAGTGCTGTGCTTAGCTATGGGGGTAGCTTACTGTACTGTGCGGAAAATCAGATTTGTTTTTCATCATCGGAAAATGTTAAGCCAAAATAGACCTGTAATTAACTTGAATCCTTTTTAAGGTTTGAGGAAATAGTTTTTCCACAACAGAAACACCAGCTCATGCAAAGCGTTCTACGTTTGTTTGATGGGCACCAGGCTCTCATTCCGTTGTTAAAAAGACTCTCCACGTACTACACATAAAAACATGTTATCTGTTCCACTTGACCTAAATGCTAACATTTCACACATACATATTCACTGTCTAACAACCATGTTCCTTAAAAAAATAAATACTATGTATATGTACATAATGCGTCAAACATACAACATGAGGAACTGACTCACAAATGTGAAAACATAAAAACACATAAAAGGTTCAAGCGGACTAATCCTCACAGAAGCTGCTGTCTGTCTGTTATTCTTCCTCATCACTGGAACACTGGAAAATATTGCAGCTTTTACAATGACCTATAGCCTACTGACGAGTCCAAACACGCCACCGTTTCACCTCCTTCTGTCCCTGTGCAGAAGACTAGTAGGGGGAGAATGATGCAATGTCATACTGTGATATTTAGTATGTTTGATCCTTCACGATTGACAGCCATATTGCCTATTTCAGAAGCACTGTCCAGCTCTAAGTGCTTGTTTTATTGAGGCCCTGCATAACGATGAAAGATAATCAAAACTGGTTTCCTATTGAATTGAAAGGGAAATAAATTGTCCAAAACCTGTAGTGAGTCCGATCTCCATCGGGTGTATATTGAGTCCATCTAGTCGTATCAGACCTTCAACTGTTAAATAAAATGCTATATATATATGTGTGTGTTTCTCTCCACTGGTCAGACATAGGTGGAGATGAGCAGGGTGAAGTAGAGCAGGCTGGATGTTAGTGTGTAGCACTGTGAGAGCCCCGTGGTGCCGCTGAGGGGTGAGGTGGTGGCGAACACAGCCTCCGTCACGTTCCAGGGGAGAGGAAGGTTACAGATGTTCCCCTCACAGCATGCTGTGCAAACCTAAGGAGAAAAGTTTCACCATTAGATACAACACTCTCTCTCTCCCTCTCTCTCTCTCTCTCTCTCTCCCTCTGCCTTCCTCTGCCTCTCTCTCCCCTCTCTCTCTCTCTCTCTCTCTCTCTCTCTCTCTCCCTCCCTCCCTCCCTTCCTCCAGTGGAATCAATTTCAGTTTTCAATTTTTACTAACAGACATACGGCCTTTAGTATAGCCTTTGACAGACATATAGCCTATAGTATTGAATATGGCGTTTACTTCTAAAGGGAATGCTCCTTTTGAAATGTTTCACACATCCTTTCATAAAGTTAATGTCCAACTTTTATATAAGGGTCAAGCTCTATATTTTCCTGTTGCAGGCTTCTCTCTCTGCTCTCTCTCTCTCTCTACTCTCCCTCTCCCTCTCTCTGCGCTCTCTCTCTCTCTCTCTGCTCTCCCTCTCTCTTCTCTCTCTCTCCCTCTCTCTCCCTCTGCCTCTCTCTCCCTCTCTCTCCCTATCTCTCTCTCTCCCTCTCTCTCTCTCTCCCTCTCTCTCCCTCCCTCCCTCCCTTCCTCCAGTGGAATCAATTTCAGTTTTCAATTTTTACTAACAGACATACGGCCTTTAGTATAGCCTTTGACAGACATATAGTCTATAGTAATTAGTAACTAATGGCGTTTACTTCTAAAGGGAATGCTCCTTTTGAAATGTTTCACACATCCTTTCATAAAGTTAATGTCCAACTTTTATATAAGGGTCAAGCTCTATCTTTTCCTGTTGCAGGCTTCTCTCTCTGCTCTCTCTGCTCTCTCTCTCTACTCTCCCTCTCCCTCTCTCTCTCTCTGCGCTCTCTCTCTCTCTCTGCTCTCCCTCTCTCTTCTCTCTCTCTCTCTGCGCACTCTCTCTCTCTCTCTGTGCACTCTCTCTCTCTCTACTCTCCCTCTCTCTCTGCGCTCTCTTTCTCTCTGCTCTCCCGCTCTCTGCTCTCCCTCTCTCTCTCTGCTCTCTCTCTCTCTGCTCTCCCTCTCTCTCTTTCTCTCTCTCTCTGCACACCCTCTCTCTCTCTGATCTCTCTCTCTCCCCTCTCTCCCTCTCTCTGCTCTCTCTCTCCCCTCTCTCTCTCTCTCTGCACTCCCTCTCTCTCCCCCTCTCTCTCTCTCTCTCTCTCTCTCTCTCGCTCTCTCTCTCTCTTTCCCCCTCTCTCTCTCTGCTCTCTCTCCCCCCTCTCTCTCTCTCCCCTCTCTCTCTCTCTGCTCTCTCTCTCCTCTCTGTCTCCCCTCTCTGTCTCTCCTCTCTCTCCAGGGGAATCATGCAGACTTCCGAGGTTGTGAGGACACACCTTTCACCAGGGATTAGAATGGCAGTGTACTGGAGTGAGCACTGTGGAGGATCTCCAGATGAACTCAAAAGCACCGTTAAGTGGTGGTGACATGGACTGGGCCGTAACATAAAGGGCCATTTTCACATCGTCTGACCCTGGTTATTGACCCCCCCGGCCAATATTAAGTCAATATTATTTAAAGTACTACTTAAGTAGTTTTGGGGGTATCTGTACTTGACTTTACTATTTATATTTTTGACAACTTTTACTTTACTACATTCATAAAGAAAATAATGTACTTTTTACTCCATACATTTTCCTTGACACAAAAAAAGTACTCGTTACATTTGTAATACTTTGCAGGACAGGAAAATGGTCCAATTCATACATGTATCAAGAGAACATCCCTGGTCATCCCTACTGTCTCTGATCTGGCATACTCACTAAGCGCGCATTCTTCATTTGTAAATAATGTCTGAGTGTGCCTCCAGTTTATCCATTAAAAAAAAGTTTTTTTTAAATGGTGCCTGTCTGGTTTGCTTAATATAATATTTTTTTCTTATTTTCCAAGTAAGAAAATGCCATGCCCAAGGTCAACCAGAATAATTACGCCAGAGAAACCCCTACCCCACATCATTCCATTCTATCCTCCCAACACCAGGCCAAACTATTCCCCTCTTCCCATCTTGAATCTAACCTCCCAACACTATTCCCCTCTTCCCATCTTGAATCTAACCTCCCAACACTATTCCCCTCTTCCCATCTTGAATCTAACCTCCCAACACTATTCCCCTCTTCCCATCTTGAATCTAACCTCCCAACACTATTCCCCTCTTCCCATCTTGAATCTAACCTCCCAACACTATTCCCCTCTTCCCATCTTGAATCTAACCTCCCACCACTATTCCCCTTATTGAATACTCCCCACTCCTTACCCTGGTTCCTTCATTGTCTTCTTCAGAGCATCCAGTAGAGAGGCAGTCTCCCAAAGCCACACAACGCTTTGTCACAGAGACACTGTCCCCCTCCATGTCCATCTTGTGCCGCGTGTAACAGTATCTAGCCTCTGTTGAGAATAATAAAGATAGTAAATAAGACATATTGACCTGGTAGCTACAATGCCACATTTTGGTTAGCATGGATGGATACTGAGTTAACTCAGCTTAACCAGGGACTAAGAATTGAGAGAAAACTGTTGTTATTTTTTTCTGTTCAGTTTGTGGGATAAAAACACCACATACTAATAACTCCATCTAACGCCTCTGCCAAACGGTGTCTTAATTGAAGTCTCTGCCAAACGGTGTCTGAATTGAAGCCTCTGCCATACGGTATCTGAATTGAAGCCTCTGCCAAACGGTATCTGAATTGAAGCCTCTGCCAAACGGTATCTAAATTGAAGCCTCTGCCAAACGGTATCTGAATTGAAGCCTCTGCCATACGGTATCTGAATTGACACCTTTACCATACGGTATCTGAATTGACACCTTTACCATACGGTATCTGAATTTACACCTTTACCATACGGTATCTGAATTTACACCTCTGCCAAACGGTATCTAAATTGAAGCCTCTGCCAAACGGTATCTAAATTGAAGCCTCTGCCAAACGGTATCTAAATTGAAGCCTCTGCCAAACGGTATCTGAATTTACACCTCTGCCATACGGTATCTGAATTGACACCTCTACCATACGGTATCTGAATTGAAGCCTCTGCCATACGGTATCTGAATTGACACCTCTACCATACGGTATCTGAATTGAAGCCTCTGCCATACGGTATCTGAATTGACACCCCTGCCATACGGTATCTGAATTGACACCTCTGCCATACGGTATCTGAATTGACACCTCTGCCATACGGTATCTGAATTGACACCTCTGCCATACGGTATCTGAATTGAAGCCTCTGCCATACGGTATCTGAATTGACACCTCTACCATACGGTATCTGAATTGAAGCCTCTGCCATACGGTATCTGAATTGAAGCCTCTGCCATACGGTATCTGAATTGACACCTTTACCATACGGTATCTGAATTGAAGCCTCTGCCATACGGTATCTGATATACTCCAAAGTGACACATGACTGTAGGTCACCTTGGTCACTTTTAGTATCAAACCCACTAAAACCTGGAGGAAATGCCAATCATACCATGTTACAAGTGCATTCCAGGCAGTTTAGGTCAAGCACAGCATCTCTCTATCCAACAATCTATGAAGTTGTTATTCATACAAAGAATGTGTCTTGTCTAGGGCTCTTAGTCCTTAAGAGAGTGCTGTAAATCTGGCCTGATTGTGGTCGCGACACGCTAACTCTCTTGATGAGGTTAGCTATTTATGAGCTAAACATGTCAACAGCAGGGTGACATTATACTCAATAATACACAGGTACAGAGGCCTCCATTGAACCAATAGAGTGTTAATTTACAACTTTGTTGGAAGCACTCAGAGAAGGAAAGAACACCTAATCTAAATACAATATAATGGTAGGCCTATCCGAGAGCAGAGGGAGTGTAGAATTTACACATTGAGTATTACTTCCTGAGTCCTAATGTAATCATCAACAGTGCTGAGAAGAACAATGGTTTGTCCTAGTGGTCTGACTCACCTTGTGGGCAGTACAGGTCTGGCGCCCAGCGATTACACTCATAGTTGTCAGGTGCTTCTTCACAGGTGAAGCACTTGAACCCGCCTGGGAATGGAGTAGCTGCGGAAACATACACACACTTAGAAGGGGTCATGCACAGGGCACTGGGACAGCCATAACGAATCACCTTAACAGACATGAATAAGCTATATACAGAGGTTCTGAAACATTTAATTAGTTATACACTGAGTGTACAAAACATTAGGAATGTGATCGACTGACCAGGTGAATCCAGGTGATCCCTTATTGATGTCACTTGTTAAATCCACCTCAATCAGTGTAGATGAAGGGGAGGAGACAGCTTAAATAATGATTTTTAGGCTTTGAGACAATTGAGACATGGGTTGTGCCATTCAGAGGGTGAATGGTCAAGACAAAATATTTAAGTGCCTTTGGTAGTAAGGGTCAGGCGCACCGGTTTGAGTGTGTCGAGAACTGCAACGTTGCTGGGTTTTTCACGCTCAACAGTTTTCTGTGTGTATCAAGAATGGTCCACCACCCAAAGGACATCCAGCCAACTTGACACAACTGTGGTAAGCATTGGAGTCAACATGGGCCAGCATCCCTGTGGAACACTTGTAGAGTCCATGCCCTGACGAATTGAGACTGTTCTGAGAGCAAAAGGGGCTGCCACTCAATAGTAGGAAGATGTTCCTAATGTTTTGTACACTCAGTGTATACAGAGGTTCTGAAATGTTGAATAAGATTTGCAAGTTCATACCATAAACTGTGTTAATAACATCAGTTTAGGAAATCTGCCCAGAAAAATATGAAACATCTGGATAATTAAGATGGATAAAAAAGTTTGGAATGCATCGAAGGCCTTATTTTGGATTGGTTTAATATAGTCACACTTCTTATATGGACTCTGAGAAACCATTGTCTGGGGGAACTCAGTCCTTCCAAACATATACTGTAGTTTAATCTATCTCTCTTTATAGCTGTTATCACCAGCCAAGCCATTTATCTCTCTCCCACAATTGTTCTCATATAGACCTATAGTGTCAAGTGCAGTTTAACCCATCATGCACTCTGCTAATCGAGTAAAACACTAAGACTAAGAGCATGTAGCCCAGTTGCTCCCTTCCCTTCTCAATTATTGGTCCCCAGAGGTTGGAAAATGTCCATGGAGGCCATATGTTGTGAGCAAACAGACGAAGAAGCTGTTAGTCTTTCCAATTTCGCACCATTACATTAATCTAATTGGCCAGGTCCACACCCTTCCCTAGTGATAGCTGAAGGTCTGCAGAGCAGGCAAACACCATTTAGAACACAAAGTATGTTGCCAATCACCATGGCTACATCTCCAATGGCACCCTATTCCCCATGTAGTGCACTATATATCCTAAAGGGCTCTGCTCAAAAGTAGTGCCGTTCATAGGGAATAGGGTCCCCTTTGGGACGCATACTATGATACTGCCATGTTATGTCTAGCTAGACCATGATACCACCATGCCATGTCTAGCTAGACCATGATACCGCCTTGCCATGTCTAGCTAGACCATGATACCGCCTTGTCATGGTTAGCTAAACCATGATACCGCCTTGCCATGTCTAGCTAGACCCTGATACCGCCTTACAATGGCTAGCTAGACCATGATACCGCCTTACAATGGCTAGCTAGACCATGATACCGCCTTGCCATGGCTAGCTAGACCATGATACCGCCTTGCCATGGCTAGCTAGACCACGATACCACCTTGCCATGGCTAGCTAGCTAGACCATTATACTGCCTTGCCATGGCTAGCTAGACCATGATATCGCCTTGCCATGGCTAGCTAGCTAGACCATGATACTGCCTTGCCATGGCTAGCTATACCATGATATCGCCTTGCCATGGCTAGCTAGACCATGATACTGCCTTACCATGTCTAGCTAGACCATGATATCGCCTTGCCATGGCTAGCTAGACCATGATACTGCCTTGCCATGTCTAGCTAAACCATGAGACTGCCTTGCCATGGCTAGCTAGACCATAATACTGCCTTGCCATGTCTAGCTAAACCATGATACTGCCTTGTCATGGCTAGCTAGCTAGACCATGATACCGCCTTGCCATGTCTAGCTAGACCATGATATATCTTTGTAATGGCTAGCTAGACCATGATACTGCCTTGCCATGGCTAGCTAGCTAGACCTTGATACCGTCTTGCCATGGCTAGCTAGACCATGATACTGCCTTGCCATGGCTAGCTAGCTAGACCATGACACCGCCTTGCCATGGCTAGCTAGCTAGACCATGATACTGCCTTGCCATGGCTAGCTAGCTAGACCTTGATACCGTCTTGCCATGGCTAGCTAGACCATGATATCTCCTTGTCATGGCTAGCTAGACCATGATACTGCCTGGCCATGGCTAGCTAGACCATGATATCTCCTTGCCATGGCTAGCTAGCTAGACCATGATATCGCCTTGCCATGGCTAGCTAGACCATGATACCGCCTTGCCATGGCTAGCTAGACCATGATACTGCCTGGCCATGGCTAGCTAGACCTTGATACCGTCTTGCCATGGCTAGCTAGACCATGATACTGCCTTGCCATGGCTAGCTAGCTAGACCATGACACCGCCTTGCCATGGCTAGCTAGCTAGACCATGATACTGCCTTGCCATGGCTAGCTAGCTAGACCTTGATACCGTCTTGCCATGGCTAGCTAGACCATGATATCTCCTTGTCATGGCTAGCTAGACCATGATACTGCCTGGCCATGGCTAGCTAGACCATGATATCTCCTTGCCATGGCTAGCTAGCTAGACCATGATATCGCCTTGCCATGGCTAGCTAGACCATGATACCGCCTTGCCATGGCTAGCTAGACCATGATACTGCCTGGCCATGGCTAGCTAGACCATGATACCGCCTTTGCCATGGCTAGGTAGACCATGATACTGCCTTGCCATGGCTAGCTAGCTAGACCATGATACCGCCTTGCAATGGCTATCTAAGCAAGACTACTCCTTCATCTCCCCAGGAAATCTGTCTCGTTACCATATCACTCCCTTAGCAGCCCTCTCTCACACACACACACACACACACACACACACACACACACACACACACACACACACACACACACACACACACACACACACACACACACACACACAATCTACACAATTACCCTTCCACATGCTCACATGTATACACTCACGCACACACACACAAGCCAACTAACTTGCGTACACACACACACCAAATCCCCAGTGGGGCTAGAGGGGTGGCCTCGAGCCGACACAGATATCTCCAGTATCCCGGAAACCTGATCCCGGGAGTTCTGTCTCTCTGTGATGAAAGAGACACAGATCTTAAGAGTTTGCTTTCTGGCTATGCAGGGGCCTGTTTCTGAGACGTGGGAGGGCTGACCTCTAACATGACCGCGGCCTGGGGAGAGTTAGGGTTGTTTCAGACCATAATCTAGCGGCTTATACCTGGCATATGTCCTTCCCAGAGGCCTACAGTATAGTGACCCAGTCTGTTGTTGTACACTGACTGGGGTGAGGGGAGGGCCAGGGGAGAAAGAGAGAGTGAGAGGGAGAGAGACAGATTGACAGAGAGAGAGAGAGATAGCGTGAGAGAGAGAGAGAGAGAGAGAAAGCGTGAGAGAGAGAGAGAGAGAGAGAGAGAGAGAGAGAAAGCATGAGAGAGAGAGAGAAAGCATGAGAGAGAGAGAAAGCATGAGAGAGAGAGAAAGCATGAGAGAGAGAGAGAGAGAGAGAGAGAGAGAGAGAGAGAGAGAGAGAAAGCGTGAGAGAGAGAGAGAGAGAGAGAGAGAAAGCGTGAGAGGGAGAGAGAGAGAGAGAGAGAGAGAGAAAGAAAGCGTGAGAGAGAGAGAGAGAGAGAAAAGGTTGTGGCTTGGGAACATGATCTAATTGACACTGAAGACCAATTAGTGAGCGTCCACATTCTGGCCACGCTGGAACATTCTGTTCGGGTCATAAGGACAGCCAAAGGACAATAATCAATCAGTTACCCTCAGCTGGGTCTTGTTGATCATCATCACATTGCTGGGTCATGCCACTAGAATTCTAATCCACATGACAGTTATTTGCTGTTAGAATTGTCTTTGATTTGTTGATAATGGAAGTCATAAATATCATACACGATAAGAGACAAAGCCACAGTGCTGTAAAAAAGAAAATGTGTCCCCTTTCAGATTTTCTCCACTTTTGCATATTTTTTTATACTGAATGATCTTCAAGCAAAACCTAATAAAGGGAACCTGAGTTTACAAATAACAATTTATTCAATAAACAATGTTATGCAACACCCAATTCCCCTGTGTGAAAAAGTAATGACCCCCTTACACTAAGTAACTGGTTGTACCACCTTTAGCTACAATGACTGCAACCAAATGCTTCCTGTAGTTGTTGATGAATCTCTCACGTTGCTGTGGAGAAATTTCGGCCCACTCTTCCCTGCAGAACTGGTTTAACTCAGCGACATTTGTGGGTTTTCAAACATGAACTGCTTGTTTTAAGCCCTGCCGCAACATCTCAATTGGGATTAGGTCTGGACTTTGACAAGACCATTTCAAAACTTTTCAAATTTGTTGACCATTTTTATGTCGACTTGATTGTGTGTTTTGGATCGTCTTGCTGCATGACTCAGCTGAGCTTCAGCTCACAGACAGATGGCCTGACATTCTCCTGTAGAATTCTCTGATACAGAGCATAAGTCATGGTTCCTTCTATTAAGGCAAGTTGTCCAGGTCCTGAGGCAGCAAAGCATCCCCAAACCATCACACTAGCACCACCATGCTTCAGCTTTGGTATGAGGTTCTTACTGTGGAATGCAGTGTTTGGTTTTCGGCAGACATAATGGAACCCACCTCATCCAAAAAGTTAACTCAAGTTTGCCAAAAAGCACCTGGATGATCATCAAGACTCTTGGAAGAATGTTCTATGGGCAGATGAGACAAAAGTATAACTTTTTGGACGACATGGAAATATTAAATAGCCATCAATAACATATAGATGCTAATATACAGTGTGTAAAATGTTGCTAATGGGTGGATGAGACTAAAGAGGGCAGAAAGCACTGACAACATGGGGCGTCTGACTGCCCAGTAGCTATGCACGGAGTCACGTGACCCTACACCTCAGCTCAACGAGACGTGCCTGGTGCAGAGGGGTGGGGGGTGGAGAAGGGTGTGGCGGGGTGCAGAGGGGTGGGGAGGCAGCAGACAGTTGCTGTGCCAGCTGTGGATCTGTCTGGTTAGGCTGGGGATCACAAGTTCACTGGATACCCCTAACTGCTATTCATGCATAGCATAGCCTCTGATCCACTTTTTCATAACCCTTAAAGAGATTCTCCGGTACTTTTGTTTACTTTTTTTTAGGAAATAGCCCTGAAAGTAGGCTCCCGAGCCAAAAGTGGTCCCCAAAACTATAATAATAAAAACTATTACTTGAGGGATGGAGGTAGATGATATCCTGTTCTGTGAAGTCCTTTGATTGTGTCATTTTCAGCCAATCAGCGAGGACCATCAGCAGTAGGACCCAGGCCACTGCAGGCCAGGGTTCCATTGCTGGCCGCGGCTTCACACATGCAGGTCTCTGATTGGACAACAACACGATGACACCTGCAGAGGAAAAGAGAGCCCACATGTAACCCGATTCTTAGTTAAAGTACCTGTTTGAGTCTATATAAAATCATGCTTCATTTTGCACAATGCAGACAATCCCTTTGGATGTCTGATCAAGGCTTCCTGACTGCCTATTCCAACTACATGCCATGGAACAGTGACCCATGGGTGTCTCCAGCCCTATTGGAAAACACAGAGGAAAGCCACTAGACATCCATCAGACCAGAAACAACAGAGTAGTGTTCCTCATTACAGCTGCGTTCGAAATAGCATCCTTTTTCCGATGTAGTGCACTACTTTTGACCAGGGCCTGTACGTCTTTAGTCAAAAGTATGGAATTAGGTGCCAGTTGGGACGCAAGCCTACATCTATTATCCCCCCAGTCAAACATCTCCTCACTAGTTCCAAGGATAGTCTGCCAGGGACCAGGCCAGATGCATCATCAGCCCTCATACAGTTTTCATTCTGATCGAGCTCAGTCTTAGCGGAGGGAGAAAAGAGTAACAGAGCTAGACATGGATTAACAGTTGGGAGAGTAATAAACAGTGGATGCACGCAACAATGTCTTGCAGGCCAAGGATGTCACAGATGACACCTAACATATTTTGAATAAGATATTTCAAGGTATCAATTGAGAATAGTCTAATCTTGGGCACATTAAAGACACACCCCTCTACAGAAAGTCCTTTTTTCAGAGTGTTTTTTAAATTTATTTATTTATTTAACCTTTATTTAACTAGGCAATTCAGTTAAGATAAAAATCTTATTTACCTTTGTCACGTTCTGACCTTTATTTCCTTTGTTACAATCTCCACCCGGCACAGCCAGAAGAGGACTGGCCACCCCACATAGCCTGGTTCCTCTCTAGTTTTCTTCCTAGGTTTTGGCCTTTCTAGGGAGTTTTTCCTAGCCACTGTGCTTCTACACCTGCATTGCTTGCTGTTTGGGGTTTTAGGCTGGGTTTCTGTACAGCACTTTGAGATATCAGCTGATGTACGAAGGGCTATATAAATCAATTTGATTTGATTTAATTTGTTTTGTCTTTATTTAGTATGGTCAGGGCGTGAGTTTGGGTGGGCAGTCTATGTGTGTTTTTCTATGTTTTTCCATTTCTATGTTTGGCCTGATATGGTTCTCAATCAGAGGCAGCTGTTTATCGTTGTCCTTGATTGAGAACAATATTTAGGTAGCCTGGGTTTCAATGTTGGTTTGTGGGTGTTTGTTTCCGTGTCTGTCACCACACGGGACTGATTTGGTTTGGTTTTCGGTCATGGTCACAGTCACAGTTATTGTTTTGTAGTTCTTAGTGTTTATGTTTTATAATAAATGATATTGACACTTACCAAGCTGCATTTTGGTCCGATCCCTGCTACACCTCCTCTTCAGACAAAGAGGAGGAAATCTGCCGTTACAACATTTTATTTTATTTATTTAGGCAAGTAGGTTAAGAACAAATTCCTATTTACATCCGACAACAGCCAAACCCTAACGATGCTGGGCCAAATGTGCACCACCCTGTGGGACTCCCAATCAGAGCCGGTTGTGAAATATCCTGGAATCGAACCAGGGTGTCTGTAGTGGCACCTCTAGCACTGAGATGCAGTGCCTTAGACCCCTGCGCCACTCGGAAGCCCCAGTGTGTAGCAGGTGCAGTGTTGAGTAGTTGTGATACTTTGCCATGTCAAATATCTAATTTTGTTTATTTATTAGGTCATTACACTAATCTATTTTTCTCCCCCCAAAATGTCCTCAGCTATAACATTCATGCGCGTGAAAAGAAGGATTTGACAGCATCTCAAATTATTTTGATTTTGGGGAAAATGAGCAGTTCATTATCTTATCTTGTTCTGTAGAGTAAGAGCAGAAAGCTAATCAGAGGAAAGATGGTGAGAAGACAGCGCTTTCAGAAAGTGTTCACACCCCTTTACTTTTTCCACATTTTGTTGTGTTACAACTTGAATTTAAAATGTATTAAATTGAGATTTTGTGTCACTGATCTACACACAATACCCAATAATGTAAAATGTTGTTTATAGAAAATGTTAGAAATTAATTTTAAAAAATGTAATGCTGAAATGTCTTGAAGCAATAATCCCTTTGTTATGACAAGCCTAAATAAATTGTTGAGTAAAAATGTGCTTAACAAATTGCAAAAAAGTTGCTTGGACTCAATCAGTGTTCAATAATAGTGGTTAACATGACTACCACATCTCTGTACCCCACACATACAATGATCTGTAAGGTTCCTCAATCGAGTAGGGAATTTGACACACAGATTCAAGCACAAAGACCAGGGATGTTTTCAATGCCTTGCAAAGAAGGACACCTGTTGATAGATGGGTAAAAAATAAAAGTAGACATTGAATATTTTGAGCATGGTGAAACTATTATTTATACCCCGTCACTACAAAGATACAGGCCAAAGGTTATTTTAAAACAGTTACAGAGTGTAATGGCTGTGATGGGAGAAAACTGAGGATGGATCAACAACATTGTAGTTACTCCACAATACTAACCTAATTGACAGAGTGAAAAAGAAGGACGGCTGTACAGAATAAAAAACCTGCATCCTGTTTGTAACAAGGAATTTAAGGAATACTGCAAAAAATTTGGCAAAGAAATGAACTTTTTGTCCTGAATAAAAAAAAGTTAGGTTTTTGGGAAAATCCAACACATCACATCAATGAGTAACACTATTCATATTTTCAAGCATGGGGGAGGCGGCATCATGTATTGGGTATGCTTGACATTGGCAAGGGAGTTTAAAAAAAATTAAAATAAATGGAATACAGGTCGCTATAAGCACAGGCAAAATCCTACAGAAAAACCTGGTTCAGTCTGCTTTCGAACAGATACTTGGAGACAAATTCACCTTTCAGCAGGAGAATAACCTAAAACAGGCCAAATCTACGCTGGAGTTGCTTAACAAGACAACATTGAATGTTCCTGAGTGGCCTAGTTACAGTTCTAACTTAAATCGTCTTGAAAATCTATGGCAAGACAAGAAAATGGCTGTCTAGCAATGATCAACAGTCAACTTGATAGAACTTGAAGAATAAAAAAGAATAATAATGGGGAAATATTGTACAATCCAAGTGTGGAAAACTCTTGGAGACACCCAAAATCGCAGCCAAAGGTGCTTCTACAAAGTATTGACTCAGGGGTGTGAATACTTAAATAAATAAGATATTTCTGTATTTCATTTTCAATATATTTGCAAAAAATTCTAAACACATGTTTTGACTTTGTCAATATGGGGTATTGTGCGTAGATGCGTGAGAAAAAACATGTAATCCATTTTGAATTCAGGATGTAACTCAACGACTGTCAATTACCACATTCTTATTGGCAGACTCAACAGCTATGGTTTCTCAAATGATTGTCTCGTCTGGTTCACCAACTACTTCTCTGATAGAGTTCAGTGTGGAAAATGGGAGGGCCTGTTGTCCGGGCCTCTGGCAGTCTTTATGGGGGTGCCACAGGGTTCAATTCTCGGGCCGACTCTCTTCTCTGTATACATCAATGATGTCGCTCTTGCTGGTGGTGATTCTCTGATTCACCTCCACGCAGACGACACCATTCTGTATACTTCTGGTCCTTATTTGGACACTGTGTTAACTAACCTTCAGACGAGCTTCAATGCCATACAACTCTACTTCCGTGGCCTCCAACTGCTCTTAAATGCAAGTAAAACCAAATGCATGCTCTTCAACCGATTGCTGCCCGCTCCTGCCCGCCCGTCCAGCATCACTACTCTGGACGGTTCTGACCTAGAATATATGGACAACTACAAATACCTAGGTGTCTGGTTAGACTGTAAACTCTCCTTCCAGACTCACATTAAGCATCTCCAATCCAAAATTACATTTAAAATCGGCTTCCTATATCGCAACAAAGCATCCTTCACTCATGCTGCCAAACATACCCTTGTAAAACTGACCATCCTACCGATCCTCGACTTCGGCGATGTCATTTATAAAACAGCCTCCAACAGTCTACTCAACAAATTGTATGCAGTCTATCACAGTGCCATTCGTTTTGTCACCAAAGCCCCATACACTACCCACCACAGCAACCTGTACGCTTCGTTGGCTGGCCCTCGCTTCATACTCGTCGTCAAACCCACTGGCTCTAGGTCATCTATAAGTCTCTGCTAGGTAAAGCCCCGCCTTATCTCAGCTCACTGGTCACCATAGCAGCACTCACCCGTAGCATGCGCTCCAGCAGGTATATCTCACTGGTCACCCCCAAAGCCAATTCCTCCTTTGGCCGCCTTCCCTTCCAGTTCAGGAACGAACTGCAAAAATCACTGAAGCTGGAGGCTCATATCTCCCTCACTGGCTTTAAGCACCAGCTGTCAGAGCAGCTCACAGATCACTGCACCTGTACATAGCCCATCTGTAAACAGCCCATCCAACTACCTCATCCCCATTCTGTATTTATTTATTTATCTTGCTCCTTTGCACCCTAGTATTTCTACTTGCACATTCATCCTCTGCACATCTACCATTCCAGTGTTTAATTGCTATATTGTAATTACTTTGCCACCAATGGCCTATTTATTGCCTTACCTCCCTTATCTTACCTCATTTGCACTCACTGTATATAGACTTTTTAAAATGTAATTTTTGTTATATTGTGTTATTGACTGTATTTGTATGTATATGTTTGTTTACTTCCATGTGTAACTCTGTGTTGTTGTATGTGTTGAACTGCTTTGCTTTATCTTGGCCAGGTCGCAGTTGTAAATGAGAACTTGTTCTCAACTAGCCTACCTGGTTAAATAAAGGTTAAATAAAAAAAATAAAAGTGAAATAAGTCAAGGGATATTAATACCTTTAAAGGCACCGTATGAGTTTCCAGGTAAGTTATGAGAAAGAAGCAGCATTGCGATTCTCAGCTGACACCCACACAAACATGTTTCCCTAAAAGACATTCCATCTGATACAATCTAACACTGCACATTTCTGGTTGACAAGGTATCAAGAGATGAGCACATAATGGATTTCAACACCACGAGGTCACTAGAGTCATTGAAATGAAATATATTTGAGGGACAGTAGATACCAGAGCATTGGTGTAAGCAACTAGTAGACAAACATCTTCGAACGGAATGGCTCCAATCACAAAGCTAGTCATTCTACTGGTTGTTCTAGACAGGACTTTCCTTGCAGGCCAAGAAACAAATCATATTCTTGTGGAAGGTGACGTTTTTTCATTTGAAACTCCGTCAGAGGTACTGTGTGATCTTTAAATCCACTGGTGAAGAAAGCCTGCTGTTGTGGAACACGTCTAACCCTTCACTTAGTAATTACTAAATTAAAAGCTTGTTCAATCTAAATTGTACAGGGTGGAGTGCTGGACAGCTGGCAATATTTCCCACCAACAACGTATTAGTCTCTCAGTTTGCAGGCATAATAGTAATGGAATATTTTGCCATTTAGGATGGACAGTAGACCTGCAATGTAAAGGTGCAAGTGGTGGTGACAGCATGACGGTTCAATGGTACACACAGGCAAATTCAAGATACATTAACCCGGAAGCCTCTCACCCAACTGGCTGAATCCAATTCATTGAGAATAACTCCTCTCTCCGCATTACCAACTTTACCACGGAGGACATAGGCATTTACATCTGCACTGTAGAGGAAGGATATCATTGTAGTAGTAACCTGATATTGACGTATGTTAAGGATCTGTATATGCATGGCTTTGTGGGAGAGAGGCCTGCACTGCCTTGCTTTAATACTGACTCAAATACGACACAGATGTGGTGGGACACCTACAAGAAGGGAAAAGTCATCACATCATTGCCATCTGAAAACCATTCGAGTGACCTCGCTGACCTCGGAAAGCAGATGCATGTGGTGGATGGAAGAGAGACTGGGAATTACTCGCTGGTCAACCCATTCCTGATGCTGAACCACTCTGAGGTTTACTCCTGTCTGAAGCATCACAATCAAGTGAAGAATCTCATCCAAAAGGTATATGCTAGTGGTCTGCCCAAAGTCTGACCAGCTCACACAGTTCTTCTCAGAATGAGAGGAGGTTGCTCTCCGCTGTAACTCTAATTCTAGTCTGACCAGCTCACACAGTTCTTCTCAGAAGGAGAGGAGGTTGCTCTCCGCTGTAACTCTAATTCTAGTCTGACCAGCTCACACAGTTCTTCTCAGAAGGAGAGGAGGTTGCTCTCCGCTGTAACTCTAATTCTAGTCTGACCAGCTCACACAGTTCTTCTCAGAAGGAGAGGAGGTTGCTCTCCGCTGTAACTCTAATTCTAGTCTGACCAGCTCACACAGTTCTTCTCAGAAGGAGAGGAGGTTGCTCTCCGCTGTAACTCTAATTCTAGTCTGACCAGCTCACACAGTTCTTCTCAGAAGGAGAGGAGGTTGCTCTCCGCTGTAACTCTAATTCTAGTCTGACCAGCTCACACAGTTCTTCTCAGAAGGAGAGGAGGTTGCTCTCCGCTGTAACTCTAATTCTAGTCTGACCAGCTCACACAGTTCTTCTCAGAAGGAGAGGAGGTTGCTCTCCGCTGTAACTCTAATTCCAGTCTGACCAGCTCACACAGTTCTTCTCAGAAGGAGAGGAGGTTGCTCTCCGCTGTAACTCTAATTCCAGTCTGACCAGCTCACACAGTTCTTCTCAGAAGGAGAGGAGGTTGCTCTCCGCTGTAACTCTAATTCTAGTCTGACCAGCTCACACAGTTCTTCTCAGAAGGAGAGGAGGTTGCTCTCCGCTGTAACTCTAATTCTAGTCTGACCAGCTCACACAGTTCTTCTCAGAAGGAGAGGAGGTTGCTCTCCGCTGTAACTCTAATTCTAGTCTGACCAGCTCACACAGTTCTTCTCAGAAGGAGAGGAGGTTGCTCTCCGCTGTAACTCTAATTCTAGTCTGACCAGCTCACACAGTTCTTCTCAGAAGGAGAGGAGGTTGCTCTCCGCTGTAACTCTAATTCTAGTCTGACCAGCTCACACAGTTCTTCTCAGAAGGAGAGGAGGTTGCTCTCCGCTGTAACTCTAATTCTAGTCTGACCAGCTCACACAGTTCTTCTCAGAAGGAGAGGAGGTTGCTCTCCGCTGTAACTCTAATTCTAGTCTGACCAGCTCACACAGTTCTTCTCAGAAGGAGAGGAGGTTGCTCTCCGCTGTAACTCTAATTCTAGTCTGACCAGCTCACACAGTTCTTCTCAGAAGGAGAGGAGGTTGCTCTCCGCTGTAACTCTAATTCTAGTCTGACCAGCTCACACAGTTCTTCTCAGAAGGAGAGGAGGTTGCTCTCCGCTGTAACTCTAATTCTAGTCTGACCAGCTCATACAGTTCTTCTCAGAAGGAGAGGAGGTTGCTCTCCGCTGTAACTCTAATTCTAGTCTGACCAGCTCACACAGTTCTTCTCAGAAGGAGAGGAGGTTGCTCTCCGCTGTAACTCTAATTCTAGTCTGACCAGCTCATACAGTTCTTCTCAGAAGGAGAGGAGGTTGCTCTCCGCTGTAACTCTAATTCCAGTCTAACCGGCTTGAGTGGAAAAGAAAGACTGCTGAAGGGGACGATGTCATTCTGGTCAAATCTACTTGACAAATCAGAAAAGCAACCATATCGGAGGATTTGAATGGCCAAATAAATGCATCTCAACCTCACATCTCTCTGGTCCTCTCTAACCTGTCACTGGGGGACAGTGGGGAGAACTATGTCTGAACGGGGAGGTGAAGGGGTGTGTGTATGGATAACTACTACCTTCTTAATTCATGAGGAGAAAGACCCCTTTGGCATCGACTACACTTTCTACACAATGTGGTCTTCATTGATGGTCTGTGGTCTGCTGGTGATGGTCTGTGATGTGATCGCTATGAACCTGAAGACCAGGAGAAGAGACCAGGCTTCTCAAAAGAGCAGGAAGGTCCAGCCTTATGGAATGCCTGAAATATTATTGGTTTGTTATATACACCTGTCATTAGAGGGAAATATGATTTAATCAAAAGTTATTCCGGAAGGCTTATGGAATGCCTGTGGCTGTCTGTCTTCAAAGCCTGAGGCATTGTGACGTACAGTAGGATGACTGCCATTGGATAGACGTATCAAGACAAGGCTTGTCCATCAACCCCGAGGGAAATGTAGGGGTTGGCTGGTGTAATTGTGTTCTCCTCACCCTGAGAAAGACCTTGGGCCATTCTGTCAGAGAGAGCTGACAGGGATACAGAAGAGAGCCTTGTCAGGGGACAGCCCTGTGGTTGTTTTTTATTCTTTAAACATAGATTGAAACTATTTATGTATTTGTCACATACAGTTGAATCAAGCCCTAGGTATGGAGGTACAAGACACAGAGAGGGGTACAAAGCAAACTGAGTAAGAAATTGTATTTGGCTCCTTCCTAAGATCAATACAAACAAGAAACAACAACAAATACATTCCACTTAACTTCACATTCAGATCAATTTAATCTGGTAAAATCTGACACCCCCAGTCATAAGTCAAACTGATTCTTATTAGATTTACCTCTGAGGCTCACTGGGTAATTTTAGGATTAGCTCTCAAAGTCAGGTGACCCAAACTGAGCAGGGAATTCACCAAACCAAATCAAATATTGCTCACAAATTGCAGCAACTCCTTGAGATGTTACACTTTAAAGTCTCCTGTAAGCCATCTTTTATACATCCCATTGGCTCTTCAGTTAACCGGTGATGTCATTAAGGACAGGCGTACAAAAACCATTAGCTCTTCTGTTGCCCAGGGCGACCAGGCCGCTGTGGTTGGGGGGTGATGAAGCACTTTAATGTATTTAACCAAGCAGCACCATCTAAGAACACAGCCAAACCACAACTTTTTACTCTGGACTTATAAGCTTTAATATTTGACATTGTTATATCAAAGCTGCTAAACCAAGTTTACTGTGGATTAGGATTTGTATTGTGTATGAACCTAGAGGCAGGTAGCTAAAGTAACATGGGCCAAAGAAATCTAAAAGACTAAGGAAATGATCTTTATCTTATTGACACACTGTTTAATTTGCAGCATACCAAAACAAAACATCTTTCATTTTCTGGGCTCTGGCTCATAGCGTACTGTGAGTGTTTTCCCTTCTTTAACATCTTTCATTTTCTGGGCTCTGGCTCATAGCGTACTGTGAGTGTTTTCCCTTCTTTAACATCTTTCATTTTCTGGGCTCTGGCTCATAGCGTACTGTGAGTGTTTTCCCTTCTTTAACATCTTTCATTTTCTGGGCTCTGGCTCATAGCGTACTGTGAGTGTTTTCCTTCTTTAACATCTTTCATTTTCTGGGCTCTGGCTCATAGCGTACTGTGAGTGTTTTCCTTCTTTAACATCTTTCATTTTCTGGGCTCTGGCTCATAGCGTACTGTGAGTGTTTTCCTTCTTTAACATCTTTCATTTTCTGGGCTCTGGCTCATAGCGTACTGTGAGTGTTTTCCCTTCTTTAACATCTTTCATTTTCTGGGCTCTGGCTCATAGCGTACTGTGAGTGTTTTCCCTTCTTTAACATCTTTCATTTTCTGGGCTCTGGCTCACGTACTGTGAGTGTTTTCCCTTTTTAACATCTTTCATTTTCTGGGCTCTGGCTCATAGCGTACTGTGAGTGTTTTCCCTTCTTTAACATCTTTCATTTTCTGGGCTCTGGCTCATAGCGTACTGTGAGTGTTTTCCCTTCTTTAACATCTTTCATTTTCTGGGCTCTGGCTCATAGCGTACTGTGAGTGTTTTCCCTTCTTTAACATCTTTCATTTTCTGGGCTCTGGCTCATAGCGTACTGTGAGTGTTTTCCCTTCTTTAACATCTTTCATTTTCTGGGCTCTGGCTCATAGCGTACTGTGAGTGTTTTCCCTTCTTTAACATCTTTCATTTTCTGGGCTCTGGCTCATAGCGTACTGTGAGTGTTTTCCCTTCTTTAACATCTTTCATTTTCTGGGCTCTGGCTCATAGCGTACTGTGAGTGTTTTCCCTTCTTTACGTCAAGCTGATGTTGGAAAGATAAGATACGTTTGTTTATCTTATCATGTTAAATCAGATTCTTTTTTTAACTAATGACCCAGAGCAAATATTTTCATTTTAGTCTGAGCTATTGGCAGGGTACCTGATTTATAAAAACAACAGAACCGTTTGGTGTAGGGATGTTTCTGTGATAGAGAAGATAGGGCTGGAGGTTGTGGTTGTGCTCGAAATTGGCATATGAAATATAATAAAGCCTTATGGGAATGCAGAAACCATCGTAATACTCAATGTATGTCCGCAATAATGGATTTGATTTTAATAGATTAAGCAATAACTAAGAGCACAAAACGTTCCAACAGAGTCATCACGACGGCAGAGCCATCACGACGGCAGAGCCATCACGACGGCAGAGCCCTCACGACGGCAGAGCCATCACGACGGCAGAGTCATCACGACGGCAGAGCCCTCACGACGGCAGAGCCATCACGACGGCAGAGCCATCACGACGGCAGAGCCCTCACGACGGCAGAGCCATCACGACGGCAGAGCCATCACGACGGCAGAGTCATCACGACGGCAGAGTCATCACGACGGCAGAGCCCTCACGACGGCAGAGCCCTCACGACGGCAGAGCCATCACGACGGCAGAGCCATCACGACGGCAGAGCCCTCACGACGGCAGAGTCATCACGACGGCAGAGCCATCACGACGGCAGAGCCCTCACGGCGGCAGAGCCCTCACGGCGGCAGAGCCCTCACGGCGGCAGAGCCATCACGACGGCAGAGTCATCACGACGGCAGAGCCATCACGCCGGCAGAGCCATCACGACGGCAGAGCCATCACGTCGGCAGAGCCATCACGACGGCAGAGCCATCACGACGGCAGAGCCATCACGACGAGAACAAGTGTGTTCAGACAACTGATATGTAATAGCAGAACACTTTATATATACAGGTAACTGCCAAAATAACGGAAACACTTCAGTAAATGAAGGATACTGATTATATTGAAAGCAGGAACTTCCACACCGGTGTGGTTCCTGAGTTAATTAAGCAATAAACATCCCATCATGCTTAGGGTCATGTATAAAAACGCCCAGTCGCCCATTCTTTTGACTACCATGGCTAGAAGAAGAGATCTCAGTGACTTTGAAAGAGGGGTCTCAAAGGAGCATAGGGGGTTTAAAGTGTGTGTGTGTGTGTGTGTGTGTGTGTGTGTGTGTGTGTGTGTGTGTGTGTGTATGTCTCAGTCACCAGATCTCAACCCAATTGAACACTTATGGGAGATTCTGGAGCGGCGCCTGAGACAGCGTTTTCCACCACCAGCAACAAAACACTGAATTGTGGAATTTATTGTGGAAGAATGGTGTCACATCTCTCCAGTAGAGTTCCAGACACTTGTAGAATATATGTCAAGGAGCATTGAAGCTGTTCTTGTTCATGGTGGCCCAACAACCTATTAAGACACTTTATGTTGGTGTTTCCTTTATATTGGCAGTTACCTGTAGGTTGTCAAAGTTATCAGGAAAAAAGGGGAATTCAAAAAAATTCCTGCATTTGCTGAACGGTGGTATTCAAGCCTGAACTAATCTCTACAATCACACAGACTCTTCCCTTCAGCAGCACACTAACCTGACTGGAGAGAACCATGTAGGATCATTTGTTAAGGTAAAGTACGTCAAGCCCCAAACGATACCAGCCCATCAGGTAAGGGTGCTCTCGAACCAAATGTTCTTTACCATTTGGTCATCAGATTTGCCACCAATGCTCCTTCTAGGACACAACACTGCACTCTATACTTCTCTGTAAACTGGACATCTCTGTATAACCATCGCAAGACCCACTGTTCGATGCTTATTTATAAAACCCTCTTAGGCTTCACTCCTCCCTATCTGAGATATCTACTGCAGCCCTCATCCTCCACACACAACACCCGTTCTGCCAGTCACATTCTGTTAAAGGTCCCCAAAGCACACACATCCCTGGGTCACTCATCTTTTCATTTCACCGCAGCTAGTTCTAGTTTCAGTTCGCTTCAGACTGGAACGAGCTGCAACAAATACTCAGACTGGACAGTTTTATCTCAATCTCTTCATTCAAAGACTCAATCATGGACACTCTTACTCACACTTTGTGTGATGTATTGTTGTTGCTACCTTCTTGCCCTTTGTGCTGTTGTCTGTGCCCAATAATGTTTGTACCATGTTTAGCGCAGCTACCATGTTGTGTTGCTACCATGCTGTGTTGTCATGTGTTGCTGCCTTGCTATGTTGTTGTCTTAGGTCTCTCTTTATATAGTGTTGTGTTGTCTCTCTCATCGTGATGTATGTTTCGTCCTATATTTTTATTTTCATTTTAATCCCAGCCCCCATCCCCGCAGGAGGCCTTTTGACTATTGGTAGGCCGTCATTGTAAATAAGAATGTGTTCTTAACTGACTTGCCTAGTTAAATAAATGTTAAATAAAAAAATACAAATAAAATCAGGGTTTACCATTTGAATGCTATTAAAACATGTTGTTGACTGTGTTACAGTAACTGTGAGTACGATAACATGAGTATTGGCAACGCTCCACTGCAAACTGTGGAAGGAAGTCATGAGGGATGGTTGGTCGAGTAGTTTCTTTAGAAAACAACTGGTTTACATTCAACACCTGAATCAGTGCCTCTCAACTACACGTGTTCATTACAGCTCTCCTGTATACACATACATCGTGTAATGCAATTTCTACTTCCAATTTGATGCCAGGAAAACCAACACCCACCTATTTATTGAGCTAAGCATCACAAGACAAGAAACACAAAACAACATATACGGGCTATGCAGAGTCACCTCCCTATGTAACACACTGCCTCCTGGCCCGCTGGACACTGGGCTGTGGCACTCTGTCGCCACGCTGGACTGCATTGACTTTCCTCCCAGAGATGTTATCATGGTTGAAGGTCCACAGTGTATTCAGGGAGAGACCAAAGAGAGAGGTGTACATATCAACCAGCAGCCACCCTGACCCATTTCCTGTTTCGGTCTGTCAACAGGGTAGACATGAGCAACTACTGTAGCAGGTAGACAGACACATACATGAAGCATATTGACAGTACGGTAAAATCACTGTCGACACACTAAAGAGGGAAAAAAACGATCAATAGAAGTATGAAGTCTGACAAAAAGTTCAAATACTTTTACTTAATCAGTTCGAGAGATGTGGTAAACACTAACTTGAAACCATTTTACTTACCTAAACTTTATGCGAACAGACACATTCTTGCATGACCTTACAGTATAAGCTCTAGGGCAAAGGGCTTTCTTTGTCAGGAGTTTCTTGACCACGAAGTCTGTCTTAGAACACGTATTTAGAAAATACCAGCATTCCAGACCTCCCCCATTTGGAGTGAAGTGATTACCTAATTCCATTATTTCCCCAGATGGAATCACTTTCTCAGTAGCACATTAAGTCCTTAGAGGACTGTTGAGGTTCTAAAACAAGCCAGAGAAACCGTTGACTTGCCTACAGAACTGATGAGGCAGATCAGATGTGTGTTTCTGATAGACTAAACTCTGCCTGAACCTCTACAACTCTGGGGAATACAAAAGAATAGCTCCTATATGAATGAGGAGAAAGCTAACGGACACAACCCCACAGGCATCCCATTGACATGGGGAGTGGGGACAAGGGTCTGGTTTCAACCTTCAGGTCTCCACACAGAAGCCTGTGGACATCTTCTTTACCTCCATCTCTCTGCAAGGAGTCTAGATTTACATGTTACATGCTAATGTTTCTGTGTTAGGGGGTGACACTGTGACCTTGTCAGCAGGTGCCTGGCCTGATAAAGACCCCTCCCACTAGGACTTTGGAGCAGACAAATAGACCAGATTCGAACAGAAATGGAGAAGGATTGAGAAAGACACAGGGCGACTAACAACATAGTTTATCTACAGAGGTCAAATGGATAACGGAATTACAAAGGAATTGCCTACAAATTGAGATAAAAATGACCACTAGCTAAAAGCTTCCCACAAACTATGGGTGTTTGTATTTATCCTTTGACATGATTCTTGAAGATAGATTTCAAATGGCATTTGATGTCGGTCTTCGTCTGTTTTGAGATCAGCACTAGGAATTTCTTTAACAGAGCTTACTCTTCGATTAATTCATTAATAATCTTAACTAGAGGTCGAACGATTATGATTTTTCAACGATAGCGATTATTGGAGGACCAAAAAAAAGACGATATCGATTAATCGGACGATTTTTATATATATATATATTTGTAATAATGACAATTACAACAATACTGAAATAACACTTTTATTTTAACTTAATATAATACATCAATAAAATCAATTTAGTCTCAAATAAATAATGAAACATCTTCAATTTGGTTTAAATAATGCCATTTGCCATGTAAAAAAGCTATGTTTAAGTTCCTTGCTCAGAACATGAGAACATATGAAAGTTGATGGTTCCTTTTAACATGAGTCTTCAATATTCCCAGGTAAGAAGTTTTAGGTTGTAGTTATTATAGGAATTATAAGACTATTTCTCTCTATACCATTTGTGTTTCATATACCTTTGACTATTGGATGTTCTTATAGGCACTGTAGTATTGCCAGCATAATCTTTGGAGTTGATAGGCTTGAAGTCATAAACAGCTCAATGCTTGAAGCACAGCGAAGAGCTGCTGGCAAATGCAGGAAAGTGCTGTTTGAATGAATGCTTACGAGCCTGCTGCTGCCTACCACCGCTCAGTTAGACTGCTCTATCAAATATGAAATCATAGACTTAATTATAATATAATAACACACAGAAATACGAGCCTTAGGTTATTAAAATGGTAAAATCCGGAAACTATCATTTTGAAAACAAAACATTTATTCTTTCAGTGAAATACGGAACCGTTACGTATTTTATCTTACGGGTGGCATCTAAAAATTGCTGTTACACAACCTTCAACGTTATGTCATAATTATGTACAATTCTGGCAAATTAATTACGGTCTTTGTTAAGAGGAAATTATCTTCACACAGTTCGCAACGAGCCAGGCGGCCCAAACTGCTGCATATACCCTGACTCTGCTTGCACAGAACGCAACGAGCCAGGCGGCCCAAACTGCTGCATATACCCTGACTCTGCTTGCACAGAACGCAACGAGCCAGGCGGCCCAAACTGCTGCATATACCCTGACTCTGCTTGCACAGAACGCAACGAGCCAGGCGGCCCAAACTGCTGCATATACCCTGACTCTGCTTGCACAGAACACAAGAGAAGTGACACAATTTCCGTAGTTAAAATAAATTCTTGTTAGCAGGCAATATTAACTAAATATGCAGGTTTAAAAATATATACATGTGCATTGATTTTAAGAAAGGCATTGATGTTTATGGTTAGGTACAACGACAGGTGCAACGACAGTGCTTTTTTTCGCAAATGCGCTTGTTAAATCATCACCCATTTGGCGAAGTAGGCTGTGATTCAATGATAAATTAACAGGCACCGCATAGATATGCAACGCAGGACAAGTTAGATAAACTAGTAATATCATCAACCATGTGTAGTTAACTAGTGATTATGTTAAGATTGATTGTTTTTAATAAGATAAGTTTAATGCTAGCTAGCACCTTACCTTGGCTCCTTGCTGCACTCGCATAACAGGTAGTCAGCCTGCCACGCAGTCTCCTCATGGAGTGCAATGTAATCGGCCATAATCGGTGTCCAAAAATACAGATTAGCGATTGTTATGAAATCGGCCCTAATTAATCGGCCATTCTGATTAATCGGTCGACCTCTAATCTTAACATGCTATCTGAGATAAGCATCGATCCTTGGTCAAACAGAGAGCATTAAAAAAATATTTAAAAAATATATGAGGAACATTTTAATAAGTCATAATAATGAATAGGTGGTTGAGAAGGGCAACCTTTCAGTCAGGAAATTCTTGGAGTGGAACTTCAATGGCACCACCCTCTCTTAACCTCTGCCAGGTCATCTGCCATAAACTACACTTGTCATGAAAACCTTCATACCTGCCACCTGCTGGCACGTGGTGCTAACGGAAGCTGTGGTCACTTGTTTGTATAAGGTTGGAATGTTCCCTTTTGTTTAACAGGTCTGACGGCAGGGGCTGATACACTGTTGGTTGGTGGATCGCACAGCCGTAGAGGTTATCACTGTTGGAGAAGAAGAGGAGGAACCCACGGTCTCATTTCATTTACCTGTGTAGTATTTTTCACTCTCTCTTTATCCATTCCGCCACACGGACAGGATGAATCTCAGTCTGAGATAACAGGATAAAGGTCAAAGCATCACACTCCAGCCTTTAACGCATTTTAGAGTGGTTGCATTTCCCCAAACCTCTCCCTTTTAGTTTTTCACCAAAACAAGTGGCTGGTCGGAGCAACAGATCACAGACTCAGGATTGTGGCTTTAAATGCAAATGCATAGGAAAAGCTGTGTGTCTAGGAGTGCTTACGCTTAATTAGCCTGATGTGAGAGGTCAATAGGGAAGCAATGAACCAAAGTGGCCCTTCGTCCTTGTAAGATCCCTCTCAGTGCCCCTCATGGCCCAAGGGGAATAGTGAATAACTCCAGGTGGTTGTGGACATTGGAGGAGGGAAGCATTAACACCACTCATAAACAAACAAACCCCATTCATCACACAACCTTAGTGAAATGTATTCTCTAGTTGTAGATCCACATACTGTAAGAAACATAATGACATTTGCCTTGCCTCCGTACAACTGGACACAATGTCATCCCATCCCATTCTCCTTTCAGATATGTTGCCAAAGTCAGACCTCACGTTAATATTACTTCAGATATAAAAATCCAAACCCCAAAACGTTTAGGTTCAGTGCCTGAGCCTTTTTGTGGGTGAGAGCAGTAGAGACCCTTTCTGTAATGCTGCCAGCATTGTAAGGCAATTTGTGGACCGCAACACCATCTCCTGGGCTGAGCAACGACCTGTGAACTGTGGTTCCTCCCTTCTGACTGAGCAGCAGAAATGCAAATCACCAGGAGTCTTGTGACTCCGAGAACTGGTCTGATCAGATTCAGTAAGGGAGGGAGGAACAGAGAAGGTAGGGAGGGAGGGCGGGAGGGAGGGGGAGAGAAGGAGGGGAGAGTGGTAAGGTAGTACCTGCCAGCTTTTCTTCCTGTGCTGTGTGCCTTTTACATTTGTGCACATTTCAACCACATTTCAACCGTGTTGGACCCAGGGAGCAGAAGGGAATAAAATATGATAAAAGTTATTATTATAGCATAATAAGCCCCAGTATATGTTACGGTTATTATGATAGCATAATAAGCCCCAGTATATGTTACGGTTATTATTATAACATAATAAGCCCCAGTATATGTTTTGGTTATTATTATAGCATAATAAGCCCCAGTATATGTTATGGTTATTATTATAGCATAATAAGCCCCAGTATATGTTACGGTTATTATTATAGCATAATAAGCCCCAGTATATGTTACGGTTATTATTATAGCATAATAAGCCCCAGTATATGTTACGGTTATTATTATTATAGCATAATAAGCCCCAGTATATGTTACGGTTATTATTATAGCATAATAAGCCCCAGTATATGTTACGGTTATTATTATAGCATAATAAGCCCCAGTATATGTTACGGTTATTATTATAGCATAATAAGCCCCAGTATATGTTACGGTTATTATTATAGCATAATAAGCCCCAGTATATGTTACGGTTATTATTATAGCATAATAAGCCCCAGTATATGTTACGGTAGGAGGGGTTTGCCTGAACTTGCCTGCTCTGCTGAAAAAAAAGCTAAACAAATCTATGCAGTATGAAGACCTTTTGTCCCATAACTAATCCAATTACGCTATTCTCTCAGAGCGATTCAGAGTAACAAAGTAAAGCTGATTAAACGCAGGGCTGACAACCACAGTCGAGACAAACCCCCATTGATCCAAAAGAGCCAGAACAATGCTTCACCAACCACCATCTCTCTTGTCATTTGCCATATGGCAGCAGCCAACGATGCCCCAGCCCCTTGGTAGCCTACCCACAAACCCCGGGGTTGCATTCCACATGGCACCCAGTATTCCCGGTAACGTTTACATATTTTGCATTACTTGTCTCATATATACTGTATTCTATCCTATTCTACTGTATCTTAGTCTGTGCCGCTCTGACTTCGCTCGTCCAAATATTGATATATTCTTAATTCCATTCCATTACTTGAGATTTGTGTGTATTGTGTTTATTGTCGTGAATTGTTAAGATATTACTGCGCTGTTGGAGCTAGAAACACAAGCATATCGATACACCCGCAATAACATCTGCTAAACGCATTGACAAATAAAATGTATACAGTGCACTACTTTTGACCAGGGATTATAGAGCTCTGGTCAAAAGTAGGGCACTATATAGGGAATAGGGTGCCATTTGGGACGCAGAATAGGAGTCAGATCGGATCAGAATCACTGGCTGCTTAATTTAAATCCTACATGCGACCAGCACAAACCTAATTCAGCAGTTTTCTTTTGAAGTGCTCCAAGTCAGTTGTATAACTTTCTAATCCCCATCTCGACCGCTTGGCGCATACGAAGACCCAGAGGATTAGCCATGTAGCTGGTACTCATGGAGGGAACAGGCTGCTGGCTACAGCCTACAAATGCCACGTCCAGGAATAAAGGGTGTCCACTCTACAATAATAATGCAGCGGAATGTCGCCTGCCTTGGCCTTACCATGACATGGGATCTGCCTAGGTACTCCTTTTAAACCAGACTTAAGTCACATGATGATAGACACAAGCTATGAGATATGCAGATTTACCACAGTAGGGTGAAACTGTCTGGGCCTGTAATAAAAGAGTGTCAGGAAAGAGACACATTAACAAATGAAGACTTAATTAAGATTGTATGGCTCAACAGTTTGGTAATATAGTCATTATAGTCAATGCCTGTTTGTGTTGGTGTATACAGTTTCTTAGGTACACCACCCTGTTCACGAAAAAGGTTCGCTCCTTTAGACACGTGGCTTGCTATATAAAGCAGGCATTGCGGCATTCAGTTACTGTTTGATTGAACGTTAGCCTGGGCAAAACGAGTGACCTAAGCGACTTTGAGTGTGGTATGATCGTGGGTGCCGGCCGCGCTGGTTCCAGTATCTCAGAAACGGCTGACCTCCTGGGCTTTTCACACACGACAGTGTCTAGGGTTTACAGAGAATGGTGCAGCAGACAAAACACATCCAGTCATCGGAAGTCCTGTGGGGGAAAACAGCTTGTTGATGAGAGGTTGAAGGAGAATGGCAATAATCGCGCAAGTTAACAGGCGGGCTACAACAGGCAAATAACGGCGCAGTACAACAGTGGTGGGCAGAACAGCATCTCAGAAGGCACAACTTGTCGGTCCTTGTCACGGATGGGCTATTGCAGCAGACAACCACACCAAGTTCCACTCCAATCAGCTAAAAACAAGAAGAATCAGCTCCAGTGGGCACACAATCACCAACACTGGACAATTGAGGAGAGAAAAAACATTGCCTGGTCCGACGAATCCCAGTTCCTGTTGTAAGGATTTGGCATAAGCAGTATGAGTCCATGGCCCCATCCTGCCTGGTGTTAACGGTACAGGCTGGAGGCAGTGGTTTAATGGTGTGAGGAATGTTTTCCTGGCACACATTAGGTCCCTTGATACCAATTGAGCAACGTTTCCATGCCCCGAAGAATTCAGGCTGGTCTGGAGGCAAAGGTGTGTCCGACCCGGTACTAGATGGGTGTACCTAATAAACTGTTCCATTCAATTGCTAGTGAGTAGGCTAGTTATATACTTTAGAAGACAAGACACCACTCCATTTAAAGGAGCAGGGAACTTTCAACTGTGGAGTTCATGTTTTAGGGCCTTCTAGAAAATAAAAGAATGCTCCAAGTGCAATGCGATCAAAGCTTCATTTACTTTTAACTAGAGGTCGACCGATTAATCGGAATGGCCGATTAATTAGGGCCGATTTCAAGTTTTCATAACAATCGGAAATCGGTATTTATGGACACCGATTTGGCCGATTTTTTATATTATAATTTTTTTCCCATACCTTTATTTAATCTTTATTTAACTAGGCAAGTCAGTTAAGAACACGTTCTTATTTTCAATGACGGCCTAGGAACGGTGGGTTAACTGCCTAGTTCAGGGGCAGAACGACAGATTTTTACCTTGTCAGCTTAACTAGCCCAACGCTCTAACCACCTGATTACATTGCGCTTCACGAGGAGACTGCCTGTTACGCGAATGCAGTAAGCCAAGATAAGTTGTTAGCTAGCATTAAACTTATCTTATAAAAAAGAATCAATCAATTATAATCACTAGTTAACTACACATGGTTGATGATATTACTAGTTTATCTAGCATGTCCTGCGTTGCATATAATCGATGCGGTGCGTATCGTTGCTCCAATGTGTACCTAACCATAAACATCAATGCCTTTCTTAAAATCAATACACAGAAGTATATATTTTTAAACCTGCATATTTAGTTAAAAGAAATCTAGGTTAGCAGGCAATATTAACCAGGTGAAATTGTGTCACTTCTCTTGCGTTCATTGCACGCAGAGTCAGTGTATATGCAACAGCTTGGGCCGCCTAATTTGCCAGAATTTTACGTAATTATGACATACATTGAAGGTTGTGCAATGTAACAGGAATATTTAGACTTATGGATGCCACCCGTTAGATAAAATATGGAACGGTTCCGTATTTCACTGAAAGAATAAACGTCTTGTTTTCGAGATGATAGTTACCGGATTCGACCATATTAATGACCTAAGGCTTGTATTTCTGTGTGTTATCATGTTATAACTAAGTCTATGATTTGATAGAGCAGTCTGACTGAGCGATGGTAGGCAGCAGCAGGCTCGTAATCATTCATTCAAACAGCACTTTTGTGCGTTTGCCAGCAGCTGTTTATGACTTCAAGCCTATCAACTCCCGAGATTGGGCTGGTGTAACCAATGTGAAATAGCTAGCTAGTTAGCGGGGTGCGCGCTAATAGCGTTTCAAGCGTCACTCGCTCTGAGACTTGGAGTAGTTGTTCCCCTTGCTCTGGAAGGGCCGCGGCTTTTGTGTAGCGATGGGTAACGCTGCTTCGAGGGTGGCTGTTTTAGTTGTGTTCCTGGTTCGAGCCCAGGGAGGAGCGAGGAGAGGGATGGAAGCTATACTGTTACACTGGCAATACTAAAGTGCCTATAAGAACATCCAATAGTCAAAGGTTAATGAAATACAAATGGTATAGAGAGAAATAGTCCTATAATAACTACAAACTAAAACTTCTTACCTGGGAATATTGAAGACTCATGTTAAAAGGAACCACCAGCTTTCATATGTTCTCATGTTCTGAGCAAGGAACTTAAACGTTAGCTTTCTTACATGGCACATATTGCACTTTTACTTTCTTCTCCAACACTTTGTTTTTGCATTATTTAAACCAAATTGAACATGTTTCATTATTTATTTGAGGCTAAATTGATTTTATTGATGTATTATATTAAGTTAAAATAAGTGTTCATTCAGTATTGTTGTAATTGTCATTATTACAAATAAATGCAAAAAAAAAATCGTCCAATTAATCGGTATCGGCTTTTTAATCGGTCGACCTCCAATTAAAATATGATTAGTATTTATTGAAGCATTTAGGCCTACATAAATCACATTAACTCAAATGCTGTCGTGACATCACACAACAAAGACCAGGCGAGCAATCCTCTTAATCACAGGGTCATTTCCCAAATGTCTAAATAATGACCTTTATCCCGACATTCTGTGTTTTCTGGCCTGTAGCTGTAGCTTTTTTTTCTCAAACAAAGCTTGTAAATTTGCCTGAATTTGGGTGTCCTTTAGTATTGAATAATGTTTACGACCTACACATAACCTATGAATATGAAAACAGTAAATATATTATGAATACTTTTTAATATGTCACATGTGACTGTGACTGGGGTTTGGTGGGAAACAGAGGGGCTGAGGTGGGGGTAATGTACCCCGTAACAGCTGTAGAAGATTCGGACACAGCTGTAGAAGGTTCAGACACAGCTGCAGAAGGTTCAGACACAGCTGTAGAAGGTTCGGACACAGCTGTAGAAGGTTCAGACACAGCTGTAGAAGGTTCAGACACAGCTCTAGAAGGTTCAGACACAGCTGCAGAAGGTTCGGACACAGCTGTAGAAGGTTCAGACACAGCTGTAGAAGGTTCAGACACAGCTGTAGAAGGTTCGGACACAGCTGTAGAAGGTTCGGACACAGCTGTAGAAGGTTCAGACACAGCTGCAGAAGGTTCAGACACAGCTGTAGAAGGTTCGGACACAGCTGTAGAAGGTTCAGACACAGCTGTAGAAGGTTCAGACACAGCTGTAGAAAGTTCGGACACAGCTGCAGAAGGTTCGGACACAGCTGTAGAAGGTTCAGACACAGCTGTAGAAGGTTCGGACACAGCTGTAGAAGGTTCAGACACAGCTGTAGAAGGTTTGGACACAGCTGTAGAAGGTTCGGACACAGCTGCAGAAGGTTTGGACACAGCTGTAGAAGGTTTGGACACAGCTGTAGAAGGTTTGGACACAGCTGTAGAAAGTTCAGACACAGCTGTAGAAGGTTCGGACACAGCTGTAGAAGGTTTGGACACAGCTGTAGAAGGTTCAGACATAGCTGTAGAAGGTTCGGACACAGCTGTAGAAGGTTCGGACACAGCTGTAGAAGGTTCGGACACAGCTGTAGAAGGTTCGGACACAGCTGTAGAAGGTTTGGACACAGCTGTAGAAGGTTCGGACACAGCTGCAGAAGGTTCAGACACAGCTGCAGAAGGTTCGGACACAGCTGTAGAAGGTTTGGACACAGCTGTAGAAGGTTCGGAGAGAGGGTCTGCAGGGGAGGACCTGATCCCTGTGAACTTGATGGCAACATGAAGCCATGGGTCCAGTTGAAAGTCAACATAGGAGCTAATTGGCATTTATCCCTTTTGTTTAAATAGAGGTACAGTACACAGGACGGGACAAACCTCCCTGCTCAGTGACAAAATCATTTCACACCACATGTGCAGGGATTGGACTGGTGACTTTAAAGGTTTAATGAGGAAAGCTCCTCTTTGGTGTTCCCCAGGTGGATGGATAAATGAACAGTACAGCGTTTCAGTTTCAGCAAGCTGAACAGCTATAAAACTGGACTGGTTCTGATTTTGTTTGAGATTGATTGAACATTTGAGGTCAACAGTGCTGAGGCTGGGCCTGCAGTAACGAGACAGACGACAAGACCCATATAAAGAACCCGTCAACTATCGATAAAAGACTAATATATTGTTATTTTTTACTGCTGCTCTTTAACTACTTGTTACGTTTATCTCTTATTCTTATCTTATTCATATTTTTTTGAAACTGCACTGTTGGTTAGGGTCTCGTAAGTAAGCATTTCACTGTAAGGTCTACACCTGTTGTATTCGGCACATGTGACTAATACAATTTGATTTGATCTTTCCAACCAGAACTCAACAAATCTCTGCTTCTCCGATTTACTCCATAGCAGCCCGTGGAAGTGACACTGAAGTTACAGGAGATCTTACAGGTCTGCTCGCCTTGTGACGATCTCATTTCTCTCAGTAAATATGAGACCACATTTGAACATGAACTCCTTTCTTCCCAACAACAGAGTCTGTCAAAAAAGCACACAATTAGACACAGTGCTTCAGCTTTAAACAATATGTTCTGTAAAGGCCTGACTTCAAAGTCAGAATGACTGGCCACTTCGTTTGGAAGAAAATGACCATGTAACCTGAGGAAAATTGGACTGACCGATTCACAGTCAGAAAATATAGTTTCAAGCGTTCAATTGAAGATGGGCTTAGGTTTTAGGCAACAACAAAAAACGTTGAATGTTACATTTTACTATTGGAAATGCTCAGGTCATGGAAGGGAATTATTATTTTACTCACGTGAAGAACAACTGTGATTATTGTAGTATATCCAAGATTAGGAATTCAATAAACAGAATGTAAAACAGGAAATGGCTTCATAGAAAGGAAATGAATGATCCTCTAATTTATTTGACTGAGTTGTATTGCTTGCTTTCCCTTTGCATGCCAGAAAAATGTGTAACTTTGCAGAAAAAAAACTAGTACAAAGCATGATTTATGCATAAGACACCATCCAATCACATTCATGGCATAAAAGTGCTGAACTTCAAAGAAATATCATCAAACGACATTTCTCAAGAGACGTGCTTGTATCTCTGGTTGTGGATAGAAGAACCGTGCCCCTTTACGCTCTGTTCCATTCAAAGGGTTGAGCAGGGTGCCGAACTTGCCTGCACACTAAAATGGAGGTTAATCAGCGGTTCTTCATACTTCACTGCAATGCAAATGAACACTCTGTGATGAGAAAATACACAGCATGAAACCACCCAGATATCAAAACACAGAAGATTCATATCAGTTGAATATTTAGGATCTGCCACTCGGTCGATACAGCAGATTATGGTAATCGAGCATCCTTAACCCCAATATACCAGGACAATAAAATACAGCAGATTAAGGTAATCAAGCATCCTTAACCCCAATATACCAGGACAATAAAATACAGCAGATTATGGTAATCGAGCATCCTTAACCCCAATATACCAGGACAATAAAATACAGCATATTAAGGTAATCAAGCATCCTTAACCCCAATATACCAGGACAATAAAATACAGCAGATTATGGTAATTGAGCATCCTTAACCCCAATATACCAGGACAATAAAATACAGCAGATTATGGTAATCGAGCATCCTTAACCCCAATATACCAGGACAATAAAATACAGCAGATTATGGTAATCACGCATCCTTAACCCCAATATACCAGGACAATAAGATACAGCAGATTATGGTAATCGAGCATCCTTAACCCCAATATACCAGGACAATAAGAGTAGTGGTGTGGGGTTATATCCTTCCTGTTTGGCCCTGTCCGGGGGTGTCCTCGGATGGGGCCACAGTGTCTCCTGACCCCTCCTGTCTCAGCCTCCAGTATTTATGCTGCAGTAGTTTATGTGTCGGGGGGCTAGGGTCAGTTTGTTATATCTGGAGTACTTCTCCTGTCCTATTCGGTGTCCTGTGTGAATCTAAGTGTGCGTTCTCTAATTCTCTCCTTCTCTCTTTCTTTCTCTCTCTCGGAGGACCTGAGCCCTAGGACCATGCCCCAGGACTACCTGACATGATGACTCCTTGCTGTCCCCAGTCCACCTGGCCATGCTGCTGCTCCAGTTTCAACTGGCCTGGGCCCTAGGACCATGTCCCAGGACTACCTGACATGATGACTCCTTGCTGTCCCCAGTCCACCTGGCCATGCTGCTGCTCCAGTTTCAACTGTTCTGCCTTACTATTATTCAACCATGCTGGTCATTTATGAACATTTGAACATCTTGGCCACGTTCTGTTATAATCTCCACCCGGCACAGCCAGAAGAGGACTGGCCACCCCACATGCTCTCTCTAATTCTCTCTTTCTTTCTCTCTCTCGGAGGACCTGAGCCCTAGGACCGTGCCCCAGGACTACCTGACATGATGACTCCTTGCTGTCCCCAGTCCACCTGACTGTGCTGCTGCTCCAGTTTCAACTGTTCTGCCTTATTATTATTCGACCATGCTGGTCATTTATGAACATTTGAACATCTTGGTCATGTTCTGTTATAATCTCTACCCGGCACAGCCAGAAGAGGACTGGCCACCCCACATAGCCTGGTTCCTCTCTAGGTTTCTTCCTAGGTTTTGGCCTTTCTAGGGAGTTTTTCCTAGCCACCGTGCTTTTACACCTGCATTGTTTGCTGTTTGGGGTTTTAGGCTGGGTTTCTGTACAGCACTTTGAGATATCAGCTGATGTACGAAGGGCTATATAAATAAATTTGATTGATTGATTGATTGACCCATGCCCTTATGATTCCACTAGAGGTTAGAAGGGTTTCTACCCTGCAGTACGGAGTGTCGGAGCAGTGACCGAACAGAAACATCTGGTAGTAAAAGTCATCCATGCGGTTAAACTTCCACAAACTTTTCTGAATAATTCCCAGAGAGCAGCATTATCAGTATGTCAGACTACAGGAACATACAACAGCTAAAGGGAACCACATAATCTACAGTAATCGTTGTTTAACACGCGTAGGCTACAGATTACAATTAAAGTACTGTCCTCAAAAATACAGTAACCGTATGCATAATTTGATTGAGAATAATCAAAAGAGCCATCTTAAACCTGATTGGACTAATTTGTGAATGTTCTGAGTATTACAGATGCCCTGGGGGAAAACCTACACCTAGCTATGTGGCAGGCCATCTCATCTCTGATCCTGTTGACAGCCTCTCCTCAGTGACACTCCGACTGGAGAGTAGGGAGTACCCTACATTACACGCCCAGCCTCTGAGGTAATGGAGACAGAAAGCCTCTCTCTCTCTCTCTGCCCACGGGGCTGGGTGAAGGGTTAATACAGGTTTGAATTGGTTTAAACATTACTATCATAGCTCGGAACTCAGATCTCGACCACCACTTACCTCCGCTTTGAGCTGTGACCCAATTGAACATCATGGCGATGACAAGTGTGCACCTTTGATTTGAGAGGACTGTGTGAGGGCAGCTGAGAAGTTCCTGAGTTTCCTTGTGGAGTATTTCTTTATACTGTTTTTCAGTCCAGAGAGAGAAAGAGAGAACACAAACATACCCCACAGAGCCCCAGGAGAGCAACACAATTACACCCAACCAAATCATGAGAAAACTAAAAGATAATTACTTGACACATTGGAAAGAATTAACAAAAAAACTGAGCAAACTAGAATGCTATGTGGCTCCAAACAAAGAGTACACAGTTGCAGAATACCTGACCACTGTGACTGCCCCAAACTTAAGGAAAGCTTTGACTATGTACAGACTTAGTGAGCAGAGCCTTGCCATTGAGAAAGGCCGCCGTAGGCAGACATGGCTCTCAAGAGAAGACAGGCTATGTGCTCACTGCCATAAAATGAGGTGGAAACTGAGCTGCACTTCCTAACCTCCTGCCAAATAAATGTATGACCATACTAGAGACATACAATTCCCTCAAATTACACAGACCCACAAAGAATTCAAAAACAAATCCAAATTTGACAAACTCCCATACCTTTTGGTTGAAATACCACAGTGTGTCATCACAGCAGGAAGATTTGTGACCTGTTGCCACAAGAAAAGGGCAACCAGTGAAGAACAAACACCATTGTAAATACAACCCATATTTATGTTTATTTATTTTCACTTTTGTACTTTAACAATTTGTACATCGTTACAAATGTATGTATACACTGTATAGAGACATAATGTGACATTTGAAATGTCTTTATTCTTTTGGAACTTGTGTAAGTGTAATATTTACTGATCACTTTTTATAGTTTATTTCATATTTGTTTATCTATTTAACTCGCTTTGGCAATGTAAACATGTTTCCCATGCCAATAACGACCCTTGAAATTAATTGAAAGAGAGAAAGAGAGAGCAGAGAGAGGAGAGAGACCTATCCTAACCAAATGTGTGTGTGTGTGTGTGTGTGTGTGTGTGTGTGTGTGTGTGTGTGTGTGTGTGTGTGTGTGTGTGTCTGTGTGGAAAAAGGGAGACAGAAAGACATGGCTACCCAAAGAGGAGGGTCTATGTGGTCACTGCACGACATGGGAGGTAGAAACAGATGGTGCACTTTCCCTCTACTGTGATAAATACTCCTCAATATGATCATATTTTTTCAAGAAATATCTAAATCAATTCCCAACTCCTGTCCATTTACTAATGACATATAGCTGGGAATTATTCTGGGTGAGGGAGGATCAGCAAATATTACAAAATGTATGCCGCCCTATAGGACTCCCAATCACAGCCAGATGTGATAGAGCCTGGATTTGAACCAGGGATTGTAGTGATGCCTCTTGCACTGAGATGCAGTGCCTTAGACCGCTGAGCCACTCAGGAGGCCTTGTATATATATCATTGCCATAGCCTGAGGGGCATCCCATGACCAGTAATTCCCTGAAGTATTTACATTGTATTTAACTTACTAGTGTAACCATCATCATGTTGTTGTTTATTTATATTTACATTGTATATAAATGACAGTAATACATAGTGGAACCATCATCATGTTGTTGTTTATTTATTAGCTATTATTTATTTTTATAATCGTATTTTCTTTAATTACATTTATCGAGAGAGAGAGAGAAAGAGAGAGAGAGGGAGAAGGAGAGAGCAGAGGGAGAAGGAGAGAGCAGAGGGAGCGAGAGAGAGAGCAGAGGGAGCGAGAGAGAGAGAGAGAGGCAGAGGGAGAAGGAGAGAGCTGAGAGAGGAGTGAGCTGAGAGAGAAGGAGAGAGCTGAGAGAGAAGGAGAGAGCTGAGAGAGAAGGAGAGAGCTGAGAGAGAAGGAGAGAGCTGAGAGAGAAGGAGAGCGCTGAGAGAGAAGGAGAGAGCTGAGAGAGAAGGAGAGAGCTGAGAGAGAAGGAGAGCGCAGATAGAGCTGGAGAGAGCTGAGAGAGAAGGAGAAAGCTGAGAGAGAAGGAGAGAGCTGAGAGAGAAGGAGAGAGCTGAGAGAGAAGGAGAGCGCAGATAGAGGAGAGACCAAGAAGGAGAGAGAGAGAGAGTGAAAGAGAGAGAGCGAAAGAGAGAGTGAAAAAGAAAGAGCGAAAGAGAGTAAAAGAGAGAAGGGAGCAGAGAGAGCGAGAGAGAGAGAGGGCGAGGGAGAGAAGAGAGAGAGAGAGAGAGAGAAGCCTGCAACAGGAAAAGATGGAGCTTGACCCTTATATAAAAGTTGGACATTAACTTTATGAAAGGATGTGTAAAACATTTCAAAAGGAGCATTCCCTTTAGAAGTAAACGCCATATTCAATACTATAGACTATATGTCTGTCAAAGGCTATACTAAAGGCCCGATGTCTGTTAGTAAAAATGGGGAACTGCAGTTTCTTTATCTGTCTGCTGATTAACTACCAGACATGCTCTGGTCTGCCATCCAGGTCTACACCAGGAAACAGGGTGGCATATTCCACCATGACTCCCTGTGTCCGTGCGTGCGAGCGAGAGAGAGCGCACTATCACCATTCTCGTGTTTTTTTCTCCAACAGCATCTCGTTCCTGGGGCTAAATTACTGCAGCTAACTCAGATACTGTAAACGGCAGGCAGAACCAATTTATCACTGAGAAAACAGTCAACACAGCATTCTAGCAAGACCAACACAGAGTTGAAAGCACTTAGAGTATACTTTAACAGGCCTAGTTTATCATGTGTTTGAAAGCAAAAAGGGACGGACCAAAGACCATCAGGCACGTTACACAAGCCATCCATCAACCTGGTAGGGAGGCTCAGCACCATACCTGTCTGTCCCAGGACATGACTGAGTGAGGTTTCCTACAGCAGTCCATTACCATCCTCCACCAGCACCATACCTGTCTGTCCCAGGACATGACTGAGTGAGGGTTCCTACAGCAGTCCATTACCATCCTCCACCAGCACCATACCTGTCTGTCCCAGGACATGACTGAGTGAGGGTTCCTACAGCAGTCCATTACCATCCTCCACCAGCACCATACCTGTCTGTCCCAGGACATGACTGAGTGAGGGTTCCTACAGCAGTCCATTACCATCCTCCACCAGCACCATACCTGTCTGTCCCAGGACATGACTGAGTGAGGGTTCCTACAGCAGTCCATTACCATCCTCCACCAGCACCATACCTGTCTGTCCCAGGACATGACTAAGTGAGGGTTCCTACAGCAGTCCATTACCATCCTCCACCAGCACCCTACCTGTCTGTCCCAGGACATGACTGAGTGAGGGTTCCTACAGCAGTCCATTACCATCCTCCACCAGCACCATACCTGTCTGTCCCAGGACATGACTGAGTGAGGGTTCCTACAGCAGTCCATTACCATCCTCCACCAGCACCATACCTGCATCTTCCAGCCAGGTAACAGCCCCCATCCCCCATCCCCCTGCCAGGAGCCACCGGGGATAAGGACCAGACAGCCTGCATCTTGCCTCCACATCCTTGTTGTTATTAACCACGTCTCAAATTACACCCGGGGGTGTCTCATCTCACCGTCCCCCATTCCTGGTCCATCACACCGCCATCTACACCCCCCCCCCCCCCCCCCACATCTGTCTCTGCCCAGCCACAGCGCCACGTTGACTGGTGATGGGTGACCGGGAGCACTTTCCATCAGAACACCACATAAGACTGTGTCCAAGCTAATGAGGAGGAATAGTGTGGACAGAGGAATAGTGTAGATAGAGGAATAGTATGGACAGAGGAATAATGTAGATAGAAGATAATGTAGATAGAAGAATAGTGCAGATAGAGGAATAGGGTGGATAGAGGAATAGAGTGAGTGCACACACTTCTTAGTGTGTTGTGAAATCTTGTTGTGAAATGTATTGTCATATTTTTCAAATTGTATAACTGCCTTAATTTTGCTGGACCCCAGGAAGAGTACCTGCTGCCTTGGCAGGAACTAATGGGGATCCATAATAAATACAAATACAACATTAGGGCACTATGAAGGGAATAGGGTGCTCTTTGGGACGAACCCTCTGTTTACTGGAGGACCTTTCATCTCAAAAACAAATTAGTCATCCTCTGTAGTTTTGCTGATGGCCTCCCAAACAAAAGCATGCAGAGCCCCAACTCACAAGCCACACGGTTATAAATATGAGCCAGACTACAGATGGTTCTTCACACTGAATTAAACACACTTATCCTCTATTCTGATCACATATCAGTTCATATACTCCTCTATTCTGATCACATATCAGCTCATTTACTCCTCTATTCTGATCACATATCAGTTCATACACTCCACTATTCTGATCACATATCAGTTCATAAGTAAGGTTGTCGTCGGTGATGATGTGCTGGGGATTTCAACTAGTTGCACAGATTGTCTAGAAGTGTTTTTTTCCCCATGTATCAGTGTCCTTATCTAACCGTTGACACAGATGAAACCTCAGGGAAAATATCATACCCGGTGATAAAGTGGTCTATGCTACTATAGGAGGACAACAACATCTCATAGTTTCCCTTCTAAAATCTGCGTATGTTGGATAAACGTCTATTTTTGACACATTAATTAAGCTTTTTTTACAGGGTTAATTCCAGGTGTTGACAGGGTTAAAACAGAAGCAACTCAAAAGGTTAACAGTTTAGACATGAATTCCAAGTGGTTAAGGTTAGGACTATGATTTGGGGAAGGGCTTTAAAAAAGTATTGTAAAAAAACAACTCGCTATTACCATCAAGTACACTCACGGCTTGCTAGATCATTGTGAGCTGCAGTGGCACAGTGGTCTGAGCAGCGCACTTCGGCTCTGAGCATCACGAGCTCGTACCCAGTGTTGGTCAATCGTTTTCCTTTTTTTTTTGTGAGTGCTGAGCAGGACGTTCTCAGGACCTTTTCAACCCTCCGAAATCAAAGTATATTTCTAGTGATCAGGCTGAGGAGGGACCCTCTTGTCATCAACAGACATTTTTCTCTGACCACCAGATTTTAGTGGCACTCATACATGGTATAAATGGGTACAGGGATAAACAGCAAAGTGATCTGAGCCAACCTGACAGGACTACCACCAGAGTTTGAGCACTCAGAGGGGAGCAGCCTAGCAGGAGGAAGGAGGAAGGAGGAGGAGGGAGCAGGGGTGACCAGGGGAGAGTAACCTCTGACTGCAGAATATGGAGCGACGAGAGAGACCACTCCCAAACAGATGCACTAAAATCCACATAGCAACAGCAGCAACCCCCCCCTGTGAACAAAGCCCCCTTCCCTCCACCACTGAGGGTGTTACGTACAACCTCTGGCCTCCGTGGATGCATCTGTCTGGGGTTAGGGAATACACTGTACATGGACAAGACAAGGGTATGGGAGCCTCCATGCTCATGTTAGTCTACATTAACATCCATTGCAATATTGAACAGTGGATCAGGACCCTGTAATACTGACCAAACGTGTGAAATTGAAGCTGCATGCATGGCATAGCACAGCACACAGAGGGTGGTATGTATTTAGTACAATCTAACAGGGGTGTGTTCTGTTCCAAATGGAGCTCATAGTTTCTACTCCTTGAATAAACCAACCTCTTGATTTAGGAATATAACACCTACAAAACGTATAAATTAGGTCATTATTGTGTAATAATAACAGTAACTAGTAATCTGTAGCCTAATAATTATCTTGTGGAGGATCAAACAGTCCTCTTTTGTTCAGGGAGTATCATTTGTTAATATCAAACACAAAAACAGATTTTCAAATATATTTCACAGTATAATCAATTTGAACGTCTCATTTTACTCAAATGACAGGCTACATTTTCTCCACCCATATAGGAAGTATTATTCATATAGTCATTGGATCATATTTTTTCTCTCTATTCTGGTTATCATGTTAAAGTCCTGACTCCTGACACAGGAGGATGGGGGTCAAAGTGGGTCAACAAGAAGCGCATTACTACAGAAACTCAACACAAAAACAGTACGCACTACATATAGTATCATATTGCACTCGGTTTTTCTATTCCTGTTGTAGTATGCATTTTCTTTCTCAAATAATGAATCATGTAAATGTATCCATAGCCTTCTTGATGGGGGGGCTCCGTTCGCATTATATGCCACGGCATAACCACTCGTATTGTCGCTCATTGATCCCATGTGTATTTGTGGTTACTAAATAAACGAAACACTTTACTCACCAGGAATTCTACCTGCAGCCTTCAAACTTCGCCTCGGGTCCAAGCTTTAGAATAGTCCAAAAACAAACATACACTCCTCCGTTTGTTAGCTTTTCGCGTTAGGTCGGTGTATTAGCTACGGATGTGACTCTTTGAACGTCTTTGAAATGGAATAGGCTGCATTAGTTGACGGGTTATTGGGATGATTTGCAACGCCGATCCTATCAGAGGTTGCGGGAGGCGTGTTCAGTACCGGCTGGGACGGTCCCAATAGGCTGCGCACCTCGATATTAGGAATACGTTGAATTGAGGTAGACAGACAACGCACTTTCACTTATCCCTTATTTTTCCAGTTAAGTAATATTGCTGTCGTCTTTGAAGTGCAAACAATACTTTTATTTCAAAAATATAGGCCAATCCACATTTCTGTGTCCATCTTCTCCAGTTTGTCGGCAACATCAGAACTTGAGTGAAGGCTATTGTTCATTGCAGCCACATTAGCATGTCAATTTCATTTTAAATTGTGTATTTTACTATTGATTAAAAAAACGTTGATGACTCATTATTTTGTGGATCAAATCAAATCAAATATTATTTGTCATGTATTTCGTAAACAACAGTGAAATGCTTACTTATGGGCCCTTCCCAACAATGCAGAGAAAATATAGAAACAATTGTACCACGAGGAATAAATCCACAATGTGTAACGATAACTTGGCTACGGGGTGCAAGAGTACGAGGTAATTGAGGTTGATACACTACATGACCAAAGGTATGTGGACACCTGCTCATCAAACAAGTCATGGGCATTAATATGGAGTTAGTCCCCCCTTTGCTGCTATAGCAGCATCCATTCTTCTGGGAAGGCTTTTCACTAGATATTGGAACTTTGCAGCAAGGACTTGCCACTTGCTCCTGAGTGGTGCAGCGGTCTAAAGCACTGCATCTCAGTGCTAGAGAAGTCACTACAGAGTTCAATTCCAGGCTGAATCACAACCGGCCGTGATTAGGAGTCCAATAGGGCGGCGCACAATTGGCCCAGCGTCGTTCGGGTTTGGCCGGGGTAGGACGTCATTGTAAACCGGAATCTGTTCTTAACTGACTTTTTTTAAACAATAAAAAAAACAAGAGCATTAGTGAGGTTAGGCGCTGATGCTGGGCGATTAGGCCTGGCTCGCAGTCGGTGTTCCAATTCAATCCAAAATTGTTCGATGGGGTTGAGGTCAGGGCTCTGTGCAGGCCAGTAAAGTTCTTCCACATCAATCTCGACAAACCATTTCTGTATGGACCTCGCTTTGTGCAGTGGGGCATTGTCATGCTGAAACAGGAAAGGGCCTTCCCAAAACTGTTGCCACAAAGTTGGAAGCATAGAATTATCTAGAATGTCATTGCATGATGTACTGTTAAGATTTCCCTTCCCTGGAACTAGCCCGAAACATGAAATGAACAGCTACAGACCATTATTCCTCCTCCACCAAACGTTCTACTGCCAATGTTTGTCTATGGAGATTGCATGGCTGTATGCTAGATGTTATACAAGGTACAAATCTGTCGTTCTGCTCCTGAACGGGTTGGAGCGATCTGGTCGCATCCGCGCTTCGGTCTGCAGGTTGTATAACTTTTTCATTACATTTCATTATAGTACAACGGTCTGATTTGTCTAATCTTAGCAATTTCTTCTTAGCTAGCTACATAGTCGTCGTTGTATCAAAGATAATTGCGTAATTATCGTATTTCGTCGTTTCCTATCTGTCCAACACGTTCACCGTCTACCGTAGCACTGTAGTAACTATCACACTCAACTGAACGACTTGATTAGTGTAGTGTTAGCTAGCTACATAGCTAGCTACACAGTTGTCTTTGCTGTCTTCGTATCCAAGATAATTGTGTAGCTTAGAGTGTGGAGTCTTAGAGTGATAATTGCGTTATTATCGTATTTCGTCGCCCTCCTATCTGCCTAGCAGCTAGCCAGCTAGCATACGTTCACCGGCTACCGTAGCACTGTAGTAACTATCACACTCAACTGAACGACTTGATTAGTGTAGTATTAGATAGTTACATAGTTGTCTTTGCTGTCTTCGTATCCAAGATAATTGTGTAGTTTAGAGTGTGTAGTCTTAGAGTGATTATCTTAATTCACCGAGGTTAGCTAGCCAGCTATTTTGTCGCCCTTAACGTAGGAGACACTCCTAGCTAGCCAATAGCCAGCCAACGTCTACTGAATAGAACTTTCGCATTCGGTCGCATTCCGCGTCGCTCCACAGGTAGTATCACTTTTTCATTTCATTTCATTACAGTCCCAACGGTGTGATTTGTTTGATCGTAGCTAGCTACATAGCTAGCTACATAGCGTCTTTGTTTCAAAGATAATTGTGTAGTCTAGAGCGATTTTCTAGGTTAGCTAGCCAGCTATTGTCATTCTCCTAACGCAACGTAACGTAACCAACACTGCTAGCTAGCCAGCTAGCTCCCAAAAGCAGCATTGTAGAAACTTCACACTCAACGGTACGACTTGATTAGGTAGTGTCAACAACGCAGCTAGCCTACCCCAGCAGTACTCTATCATTTTAATCATTTTAGTCAATTAGATTCTTGCTATGTAAGCTTAACTTTCTGAACATTCGAGACGTGTAGTCCACTTGTCATTCCAATCTCCTCTGCATTAGCGTAGCCTCTTCTCTAGCCTGTCAACTATGTGTCTGTCTATCCCTGTTCTCTCCTCTCTGCACAGACCATACAAACGCTCCACACCGCATGGCCGCAGCCACCCTAATCTGGTGGTCCCAGCGCGCACGACCCACGTGGAGTTCCAGGTCTCCGGTAGCCTCTGGAACTGCCGATCTGCGGCCAACAAGGCAGAGTTCATCTCAGCCTATGCCTCCCTCCAGTCCCTCGACTTCTTGGCTCTGACGGAAACATGGATCACCACAGACAACACCGCTACTCCTACTGCTCTCTCTTCGTCCGCCCACGTGCTCTCGCACACCCCGAGAGCTTCTGGTCAGCGGGGTGGTGGCACCGGGATCCTCATCTCTCCCAAGTGGTCATTCTCTCTTTCTCCCCTTACCCATCTGTCTATCGCCTCCTTTGAATTCCATGCTGTCACAGTTACCAGCCCTTTCAAGCTTAACATCCTTATCATTTATCGCCATCCAGGTTCCTCGGAGAGTTCATCAATGAGCTTGATGCCTTGATAAGCTCCTTTCCTGAGGACGGCTCACCTCTCACAGTTCTGGGCGACTTTAACCTCCCCACGTCTACCTTTGACTCATTCCTCTCTGCCTCCTTCTTTCCACTCCTCTCCTCTTTTGACCTCACCCTCTCACCTTCCCCCTACTCACAAGGCAGGCAATACGCCGACCTCATCTTTACTAGATGCTGTTCCTCCACTAACCTCATTGCAACTCCCCTCCAAGTCTCCGACCACTACCTTGTATCCTTTTCCCCTCGCTCTCATCCAACACTTCCCACACTGCCCCTACTGGATGGTATCGCGCCGTCCCAACCTTCGCTCTCTCTCCCCCGCTACTCTCTCCTCTTCCATCCTATCATCTCTTCCCTCTGCTCAAACCTTCTCCAACCTATCTCCTGATTCTGCCTCCTCAACCCTCCTCTCCTCCCTTTCTGCATCCTTTGACTCTCTATGTCCCCTATCCTCCAGGCCGGCTCGGTCCTCCTCCCGCTCCGTGGCTCGACGACTCATTGCGAGCTCACAGAACAGGGCTCCGGGCAGCCGAGCGGAAATGGAGGAAAACTCGCCTCCTGCGGACCTGGCATCCTTTCACTCCCTCCTCTCTACATTTTCCTCCTCTGTCTCTGCTGCTAAAGCCACTTTCTACCACTCTAAATTCCAAGCATCTGCCTCTAACCCTAGGAAGCTCTTTGCCACCTTCTCCTCCCTCTTGAATCCTCCTCCCCTCCCCCCTCCTCCCTCTCTGCAGATGACTTCGTCAACCATTTTGAAAAGAAGGTCGACGACATCCGATCCTCGTTGCTAAGTCAAACGACACCGCTGGTTCTGCTCACACTGCCCTACCCTGTGCTCTGACCTCTTTCTCCCCTCTCTCTCCAGATGACATCTCGCGTCTTGTGACGGCCGGCCGCCCAACAACCTGCCCGCTTGACCCTATCCCCTCCTCTCTTCTCAGACCATCTCCGGTGACCTTCTCCCTTACCTCACCTCGCTCATCAACTCATCCCTGACCGCTGGCTACGTCCCTCCCGTCTTCAAGAGAGCGAGAGTTGCACCCCTTCTGAAAAAAACCTACACTCGATCCCTCCGATGTCAACAACTACAGACCAGTATCCCTTCTTTCTTTTCTCTCCAAAACTCTTGAACGTGCCGTCCTTGGCCAGCTCTCCCGCTATCTCTCTCAGAATGACCTTCTTGATCCAAATCAGTCAGGTTTCAAGACTAGTCATTCAACTGAGACTGCTCTTCTCTGTATCACGGAGGCGCTCCGCACTGCTAAAGCTAACTCTCTCTCCTCTGCTCTCATCCTTCTAGACCTATCGGCTGCCTTCGATACTGTGAACCATCAGATCCTCCTCTCCACCCTCTCCGAGTTGGGCATCTCCGGCGCGGCCCACGCTTGATTGCGTCCTACCTGACAGGTCGCTCCTACCAGGTGGCGTGGCGAGAATCCGTCTCCTCACCACGTGCTCACCACTGGTGTCCCCAGGGCTCTGTTCTAGGCCCTCTCCTATTCTCGCTATACACCAAGTCACTTGGCTCTGTCATAACCTCACATGGTCTCTCCTATCATTGCTATGCAGACGACACACAATTAATCTTCTCCTTTCCCCTTCTGACGACCAGGTGGCGAATCGCATCTCTGCATGTCTGGCAGACATATCAGTGTGGATGACGGATCATCACCTCAAGCTGAACCTCGGCAAGACGGAGCTGCTCTTCCTCCCGGGGAAGGACTGCCCGTTCCATGATCTCGCCATCACGGTTGACAACTCCATTGTGTCCTCGTCCCAGAGCGCTAAGAACCTTGGCGTGATCCTGGACAACACCCTGTCGTTCTCAAATAACATCAAGGCGGTGGCCCGTTCCTGTAGGTTCATACTCTACAACATCCGCAGAGTACGACCCTGCCTCACACAGGAAGCGGCGCAGGTCCTAATCCAGGCACTTGTCATCTCCCCGTCTGGATTACTGCAACTCGCTGTTGGCTGGGCTCCCTGCCTGTGCCATTAAACCCCTACAACTCATCCAGAACGCCGCAGCCCGTCTGGTGTTCAACCTTCCCAAGTTCTCTCACGTCACCCCGCTCCTCCGCTCTCTCCACTGGCTTCCAGTTGAAGCTCGCATCCGCTACAAGACCATGGTGCTTGCCTCACGGAGCTGTGAGGGGAACGGCACCTCAGTACCTCCAGGCTCTGATCAGGCCCTACACCCAAACAAGGGCACTGCGTTCATCCACCTCTGGCCTGCTCGCCTCCCTACCACTGAGGAAGTACAGTTCCCGCTCAGCCCAGTCAAAACTGTTCGCTGCTCTGGCCCCCCAATGGTGGAACAAACTCCCTCACGACGCCAGGACAGCGGAGTCAATCACCACCTTCCGGAGACACCTGAAACCCCACCTCTTTAAGGAATACCTAGGATAGGATAAAGTAATCCTTCTCCCCTCCCCCCTTAAAAGACCTAGATGCACTATTGTAAAGTGGCTGTTCCACTGGATGTCATAAGGTGAAAGCACCAATTTGTAAGTCGCTCTGGATAAGAGCGTCTGCTAAATGACTTAAATGTAAATGTAATGAACAGGCAGTTAACCCACTGTTCCTAGGCCGTCATTGAAAATAAGAATGTGTTCTTAACTGACTTGCCTAGTTAAATAAAGGTAAAAAAAAAATTAAAAAATACACCTGTCAGCAACGGGTGTGGCTGAAATAGCCGAATCCACTAACTTGAAGGGGTGTCCACATACTTTTGTATATATAGTGTATGTACATATACTGTAGGTAGTGGTCAATTGACTAGGCGACAGGATAGATAATAAACAGTAGCAGCAGCGTATGTGATGAGTCCAAAGAGTTAGTGCAAAGAGTGTCAATGCAGATAGTCCAGGTAGCTATTTGGTAGTCTGATGGCTTGGGGGTAGAAGCTGTTCAGGGTCCTGTTGGTTCCAGACTTGGTGCATCTGTACAAAGAGAACCGTCTGTGACTTGGGTGGCTGGAGTCTTTGACAATTCTTATGTCCTTCCTCTGACACCGTCTGGCATAGATGTATTGGATGGTAGGGAGCTCGGCCCCAGTGATGTACTGGGCCATATGCACTGCCCTCTGTAGCTCCTTGCGGTTGGATGCCAAACTAAGCCTTACTCAGCGGTGATGCAGCCAGTCAAGATACTCTCAATGATGTAGCTGTAGAACTTGTTGAGGATCTGAGGGCCAATGACACATATTTTCAGCCTCATGAGGTGGAAGAGGCGCTGACGTGCCCTCTTCACAACTGTGTGGGTGTCTGTGGACCATGTTAATTATTGAGTGATGTGGACACAGAGGAACTTGAAGCTCTCGACCCGCTCCACTACCGCCCCATCGATGTGGATGGGCGGCGTGCTCTGCTCTCCATTTCCTGTAGTTACCGATCAGCTCCCTCCACTGGTCGAACATTAATAGGAGGGAGAGCAAACAAACAAAACATCACTCATGCTTATAAGACTACTTACAGGGTAGGCTAATACTTTAAAAAAAATGTTTTACAGTGTGTGTTTTGTTCTTGTGTGAATGCAGCTGTGTGTGTGTCAGGGTTGGAGTCAATTCGAATTGAAGGCAGTCAATTGAGGAAGTGATTTGAATTTAATTGAAAAAAAACTAAAAATGTACTTTCTGAACTGACTGACTTAATTTAAAATTGACCCCAACCCTGGTGTGTGTGTGTGTGTGTGTGTGTGTGTGTGTGTGTGTGTGTGTGTGTGTGCGTGTGTGTGTGTGTGTGTGTGTGTGTGTGTGTGTGTGTGTGTGTGTGTGTGTGTGTGTGTGTGCATACGATAACTGTTGAACGACAGGTAGGCCTATATGACATTTGATGACACTTCACAGTACCAACAAATCACAGTACCAACATGTACTAACACTGTAGGCCTGTATGCGAATCGTCTCTCACTGACGCTATAACAGATTTACCACAGAGACATAAATGGGGGCATGATTTACGTGCTGATTATGTATTTTAAAGATCTCCGCTTCCTTTGCTGAAACCAAATGGGAGGGTTCGCTCTTGATAAGTAAATAAATCAAGGACACATTAAACGATCTGCCTAAAGTTACACCTCAAATGGAATGTGCCCAGGTTCTACAGTATGTCTGGATGTTGAGTTTGATTTGTGTTGTGCGGATCTGAGAGTCAGCGGAACGGAACTGCTTGTGAATAAAAGTCATGTTATTTGGTGGAAGCGTTGATAGATATATGGCTGGTGCATTGTCCCATGAGGAGAGAAGGGATCCTTTTCTCTGGTGCTTATTTGATCTCGGTCTAGTCTTAGTCTTAGAGTTAAGAGTTCTGTTGTTATTAGTAAATGTTGGGATTCAGCTGTTGAACGGTTTTGAAGCAGGCTTTCTAGCTCAACTATTTGTTTATCTTGTATAAGGGCAACTATTATGTAATTAATACATTGTTTAAAACATGAATTCATCATTATATTTCAAATCACGGCGTCAAGATAAAAAAAAAAAAATTTGATCACATTCAGGGCGAGCGGCCGAATTAATCAGTTGGACGGGCCTTTGATTTGCATAGGGGGGTACGTTTTATCAAGAGACCTCCTCCTGTGGTTCACGCGCTTGCCGGTTCACAATTTTTTGGGGTGTTATGGTAAAGAAAAGACCAGAGACAGCTCATGAGTTTCAATTTTGGGGAAGCTTACAATTTAGCCTACCATTTCTACCAGTTATGATTATTTTATATGCGCGTTTTCGTGAAACAGTTTCATTTCAATAATAACATTTTCGTTTCTCAAATTCATTGTCACATGGTTAATCATAAAAATCTGAATTAGACATATAAAAATATAAATGTTAAAATGTAACTATGGCGTTAGCACCAGCCTCTGCCATATGGACACTTTGATAGACTACACTGTGATCCATTGGCGGCTAAAGAAATGAGCGCATGGAACTCAGAGATAGCCTATAGACCAATGCAGCAGTAGACCTGTAACTTCCATCATCAACTAAGTAAAATACATAGGCCTAAAGCCTTCATATATCCTGATGAAAATAAGATTTATTTCAAATGAACATGAATCTCTCTACTCCGCATGTCTGCCTAGAATTTCTTGCACCTGTAAACTTGGGACAGACAGCTGTTTTTTGTGACGTTTCCTCTGGATATAGGGGATCATCAGATCCTGATACTGTATGTTTCTTTTTCACACCGAGGCTTGGCGGTTATCGAGGCCGGGAGAGTATGTTGAAAATATGTTTCAAATACTGTGAATAACAATTATTCACAAAGATGTAAAAAAAAAAAATAAATGTAATGACTTCCAGTGTGAGGTGAAAAAAAAGAATGATTAGTGGTGGGCATGGTGAGTTAAGACAATCAGAAATCCCAAATGGGAACTTTCCTACATATGCACGCAGCAGGCCAGGGAGGCCTACTTCTGTGGGTGCTCAGGCGCGAGCTTTGTGAGAGAAACCAGACACATGCTCATTGCTCACATGCAGCACTCCAAACAAAATACAGTTTTAAAAAATTGACAAAACTCATAAATTATGGTTATGAAATAAACCAAGACTTGTTTCTCATAAGTGTAGCAGGTTGTGAACTCTGCAAACAAAGTTTCCACTCCGATAACGTGAATTGTAGACCAATGGTACATTTACGAGGCCTACAGGTGACATGTAATGTAATGGGTAATTGATACAACATATACAAATGGCAAACCATTCACACAATGAATGCGCCCTAATTGGCGGGAGACAGCTGAGCGCATTCCGGGAGAGCTGAGTGCATGTATGCTGGAGTGAGAAGCGCTATATCTTCTCCACACCCTTCCCCTTCTTCTTGTTGCAACATTTTCTATTATACTCAAGACACATATTTGAGATGTTTTTGCTGACAGCAGAAAATCAATCAGCTAGGCCGCTTAAATGCGTGTTTCTCATAATAGGCATAGGCTTATCTATGCACTTGGGATTTGAAACAATCCGCCGCTATTTTTTAAAGAAGCTAATGATCCTCTGTGGCTAATTCGTGCTCTCTGGTGAAGTATTTTGAATGATTTTATTTAGACAGGAGTAATTGTATACTTTTGGCAAGACATCCATTTGCATTAGAGCAGCCGAACAGAGCACTGTGCTATCGCCAACTTTCCTTTCCATTTCGCAAGAGGCTAAAATCAGAGATCTGTATAATGATGAGATGCTCATGTCTCCGCCCTAACAATGGGAGTCGTTGTCCCAAAGGCTGGAAGACAGTCTAGAAGCTTAGTTCTGCTTAACATGCCCATAAAAAGTGTTTTCTGGACAGACTTTGGCGAGAGTGAGCCCTCTCGATTTGCTTCTTCCTCTCTGCTAAAACTATCACCGGAGAAGGAGTCAGAGCGAGCCACACATGGGATAAACAAACGTACAGTAAATAACACAATAGAAAAATCTATATACAGTTTGTGCAAATGTAGTAAGATTAGGGAGGTAAGGCAATAAATAGGCCATAGTGGCGAAATAATTACAATTTAGCATTAACACTGGAGTGGTAGATGTGCAGATGATGTGCAAGAAGAGATACTGGTGTGCAAAAGAGCAAAAAAAACAATATGGGGATGAGGTAGTTGGGTGGGCTAATTACAGATGGGCTGTGTAGAGGTGCAGTGATCGGTAAACTGCTCTGACAGCTGATGCTTAAAGTTAGTGAGAGAGATTTAAGTTTCCAGCTTCAGTGATTTTTGCAATTAGTAACAGTCATTGGCAGCAGATAACTGTTAGGAAAGGCGGCCAAATTAGGTGTTGGCTTTGGGGATGACCAGTGAGATATACCTGCTGGAGCGTGTGCTACGGGTGGGTGTTGCTATGGTGACCAGTGAGCTGAGATAAGGCAGGGCTTCACCTAGCAAAGACTTATAGATGACCTGGAGCCAGTGGGTTTGACGACGAATATGTAGCGAGGGCCAGACAATGATAGCATACAGGTCGCATTTTGTAAATGACATCGCCAAAGTCAAGGATCGGGAAGATAGTTCGTTTTACGAGGGTATGTTTGGCAGCATGAGTGAAGGAGGCGTTGTTTTGCGAAATAGGAAGCCGATTTTAGATTTAATTTTGGATTGGAGATGCTTAATGTGAGTCTGTAAGGATAGTTTACAGTCTAACCAGACACCTAGGTATTTGTAGTTGTCCACATACTCTTAAGTCAGAACCGTCCAGAGTAGTGATGCTAGTCGGGCTGGCGGGTGCGGGCAGCAATCGGTTGAAGAGCATGCATTTAGTTTTACTAGCATTTAAGAGCAGTTGGGGGCCACGGAAGGAGTGTTGTATGGCATTGAAGCTCATTTGGAGGTTTGTTAACACAGTGTCCAAAGAGGGGCCAGAAGTATAAAGAATGGTGTTGTCTGCATAGAGGTGGATCAGAGAATCACCAGCAGCAAGAGTGACATCATTTATATATACAAAGAAAAGAGTTGGCCCGAGAATTGAACCCTGTGGCACCCCCATAGAGACTGCCAGAGGTCCGGACAACAGGCCCTCCGATTTGACACACTGAAATCTATCTGAGAAGTACAGTCGTGGCCAAAAGTTTTGAGAATGACACAAATATTAATTTCCACAAAGTTTGCTGCTTCAGTGTCTTTAGATATTTTTGTCAGATGTTACTATGGAATACTAAAGTATAATTACAAGCATTTCATAAGTGTCTAAGACTTTTATTGACAATTACATGAAGTTGATGCAGTCAATATTTGCAGTGTTGACCCTTGTTTTTCAAGACCTCTGCAATCCGCCCTGACATGCTGTCAATTAACTTCTGGGCCACATCTGATGGCAGCTCATTTTTGCATAATCAATGCTTGGAGTTTGTCAGAATTTGTGTGTTTTTGTTTGTCCGCCCGCCTCTTGAGGATTAACCACAAGTTCTCAATGGGATTAAGGTCTGGGGAGTTTCCTGGCCATGGACCCAAAATATTGATGTTTTGTTCCCCTAGCCACTTAGTTATCACTTTTGCCTTATGGCAAAGTGCTGCATCATGCTGGAAAAGGCATTGTTCGTCACCAAACTGTTCTTGGATGGTTGGGAGAAGTTGCTCTCGGAGGATGTGTTGGTACCATTCTTTATTCATGGCTTTGTTCTTAGGCAAAATAGTGAGTGAGCCCACTCCCTTGGCTGAGAAGCAACCCTACACATGAATGGTCTCAGGATGCTTTACTGTTGGCATGACACAGGACTGATGGTAACGCTCACCTTGTTTTCTCCGTACAAGTTTTTTTTCCGGATGCCCCAAACAATCGGAAAGGGGATTCATCAGAAAAAATGACTTTACCCCAGTCCTCTGCAGTCCAATCCCTGTGCCTTTTGCAGAATATCAGTCTGTCCCTGATGTTTTTCCTGGAGAGAAGTGGTTTCTTTGCTGCCCTTCTTGACACCAGGCCAACCTCCAAAAGTCTTCGCCTCACTGTGCGTGCAGATGCACTCACACCTGCCTGCTGCCATTCCTGAGCAATCTCTGTACTGGTGGTGCCCCGATCCCGCAGCTGAATCAACTTTAGGAGACGGTCCTGGCGCTTGCTGGACTTTCTTGGGCGCCCTGAAGCCTTCTTTACAACAATTGAACCGCTCTACTTGAAGTTCTTGATGATCCAATAAATAGTTGATTTAGTTGCAATCTTACTGGCAGCAATATCCTTGCCTGTGAAGCCCTTTTTGTGCAAAGCAATGATGACGGCACGTGTTTCCTTGCAGGTAACCATGACTGACAGAAGAAGAACAATGATTCCAAGCACCACCCTCCTTTTGAAGCATCCAGTCTGTTATTCGAACTCAATCAGCATGACAGAGTGATCTCCAGCATTGTCCTTGTCAACACTCACAGCTGTGTTAACGAGAGAATCACTGACATGATGTCATCTGGTCCTTTTGTGGCAGGGCTGAAATGCAGTGGAAATGTTTTTGGGGGATTCAGTTCATTTGCATGGCAAGAGGGACTTTGCAATTAATTGCAATTCATCGGTTCACTCGTCATAACATGCTGGAGTATATGCAAATTGCCACCATACAAACTGAGGCAGCAGACTTCGGAACATTAATATTTGTGTCATTCTCAAAACTTTAGTTCACGACTGTAGTTGGTGAACCAGTCGAGGTAGTCATTTGAGAAACCAAGGCTATTGAGTCTGCCGAAAATAATGCGGTGATTGACAGAGTTGAAAGCCTTGACCAGGTCGATGAATATGGCTGCACAGTACTGTCTTTTATCGATGGCGGTTATGATATCGTTTAGGACCTTGAGCGTGGCTGAGGTGCACCCATGACCAGCTCAGAAACCAGATTGCATAGCAGAGAAGGTATGGTGGGATTCGAAATGGTTGGTGATCTGTTTGTTAACTTGGCTTTCGAAGACTTTAGAAAGGCAGAGCAGGATGGATATAGGTCTGTAACTGTTTGAGTCTAGAGTGTGGTTCTGATTCTGTCTGGCTAAAAGGATGACATGCAATGCTATTTTTGTCCAGACAGCATCAGCTGCGTGGTCTACACATACTGGGACAGAGGGGCGCTGTTTGGCTCGATCGGATGCTTTATCTGAGAATGATGCATCTTTCTGTTGGTGTGCAACTCGGTCAAATGAATTATAAATATTTCCATATTTTATTTTGGCGGCAAGGAGGTACGGTAGGGCAGGCAGGCCCCCTAATGTCATCCGTAACACCATCCCTGGTCATCTTCCAGAGCAGTTATTCATTGGCCTACATATGTTTTCCAGCATATAAACTCAATTAGGCTCTGGGGAACCAAGCTAGCGATGGTATCCTTTAAGAAAGTTGGCATGATGCAAATTTAATTCATGACCAAGTGACCTCAACTTGCAGTTTGAATGAGAAACATACATGTTTCAGAGTAGAGGTCTGTCGCCTATGCAAAAATGTGTTTGATATGCACAATGTCTCACTGATTAAATTAAGACAAACATTTTGTCATTATCATTTTGGGATCTCAGTGCAGGAAAAAACTAAATGGACTAGAGGCTCATTTAAAAATACCCAGAATTTCATTGATTTAATTAAGTTATGCGTCTTTTGAACACATTTTTACTACATAAATCAAATAATTATATTACCCAACTGCGTGCTTATTAAAATGTTGACTTATTTTCCCTCCTTCCGTACACTGCCTCCTATTCATGTAATCCAACTGTCGTGAAAAGATCATCGTCTCCATGTACAGATTTCAAGCATGACTGGATTCCACGTGCAGTTAAGCTAAAAAAAACAACAACAGTCATTTGCCATAATTACAACCTCATCCTCCCTGAGGATCAGGTGTCTTCTAATGGTGGAGTGAGAATGTCAGAGGGCCCATCCTCAACATAAGGATGATTTCACTTCAGGATAAAAGAGGAAAGAGAGAGAGAGTAGGTAGAGAACAGGGTGAGGGGTGAGGGGGTGTCTGAAGAAGAATAGGGGTACCTAAGGAATGGAAGCTGAGAGAAAGGTGACCATAGGTTCACATATTAACACTCAATAACATATAAAGGGATGAGAAAGAGAGAGAGAAAGAGAGTGAGAGCACGCAACACACACTCCTTTGGCCTAATCACGTCACTCAGCCTGACGTGTCATAACTAGATTTATCTGTGATGGTGTGTGTACAAAATGCCTACAGAAAACCCATTGCAAGTACAGCTCAGGCAGACCATCAAAGCATATTCATATTTCAATATTGCTTCTGTCTATTTTTAGGCATTGTATTAAAGTTCCATTCATTAATTATCTGAAAATCTTCCCTCCACCAACTATGCTCGACCATATCTTGTTTTCATTCCATTTTTTCTGAAAATTAACATGGTGAAATTATAAGCCTACCTCTTCCTTCTGACAGGGGATGCTGTCCGCAATGCAGTCTGGGATATCACATCCTTTAATGTTATCAGAGTTGGTCCTGTCAATCAGGAGAGACAATGGTTACAGTGAGGAGGACAAGTCTGCAGACAGAGGCCCATTCATATAGTGGTGAACATCAACTCTGCAGTCGTACAGAGGAGACAGGAGAGAGGCCAGGGCTCAGGTCTACCGCTCCACTGCAAGACAAGACCTGAGAGCATTTTCTGGATGTCCGATATGGGCCTTTACACCCATTATTTATCAGTATATCAGACACAAGAGCTGGGCTCATCCCATCTCACAAGCCTGTTTGAAGTGCACTTTGGAAACGGCTGCATGATGAAGCAAAACTGAAACTTTTCCTCTAGAACTCTCTGGTATTTGTCATGTGGAAATACAGTGAGCAAAATCTGACCACAAATATAGCTGGGATTAAAACCCTGGATAGCAGAAATGATTAACACTGTACTGTATCTATTTGTGACATTGTCTTTAAAGGGGAATGGAAACCCTTTAGGAAGTACATGTAAATCTCTCTCCTGCCAGTGATGCAACCACACCAACATGGCGATTTACAGTTCTAGTTTTCTGGCGTTGTAAATCCTAGTGTTTCCATTCCCCGTTTAAAGAGCCATTGAAGTGACCTTCACTGTACCTTCTGTTTGATTTTTCACAGCTTTCTAATACATTTAAACCCAACTAAATCTCCTTCAGCCCAGAGGGGTGTGTTACTGTGTGCATGTCGAGTCTAAGTGTTTTGTCCACACATCAGAGCAGAGCTGTAGAGACAAGGCCCTGGGCAAGGGAAGCTACTGACAACACCCTTGGCCTCCTCTGTTAGCACCTCAGACAGGGTAGCATGTTTGGACTAAATGCAACCATCTGTATCCTAAACAGGGTTGGGGAGTAACTGATTCCATGTAATCTTATTACAACAAATAAAACCTGTAATCAGTTACAGATACTTAAAAAAAAACTAGATTCATCTTTTACTTTTAGATTTGTGTGTATTGTTGTGAATTGTTAGATATTCCTGCATTGTTGGAGCTAGGAACACAAGCATTTTGCTACACCCGCAATAACATCAGCTAAATATGTGTATGTAACCAATAACATCAGCTAAATATGTGTATGTGACCAATAACATCAGCTAAATATGTGTATGTGACCAATAACATCAGCTAAATATGTGTATGTGACCAATAACATCAGCTAAATATGTGTATGTGACCAATAACATCAGCTAAATATGTGTATGTAACCAATAACATCAGCTAAATATGTGTATGTGACCAATAACATCAGCTAAATATGTGTATGTGACCAATAACATCAGCTAAATATGTGTATGTGACCAATAACATCAGCTAAATATGTGTATGTGACCAATAACATCAGCTAAATATGTGTATGTGACCAATAACATCAGCTAAATATGTGCATGTGACCAATAACATCAGCTAAATATGTGTATGTGACCAATAACATCTGCTAAATATGTGTATGTGACCAATAACATCTGCTAAATATGTGTATGTAACCAATAACATCTGCTAAATATGTGTATGTGACCAATAACATCTGCTAAATATGTGCATGTGACCAATAACATCTGCTAAATATGTGCATGTGACCAATAACATTAGATTTGATTACTTATTGGAATACTTTTAAATTCAGGAAGAATGTTACCGATAAAGTATCTAATATCTTGACACCTCCTGGTTCCGTATGTCTGACATGCTATGAACAATATACAGAATCTCATTAAAATAACATCAGATTAATTATTTTAGGAAACCGTTATCAACAATCTAATCTGTATATAGAGATTCCAGATATTTATGTCTGTGAAATAAAGGATATATACTTCAGACACCCTAGAAAAGTTTCTGGTTCGAATACCCGAGCTGACAAGGTGAAAACTCTGACGATGTGCCCTTGAACAAGGCACTTAACCCTAATTTTCTCCAGGGCCATCGTACCACTATGGCTGACCCTGTAAAACAACATATTTTTCACTGCACCTATCTGGTGTATGTGACAATGAAACATAATTTATTTTATCTAAGGAAACAAGTCACCCTCTCTGTGAATGATAGGAGCCACATGTCCTGTGACCCGGGTCAGAGGCAGAGTCATTCCTTCCCATGGTCCCTACAAGGGGACCTTAGTCTGTGGCCAACACCTGACACCCTGTTCATGGCCATCAAATGACATCTCCTAAAACGTAGGGGAGATGAACAGAGACAGAAATACGACGTGAGACAGGACATCTCCTAAAACACAGGGGAGATGGACAGCGACAGAAAGATGACGTGAGACAGGACATCTCCTAAAACTAAGGGGAGATGGACAGAGACAGAAAGATGACGTGAGACAGGACATCTCCTAAAACGTAGGGGAGATGGACAGAGACAGAAAGATGACGTGAGACAGGACATCTCCTAAAACGTAGGGGAGATGGACAGAGACAGAAAGATGACGTGAGACAGGACATCTCCTAAAAGATGGACAGAGACAGAAAGATGACGTGAGACAGGACATCTCCTAAAACACAGGGGAGATGGACAGAGACAGAAAGATGACGTGAGACAGGACATCTCCTAAAACTAAGGGGAGATGGACAGAGACAGAAAGATGACGTGAGACAGGACATCTCCTAAAACTAAGGGGAGATGGACAGAGACAGAAAGATGACGTGAGACAGGACATCTCCTAAAACACAGGGGAGATGGACAGAGACAGAAAGATGACGTGAGACAGGCCATCTCCTAAAACACAGGGGAGTGGGACAGAGACAGAAATATGACGTGAGACAGGACATCTCCTAAAACACAGGGGAGATGGACAGAGACAGAAATATGACGTGAGACGGGACATCTCCTAAAACACAGGGGAGATGGACAGAGACAGAAATATGACGTGAGACGGGACATCTCCTAAAACACAGGGGAGATGGACAGAGACAGAAAGATGACGTGAGACAGGACATCTCCTAAAACCTGGGAGAGATAGGGACAGAAAGATGACGTGAGACAGGACATCTCCTAAAACTAAGGGGAGATGGACAGAGACAGAAAGATGACGTGAGACAGGACATCTCCTAAAACACAGGGGAGATGAACAGAGACAGAAATACGACGTGAGACAGGACATCTCCTAAAACTAAGGGGAGATGGACAGAGACAGAAAGATGACGTGAGACAGGACATCTCCTAAAACACAGGGGAGATGAACAGAGACAGAAATACGACGTGAGACAGGACATCTCCTAAAACTAAGGGGAGATGGACAGAGACAGAAAGATGACGTGAGACAGGATATCTCCTAAAACCTGGGGGAGATAGGGACAGAAAGATGACGTGAGACAGGACATCTCCTAAAACACAGGGGAGAGGGACAGAGACAGAAATATGACGTGAGACAGGACATCTCCTAAAACACAGGGGAGATGGACAGAGACAGAAATATGACGTGAGACGGGACATCTCCTAAAACACAGGGGAGATGGACAGAGACAGAAATATGACGTGAGACGGGACATCTCCTAAAACACAGGGGAGATGGACAGAGACAGAAAGATGACGTGAGACAGGACATCTCCTAAAACCTGGGAGAGATAGGGACAGAAAGATGACGTGAGACAGGACATCTCCTAAAACTAAGGGGAGATGGACAGAGACAGAAAGATGACGTGAGACAGGACATCTCCTAAAACACAGGGGAGATGAACAGAGACAGAAATACGACGTGAGACAGGACATCTCCTAAAACTAAGGGGAGATGGACAGAGACAGAAAGATGACGTGAGACAGGACATCTCCTAAAACACAGGGGAGATGAACAGAGACAGAAATACGACGTGAGACAGGACATCTCCTAAAACTAAGGGGAGATGGACAGAGACAGAAAGATGACGTGAGACAGGATATCTCCTAAAACCTGGGGGAGATAGGGACAGAAAGATGACGTGAGACAGGACATCTCCTAAAACACAGGGGAGAGGGACAGAGACAGAAATATGACGTGAGACGGGACATCTCCTAAAACACAGGGGAGATGAACAGAGACAGAAATATGACGTGAGACAGGACATCTCCTAAAACACAGGGGAGAGGGACAGAGACAGAAATATGACGTGAGACGGGACATCTCCTAAAACACAGGGGAGATGGACAGAGACAGAAATATGACGTGAGACAGGACATCTCCTAAAACACAGGGGAGATGAACACAGAAATATGACGTGAGACAGGACATCTCCTAAAACTAAGGGGAGATGGACAGAGACAGAAATATGACGTGAGACAGGACATCTCCTAAAACACAGGGGAGATGAACAGAGACAGAAATATGACGTGAGACAGGACATCTCCTAAAACTAAGGGGAGATGGACAGAGACAGAAATATGACGTGAGACAGGACATCTCCTAAAACTAAGGGGAGATGGACAGAGACAGAAAGAGGACGTGAGACAGGACATCTCCTAAAACACAGGGGAGATGAACAGAGACAGAAATACGACGTGAGACAGGACATCTCCTAAAACTAAGGGGAGATGAACAGAGACAGAAATACGACGTGAGACAGGACATCTCCTAAAACTAAGGGGAGATGAACAGAGACAGAAATACGACGTGAGACAGGACATCTCCTAAAACGTAGGGGAGATGGACAGAGACAGAAATATGACGTGAGACAGGACATCTCCTAAAACACAGGGGAGATGGACAGAGACAGAAATATGACGTGAGACAGGACATCTCCTAAAACACAGGGGAGATGAACAGAGACAGAAAGATGACGTGAGACAGGACATCTCCTAAAACTAAGGGGAGATGAACAGAGACAGAAAGATGACGTGAGACAGGACATCTCCTAAAACCTGGGAGAGATAGGGACAGAAAGATGATGTGAGACAGGACATCTCCTAAAACCTGGGAGAGATAGGGACAGAAAGATGATGTGAGACAGGACATCTCCTAAAACCTGGGAGAGATAGGGACAGAAAGATGATGTGAGACAGGACATCTCCTAAAACCTGGCAGAGATAGGGACAGAAAGATGATGTGAGACAGGACATCTCCTAAAACCTGGGAGAGATAGGGACAGAAAGATGATGTGAGACAGGACATCTCCTAAAACCTGGGAGAGATAGGGACAGAAAGATGATGTGAGACAGGACATCTCCTAAAACCTGGCAGAGATAGGGACAGAAAGATGATGTGAGACAGGACATCTCCTAAAACCTGGGAGAGATAGGGACAGGAAGATGACGTGAGACAGGACATCTCCTAAAACCTGGGAGAGATAGGGACAGAAAGATGACGTGAGACAGGACATCTCCTAAAACCTGGGAGAGATAGGGACAGAAAGATGACGTGAGACAGGACATCTCCTAAAACCTGAGAGATAGGGACAGAAAGATGATGTGAGACAGGACATCTCCTAAAACCTGGGAGAGATAGGGACAGAAAGATGATGTGAGACAGGACATCTCCTAAAACCTGGGAGAGATAGGGACAGAAAGATGATGTGAGACAGGACATCTCCTAAAACCTGGGAGAGATAGGGACAGAAAGATGATGTGAGACAGGACATCTCCTAAAACCTGGGAGAGATAGGGACAGAAAGATAATGTGAGACAGGACATCTCCTAAAACCTGGCAGAGATAGGGACAGAAAGATGATGTGAGACAGGACATCTCCTAAAACCTGGCAGAGATAGGGACAGAAAGATGATGTGAGACAGGACATCTCCTAAAACCTGGGAGAGATAGGGACAGAAAGATGATGTGAGACAGGACATCTCCTAAAACCTGGGAGAGATAGGGACAGAAAGATGATGTGAGACAGGACATCTCCTAAAACCTGGCAGAGATAGGGACAGAAAGATGATGTGAGACAGGACATCTCCTAAAACCTGGGAGAGATAGGGACAGGAAGATGACGTGAGACAGGACATCTCCTAAAACCTGGGAGAGATAGGGACAGAAAGATGACGTGAGACAGGACATCTCCTAAAACCTGGGAGAGATAGGGACAGAAAGATGACGTGAGACAGGACATCTCCTAAAACCTGGCAGAGATAGGGACAGAAAGATGATGTGAGACAGGACATCTCCTAAAACCTGGGAGAGATAGGGACAGAAAGATGATGTGAGACAGGACATCTCCTAAAACCTGGGAGAGATAGGGACAGAAAGATGATGTGAGACAGGACATCTCCTAAAACCTGGGAGAGATAGGGACAGAAAGATGATGTGAGACAGGACATCTCCTAAAACCTGGGAGAGATAGGGACAGAAAGATAATGTGAGACAGGACATCTCCTAAAACCTGGCAGAGATAGGGACAGAAAGATGACGTGAGACAGGACATCTCCTAAAACCTGGGAGAGATAGGGACAGAAAGATGACGTGAGACAGGACATCTCCTAAAACCTGGGAGAGATAGGGACAGAAAGATGACGTGAGACAGGACATCTCCTAAAACCTGGGAGAGATAGGGACAGAAAGATGATGTGAGACAGAGTTACTGTTTCAGTCACAATGCTTGTTGCTGGTTATCAACATAAAATTAATAATAAATACGTCATAATAACAGACAATACATTTTATTGAATTAATTGAAAATCTCCCAAACTGCACAAGGACAAGAGGCTAAGAACAACTAGCGAGAGTAACGACATCTCTGATGTGAGACCAATAAGCAATCTCTGACTGTTCATAATTGGATATCTCAGCTCAGTCAACCTGAAAGACTAAATACAGGTCTTCAAGTAACTGCTCTGACAGGTTTCAGCTTATGTTCTGTGGAGGCTTGACAGCATGTTGAGGAGTTTCCCTCTGTAGCGTCTTTTGCACCTGGACATTCCCGGACTCTCAACTGTCCTTTAGACTTAGAACGTAAATCACAGACCACAGACGCCGAGACGTGATAGTCCGGCTTTCCATCGTGACATAGCTTCGTGGCTCTGAGGCCAGCCCAGAACACACCCCTTACCACAATTTCCAACCAACTGTGGCTCCAGTACGCGCCCTCTATTAATTTGAATGTGTTGACAGTTGGAGAAATAGCTTGAGCTGCGCCCTCAAACTCAAAAAGTATGAATGCCAATCGTCTAATATTTTCGAACACTGCTGTGTGTACACATACACATTTGGCACTCTGATAGACGGTTAACAGACTCTTATGGGTTAACAGCGTCTCTGTACAATACACATTGAGAGAGTAAACAGGCCAGGAGTCTCTTTAAGATTAATTAAAGGGTTGGCTTGAGGGGATATTATGAGGAAGACAAGAAAAAGTTGGCCGCCTCAAGATACGATCTATCCATCAACACATCTCTTCCAAAAAGAGGCAGGCCACATTTGGAACCTCATTCATACCATATAAAAAATGGACTGCCAAGACCATCTGAATACAGCAGTCAGCTGATAGCAACTAATCTTTTCTTGTTTTTCAGTTTACCACCTTTCTTTTCAATCGTCAACTCCTCCTCCTGTTTTGCACCTCTTCCCCTTCAGAAGGTTGAAAAGGTTTGGCATGGGCCCTCAAATCCTCAAAAAGTCATACAACTGCACCACTGAGAGCATCTTGACTGGCTGCATTACTGCTTGGTATGGCAACAGCACCGCCTTCGATCGCATGGCGCTACAGAGGATGGTGCGGACAGCCCAGTACATCAATGGGGCAGAGCTTCCTGCCATCCAGGACCTCTATACCAGGTGGTGTCAGAGGAAAGCCTGGAAAATCGTTTAAGACTCCAGCCACCCAAGCCAGAGACTGTTCTCTCTGATTTCGTACCGCAAGCGGTACCAGTGCATCCAGTCTGACACCTGAACAGCTTCTATCCCCGAGCCAGAAGACTGCTAAATAGATAACAAAATGGTTACACAGACGATCTGAGTTGTATTTTATTTTGCATTGTCTCTATGCACACTCACAGGACTCTACACACTCTCACACACACACACACACACACACACACTCACAGGACTCTACACACTCTCACACACACACACACACACACACACTCACAGGACTCTACACACACACACACACACACACACTGACACTGCTGCTACTCTCTATCATATATATCATGATGCCTAGTCACCTTACACCTATACATATCTACTTCTATCGCTCCAGCATTGTAAATATGGTAAATGTTCTTCTTATTTCTATTTCTCATGTGTTTTTGATCTACTTATAAGGGCACAAGGCGAGACCCAGATGCAGACACGGGAGGCAGATGGTTTGAGTTTTTTAAAATATTATATCCAAAAGGGGTAGGCAAGAGAATGGTCGTGGACAGGCAAAAAGTCCAAACCAGTTCAGACTCCAGGAGGTACAGTGTGGCAGACAGGCTCGAGGTCTGGGCAGGCAGAGTGGTCAGGCAGGTGGGTACAGAGTCCAGAAAACAGGCAAGGGTCAAAACCAGGTGGCCTAGTAAAAGAGAACAGAAAAGGCAGGTGCACTGGAAAAACACGCTGGTTGACTTGGAACGTACAAGACCTACTGGCACAGAGAGACAGGAAACACAGGGATATATACACCAGGCATAACAAGCGACACCTGGAGGGGGTGGAGATAATAACAGGACAGGTGAAATTGATCAGGGTGTGACTACTTGATTTTATAGTACTACTGATATTGATTACTGCATTGTTGGGTTTAGAGGTGGCAAAAAAGGCTTTTCACTGTACTTGTGCACGTGACATTAAAACTTTACACTTGTTTCAACCTCTATCTTAGTCTTTAAAAGTCACCCTTATTAAGAGAGAGAGAGAGAGAGAGAGAGAGAGAGAGACTGATGTATGGCTGAGTTGCTACTGTCTCTCTTTTCCACACCTAAAGCCACAGCCACCTACTCAGCTCTGACTGGATCCCCAGTAGCATAACCAGTCTTTGGGTAAACAGGAGGAGTGAGATCCCAGCAGGGTCTCTGGCATCATACAGGAGGAGTGAGATCCCAGCAGGGTCTCTGGCATCATACAGGAGGAGTGAGATCCCAGCAGGGTCTCTGGCATCATACAGGAGGAGTGAGATCCCAGCAGGGTCTCTGGCATCATACAGGAGGAGTGAGATCCCAGTAGGGTCTCTGGCATCATACAGGAGGAGTGAGATCCCAGCAGGGTCTCTGGCATCATACAGGAGGAGTGAGATCCCAGTAGGGTCTCTGGCATCATACAGGAGGAGTGAGATCCCAGCAGGGTCTCTGGCATCATACAGGAGGAGTGAGATCCCAGCAGGGTCTCTGGCATCATACAGGAGGAGTGAGATCCCAGCAGGGTTTCTGGCATCATACAGGAGGAGTGAGATCCCAGCAGGGTCTCTGGCATCATACAGGAGGAGTGAGATCCCAGCAGGGTCTCTGGCATCATACAGGAGGAGTGAGATCCCAGCAGGGTTTCTGGCATCATACAGGAGGAGTGAGATCCCAGTAGGGTTTCTGGCATCATACAGGACGAGTGAGATCCCAGCAGGGTCTCTGGCGTCATACAGGAGGAGTGAGATCCCAGCAGGGTCTCTGGCATCATACAGGAGGAGTGAGATCCCAGCAGGGTCTCTGGCATCATACAGGAGGAGTGAGATCCCAGCAGGGTCTCTGGCATCATACAGGAGGAGTGAGATCCCAGCAGGGTCTCTGGCATCATACAGGAGGAGTGAGATCCCAGTAGGGTCTCTGGCATCATACAGGAGGAGTGAGATCCCAGCAGGGTCTCTGGCATCATACAGGAGGAGTGAGATCCCAGTAGGGTCTCTGGCATCATACAGGAGGAGTGAGATCCCAGCAGGGTCTCTGGCATCATACAGGAGGAGTGAGATCCCAGCAGGGTCTCTGGCATCATACAGGAGGAGTGAGATCCCAGCAGGGTTTCTGGCATCATAGAGGAGGAGTGAGATCCCAGCAGGGTCTCTGGCATCATACAGGAGGAGTGAGATCCCAGTAGGGTCTCTGGCATCATACAGGAGGAGTGAGATCCCAGCAGGGTCTCTGGCATCATACAGGAGGAGTGAGATCCCAGCAGGGTCTCTGGCATCATACAGGAGGAGTGAGATCCCAGCAGGGTTTCTGGCATCATACAGGAGGAGTGAGATCCCAGCAGGGTTTCTGGCATCATACAGGAGGAGTGAGATCCCAGCAGGGTCTCTGGCATCATACAGGACGAGTGAGATCCCAGTAGGGTTTCTGGCATCATACAGGAAGAGTGAGATCCCAGTAGGGTCTCTGGCATCATAGGGCCTCTGCTGCTGGGACAGAGTGATGGGATGTGGAAAGCAGGTCACAGGGCTGGTCTGAGGAGCCTTGAGTTCAGTGTTTTCACTACACTAAAGGCAAGGGCCTGACCTGCCATTAAAACTCCAGACGTGAAGGGGTGTCTGTGGGGTGGGCTGGAGGGCCGTGACTCTCTCTGCAGGATCCTCTAAGCCCTGGGCCTCAAGTCTGAAAGGGCATAATGAATAACCCAGACAACATGTGTTGACACCTGGCAGGGGATGAGGCTGGTGACACATGATGAGAGGACCTGTAGAACCAAATCAAAAATGCCAGTCTAGCAAATCAGTATCAACATGGTGGCTCCAATTCTTCCCATAAGTATGTATACACAGTGCCTTCGGAAAGTATTCAGACACCTTGACTTTTTCCACATTTTGTTACATTACAGCCTTCTTCTAAAATCAACTTATTTACATAAGTATTCAGACCCTTTGCTATGAGAGTCAAACTTGAGCTCAGGTGCATCCTGTTTCCATTGATCATCCTTGGAGATGTTTCTACAACTTGATTGGAGTCCACCTGTGGTAAATTCAACTGATTGGACATTAGTTGGAAAGGCACACACCTGTCTATATATGGTCCCACAGTTGACAGTGCACGTCAGAGCAAAAACCAAGCCATGAGGTCGAAGGAATTGTCTGTAGAACTCAGAGACAGGATTGTGTCGAGGCACAGATCTGGAGAAAGGTACCAAAACATTTCTGCAGCATTGAAAGTCCCCAAGAACACTGTGGCCTCCATCATTCTTAAATAGAAGAAGTTTGGAACCACCAAGACTCTTCCTAGAGCTGGCCGACCGGCCAAACTGAGCAATCGGGGGAGAAGGGCCTTGGTCAAGGTGGTGACCAAGAACCCGATGGTCAGTCTGACAGAGCTCTAGAGCTCCTCTGGGGAGATGGGATAAACTTCCAGAAGGACAACTATCTCTGCAGCAGTCCACCAATCAGGCCTTTATGGTAGAGTGGCCAGACGGAAACCACTCCTCAATAAAAGGCACATGATTGCCCGCTTGGAGTTTGCCAAAAGGCACCTAGAGACTCTAAGACCATGAGAAACAAGATTCTCTGATGAAACCAAGATTGAACTCTTTGGCATAAATGCCAAGCGTCACGTCTGGAGGAAACCTGGCACCATCCCTACGGTGAAGTATGGTGGTGGCAGCATCATGCTGTGGGGATGTTTTTCAGCAGCAGGGACTGGGAGACCAGTCAGGATCGAGGCAAAGATGAACGGAGTAAAGTACAGGGAGATCCTTGATGAAAACCTGCTCCAGAGGGCTCAGGACAGACTGGGGATGAAGGTTCACCTTCCAACAGGACAATGACCCTAAGCACACAGCCAAGACAATGCAGTAGTGGCTTCAGAACAAGCCTCTGAATGTCCTTGAGTGGCCCAGCCAGAGCCCGGACTTGAACCCGATCTAACATCTCTGGAGATACCTGAAAATAGCTGTGCAGCGATGCTCCCCATCCAACCTGACAGATTTTGAGAGGATCTGCAGAGAAGAATGGGAGGAACTCCCCAAATACAGGTGTGCCAAGCTTGTAGCGTCATACCCAAGAAGACTCGAGGCTGTAATTGCTGTCAAAGGTGCATCAACAAAGTACTGAGTAAAGGGTCTGAATACTTATGTAAATGAAATATTTACATTTGACATTTTTTATAAATTAGAAAACATTTCTAAAAACCTGTTTTTGCTTTGTCATTATGGGGTATAGTGTGTAGATGAGGAAGAAAATACAATTTAATCTATTCTAGAATAAGGCTGTAACGTAACAAAATATGGAAAAAGTGAAGCGGTCTGCCTGAAGGCACTGAATGAAAAATATAGGATAAAGTCATGGAGTCTCTAATCTGTTTTACACAAAATATAAACACAACAAGCCTCCCGGGTGGCGCAGTGGTTAAGGGCGCTGTACTGCAGCGCCAGCTGTGCCATCAGAGACTCTGGGTTCGCGCCCGTACGGGAGTTATAGTGATGAGACAAGATAGTAGCTACAAAAACAATTGGATACCACGAAATTGGGGTGAAAAAGGGGTAAAATTCAACAACAACAACAACAAAAAATTTAAAAAATCATTCAATTGAAATACATTCATTATACCCTAATCTATGGATTTCACATGATCGGGAATACAGCTATGCACCTGTTGGTCACATGCTTTAAATTGACATCGATTAAAATGCAATTGTGTTCGTTGTCCGTAGCTTATGCCTGCCCATACCATAACCCCACCAGCACCATGGGGCACTCTGTTCACAACGTTGACATGAACAAACCACTCGCCCACATGACACCATACACGTGGTCTGCAGTTGTGAGGCCGGTTGGACATACTGCCAAATTTTCTAAAACGATGTTGAGGTATGGTAGATAAATTAACATGAAACTCTCTGGCAACAGCTCTGGTGGACATTCCTGCAGTCAGCATGCCAATTGCACGCTCCTTCAAAACTTGGGACATCTGTGGCATTGTGTTGTGTGACAAAACTGCACATTTTAGAGTGGCCTTTTATTGTCCCCAGCACAAGGTGCACCTGTGTAATGATCATGCTGTTTAATCAGCTTCTTGATATGCCACACCTGTCAGGTGGATGGATTATCTTGGCTAAGGAGAAATGGTCACTAACAGCGGTGTAAACAAATTTGTGAACACAATTTGATAGAAATAAGCTTTTTGTGTGTGTGGAAAATTTCGGGGATCTTTTTATTTCAGCTCATGAAACATGGGACCAACACTAGATGTTGCGTTTATATTTTTGTTCATTTTACATTTATAACCTGAGACATTTCTAAGACTGAAGAGACTGAACTTCTAACCTCATCCACACACCCTGATCAAATATTGATGAGGGAGAATTGTTCCAACAAAAAAAGGAGCCCTGACCCTCACTGCACCATGGCTATGAATAATACATTCTGGGTATGGAATATTAAAATACTACTGGCCCAGTTTAACTTTATACGAGTCTGCTTTGGTAAGAATCTCTCTGGGGTCTGGCTAGGCCTTTCGTAAAAGTCTCTCTGGGGTCAGGCCAGGCCTTTTGTAAGAGTCTGTGTGGTCAGGCCAGGCCTTTCGTAAGAGTCTCTCTGGGGTCAGGCCATTTGGAAAAGTCTCTCTGGGGTCAGGTCTTTTGTAAGAGTCTCTCTGGGGTCTGGCCTTTGCTCCTCACCTTAACCACCTTAACCCTGTATCAAGGGGCTAAGATCTCCATATCAAGGGGCTAAGATCCATGTAGCAGAACAAAGTGCTGGGATCTCTCCCTCTGAAACCCTGTCAGCCAATTAGCACAGTGAACTCTGCCCTCAAATCGGAATGTTAATCCCTGATTGGCCGTCACCGTGTAAACATACAGTAGCAGGACAAGTAACTATGTTAAGTAACCTAAACCCGCCACCACCAACCAATACTGTCGCTAAGATCAGGCCAACCAGGGGCCTGGGGATCAAACAAACATATCGTCCACAGAGGGTAAATGGTCAGATTTGCTATTAAACATGAGAAAGAGGTAAGTGATATCTCCTTTTAGAGTCCTACCCTCCAACACCAGAGGGAGAGTATCCTGCTAAGAGAGGAGTTGGGAGGGGGGCAAGAGGTGAGTGGATTGATGTGTATACCACTGGGAAACAAAGCCCAGCAGGATGTCTTGACCGTGCTTACTTGATTATTGGCATCTTGGCTCAACCATTTCATTATAGTAGCATTATGGGATAAGCTTAACTGTAGTTATAAATGTGGTTTGGTTTCCTGAATAATTGCCCAGACCACTTCGAATGGGCCCTCAATCATTACGGCGCCAACAAAGAGAAACACCACGGATAGAAGTCACATAACCCAATACCAAACAAATGCTTTTACATTTTCAATCCATCAATTAGTTTTTTTAATAATAACTATAACTATAATCTAAAAAGGTCAAATAGTGTGTGGTGTGAAATGGACATGTTTTTTATTTTCTTCCATAGCCCACTCCCCTTGAGGCACCCTCAGAGTGGGGTCCCGGCCAGGGATCAGCAACTTGCTCAAGGGCAGATTGACAGCTGTTTCACCTAGTCGGCTCAGGGATACAAACTAACAACATTTCGGTTACCGACCCAATGACATTTTTTAAATATTACCTTTATTTAACTAGGCAAGTCAGTTAAGAACAAATTCTTATTTTCAATGACGGCCTAGGAACAGTGGGTTAACTGCCTGTTCAGGGGCAGAACGACAGATTTGTACCTTGTCAGCTCGGGGATTTGAACATGCTCTAACCGCTAGGCTACCTGCTGCCCATTCAATTGAAAACTGTGCTTCAGCGCAGTAGATAACTTCAGAAATGTATCAAGTTTAATGCAATAGAAGATCACATAAAGAACATTGTTATGGCGTAGTAAAACAGGGACTAAATGTTGTCCATGTCAGGCGTTACTTTTATTTTTATTTTGCCTTTATTTAACTAGGCAAGTCAGTTAAAAACAAATTCTTATTTTCAATGACGGCCTAGGAACAGTGGGTTAACTGCCTGTTCAGGGGCAGAACGACAGACTCGTCCAACACTCTAACCACTAGGCTACCCTGCTGCCCCACTTAACATCTCTCTGTCAATAGCATTCACTTAAGATGTATTCCAGTACCTCCTATAACCGCTGACAGTAAATGACTGAGTCACAAAGCAGCCACCGGGGACCAGTTTGAGGGGGGTGTATGGGCAGAGGCGGGGGGAGGTAGCAGGAGAGTGCCAGTGGGTCATTGTTAGACTGATGACTCCGTGAGGGCGGAAAGTGACAGGCTCTACGCCTAATAAAGCCAGAACAAAGAGAGCAGCGGCCAGAGCACACACACACACACACACACACACACACACACACAATCAACGGCTGTCCAATGGGGCGTCTTCTGTAAAGCCAAAACGACAGTGACACACACACACTTTCACTGGTCTCGGACAACAGAAACCCATCCCCCACATATCACACCACACATTCTCTCTCACTGACTGTTTACCTGTATCATTCTTAGATCAATGGTTATGTAAACCAACGGTTTGTTATGTAAACGTTTGGCTTGAAGAAAAAACATCAGACTAGGGAAAAAATGAGAAGGTAGCCCAAGGGCCTAATTTTAGGAAGTGAATGTCTTGTTTTGACTTTCCCTTCAACACCCTCCTTCATGGTACACGCAAGGCCAGGGTGCAGGTGGTGCCCCTACTGGCTATACTCTCACTGGATAGGGATGTTATAGGAGCTGTGATGTGAGACGGGCCGATCCATCACAACCAACCATGCTAATCAATCAGCAACAACTTCGCTGCAAGCCGAGCTGAGCGCCACTCCTGAGAAAAGAAAGCAATACAGAAGAGCTTCTGATAACGTCCCTCCAGTTCCCGTTAACGCTATCACAACAAATACAGATCGCCTCTCCGAAATATGGGGTATCGGTCATTGTACCATATGAACCTTGCACCCAGCTAGCACTTATTGTTCTGAGAACCATATGTTTCTTAGAGCGTGGTTGTCCTATGGTTATTTTGCATACAACCTTCCCACAACTTTCTGGGAATGGTGCAAGGATAGTTTCTTGGCTTTGGACCATTCTCAGCACATTTAAGAAATTGACAACAACAAAAAAATCTTAATACTTCATTACTTTAACAGAACGTTTGCTAAAAGTTCAAACATGGTTACATTTCATTAAAATGTTGGTAATGTTCTAGGAATGTTCTCCAATTGGATTGGTTGAGGAACGGCCTCGAAGAGTTCAGAGAACGTTAAGAAACAAAAATGTTCTGTTGGAATTTCATTACTTCAGCACAACGTTTCTTACAGGTGTCCTCATGGTTCTATTTAAAGTCATGTTCTCAAATTGTTTTGAGTGTGTTAAAGGGATACCTCAGGATTTTGACAATGGAACTCGATATTTACTTCCCCAGTCACATGAACTTGTGGATACCATTTTAATGTCTCTATGTTCAGTATGAAGGAAGTTAGAGGTAGTTTTGCGAGCCAAAGCTAACTAGCTTTAACTGCAAGTCTATGATAACTGCTAGCATGTTACTAGTTATTATAGACTTCCAGTCATTGCACAAATACTCGTTAGCTAAAGCTAGTTAGCAATTTCCTTCAAACTGCATGCAGAGACATAAAATTGGTATCCACAAGTTCACCTGCGTCTGGGGAAATTTATAAAGGGCCTCATTGGCAAAATCCCGAAGTATCCCTTTAAGTGTGTTCAGGTGTTTTGGCCGCACTCACTAATGATCCACAAATGATCTTAATGAGTGCGTATTTCCTTTGAAAGGGGTCTGTTTGAATAGATTAAAATGAACAGCTTTGTATCAGTTAAGAAAACATGGCGTGCTAGCTCCATCCTGGTGTCACAGTGGACTAATTCCATGGATAGAGGACAGAAGATTGTTGGTTTGAATCTCACTGACGTTCTGCCACAATAAAAAATAAATGTGTTTGCATGATTAATGCCCAAAACAAATGAATTTCCATTTGTGCTTGGAGTTCAAAACAGCTACGGTAAGTTACAAGTATTAATAAAAAGAGTTATTGAAACATGTTCTCAGAACGTTATTTAATTACCTTCGAAACAACCTATAATTTACATTCTCAGAACGTTAATAAAACTTACAAGGAAAACTTTCTCAGAACCTCCGTTCCGTGCAACTTAAAAATGTGCGGTCCGACCAGACACGCCACTACGGGTTTCTTCATGTCATGGTACCGAAACCAAAAACAGATTTAATGCCTCGCTCAATTGTGTATAGAGCCATGTCATCGCGGAATGCTCTGCCACCAGAGGTTTCTCAGTTTAGCTTTAAAAAAAACAGATCAAAAACATATTTTATCACCTCTCCTCTTTTTATAAAGCTCTAATTGAATTGAACTGTACTGTATATATATGAATAGTGTATAAATCATATTTTTGTCTCGGTGTCTTTTCAATATACAGTGCATTCGGAATGTATTCAGACCCCTTGACTTTTTCCACCTTTTGTTACGTTACAACCTTATTCTAAAATTGATTACCTTTTATTTTTCCCTCATCAATCTACACACAATGCCCCATAAAGACAAAAAAGGTTTTTAGACATTTTTGCAAATTTATACAAAATAAAAACTGAAATATTACATTTACATAAGTATTCAGACCCTTTAATCAGTATTTTGTTGAAGCACCTTTGACAGCGATAAAGGCCTTGAGTCTTCTTGGGTATGACACTACAAGCTTGGCACACCTGCATTTGGGGAGTTTCTCCCATTCTTCTCTGCAAATCCTCTCAAGCTCTGTCAGGTTGGATGGGGATTGTCGCTGCAGAGTTTTTTTTCAGGTCTCTCCAGAGATGTTCGATCGGGTTCATGTCCGAGCTCTGCCTGGGCCACCCAAGGACATTCAAAGACTTGTCCCGAAGCCACTCCTGCGTTGTCTTGGCTGTGTGCTTAGGGTCGTTGTCCTGTTGGAAGGTGAACCTTCGCCCCACAGTCTGAGGTCCTGAGCGCTCTGGAGTAGGTTTTTTATCAAGGATCTCTCTGTAGTTTTCTCTGTTAATCTTTCCCTCAATCCTGATTAGTCTCCCAGTCCCTGCTGCTGAAAAACATCCCCACAGCATGATGCTGCCACCACCATACTTCACCGTAAGGATGGTGCCAGGTTTCCTCCAGACATGAGGCTTGACATTCAGGTCAAAGAGTTAAATCTTGGTTTCATCAGACCAGAGAATCTTGTTTCTCATGGTCTGAGAGTCTTTAGGCGCCTTTTGGCAAACTCCAAGCGAGCTGTCATGGGCTTTGTTCTGCCCATGAGCAAGGCAGTTAACCCATTGTTCCTCGGGCGCCAAAAACGTGGATGTTGATTAAGGCAGCCACCCACACCTCTCTGATTCAGAGGTTGGGTTAAATGCGGAAGACACATTTCAGTTGAATACATTCAGTTGGACAACGGACTAGGTCTCCCCCTTTTATTGAGGAGTGGCTTCCATCTGGCCACTCTACCATAAAGGCCTGATTGGTGGAGTGTTCCAGAGATGGTTGTGCTTCTGGAAGATTCCTGTCGAGTAACCGTCGGGTTCTTGGTCACCTTCCTGATCAAGGCCCTTCTACCCTGATTGCTCAGTTTGGCCGGGCGGCCGGCTCTAGGAAGAGTCTTGGTGGTTCCAAACTTCTTCCATTTAAGAATGATGGAGGCCACAGTGTTTTTGGGTACCTTCAATGCTGTAGAAATGTTTTGGTACCCTTCCCCAGATCTGTGCCACGACACAATCCTGTCTCGGAGCTCTACGGAAAATCCCTTCGACCTCATGGCTTTGTTTTTGCTCTGACGTGCACTGTCAACTGTAGGACCTTATATAGACAGATGTGTGCCTTTCCAACTCATGTCCAATCAATTGAATTTACCACAGGTGGACTTCAATCAAGTTGTAGAAACATCTCAAGGATGATCAATGGAAACAGGATGCACCTGACCTCAATTTCGAGTTTCATAGCAAAGGGTCTGAATACTTATGTAAATAAGGTATTTCTGCTTCTATTTTTAATATATTTGCCAAAAATTCTAAAAAACAGTTTTCGCTTTGTCATTATGGGGTATTGTGTGTAGATTAAAATTAATTTAATCAATTTTAGAATAAGGCTGTAACATAACAAAATGTGGAAAAAGTCAAGGGGTCTGAATACTTTCAGAATGCACTGTATATATATATATATATAGATATATATTTGACATTTTATTTAGAATTTAAAGTAATAACTTGTTGTTCTTGTCTATAACTGTTCTGTACTTTGTCATGCATTTGTATGTAGTTTGTAGAGTGCAGAAGCTAATGGGGATCCTAATAAACTAAAGTTAACAGGCAAAATGTTCACTTCCGTTCTCAGAACGTTTAAAATACGTTCAGTTTTACCGGTCAGGAAATTTATGGCTTCATTCCCAGAACCAATCGGGAAACCAAGACTTCCAAGGAACCAAATGTGCTAGGTGCATAAGGTGGAGATTGTGCAAATACGAACTGCCCTTTTACGATTCCTCACAAAACTAATAAGGTTAGTTTGAAAATTATCTTTTTAGCTTTTGCCATTTCAATGTATCCAGGCAGTCACGGTCATCAAGCTCTGAGAAAACAAGGAACAACCAATATTTTATAGCAGTTCATAGGAAAAGTTATTACTTGGTCATAAATAATGCAACATTCCGTGGTTTCTTGACATATTCAAATAGATATCAATAAAACATGATAAGAAGGTTCATTCCTTAGGTCAACCTTTATGTTGCTGACAGAGGAAGTCATAATATCCCTTATCTCTCACAACTTTATGGCAATGATCATTTTTGCATATAACTGACCAGACATTGCATGTTTTTATGTATAATTAAATGTCACATTCCATCTTAGTGCTTGTTTGTCAGATTTCCAGTTCTAAGATCAGATGTGATAAAACCTCTTCAGAACATGATGCAGAAACAGGGCCAGTACAAAGCCTGGTGTTGCGTGTCAGCCTCACATGCTAGGATCCATATAAGGGTTATGATGCGCACCATATGATCAAAGACATGGGTCTTCTGCAATGTTACTGATAAATGTAGTCTCTAGATTTAAAGAGATAATACCTCTGGTAAATGTAGTCTCTAGATTTAAAGAGATAATACCTCTGGTAAATGTAGTCTCTAGATTTAAAGAGATAATACCTCTGGTAAATGTAGTCTCTAGATTTAAAGATGATCTAATCTGGTAAATGTAGTCTCTAGATTTAAAGAGATAATACCTCTGGTAAATGTAGTCTCTAGATTTAAAGATATAATACCTCTGGTAAATGTAGTCTCTAGATTTAAAGATGATCTAATCTGGTAAATGTAACACTGTAATTTCATTAAGGTATGTTATTGTGTAAAGCAACATATACAGAATTGTACATTTTTACTAAATCACATTCTATCCATTTTATTTTATTTTAGTTATGTTATATAAAGTTATGTTATACAAAAATACAAGCAACAATATTTCGTAACATTCATGTGCAAAATGTATCTTATTTGTGACATACTGTGGCTCAAGTATTCATAAGTTGACTTTGACAGAGCTAAGCTCCAGATTCCATGTCTTTCATTGATCGTTTCCCAGAATTCTCCCTAATCTAAAGGGAATGGGGCATGCTGTTCCTGCCTGTGTTCAGTCAGTTCATTTCTTCTTCCTGGTCCATGTGGAATCCCAAACATTGAACACCTGATTAGCATTGCCAGGACCACCATCAGTGGTCATTGGTAAACCAAGCATCAGTCATTATGACACTGCTTGTAGTCCTTTGTGATTGATCGATCCATGTGACATCTTTATCACAGATTACCATTAGACTTGTAAAAACACACATCCTCCATGTTCAGAGGAACATGCTGGTCCGGTCCAGTCTGGTCCGCTCTATAGGGACCTGGTCTGAGGAACATGTTGGTCTGGTCTAGTCTCGTCCCCTCTATAGGGACCTGGTCTGAGGAACATGTTGGTCTGGTCCAGTCTGGTCCCCTCTATAGGGACCTGGTCTGAGGGACATGTTGGTCTGGTCCAGTCTGGTCCCCTCTATAGGGACCTGGTCTGAGGGACATGTTGGTCTGGTCCCCTCTATAGGGACCTGGTCTGAGGGACATGTTGGTCTGGTCCAGTCTGGTCCCCTCTATAGGGACCTGGTCTGAGGAAAATGTTGGTCTGGTCCAGTCTGGTCCCCTCTATAGGGACCTGGTCTGAGGGACATGTTGGTCTGGTCCAGTCTGGTCCCCTCTATAGGGACCTGGTCTGAGGGACAGTAGTTTCACAGTAGGACCAGCCCGGTCAGCCCCAGGCCCAGAGTGGGCAGTAACGTCAGCCAGCAGCAGCTCCACGTCATCCTAACAGGAGTCTGGGATGGAGCTGAGCTGTAGGCCTGCTGCCTCATGGCAAACACAGCATTGGTGTGGTTGGTAGGGACCTCCACGTTGCAGATCATACCCTCACAGCATGACACACACTCCTACAGGAGGAGAACAAGGACAGGGAGAGGAGAGAAGAGACAGAGTGGAGGAGTGTGTGACAACAAATTCAAAACACAAGGGCAGCAATAATGGCAAATACTTTTTAGATGATTCTACAAATGAGACTGAATAGATAAGGGTTAGTGATTTACTGTGTGTGTGGAGGGGTTAGTGATTTACTGTGTGTGTGGAGGGGTTAGTGATTTACTGTGTGTGTGGAGGGGTTAGTGATTTACTGTGTGTGTGGAGGTTAGTGATTTACTGGAGGGGTTAGTGATTTACTGTGTGTGTGGAGGGGTTAGTGATTTACTGTGTGTGTGGAGGGGTTAGTGATTTACTGTGTGTGTGGAGGGGTTAGTGATTTACTGTGTGTGTGGAGGGGTTAGTGATTTACTGTGTGTGTGGAGGGTTAGTGATTTACTGTGTGTGTGGAGGGGTTAGTGATTTACTGTGTGTGTGGAGGGGTTAGTGATTTACTGTGTGTGTGGAGGGGTTAGTGATTTACTGTGTGTGTGGAGGGGTTAGTGATTTACTGTGTGTGTGGAGGGGTTAGTGATTTACTGTGTGTGTGGAGGGGTTAGTGATTTACTGTGTGTGTGGAGGGGTTAGTGATTTACTGTGTGTGGAGGGGTTAGTGATTTACTGTGTGTGTGGAGGGGTTAGTGATTTACTGTGTGTGTGGAGGGGTTAGTGATTTACTGTGTGTGTGGAGGGGTTAGTGATTTACTGTGTGTGTGGAGGGGTTAGTGATTTACTGTGTGTGTGGAGGGGTTAGTGATTTACTGTGTGTGTGGAGGGGTTAGTGGTTTACTGTGTGTGTGGAGGGGTTAGTGATTTACTGTGTGTGTGGAGGGGTTAGTGATTTACTGTGTGTGTGGAGGGGTTTAGGTGATTTACTGTGTGTGTGGAGGGGTTAGTGATTTACTGTGTGTGTGGAGGGGTTAGTGATTTACTGTGTGTGTGGAGGGGTTTAGGTGATTTACTGTGTGTGTGGAGGGGTTAGTGATTTACTGTGTGTGTGGAGGGTTAGTGATTTACTGTGTGTGTGGAGGGTTTAGGTGATTTACTGTGTGTGTGGAGGGTTAGTGATTTACTGTGTGTGTGGAGGGTTAGTGATTTACTGTGTGTGTGGGGTTAGGGTTTAGGGGTTAGGATTTACTGTGTGTGTGGAGGGGTTTAGGTGATTTACTGTGTGTGTGGAGGGGTTTAGGGGATTTACTGTGTGTGTGGAGGGGTTAGTGATTTACTGTGTGTGTGGAGGGGTTAGTGATTTACTGTGTGTGTGGAGGGGTTTAGGTGATTTACTGTGTGTGTGGAGGGGTTTAGGTGATTTACTGTGTGTGTGGAGGGGTTTAGGTGATTTACTGTGTGTGTGGAGGGGTTTAGGTGATTTACTGTGTGTGTGGAGGGGTTAGTGATTTACTGTGTGTGTGGAGGGTTTAGGGATTTACTGTGTGTGTGGAGGGGTTTAGGGGATTTACTGTGTGTGGAGGGGTTTAGGGATTTACTGTGTGTGTGGAGGGGTTTAGGTGATTTACTGTGTGTGTGGAGGGGTTTAGGGGATTTACTGTGTGTGTGGAGGGTTTAGGTGATTTACTGTGTGTGTGGAGGGGTTTAGGGATTTACTGTGTGTGTGGAGGGGTTAGTGATTTACTGTGTGTGTGGAGGGTTAGTGATTTACTGTGTGTGTGGAGGGTTTAGGTGATTTACTGTGTGTGTGGAGGGGTTTAGGTGATTTACTGTGTGTGTGAGGGGTTTAGGTGATTTACTGTGTGTGTGGAGGGGTTTAGGTGATTTACTGTGTGTGTGGAGGGGTTAGTGATTTACTATGTGTGTGGAGGGTTTAGGGATTTACTGTGTGTGTGGAGGGGTTTAGGGATTTACTGTGTGTGTGGAGGGGTTTAGGTGATTTACTGTGTGTGTGGAGGGGTTTAGGGATTTACTGTGTGTGTGGAGGGGTTTAGGTGATTTACTGTGTGTGTGGAGGGGTTTAGGTGATTTACTGTGTGTGTGGAGGGGTTTAGGTGATTCACTGTGTGTGTGGAGGGTTTAGGTGATTTACTGTGTGTGTGGAGGGGTTTAGGTGATTTACTGTGTGTGGAGGGTTTAGGTGATTTACTGTGTGTGTGGAGGGGTTTAGGTGATTTACTGTGTGTGTGGAGGGGTTAGTGATTTACTGTGTGTGTGGAGGGTTAGTGATTTACTGTGTGTGGGAGGGGTTAGTGATTTACTGTGTGTGTGGAGGGGTTAGTGATTTACTGTGTGTGTGGAGGGGTTAGTGATTTACTGTGTGTGTGGAGGGGTTTAGGTGATTTACTGTGTGTGTGGAGGGGTTTAGGTGATTTACTGTGTGTGTGGAGGGGTTTAGGTGATTTACTGTGTGTGTGGAGGGGTTTAGGTGATTTATTGTGTGTGTGGAGGGGTTTAGGTGATTTACTGTGTGTGGAGGGGTTTAGGGATTTACTGTGTGTGTGGAGGGGTTTAGGGATTTACTGTGTGTGTGGAGGGGTTTAGGGGATTTACTGTGTGTGTGGAGGGGTTTAGGTGATTTACTGTGTGTGTGGAGGGTTTAGGGATTTAGTGTGTGTGGAGGGGTTTAGGTGATTTACTGTGTGTGGAGGGGTTAGGGATTTACTGTGTGTGTGGAGGGGTTAGTGATTTACTGTGTGTGTGGGGGGGTTAGTGATTTACTGTGTGTGTGGAGGGGTTTAGGTGATTTACTGTGTGTGTGGAGGGGTTTAGGTGATTTACTGTGTGTGTGGAGGGGTTTAGGTGATTTACTGTGTGTGTGGAGGGGTTAGTGATTTACTGTGTGTGTGGAGGGGTTTAGGGGATTTACTGTGTGTGTGGAGGGGTTTAGGGGATTTACTGTGTGTGTGGAGGGGTTTAGGGATTTACTGTGTGTGTGGAGGGTTTAGGTGATTTACTGTGTGTGTGGAGGGTTTAGGTGATTTACTGTGTGTGGGAGGGTTTAGGTGATTTACTGTGTGTGTGGAGGGGTTTAGGTGATTTACTGTGTGTGTGGAGGGTTTAGGTGATTTACTGTGTGTGTGGAGGGTTTAGGTGATTTACTGTGTGTGTGGAGGGGTTAGTGATTTACTGTGTGTGTGGAGGGTTTAGGTGATTTACTGTGTGTGTGGAGGGGTTTAGGTGATTTACTGTGTGTGTGGAGGGGTTTAGGTGATTTACTGTGTGTGTGGAGGGTTTAGGTGATTTACTGTGTGTGTGGAGGGTTTAGTGATTTACTGTGTGTGTGGAGGGGTTTAGGGATTTACTGTGTGTGTGGAGGGTTTAGGGATTTACTGTGTGTGTGGAGGGGTTTAGGGATTTACTGTGTGTGTGGAGGGTTTAGGTGATTTACTGTGTGTGTGGAGGGTTTAGGGATTTACTGTGTGTGTGGAGGGGTTTAGGTGATTTACTGTGTGTGTGGAGGGGTTTAGGTGATTTACTGTGTGTGTGGAGGGGTTTAGGTGATTTACTGTGTGTGTGGAGGGGTTTAGGTGATTTACTGTGTGTGTGGAGGGGTTTAGGTGATTTACTGTGTGTGTGGAGGGTTTAGGTGATTTACTGTGTGTGTGGAGGGGTTTAGGTGATTTACTGTGTGTGTGGGTTTAGGTGATTTACTGGGTGTGGAGGGTTTACTGTGTGTGTGGAGGGGTTTAGGTGATTTACTGTGTGTGTGGAGGGGTTAGTGATTTACTGTGTGTGTGGAGGGGTTAGTGATTTACTGTGTGTGTGGAGGGGTTAGTGATTTACTGTGTGTGTGGAGGGGTTTAGGGGATTTACTGTGTGTGTGGAGGGGTTAGTGATTTACTGTGTGTGTGGAGGGGTTAGTGATTTACTGTGTGTGTGGAGGGGTTAGTGATTTACTGTGTGTGTGGAGGGTTAGTGATTTACTGTGTGTGGAGGGGGTTAGTGATTTACTGTGTGTGTGGAGGGGTTAGTGATTTACTGTGTGTGTGGAGGGGTTAGTGATTTGTGTGTGTGGAGGGTTGTGTGTGTGGAGGGGTTAGTGATTTACTGTGTGTGTGGAGGGGTTAGTGGTTTACTGTGTGTGTGGAGGGTTAGTGATTTACTGTGTGTGTGGAGGGGTTAGTGATTTACTGTGTGTGTGGAGGGGTTAGTGATTTACTGTGTGTGTGGAGGGGTTAGTGATTTACTGTGTGTGTGGAGGGTTTAGTGATTTACTGTGTGTGGAGGGGTTAGTGATTTACTGTGTGTGTGGAGGGGTTAGTGATTTACTGTGTGTGTGGAGGGGTTAGTGATTTACTGTGTGTGTGGAGGGGTTTAGGTGATTTACTGTGTGTGTGGAGGGTGATTAGTGATTTACTGTGTGTGTGGAGGGTTAGTGATTTACTGTGTGTGTGGAGGGTTTAGGTGATTTACTGTGTGTGTGGAGGGGTTTAGGTGATTTACTGTGTGTGTGGAGGGGTTTAGGGATTTACTGTGTGTGTGGAGGGGTTAGGTGATTTACTGTGTGTGTGGAGGGGTTAGTGATTTACTGTGTGTGTGGAGGGGTTAGTGATTTACTGTGTGTGTGGAGGGTTTAGGTGATTTACTGTGTGTGTGGAGGGTTTAGGTGATTTACTGTGTGTGTGGAGGGGTTTAGGTGATTTACTGTGTGTGTGGAGGGTTTAGGATTTACTGTGTGTGTGTGTGTGGAGGGGTTAGTGATTTACTGTGTGTGTGGGGGTTTAGGGATTTACTGTGTGTGTGGAGGGGTTTAGGTGATTTACTGTGTGTGTGGAGGGGTTTAGGGATTTACTGTGTGTGGAGGGGTTTAGGTGATTTACTGTGTGTGTGGAGGGGTTTAGGGGATTTACTGTGTGTGTGGAGGGGTTTAGGTGATTTACTGTGTGTGTGGAGGGGTTTAGGGGATTTACTGTGTGTGTGGAGGGGTTTAGGTGATTTACTGTGTGTGTGGAGGGGTTTAGGTGATTTACTGTGTGTGTGGAGGGTTTAGGTGATTTACTGTGTGTGTGGAGGGTTTAGGTGATTTACTGTGTGTGTGGAGGGGTTTAGGTGATTTACTGTGTGTGTGGAGGGGTTTAGGTGATTTACTGTGTGTGTGGAGGGTTTAGGTGATTTACTGTGTGTGTGGAGGGGTTTAGGGGATTTACTGTGTGTGTGGAGGGTTTAGGGATTTACTGTGTGTGTGTGGAGGGGTTTAGGTGATTTACTGTGTGTGGAGGGGTTTAGGTGATTTACTGTGTGTGTGGAGGGGTTTAGGATTTACTGTGTGTGGAGGGGTTTAGGATTTACTGTGTGTGTGGAGGGGTTTAGGGGATTTACTGTGTGTGTGGAGGGGTTAGTGATTTACTGTGTGTGTGGAGGGGTTTAGGGGATTTACTGTGTGTGTGGAGGGGTTAGTGATTTACTGTGTTTGGAGGGTTAGATTTACTGTGTGTGTGGAGGGGTTAGGTGATTTACTGTGTGTGTGGAGGGGTTAGTGATTTACTGTGTGTGTGGAGGGGTTAGTGATTTACTGTGTGTGTGGAGGGGTTAGTGATTTACTGTGTGTGTGGAGGGGTTAGTGATTTACTGTGTGTGTGGAGGGTTAGTGATTTACTGTGTGTGTGGAGGGGTTAGTGATTTACTGTGTGTGTGAGGGGTTAGTGATTTACTGTGTGTGTGGAGGGGTTAGTGATTTACTGTGTGTGTGGAGGGGTTTAGGTGATTTACTGTGTGTGTGGAGGGGTTAGTGATTTACTGTGTGTGTGGAGGGGTTAGTGATTTACTGTGTGTGTGGAGGGGTTAGTGATTTACTGTGTGTGTGGAGGGGTTAGTGATTTACTGTGTGTGTGGAGGGGTTTAGGTGATTTACTGTGTGTGTGGAGGGGTTAGTGATTTACTGTGTGTGTGGAGGGGTTTAGTGATTTACTGTGTGTGTGGAGGGGTTTAGGTGATTTACTGGGTGTTTAGTGATTTACTGTGTGTGTGGAGGGGTTAGTGATTTACTGTGTGTGGAGGGTTTAGGTGATTTACTGTGTGTGTGGAGGGGTTAGTGATTTACTGTGTGTGTGGAGGGTTAGTGATTTACTGTGTGTGTGGAGGGGTTTAGGTGATTTACTGTGTGTGTGGAGGGGTTAGTGATTTACTGTGTGTGTGGAGGGTTAGTGATTTACTGTGTGTGTGGAGGGTTTAGGTGATTTACTGTGTGTGGAGGGTTAGTGATTTACTGTGTGTGTGGAGGGGTTTAGGTGATTTACTGTGTGTGTGGAGGGTTTAGGTGATTTACTGTGTGTGTGGAGGGGTTAGTGATTTACTGTGTGTGTGGAGGGGTTAGTGATTTACTGTGTGTGTGAGGGGTTAGGTGATTTACTGTGTGTGTGGAGGGGTTTAGGTGATTTACTGTGTGTGTGGAGGGGTTTAGGTGATTTACTGTGTGTGTTTAGTGATTTACTGGGTGGAGGGGTTTAGGTGATTTACTGTGATTTACTGTGTGTGTGGAGGGGTTTAGTGATTTACTGTGTGTGTGGAGGGTTTAGGTGATTTACTGTGTGTGTGGAGGGGTTTAGTGATTTACTGTGTGTGTGGAGGGGTTTAGGTGATTTACTGTGTGTGGAGGGGTTTAGTGATTTACTGTGTGTGTGGAGGGGTTTAGGTGATTTACTGTGTGTGTGGAGGGTTAGTGATTTACTGTGTGTGTGGAGGGTTTAGGGATTTACTGTGTGTGTGGAGGGGTTTAGGTGATTTACTGTGTGTGTGGAGGGGTTTAGGGATTTACTGTGTGTGTGGAGGGGTTTAGGTGATTTACTGTGTGTGTGGAGGGTAGGTGATTTACTGTGTGTGTGGAGGGGTTTAGGTGATTTACTGTGTGTGTGGAGGGGTTTAGGTGATTTACTGTGTGTGTGGAGGGTGTTTAGGTGATTTACTGTGTGTGTGGAGGGGTTTAGGTGATTTACTGTGTGTGTGGAGGGGTTTAGGTGATTTACTGTGTGTTTACTGTGGAGGGTTTAGGGGATTTACTGTGTGTGTGGAGGGGTTAGTGATTTACTGTGTGTGTGGAGGGTTAGTGATTTACTGTGTGTGTGGAGGGGTTTAGTGATTTACTGTGTGTGTGGAGGGGTTTAGGGATTTACTGTGTGTGTGGAGGGGTTAGTGATTTACTGTGTGTGTGGAGGGGTTAGTGATTTACTGTGTGTGTGGAGGGGTTAGTGATTTACTGTGTGTGTGGAGGGGTTAGTGATTTACTGTGTGTGGAGGGTTAGTGATTTACTGTGTGTGTGGAGGGTTAGTGATTTACTGTGTGTGTGGAGGGGTTAGTGATTTACTGTGTGTGGAGGGGTTAGGAGGTGGTTAGTGATTTACTGTGTGTGTGGAGGGGTTAGTGATTTACTGTGTGTGTGGAGGGGTTTAGTGATTTACTGTGTGTGTGGAGGGGTTTTTAGTGTGAGGGGTTTATTTACTGTGTGTGGAGGAGGGTTAGTGATTTACTGTGTGTGTGGAGGGGTTTAGTGATTTACTGTGTGTGTGGAGGGGTTAGTGATTTACTGTGTGTGGGAGGGGTTAGTGATTTACTGTGTGTGTGGAGGGGTTAGTGATTTACTGTGTGGAGGGGTTAGTGATTTACTGTGTGTGTGGAGGGTTTAGTGATTTACTGTGTGTGTGGAGGGGTTAGGTGATTTACTGTGTGTGTGGAGGGGTTTAGGGATTTACTGTGTGTGTGGAGGGGTTAGTGATTTACTGTGTGTGTTAGGAGGGTGGAGGGGTTTAGATTTACTGTGTGTGGAGGGGTTAGGTGATTTACTGTGTGTGTGAGGGGTTTAGGGATTTACTGTGTGTGTGGAGGGGTTAGGTGATTTACTGTGTGTGTGGAGGGGTTAGTGATTTACTGTGTGTGTGGAGGGTTTAGGTGATTTACTGTGTGTGAGGGTTTAGGGATTTACTGTGTGTGTGGAGGGTTTAGGTGATTTACTGTGTGTGTGGATTTTTACTGTGTGTGTGGAGGGGTTTAGGGATTTACTGTGTGTGTGGAGGGGTTTAGGATTTACTGTGTGTGTGGAGGGGTTTAGGGGATTTACTGTGTGTGTGGAGGGGTTTAGGTGATTTACTGTGTGTGTGGAGGGGTTAGGGGATTTACTGTGTGTGTGGAGGGGTTTAGGTGATTTACTGTGTGTGTGAGGGGTTTAGGGATTTACTGTCTGTGTGGAGGGGTTAGTGTGATTTACTGTGTGTGTGGAGGGGTTAGGTGATTTACTGTGTGTGGAGGAGGGGTTAGGTGATTTACTGTGTGTGTGGAGGGTTTAGTGATTTACTGTGTGTGTGGAGGGGTTTAGGGATTTACTGTGTGTGTGGAGGGGTTTAGGGATTTACTGTGTGTGTGGAGGGGTTTAGTGATTTACTGTGTGTGTGGAGGGGTTTAGGTGATTTACTGTGTGTGTGGGAGGGTTTAGGGATTTACTGTGTGTGTGGAGGGGTTTAGGTGATTTACTGTGTGTGGGAGGGTTAGGTGATTTACTGTGTGTGTGGAGGGGTTTAGGTGATTTACTGTGTGTGTGGAGGGTTTAGGTGATTTACTGTGTGTGTGGAGGGTTTAGGTGATTTACTGTGTGTGTGGAGGGGTTTAGGTGATTTACTGTGTGTGGGAGGGGTTTAGTGATTTACTGTGTGTGTGAGGGGTTTAGGTGATTTACTGTGTGTGTGGAGGGGTTTAGGTGATTTACTGTGTGTGTGGAGGGGTTAGTGATTTACTGTGTGTGTGGAGGGGTTAGGGGTTTAGATTTACTGTGTGTGTGGAGGGGTTAGTTTTACTGTGTGTGGAGGGGTTAGGGGATTTACTGTGTGGAGGGGTTAGTGATTTACTGTGTGTGTGAGGGGTTAGTGATTTACTGTGTGTGTGGAGGGGTTAGTGATTTACTGTGTGTGGAGGGTTAGTGATTTACTGTGTGTGTGGAGGGGTTAGTGATTTACTGTGTGTGGAGGGGTTAGTGATTTACTGTGTGTGAGGGGTTTAGGATTTACTGTGTGTGTGGAGGGGTTTAGGGATTTACTGTGTGTGTGGAGGGGTTAGGTGATTTACTGTGTGTGTGGAGGGGTTTAGTGATTTACTGTGTGTGTGGAGGGTTTAGGTGATTTACTGTGTGTGTGGAGGGGTTTGGAGGTGATTTACTGTGTGTGGAGGGTTTAGGTGATTTACTGTGTGTGTGGAGGGGTTTAGGGATTTACTGTGTGTGGAGGGGTTTAGTGATTTACTGTGTGTGTGGAGGGGTTTAGGGATTTACTGTGTGTGTGGAGGGGTTTAGGGGATTTACTGTGTGTGTGGAGGGGTTTAGGTGATTTACTGTGTGTGTGGAGGGGTTTAGGTGATTTACTGTGTGTGTGGAGGGGTTTAGGTGATTTACTGTGTGTGTGGAGGGGTTTAGGTGATTTACTGTGTGTGTGGAGGGGTTTAGGTGATTTACTGTGTGTGTGGAGGGGTTTAGGTGATTTACTGTGTGTGGAGGGGTTTAGGTGATTTACTGTGTGTGTGGAGGGGTTTAGGTGATTTACTGTGTGTGTGGAGGGGTTTAGGTGATTTACTGTGTGTGTGTGGAGGGGTTTAGGTGATTTACTGTGTGTGTGGAGGGGTTTAGGTGATTTACTGTGTGTGTGGAGGGGTTAGTGATTTACTGTGTGTGTGGAGGGGTTTAGGTGATTTACTGTGTGTGTGGAGGGGTTTAGGTGATTTACTGTGTGTGTGGAGGGGTTTAGGTGATTTACTGTGTGTGTGGAGGGGTTTAGGGATTTACTGTGTGTGTGGAGGGGTTAGTGATTTACTGTGTGTGTGGAGGGATTTACTGTGTTTGGAGGGGTTTAGATTTACTGTGTGTGTGGAGGGGTTAGTGATTTACTGTGTGTGTTAGTGATTTACTGTGTGTGTTTAGTGATTTACTGTGTGTGTGGAGGGGTTAGTGATTTACTGTGTGTGTGGAGGGGTTAGTGATTTACTGTGTGTGTGGAGGGGTTAGTGATTTACTGTGTGTGTGGAGGGGTTAGTGATTTACTGTGTGTGTGGAGGGGTTAGTGATTTACTGTGTGTGTGGAGGGGTTAGTGATTTACTGTGTGTGGAGGGGTTAGTGATTTACTGTGTGTGGAGGGGTTAGTGATTTACTGTGTGTGTGGAGGGGTTAGTGATTTACTGTGTGTGTGGAGGGGTTTAGTGATTTACTGTGTGTGTGGAGGGGTTTAGGTGATTTACTGTGTGTGTGGAGGGGTTAGTGATTTACTGTGTGTGTGGAGGGGTTAGTGATTTACTGTGTGTGTGGAGGGGTTTAGGTGATTTACTGTGTGTGTGGAGGGGTTAGTGATTTACTGTGTGTGTGGAGGGGTTAGTGATTTACTGTGTGTGTGGAGGGGTTTAGGTGATTTACTGTGTGTGTGGAGGGGTTAGTGATTTACTGTGTGTGTGGAGGGGTTTAGGGGATTTACTGTGTGTGTGGAGGGGTTTAGGTGATTTACTGTGTGTGTGGAGGGGTTTAGGTGATTTACTGTGTGTGTGGAGGGGTTTAGGGATTTACTGTGTGTGGAGGGGTTAGTGATTTACTGTGTGTGTGGGGGTTGGATTTACTGGGGTGGAGGGTTAGGTGATTTACTGTGTGTGTGGAGGGGTTTAGGTGATTTACTGTGTGTGTGGAGGGGTTTAGGTGATTTACTGTGTGTGTGGAGGGTTTAGGTGATTTACTGTGTGTGTGGAGGGGTTTAGGTGATTTACTGTGTGTGTGGAGGGGTTAGGTGATTTACTGTGTGTGTGGAGGGGTTTAGGGATTTACTGTGTGTGTGGAGGGTTTAGGGATTTACTGTGTGTGTGGAGGGGTTTAGGTGATTTACTGTGTGTGGAGGGGTTTAGGTGATTTACTGTGTGTGTGGAGGGGTTTAGGTGATTTACTGTGTGTGTGGAGGGGTTTAGGTGATTTACTGTGTGTGTGGAGGGGTTTAGGGATTTACTGTGTGTGTGGAGGGGTTAGTGATTTACTGTGTGTGTGAGGGGTTTAGGTGATTTACTGTGTGTGGAGGGGTTTAGGTGATTTACTGTGTGAGGAGGTTTAGGTGATTTACTGTGTGTGTGGGGGGTTTAGGGATTTACTGTGTGTGTGGAGGGGTTAGTGATTTAATGTGTGAGGGGTTTACTGGATTTACTGTGTGTGGAGGGGTTTAGGGATTTACTGTGTGTGTGGAGGGTTTAGGGATTTACTGTGTGTGGAGGGGTTTAGGTGATTTACTGTGTGTGGGAGGGGTTTAGGTGATTTACTGTGTGTGTGGAGGGGTTTAGGTGATTTACTGTGTGTGTGGAGGGGTTTAGGTGATTTACTGTGTGTGTGGAGGGGTTTAGGTGATTTACTGTGTGTGTGGAGGGGTTTAGGTGATTTACTGTGTGTGGAGGGGTTTAGGTGATTTACTGTGTGTGTGGAGGGGTTTAGGTGATTTACTGTGTGTGTGGAGGGGTTTAGGGATTTACTGTGTGTGTGGAGGGGTTTAGGTGATTTACTGTGTGTGTGGAGGGTTTAGGTGATTTACTGTGTGTGTGGAGGGGTTAGTGATTTACTGTGTGTGGAGGGGTTAGTGATTTACTGTGTGTGTGGAGGGTTTAGGGATTTACTGTGTGTGGGAGGGGTTAGGTTTACTGTGTGTGATTTACTGTGTGTGTGGAGGGGTTAGTGATTTACTGTGTGTGTGGAGGGTTAGTGATTTACTGTGTGTGTGGAGGGGTTAGTGATTTACTGTGTGTGTGGAGGGGTTAGTGATTTACTGTGTGTGTGGAGGGGTTAGTGATTTACTGTGTGTGTGGAGGGGTTAGTGATTTACTGTGTGTGTGGAGGGGTTAGTGATTTACTGTGTGTGTGGAGGGGTTAGTGATTTACTGTGTGTGTGGAGGGGTTAGTGGTTTACTGTGTGTGTGGAGGGGTTAGTGATTTACTGTGTGTGTGGAGGGGTTAGTGATTTACTGTGTGTGTGGAGGGGTTTAGGTGATTTACTGTGTGTGTGGAGGGGTTAGTGATTTACTGTGTGTGTGGAGGGGTTAGTGATTTACTGTGTGTGTGGAGGGGTTTAGGTGATTTACTGTGTGTGTGGAGGGGTTAGTGATTTGTGTGTGTGGAGGGGTTAGTGATTTACTGAGGTTTAGGTGATTTACTGTGTGTGTGGAGGGGTTAGTGATTTACTGTGTGTGTGGAGGGGTTAGTGATTTACTGTGTGTGTGGAGGGTTTAGGGATTTACTGTGTGTGTGGAGGGGTTTAGGTGATTTACTGTGTGTGTGGAGGGGTTTAGGTGATTTACTGTGTGTGTGGAGGGTTAGTGATTTACTGTGTGTGTGGAGGGGTTAGTGATTTACTGTGTGTGTGGAGGGGTTTAGTGATTTACTGTGTGTGTGGAGGGGTTTAGGTGATTTACTGTGTGTGTGGAGGGTTTAGGTGATTTACTGTGTGTGTGGAGGGGTTTAGGTGATTTACTGTGTGTGTGGAGGGGTTAGTGATTTACTGTGTGTGTGGAGGGTTTAGGGATTTACTGTGTGTGTGGAGGGGTTAGGGATTTACTGTGTGTGTGGAGGGGTTTAGGGATTTACTGTGTGTGTGGAGGGGTTTAGGTGATTTACTGTGTGTGTGGAGGGGTTTAGGGGATTTACTGTGTGTGGGAGGGGTTTAGGTGATTTACTGTGTGTGGAGGGGTTTAGGGATTTACTGTGTGTGGAGGAGGTTTGGGGCTTAGTGATTTACTGTGTGTGTGGAGGGGTTAGTGATTTACTGTGTGTGTGGAGGGGTTTAGGTGATTTACTGTGTGTGTGGAGGGGTTTAGGTGATTTACTGTGTGTGTGGAGGGTTAGGTTTAGGTGATTTACTGTGTGTGTGGAGGGGTTTAGGTGATTTACTGTGTGTGTGGAGGGGTTTAGGTGATTTACTGTGTGTGTGGAGGGTTTAGGGATTTACTGTGTGTGGGAGGGGTTTAGGTGATTTACTGTGTGTGTGGAGGGGTTTAGGTGATTTACTGTGTGTGTGGAGGGGTTTAGGTGATTTACTGTGTGTGTGGAGGGGTTTAGGTGATTTACTGTGTGTGTGGAGGGTTTAGGTGATTTACTGTGTGTGTGGAGGGGTTTAGGTGATTTACTGTGTGTGTGGAGGGGGTTTAGGTGATTTACTGTGTGTGTGGAGGGGTTTTACTGTGTGTGATTTACTGTGTGTGTGGAGGGGTTTAGTGATTTACTGTGTGTGTGGAGGGGTTTAGGGATTTACTGTGTGTGTGGAGGGGTTAGTGATTTACTGTGTGTGTGGAGGGGTTAGTGATTTACTGTGTGTGTGGAGGGGTTAGTGATTTACTGTGTGTGTGGGGGTTAGTGATTTACTGTGTGTGTGGAGGGGTTAGTGATTTACTGTGTGTGTGGAGGGGTTAGTGATTTACTGTGTGTGTGGAGGGGTTAGTGATTTACTGTGTGTGTGGAGGGGTTAGTTTACTGTGTGTGTGGAGGGGTTAGTGATTTACTGTGTGTGTGATTTACTGTGTGTGGGAGGGGTTAGTGATTTACTGTGTGTGTGGAGGGTTTAGTGATTTACTGTGTGTGTGGAGGGGTTAGTGATTTACTGTGTGTGTGGAGGGGTTAGTGATTTACTGTGTGTGTGGAGGGGTTTAGTGATTTACTGTGTGTGTGGAGGGGTTTAGGTGATTTACTGTGTGTGTGGAGGGGTTAGTTTTACTGTGTGTGGGAGGGGTTTACTGTGTGTGTGGAGGGGTTAGGGATTTACTGTGTGTGTGGAGGGGTTAGTGATTTACTGTGTGTGTGGAGGGGTTAGGGATTTACTGTGTGTGTGGAGGGGTTTAGGTGATTTACTGTGTGTGTGGAGGGGTTAGTGATTTACTGTGTGTGTGGAGGGGTTTAGGTGATTTACTGTGTGTGTGGAGGGTTTAGGTGATTTACTGTGTGTGTGGAGGGGTTAGTGATTTACTGTGTGTGGAGGGGTTAGTGATTTACTGTGTGTGGGAGGGGTTTGATTTACTGTGTGTGTGGAGGGTTTGATTTACTGTGTGTGTGGAGGGGTTTAGGTGATTTACTGTGTGTGTGGAGGGTTTAGGTGATTTACTGTGTGTGTGGAGGGTTTAGGTGATTTACTGTGTGTGTGGAGGGTTAGGGATTTACTGTGTGTGTGGAGGGGTTTAGGATTTACTGTGTGTGTGGAGGGGTTTAGGGGGATTACTGTGTGTGTGGAGGGGTTTAGGATTTACTGTGTGTGTGGAGGGGTTTAGGTGATTTACTGTGTGTGTGGAGGGTTTAGGGATTTACTGTGTGTGTGGAGGGGTTTAGGTGATTTACTGTGTGTGGAGGGTTTAGGTGATTTACTGTGTGTGTGGAGGGGTTTAGGTGATTTACTGTGTGTGTGGAGGGGTTTAGGATTTACTGTGTGTGTGGAGGGGTTAGGTGATTTACTGTGTGTGAGGGGTTTAGGTGATTTACTGTGTGTGTGGAGGGGTTTAGGTGATTTACTGTGTGTGTGGAGGGGTTAGGTGATTTACTGTGTGTGTGGAGGGGTTTAGGTGATTTACTGTGTGTGTGGAGGGTTTAGGATTTACTGTGTGTGTGGAGGGTTTAGTGTGATTTACTGTGTGTGTGGAGGGGTTTAGGTGATTTACTGTGTGTGTGGAGGGGTTTAGGTGATTTACTGTGTGTGTGGAGGGGTTTAGGTGATTTACTGTGTGTGTGGAGGGGTTTAGGTGATTTACTGTGTGTGTGGAGGGTTTAGGTGATTTACTGTGTGTGTGGAGGGGTTTAGGTGATTTACTGTGTGTGTGGAGGGGTTTAGGTGATTTACTGTGTGTGTGGAGGGTTTATTTACTGTGTGTGTGGAGGGGTTTAGGTGATTTACTGTGTGTGTGGAGGGGTTTAGGTGATTTACTGTGTGTGTGGAGGGGTTTAGGTGATTTACTGTGTGTGTGGAGGGGTTTAGGTGATTTACTGTGTGTGTGGAGGGGTTTAGGTGATTTACTGTGTGTGTGGAGGGGTTAGTGATTTACTGTGTGTGTGGAGGGGTTAGTGATTTACTGTGTGTGTGGGAGGGGTTTAGTGATTTACTGTGTGTGTGGAGGGGTTAGTGATTTACTGTGTGTGTGGAGGGGTTAGTGATTTACTGTGTGTGTGGAGGGGTTAGTGATTTACTGTGTGTGTGGAGGGGTTAGGGTTAGTGATTTACTGTGTGTGTGGAGGGGTTAGTGATTTACTGTGTGTGTGGAGGGGTTAGTTTTACTGTGATTTACTGTGTGTGTGGAGGGGTTAGTGATTTACTGTGTGTGTGGAGGGGTTAGTGATTTACTGTTAGGGGTTGTGATTTACTGTGTGTGTGGAGGGTTAGTGATTTACTGTGTGTGTGGAGGGTTTAGTGATTTACTGTGTGTGTGGAGGGTTAGTGATTTACTGTGTGTGTGGAGGGGTTTAGGTGATTTACTGTGTGTGTGGAGGGGTTTAGGATTTACTGTGTGGTGGAGGGTTTAGTGATTTACTGTGTGTGTGGAGGGGTTTAGGTGATTTACTGTGTGTGTGGAGGGGTTAGTTTACTGATTTACTGTGTGTGTGGAGGGGTTTAGGTGATTTACTGTGTGTGTGGAGGGGTTTAGGTGATTTACTGTGTGTGGAGGGTTTAGGATTTACTGTGTGTGTGGAGGGGTTAGTGATTTACTGTGTGTGTGGAGGGGTTTAGGTGATTTACTGTGTGTGGAGGGGTTTAGGTGATTTACTGTGTGTGTGGAGGGTTTAGTGATTTACTGTGTGTGTGGAGGGGTTTAGGTGATTTACTGTGTGTGTGGAGGGGTTTAGTGATTTACTGTGTGTGTGGAGGGGTTTAGGTGATTTACTGTGTGTGTGGAGGGTTTAGGTGATTTACTGTGTGTGTGGAGGGTTTAGGGATTTACTGTGTGTGTGGGGTTTAGGTGATTTACTGTGTGTGTGGAGGGGTTTAGTGATTTACTGTGTGTGTGGAGGGTTTTAGTGTGTGATTTACTGTGTGTGTGGAGGGTTTAGGGATTTACTGTGTGTGGGAGGGGTTAGTGATTTACTGTGTGTGGGAGGGGTTTAGGGATTTACTGTGTGTGTGAGGGGTTTAGGTGATTTACTGTGTGTGTGGAGGGGTTTTAGGTGATTTACTGTGTGTGTGGAGGGTTAGTGATTTACTGTGTGTGTGGAGGGGTTAGTGATTTACTGTGTGTGGGAGGGTTTAGGTGATTTACTGTGTGTGAGGGTTTAGGGGTTTAGGTGATTTACTGTGTGTGTGGAGGGTTTAGGGGATTTACTGTGTGGAGGGGTTTAGTGATTTACTGTGTGTGTGGAGGGTTTAGGTGATTTACTGTGTGTGTGGAGGGGTTTAGGTGATTTACTGTGTGTGTGGAGGGTTTAGGTGATTTACTGTGTGTGGAGGGGTTTAGGTGATTTACTGTGTGTGTGGAGGGGTTTAGGTGATTTACTGTGTGTGTGGAGGGGTTTAGGTGATTTACTGTGTGTGGAGGGTTTAGGGTTTACTGTGTGATTTTACTGTGTGTGTGGAGGGGTTTAGGTGATTTACTGTGTGTGTGGATTTACTGGGTTTAGTGATTTACTGTGTGTGTGGAGGGGTTAGTGATTTACTGTGTGTGTGGAGGGGTTTAGGTGATTTACTGTGTGTGTGGAGGGGTTTAGGTGATTTACTGTGTGTGTGGAGGGTTTAGGTGATTTTTACTGTGTGTGGAGGGGTTTAGGTGATTTACTGTGTGTGTGGAGGGGTTTAGGTGATTTACTGTGTGTGTGGAGGGGTTTAGGTGATTTACTGGTGTTTAGGTGATTTACTGTGTGTGTGGAGGGGTTTAGGTGATTTACTGTGTGTGTGGAGGGGTTAGGTGATTTACTGTGTGTGTGGAGGGGTTTAGTGATTTACTGTGTGTGTGGAGGGGTTTAGGGATTTACTGTGTGTGTGGAGGGGTTTAGGGATTTACTGTGTGTGTGGAGGGTTTAGGGATTTACTGTGTGTGATTTACTTACTGTGTGTGGAGGGGTTTAGTGATTTACTGTGTGTGTGGAGGGTTTAGGTGATTTACTGTGTGTGTGAGGGGTTAGGTGATTTACTGTGTGTGTGGAGGGGTTTAGTGATTTACTGTGTGTGTGGAGGGGTTTAGGTGATTTACTGTGTGTGGGAGGGTTAGTGATTTACTGTGTGTGTGGAGGGGTTTAGGTGATTTACTGTGTGTGGAGGGGTTTAGGGATTTACTGTGTGTGTGGAGGGGTTTAGGTGATTTACTGTGTGTGTGGAGGGGTTTAGGGATTTACTGTGTGTGTGGAGGGGTTTAGGTGATTTACTGTGTGTGTGGAGGGTTTAGGGGATTTACTGTGTGTGTGGAGGGGTTTAGGTGATTTACTGTGTGTGTGGAGGGGTTTAGGTGATTTACTGTGTGTGTGGGGGTTTAGGTGATTTACTGTGTGTGTGGAGGGGTTTAGGTGATTTACTGTGTGTGTGGGGGGTTTAGGTGATTTACTGTGTGTGTGGAGGGTTTAGGTGATTTACTGTGTGTGTGGAGGGGTTTAGGGATTTACTGTGTGTGGAGGGGTTTAGGTGATTACTGTGTGGAGGGGTTTAGGTGATTTACTGTGTGTGTGGAGGGTTAGTGATTTACTGTGTGTGTGGAGGGGTTAGGTGATTTACTGTGTGTGTGGAGGGTTTAGGGATTTACTGTGTGTGTGGAGGGTTAGTGATTTACTGTGTGTGTGGAGGGTTAGTGATTTACTGTGTGTGTGGAGGGGTTAGTGATTTACTGTGTGTGTGGAGGGGTTAGTGATTTACTGTGTGTGTGGAGGGTTAGTGATTTACTGTGTGTGTGGAGGGGTTAGTGATTTACTGTGTGTGTGGGGGGTTAGTGATTTACTGTGTGTGTGGAGGGGTTAGTGATTTACTGTGTGTGTGGAGGGGTTAGTGATTTACTGTGTGTGTGGAGGGGTTAGTGATTTACTGTGTGTGTGGAGGGTTAGTGATTTACTGTGTGTGTGGAGGGTTAGTGATTTACTGTGTGTGTGGAGGGGTTAGGTGATTTACTGTGTGTGTGGAGGGGTTAGTGATTTACTGTGTGTGTGGAGGGGTTAGTGATTTACTGTGTGTGTGGAGGGTTTAGGTGATTTACTGTGTGTGTGGAGGGGTTAGTGATTTACTGTGTGTGTGGAGGGGTTAGTGATTTACTGTGTGTGTGGAGGGGTTTAGGTGATTTACTGTGTGTGTGGAGGGGTTAGTGATTTACTGTGTGTGTGGAGGGGTTAGTGATTTACTGTGTGTGTGGAGGGTTTAGGTGATTTACTGTGTGTGTGGAGGGGTTAGTGATTTACTGTGTGTGTGAGGGGTTTAGGTGATTTACTGTGTGTGTGGAGGGGTTTAGTGATTTACTGTGTGTGTGGAGGGGTTTAGGGATTTACTGTGTGTGTGGAGGTTTAGGTGATTTACTGTGTGTGTGGAGGGTTTAGGTGATTTACTGTGTGTGTGGAGGGTTTAGGTGATTTACTGTGTGTGTGGAGGGGTTTAGGTGATTTACTGTGTGTGGGAGGGGTTTAGTGATTTACTGTGTGTGTGGAGGGGTTTAGGTGATTTACTGTGTGTGTGGAGGGTTTAGGGATTTACTGTGTGTGTGGAGGGGTTTAGGGATTTACTGTGTGTGTGGAGGGGTTTAGGTGATTTACTGTGTGTGTGGAGGGGTTTAGGGATTTACTGTGTGTGTGGAGGGGTTTAGTGATTTACTGTGTGTGGAGGGGTTTAGGGATTTACTGTGTGTGTGGAGGGGTTAGTGATTTACTGTGTGTGTGGATTTACTGTGTGTGGAGGGGTTTAGTGATTTACTGTGTGTGGAGGGGTTAGTGATTTACTGTGTGTGTGGAGGGGTTTAGGTGATTTACTGTGTGTGTGGAGGGGTTTAGGTGATTTACTGTGTGTGTGGAGGGGTTTAGTGATTTACTGTGTGTGTGGAGGGGTTTAGGTGATTTACTGTGTGTGTGGAGGGGTTAGGGGATTTACTGTGTGTGTGGAGGGGTTTAGGGATTTACTGTGTGTGTGGAGGGTTTAGGTGATTTACTGTGTGTGTGGAGGGGTTTAGGGATTTACTGTGTGTGTGGAGGGGTTTAGGTGATTTACTGTGTGTGTGGAGGGGTTTAGGGATTTACTGTGTGTGTGGAGGGGTTTAGGTGATTTACTGTGTGTGTGGAGGGGTTTAGGTGATTTACTGTGTGTGTGGAGGGGTTTAGGTGATTTACTGTGTGTGTGGAGGGGTTTAGGTGATTTACTGTGTGTGTGGAGGGGTTTAGGTGATTTACTGTGTGTGTGGAGGTGTTTAGGGGATTTACTGTGTGTGTGGAGGGGTTTAGGTGATTTACTGTGTGTGTGGAGGGGTTTAGGTGATTTACTGTGTGTGTGGAGGGGTTAGTGATTTACTGTGTGTGTGGAGGGGTTAGTGATTTACTGTGTGTGTGGAGGGTTTAGGGATTTACTGTGTGTGTGGAGGGTTTAGTGATTTACTGTGTGTGTGGAGGGGTTTAGTGATTTACTGTGTGTGTGGAGGGGTTAGTGATTTACTGTGTGTGTGGAGGGGTTTAGGTGATTTACTGTGTGTGTGGAGGGGTTTAGGTGATTTACTGTGTGTGTGGAGGGGTTAGTGATTTACTGTGTGTGTGGAGGGGTTAGTGATTTACTGTGTGTGTGGAGGGGTTTAGGGGATTTACTGTGTGTGTGGAGGGGTTAGTGATTTACTGTGTGTGTGGAGGGGTTTAGGTGATTTACTGTGTGTGTGAGGGGTTTAGGTGATTTACTGTGTGTGTGGAGGGGTTTAGGTGATTTACTGTGTGTGTGGAGGGGTTAGTGATTTACTGTGTGTTGGAGGGGTTAGTGATTTACTGTGATGTGTGGGAGGGTTTAGGTGATTTACTGTGTGTGTGGAGGGGTTAGGTGATTTACTGTGTGTGTGGAGGGGTTTAGGTGATTTACTGTGTGTGTGGAGGGTTTAGGTGATTTACTGTGTGTGTGGAGGGGTTTAGGTGATTTACTGTGTGTGTGGGGGTTAGGTGATTTACTGTGTGTGGGGGGTTAGTGATTTACTGTGTGTGTGGAGGGGTTAGTGATTTACTGTGTGTGTGGAGGGGTTTAGGTGATTTACTGTGTGTGTGTGGAGGGGTTTAGTGATTTACTGTGTGTGTGGAGGGGTTTAGGGATTTACTGTGTGTGTGGAGGGGTTTAGGTGATTTACTGTGTGTGTGGAGGGGTTAAGGGGATTTACTGTGTGTGTGGAGGGGTTAGTGATTTACTGTGTGTGTGGAGGGGTTAGTGATTTACTGTGTGTGGGAGGGGTTTAGGTGATTTACTGTGTGTGTGGAGGGTTTAGGTGATTTACTGTGTGTGTGGAGGGGTTTAGGTGATTTACTGTGTGTGTGGAGGGGTTTAGGTGATTTACTGTGTGTGTGGAGGGGTTAGTGATTTACTGTGTGTGTGGAGGGGTTTAGGGGATTTACTGTGTGTGTGGAGGGGTTTAGGGGATTTACTGTGTGTGGGAGGGTTTAGGGATTTACTGTGTGTGTGGAGGGGTTTAGGTGATTTACTGTGTGTGTGGAGGGGTTTAGGTGATTTACTGTGTGTGTGAGGGGTTTAGGTGATTTACTGTGTGTGTGGAGGGTTTAGGTGATTTACTGTGTGTGTGGAGGGTTTAGGTGATTTACTGTGTGTGTGGAGGGGTTTAGGTGATTTACTGTGTGTGTGGAGGGGTTTAGGTGATTTACTGTGTGTGTGGAGGGGTTTAGGGATTTACTGTGTGTGTGGAGGGTTTAGTGATTTACTGTGTGTGTGGAGGGGTTAGTGATTTACTGTGTGTGTGGAGGGGTTAGTGATTTACTGTGTGTGTGGAGGGGTTAGTGATTTACTGTGTGTGGGAGGGGTTAGTGATTTACTGTGTGTGTGGAGGGGTTAGTGATTTACTGTGTGTGTGGAGGGGTTAGTGATTTACTGTGTGTGTGGAGGGGTTTAGTGATTTACTGTGTGTGTGGAGGGGTTAGTGATTTACTGTGTGTGTGGAGGGGTTTAGGTGATTTACTGTGTGTGTGGAGGGGTTAGTGATTTACTGTGTGTTGGAGGGTTAGTGATTTACTGTGTGTGTGGAGGGGTTAGTGATTTACTGTGTGTTGGAGGTTAGTGATTTACTGTGTGTGTGGAGGGGTTAGTGATTTACTGTGTGTGTGGAGGGGTTTAGTGATTTACTGTGTGTGTGGAGGGGTTTAGTGATTTACTGTGTGTGTGGAGAGGTTTAGGATTTACTGTGTGATTTATTTACTGTGTGTGTGGAGGGGTTAGGTGATTTACTGTGTGTGTGGAGGGGTTTGAGATTTACTGATTTTTACTGTGTGTGTGGAGGGGTTTAGGTGATTTACTGTGTGTGTGGAGGGGTTTAGGTGATTTACTGTGTGTGTGGAGGGGTTTAGGTGATTTACTGTGTGTGTGGAGGGGTTAGTGATTTACTGTGTGTGTGGAGGGTTTAGGGTTTACTGTGTGTGTGGAGGGTTTAGGTGATTTACTGTGTGTGTGGAGGGTTTAGGTGATTTACTGTGTGTGTGGAGGGGTTTAGGTGATTTACTGTGTGTGTGGAGGGGTTTAGGGGATTTACTGTGTGTGTGGAGGGTTTAGGGATTTACTGTGTGTGTGGAGGGGTTTAGTGATTTACTGTGTGTGTGGAGGGTTAGTGATTTACTGTGTGTGTGGAGGGTTTAGGTGATTTACTGTGTGTGTGGAGGGGTTTAGGTGATTTACTGTGTGTGTGGAGGGGTTTAGGTGATTTACTGTGTGTGTGGAGGGGTTTAGGTGATTTACTGTGTGTGTGGAGGGGTTAGTGATTTACTGTGTGTGTGGAGGGGTTTAGGGGATTTACTGTGTGTGTGGAGGGGTTTAGGGGATTTACTGTGTGTGTGGAGGGGTTTAGGGGATTTACTGTGTGTGTGGAGGGGTTTAGGTGATTTACTGTGTGTGTGGAGGGGTTTAGGTGATTTACTGTGTGTGTGGAGGGGTTAGGTGATTTACTGTGTGTGTGGAGGGGTTTAGGTGATTTACTGTGTGTGTGGAGGGGTTTAGGTGATTTACTGTGTGTGTGGAGGGGTTTAGGTGATTTACTGTGTGTGTGGAGGGGTTTAGGTGATTTACTGTGTGTGTGGAGGGGTTTAGGTGATTTACTGTGTGTGTGGAGGGGTTTAGGTGATTTACTGTGTGTGTGGAGGGGTTTAGGTGATTTACTGTGTGTGTGGAGGGGTTAGTGATTTACTGTGTGTGTGGAGGGGTTAGTGATTTACTGTGTGTGTGGAGGGGTTTAGGGGATTTACTGTGTGTGTGGAGGGGTTAGTGATTTAGTGTGTGATTTACTGTGTGTGTGGAGGGGTTAGTGATTTACTGTGTGTGTGAGGGGTTTAGGTGATTTACTGTGTGTGTGGAGGGGTTTAGGTGATTTACTGTGTGTGTGGAGGGGTTTAGTGATTTACTGTGTGTGTGGAGGGGTTAGTGATTTACTGTGTGTGTGGAGGGGTTTTTACTGTGTGTGTGGAGGGGTTTAGGGATTTACTGTGTGTGTGGAGGGGTTTAGGGATTTACTGTGTGTGTGGAGGGGTTTAGGTGATTTACTGTGTGTGTGGAGGGGTTTAGGTGATTTACTGTGTGTGTGGAGGGGTTTAGGTGATTTACTGTGTGTGTGGAGGGTTAGTGATTTACTGTGTGTGTGGAGGGGTTTAGGTGATTTACTGTGTGTGTGGAGGGGTTTAGGTGATTTACTGTGTGTGTGGAGGGTTTAGGTGATTTACTGTGTGTGTGGAGGGTTTAGGTGATTTACTGTGTGTGTGGAGGGGTTTAGGTGATTTACTGTGTGTGTGGAGGGGTTTAGGTGATTTACTGTGTGTGTGGGGGTTTAGGTGATTTACTGTGTGTGTGGGGGGTTTAGGTGATTTACTGTGTGTGTGGAGGGGTTTAGGTGATTTACTGTGTGTGTGGAGGGGTTTAGGTGATTTACTGTGTGTGTGAGGGGTTTAGTGATTTATTGTGTGAGGGGTTAGGTGATTTACTGTGTGTGTGGAGGGGTTAGTGATTTACTGTGTGTGTGGAGGGGGTTTAGGTGATTTACTGTGTGTGTGGAGGGGTTTAGGTGATTTACTGTGTGTGTGGAGGGGTTTAGGTGATTTACTGTGTGGAGGGTTTAGGTGATTTACTGTGGTGGAGGGGTTTAGGTGATTTACTGTGTGTGTGGAGGGGTTTAGGTGATTTACTGTGTGTGTGAGGGGTTTAGGTGATTTACTGTGTGTGTGGAGGGGTTTAGGTGATTTACTGTGTGTGTGGAGGGGTTAGTGATTTACTGTGTGTGTGGAGGGGTTTAGGTGATTTACTGTGTGTGTGGAGGGGTTTAGGTGATTTACTGTGTGTGGGGGGGTTTAGGTGATTTACTGTGTGTGTGGGGGTTTAGGTGATTTACTGTGTGTGTGGAGGGGTTTAGGTGATTTACTGTGTGTGTGGAGGGGTTAGGTGATTTACTGTGTGTGTGGAGGGGTTTAGGTGATTTACTGTGTGTGTGGGGGTTTAGGTGATTTACTGTGTGTGTGGAGGGGTTTAGATGATTCTACAAATGAGACTGAATAGATAAGGGTTAGTGATTTACTGTGTGTGTGGAGGGTTTAGGTGATTTACTGTGTGTGTGGAGGGTTTAGGTGATTTACTGTGTGTGTGGAGGGGTTTAGGTGATTTACTGTGTGTGTGGGGGGTTTAGGTGATTTACTGTGTGTGTGAGGGGTTTAGGTGATTTACTGTGTGTGTGGGGGTTTAGGTGATTTACTGTGTGTGTGGAGGGGATTTACTGTGTGTGTGGAGGGGTTTAGGTGAATTACTGTGTGTGTGTGGAGGGGTTTAGGTGAATTACTGTGTGTGTGGAGGGGTTTAGGTGATTTACTGTGTGTGTGGGGGGGTTTAGGTGATTTACTGTGAGTGTGGCGGGGTTTAGGTGATTTACTGTGAGTGTGGAGGGGTTTAGGTGATTTACTGTGTGTGTGGAGGGGTTTAGGTGATTTACTGTGAGTGTGGCGGGGTTTAGGTGATTCACTGTGTGTGTGGAGGGTTTAGGTGATTTACTGTGTGTGTGGAGGGTTTAGGTGATTTACTGTGAGTGTGGGGGGTTTAGGTGATTTACTGTGAGTGTGGGGGGTTTAGGTGATTTACTGTGTGTGTGGAGGGGTTTAGGTGATTTACTGTGAGTGTGGAGGGTTTAGGTGATTTACTGTGTGTGTGGAGGGGTTTAGGTGATTTACTGTGTGTGTGGGGGGTTTAGGTGATTTACTGTGTGTGTGGAGGGGGTTAGGTGATTTACTGTGAGTGTGGCGGGGTTTGGGTGATTTACTGTGTGTGGAGGGGTTTAGGTGATTCACTGTGTGTGTGGAGGGGTTTAGGTGATTTACTGTGTGTGTGGAGGGGCTTTACTGTGTGTGTGGAGGGGTTTAGGTGAATTACTGTGTGTGTGTGTGTGTAATAGTATAGCTTCCGTCCCTCTCCTCGCCCCTACCTGGGCTCGAACCAGGAACCCTCTGCACACATCAACAACTAACCTCCCACGAAGCATCGTTACCCATCGCTCCACAAAAGCCGGGGCCCTTGCAGAGCCGGGGAACAACTACTTCAAGGTCTCAGAGCGAGTGACGTCACCGATTGAAACGGTGGTTAGAGTGTTGGACTAGTAACCGGAAGGTTGCAAGTTCAAACCCCCGAGCTGACAAGGTACAAATCTGTCATTCTGCCCCTGAACAGGCAGTTAACCCACTGTTCCTAGGCCGTCATTGAAAATAAGAATTTGTTCTTAACTGACTTGCCTAGTTAAATAAAGTTTTTTTTTTATTTATATTTTTTTTTAAACGCTATTAGCGTGCACCACCGCTAACTAGCTAGCCATCTCACACCGGTTACATGTGGAGGGGTTTAGGTGTATGGACTTACAGTGTGACCCGTGTCCCTGTGGTGTCTACAGCCAGACGTATGACACTCCTCACGAGCAGCACACTTCTTGGTCACAAACTTGGTCTTGCCGTGACTGGTGAAATGGTGCACTGTCATACAGAACTGGCTATCTGAGAAAAGGATGACCAATAAATATACATTACTCAACTGGTTAGCTGGTTTTGTCGTGCATTGGCTATAACTGCATAATCATAAGCTATTATAATAGTGTAACAACAATGGTCATTTTAAGTACTGGTTAGCCCCATCAGTAATGCCAATGAGAAACAATAAAGACATGCATAATATCTGACAGTATCATTGTGTAACAACAGAGGGAACTCACTCAGTGGACACCACTTGTCCTCAGCCCAGCGGTTGCAGGTGTAGTTGTCCACAGCTCTCTCACAGGTGAAGCACTTGAAGCTCTTAGGGAACGGAGTGGCTGTAAAGAGATGTTTTCACTCAAATTCCTCCTGTTCAAACTTCTCTTTTGATGGATATAAATGTCACTTCAGGTAGTTGACGTCATTGTTGAAGAAATTACATCATTTCAACCAGTAAGCAGAAACGCACCTTCCACAGGAGGTTTGACATTGTAGAAGTTGATGCGATGAGATTTAACCTGGTCACACATTGCCACCATTGCCAGGAGATGGAGAGCGGTGGTCAATGACATCTTCACAGTCCCTCTAGCAGTAACCTTCAACACAGACACAGAATCAGGATGGCTCTATAGTCAGGGATTCTAGTTAGTCATATTTGTGAAGCATTGGATGTGATCTAGAACCAGGAGGGGCGGAAATAGAGACGAAGAGAGTAAGGGGTGACTAGAAGGAGTAGTTCATATCGAGACAAACATAAATAAATAAAGAACAGTTGACCCTCTCTGGGACATTGAGAAGGTGGATTACCACGGTATTGAATAAGTCAATGGTGAGGAGTCAAGCCTCTGAGCTGAAGGGTAGGACTCCAGAGAGCTATTGAATGGCTCTGTTCTTTATCAGGTCTCGGGCCCTCCAGCCTCTGAACCTTGACCTCTGGTCAGGTAACCTGGGTTACAGGTGAGTGGTGCGGGGTAATCAGAGAGATCCGGAGAAACGTCTCAGGGAGCACACTGGCTCACTGGGATCCGCAGAGTCCGTAGAGGGGATAAAAAGACGATTCCCTCCCTGTATAGCTGATATTTGAGCAGGCAATGGAGAGTAGCCTACAGGCCCTCATAGGGACCTCTGGGGCCACTTATGAGAGGAGCCAAGAGCGATCGACAGCTGCTCTTTTGGGACCTTTGATGAACAGAGCAAACAGGCTGAACATGTTGTTATATGTTGTTAATATCACATTATTATTATCACATTTGTAATCAATTATCATTAATGTAATGGTAGTCGTAAGTAGCAAAGGCAGGCAAAACAGAAGAGTGGAGAGGTCAAAACACAAAGCAGTTTCAGCTGAACACGAGCCTTGTGTCACGTTAAATACTAGCAGCAGATTATTGGGATTCTGCTAACATTAAAATGACAAATTGGAGGCATTTGAACATAGAGAAAGTCTAGCAGAACATTATTGGGATTCTGATAACATTATGTTGAAATGCCTCCAATTTGTCATCTTAGATCAAAGAGACAAGTCTTTTAGAGACAGAAGTGTCTGCAGGGAGTTGGTCGCAGGATGAACCCCAAGGCACATGATTCAAATATCCAATAAGTTGATTAAATCAACCAAAGGAATTGATTCTACATTGTCTCAAGTCACCATCTTTAGGCTCTCTCTCATCTCCAACTGTCCTCAGTCCCAGACTAGAAATTCACTCTCAAAGGAGTTGAGAAAACACACCTTTTGGCTTTTCCAAATCACAAGCGGTTGAGTCATCACTCTGAAATGATTACTTAATAACTATAACATTATGGAACTATATTGCAATGCCTTTAGAGTTTGAAAATGCTGACAGTCCGCAATGTATTATTTGTCAAGTAACGATGCCAATGAAAAACAAGATAAAACAAAGCACTATTTTCCCAGAGGCGATAATCATTGAGTTTTCAGACGACACCCATTTCCTCCTCCTTCCTGGTGGTGCAATAGAGGCTGGTGTTGATTCAATCACTTCCTGTGTCTGGGCCGACACCTCAATAACAAATAGACCCAAGTCACCCAAAAAACTATTACCATTTTATAACCATTCTACAACACAGACAGTTTCTTTCAGGTTAGCATAGAGCAGAGTTTCTTAATTAAAGTATGGGTTGCGACCCACCTGTCAATGGTTCGTCGCGACGTAAATGTATAAATATTTAATTTCTGCAGTTTTGTTGAAGATCACTGCGCGACCCACACGCTGCGGCGCTGTCGTTCAAGCCACTGACTTGTTATTCCCACTCGCCATCACTCACCGCGGTAATGAAATGGACCCATGATAGCCATAAGTTCTGACTGAGCTCAATCGTCATGAGACGCAAATACAGTGATGACTTTTTGTCTCTTTCATACAAACTTTGAGAAATAACGAGGAGTGCCCACAATGTGTGTTGTGTGGGGAAGTGCTTAGTAATGAGTCTCTCAAAACGAACAAATTAATAAAATGACACGTCCTGACCAAACATCCAGGCACAACATGACGGTACACTCGGAGATATTTCAGGACAGGGCAGAATGCTTCAGGAAACAGGGCTTCGAAAGTCAACTAGCAAGGCATTGTTGTCATTTTATAACAGGTGATGATAAACAGAAATAAGGGAGCACTATATCTCATCGTAGTAGATGTGAATTTCTCTTTCAAACAATCCCCTAGTCTTGTAACGTTACACAGCTAACGTTAGCCAAAGCAAGCCAACTAGCTACTGATAATGCAACCATAAGAAACAGTACAGATGAAGATTAAAAAATGATCAGGCCTACTGTACATCTTACTGTAGAAATGATCGTTGAAAACAAGTCTAGGTTGGAATTGTTGCTGTTACAAGTATTAATATTTATTCTGAACTGGAATAAACTGATTGAAGCAAGATGCTTTTTGAGACAAACACTCACACATTTCTGGATTGTTCATCTGAATCAGGAAGCGGCCTTTTGCCTGACTGAGAAAGCAGTAGATGTTCTGGTCCAGCTTGTTACCACATACCTATGCAAATCAAATCAAATCAAACCCTGCAAGTCAGGGTTCTGAAGTACAGAAACAGTGTCATTGCTGAGAATGCTGAGCATGACCTCAGTGTTGCACTGTCTAAAGCAGAGCCCAGAATAGACATGCTTGTTGAAAACTTCAGCCAGACACACACCTCTCATTAGGACTGTGTGTAATGTGTGTGTTTTCTGGTCTACATTTGTGTGATGTGATCAATCAGTTTATTCCAGTTCAGAATAAAACATGTGTATTTTAACAGCAACAGTTCCAACCTAAACGTTCTATCAACAATAATGTATACAGTAAGATGTACAGTAGGCCAGATCATTAAAAACAATCTGTACTGTTACTTAGGGTTGCACAATCAAAAAGCCTGTGTGTGTGTTCAGTTATTCACCTGTGTGATGTGATCAATCCGTTTATTCCAGTACAGAATGAAATTATTTTATTTTAACATCAACAGTTTCAACCTAGACAGGTATGTAAGAGTGTTTTTAATGGAGAAAAATAAACATGAAAATATATTTATGGGTTTTTCATTGTTATTTGTTTTTGTCTATATTGCTTTTTTTTGTTGAGATAAAGGCAATGAAATGTTCCGATATTTACGTATAGTTGCATATTTTCATAAGCTTGGGTCCCAGGAAAACACAGAATTTCTATTTTGGGTCCCAGGATGAAAAAGTTTAAGAACCCCTGGCATAGAGACACAGATTCAACTGCATTGACAAGTCTTAGGATTTTTCACTACACAGTTCACTACACCCTACGCCAGGCGGTGAAGACAGTTCACTACGCCAGGCGGTGAAGACAGTTCACTACACCAGGAGGTGAAGACAGTTCACTACACCAGGAGGTGAAAACAGTTCACTACGCCAGGAGGTGAAGACAGTTCACTACACCAGGAGGTGAAGACAGTTCACTACGCCAGGCGGTGAAGACAGTTCACTACGCCAGGCGGTGAAGACAGTTCACTACGCCAGGCGGTGAAGACAGTTCACTACGCCAGGCTGCGGTGAAGACAGTTCACTACGCCAGGCCTTGAAGACAGTTCACTACGCAAGGCGGTAAAGACAGTTCACTACGCAAGGCGGTAAAGACAGTTCACTATGCCAGGCGGTGAAGACAGTTCACTATGCCAGGCGGTGAAGACAGTTCACTACGCCAGGCCTTGAAGACAGTTCACTACGCCAGGCGGTAAAGACAGTTCACTATGCCAGGCGGTGAAGACAGTTCACTATGAAGACAGTTCACTACGCGGCCTTGAAGACAGTTCACTACGCCAGGCCTTGAAGACAGTTCACTACGCCAGGCCTTGAAGACAGTTCACTATGCAAGGCCTTGAAGACAGTTCACTACGCCAGGCGGTGAAGACAGTTCACTACACCAGGAGGTGAAGACAGTTCACTACACCAGGAGGTGAAAACAGTTCACTACGCCAGGAGGTGAAGACAGTTCACTACACCAGGAGGTGAAGACAGTTCACTACGCCAGGCGGTGAAGACAGTTCACTACGCCAGGCGGTGAAGACAGTTCACTACGCCAGGCGGTGAAGACAGTTCACTACGCCAGGCTGCGGTGAAGACAGTTCACTACGCCAGGCGGTGAAGACAGTTCACTACGCAAGGCGGTAAAGACAGTTCACTACGCAAGGCGGTAAAGACAGTTCACTATGCCAGGCGGTGAAGACAGTTCACTATGCCAGGCGGTGAAGACAGTTCACTACGCCAGGAGGTGAAGACAGTTCACTACGCCAGGCCTTGAAGACAGTTCACTACGCCAGGCGGTAAAGACAGTTCACTATGCCAGGCGGTGAAGACAGTTCACTACGCCAGGAGGTGAAGACAGTTCACTACGCCAGGCCTTGAAGACAGTTCACTACGCCAGGCCTTGAAGACAGTTCACTACGCCAGGCGGTGAAGACAGTTCACTATGCAAGGCCTTGAAGACAGTTCACTACGCCAGGAGGTGAAGACAGTTCACTACGCCAGGAGGTGAAGACAGTTCACTACGCCAGGCGGTGAATATAGCCAAAATGACATGCTAATTAAAACATGAACAGGAGCCTTACCTTAGGTTCAAATGAAGTGAAACCTTATCCACGTGTATGTATCCACAGAGAAAAAGTAAGAGCCTTGTTTAACTGATCTTTCCAGTCAGGTTGAGTGTGACAAGATAGACTCCTGGTTTACTACAAGCACTAGGAAGTCATTTAATTCCCTGCCACCCCCTCCTTAAATCAGAGTCCCAAGAGGTCAGCGACCCTCAACTTCCTGACACTGCAGCAATGTGATTGGATGACAGGTTGGGGGAACTATGGGAACAGTCACTATCTATCAGGAGTGTGTCAGCTACTCTGCCTGCCAGCCCACCTCATTACCAATCACACCACACACACACACACACACACACACACACACACACACACACACACACACACACAGACACAGAGAGAGAGAGAGGCAAACTTTTTGAGTTTGTCCAACAAGCAGCTAAAGGCAGCCCATATAAAACATGTGCCTGGGAGAGAGATGAGTCATAAGTCATTTTCTCCTTCACAAAGCTAAGCCAGGTGGAATCATGGGAAGAGTTGACAGGTTAGTGCATTGATGTACCTGTTACTGAATCACAATCTCTAGTATTGAACAGATAAGTCTGTTGCGGCCTCCTGTGACCTATCAGTTCAGTACTGATGCTCTGTCTCCGAACATCTTAGCATACTGGTAAGTCATTCATCTGCTACACACTCTCCATTATGAAACACTTGAGTAGAAACAGTATAATTGATAAGACCGTTTGTGCTCTTTGGAAATGACTAGGTTCTCTCTGGTTTCAGTACGAACTACAAAACATCACCTTCCTTGAACCCTATTCCCCTCCTCCTCTATTCCCTTATTCCTCTCCTCCTTTAGGAAATCAGCAGGTCTTTCCCCTGAAGGTCACTGGGATCAGTGTAGGAGTCTAGTTCCCATGATAAGGAAGGAAAGGAGTCTGAAATGGGAACAATCCACTTCCAAGCGCGCTCTCTGCAGGGGTCCAGACATTTTTAAGAGGGGTTTTAATCACTTCCAGAGTTCTGAGTTCCGGAGAAGATCAGCTATTTTTGGAAAACACATTCCATTGGAGCGGTGCACCTGACTGGCTTACTCAGTTAACCAACCAGCACCTGGCTCTGATAACACAGTACATGTGGGGAGAGAGGAGAACGCAGCACAGCAGCCTTTTTTCCCCCCAGCTTTTATTTTAAGCCCCTCGGCTTTGCTTCACTGAGTCAGCTTGCAAATTGCCCCTGTGCATGCAAACTGCTAAGGATTTTTATTCTCCAAGTGGGTTACCATGAGAAGCTCATATTGTATTTAAGGCAGTTGGCTTTCTGGTGAATTCCTCAGTATATGGCCACGGGCACACTAAAATCTTTGCAGTGTGTTGACTGTTGACCCAGGAGATATGCATGGAATAACTTTTTAATAAATTATTTAGTATTGATTTTTTTTTTTAAATATCTGTGTCCATATTGTCCATGAGTTTCTAGTAGATAGACAATATGGTTCAAGAAAAAAAATAGCCTATTTAATGAAAAAAGCATGTAAATCAACAACAGCACTATTTTAAATGACCTCTGCAACTCGTCCAGCTATTGACTTTTTTTCACAACTGCCACCAAAACACTGCCAACAAATACATACTGACATAGTAGTAAAAATAATAAAAGTGTGTAAAAAAAACAAGGATATTTAATGCGGAAGCCTTCATATTATACACCAAATGGTATTCACTAAGTTGATGGTTTATATTTAGGATAATGATTTCCAGCTTTGCCATTCTATATTTTATTGTTTAATTATTTTATATATTTCACGTGATAAGGCCACACAGAGGTCAAGAGATAATTACAGACACCTGTGATAATCTGAAGTACCCAAAACGGCCACTAGATGTCTTGTGATAGAGCACATAAAATCCCTTAAAGCTGCAATATGTCACTTTTTGGGCGACCCAACCAAATTCACATAGAAATTAGTCTTACAGATGTGTCATTATCATTGAACGCAATGAGAAAGCAAGCGGTAAATCTGTTCTATGTGCGCTATTTCTATGCTTCCTGTTTTTTAAAGTTTCGTTTTTAAAAAAAAAAAATATTTTATTTATCCGTTATTTTACCAGGTAAGTTGACTGAGTACACGTTCTCATTTGCAGCAACGACCTGGGGAATAGTTACAGGGGAGAGGAGGGGGATTAATGAGCCAATTGTAAACTGGGGACTATTAGGTGACCATGATGGTTTGAGGGCCAGATTGGGAATTTAGCCAGGACACCGGGGTTAACACCCCTACTCTTACGATAAGTGCCATGGGATCTTTAATGACCTCAGAGAGTCAGGACACCCGTTTTAACGTCCCATCCGAAAGACGGCACCCTACACAGGGTAGTGTCCCCAATCACTGCCCTGGGGTATTGGGATATTGTTTGTTTTTTTTTTTAGACCAGAGGAAAGAGTGCCTCCTACTGGCCCTCCAACACCACTTCCAGCAGCATCTGGTCTCCCATCCAGGAACTGACCAGGACCAACCCTGCTTAGCTTCAGAAGCAAGCCAGCAGTGGTATGCAGGGTGGTTTTTGCATACTTTAAATATGGTGCCTGGTTTACTTTAAATAGCTTCTCAGTTTACTTTAAACATTGTGCCTGGTTAACTTTAAATATGGTGCCTGGTTAACTTTAAATATGGTGCCTAGTTTAATTTAAATATGGTGCCTGGTTTGGTGCCTGGTTTACTTTAAATATGGTGCCTTGTTTACTTTAAATATGGTGCTTAGTTTACTTTAAATATGGTGCTTAGTTTACTTTACATATGATGCCTGGTTCACTGTAAATATGGTGCTTGGTTTGGTGCGTGCCTGGTTTACTTTAAATATGGTGCCTGGTTTGGTGCCTGGTTTACTTTAAATATGGTGCCTGGTTTGGTGCCTGGTTTACTTTAAATATGGTGCCTGGTTTGGTGCCTGGTTTACTTTAAATATGGTGCCTGGTTTGGTGCCTGGTTTACTTTAAATATGGTGCCTGGTTTACTGTAAATATGGTGCTTGGTTTGGTGCCTGGTTTACTTTAAATATGGTGCCTGGTTTGGTGCCTGGTTTACTTTAAATATGGTGCCTGGTTTACTTTAAATATGGTGCCTGGTTTGGTGCCTGGTTTACTTTAAATATGGTGCCTGGTTTACTTTAAATATGGTGCTTGGTTTACTTTAAATTTGGTGCCTGGTTTACTTTTCAGTCATGTTGGCCTCCTTGGTTTGACATCAAGCAGAGAGGGGATAGTAGAGGGAGAGAGATATTTTCACACCACTGCACAGATATGGAAGTGTACTGTATACCACTAGCAGAGGAGGCTGGTGGGAGGAGCTATAGGAAGACGGGCTCATTGTAATGGCCGGAATTGAATTGATGGCGAGGAGTCATATGTTTGATACGGTTCCATTGACTCCTTTCCAGCCATTACAATGAGCCCATCCTCTTATACCTCCTCCCACCAGCCTCCGCTGACCACTAGGCAGGAACACTTGGCAAGAAACTGATTCTTCAACTATAAACTGACAAAAAAAGAACAATAGATGTGGGTAACCGTCCCATAAGGCTGAATATAAAACACTGGAGGAGTCCAGCCCAGACCACACAGTGTTACACTTATGTAGCTGACTCACAGTGATACAATGGCAAACGTTAAACAGAGATGATAAATACCTGGTATCATTCTGTGAGAAACTAAGAATGCAAACTAAACTGTCTAAACCTAAAAGTCATGGTGTGGTTTATCCTGAGGGCAACAGCATTTTCACTTTAGTTAAGACTTACTATAAAAACTAGGTGGTTCGAGCCCTGAATGCTGATTGTCTGACAGTCATGGTATATCAATCAGGACGTATACCACGGGTATGCCAAACCATTTATATTTACTGCTCTAATGACGTTGGTAACCAATTTATAATAGCAATAAGGCACCTCGGGTGTTTGTGGGATATGGCCAATATACCAAGGCTAAGGGCTGTATCCAAGCCCTTAGCCATTGTATATTAGCCATATACCACACCTCCTCATGCCTTATTGCTTAAATAGACCAGTACGACTGGATTTTAATAAGAAATGCAGATATTTTCACAATACACATGACTCAAGACTCAATTAAATAATACTGTTTTGACTTCTAAGAATGAAGAGTCCGCTTTGATTGATTTTGATGAAGAGAACCTCCCCTGACAGTTTTTTTCCCCTTCTTGTCAAGACCAGTACGTAGGGGATCTAGTTTCAGCCGATTATTTTACGCCCGCTACGTTAGGTTAATAGTGTAATGACTGTTTATGGTGGCTGTCTCAATTAAAGAGAGGTTTGTGGAGCGGTGACTGTCTACTCAGACCAGCTACATCAAGGAAAAAACAAGTACAGAGACTGCTGAGACAAAAATATTCAGGCAGCTTTACACTGAAATGTTTCAGCTATTTTCTGTATAGCGTTACACCCTGCCAGTTTGGAAAGCCCTGGGCCAATCCAAATTACAGATTTACAGCTTTGTTTTTGTTAACCGTACAGAGGTAGAGAGACGGGGAGTCGCGTCATGACAGGGACTGTATGTAGGTGGACACACCAGTCACTAGCGTCAGCATGGCTTGACAGCGTGGCAATGCTCAGTGACGCCTCGAGGGTTGTGGGTTCCTCAATGGACATGGAATACAATGTGCGTCCCTATTTTTAGCTGCAGCTGATTGTGGGGGAGGAAAATGGGAGACAGGCTTGAGTCATGGATTCAGAGGTGTTGTAGAACAGGATGTTGGTAACAAGCTGCTGATTCAGGGACAGTTCTGCCTTTTTTTGAACACAACCTATACAATAGCTATATTTTCTTATACCCTTTTCAGTTGTGACCTTACCCACTGTCTGAGAGACAATGAAATGGGGGGGTTCTGGCTGCATCAGGTCTGCAGAAAGAGAGACAGCTTCCATCGGTACCTTCCTGACCTGGCACAAAAAAACATCACGTCTACAGAGAGAAGACATCACCTCTACAGAGAGAAACCATCACCTCTACAGAGAGAAACCATCACCTCTACAGAGAGAAACCATCACCTCTACAGAGAGAAACCATCACCTCTACAGAGAGAAACCATCACCTCTACAGAGAGAAACCATCACGTCTACAGAGAGAAACCATCACCTCTACAGAGAGAAACCATCACGTCTACAGAGAGACCCCATCACCTCTACAGAGAGAAACCATCACCTCTACAGAGAGAAACCATCACCTCTACAGAGAGAAACCATCACGTCTAGAGAGAGAAACCATCACCTCTATAGAGAGATACCATCACCTCTATAGAGAGAAACCATCACCTCTATAGAGAGAAACCATCACGTCTACAGAGAGAAACCATCACGTCTACAGAGAGAAACCATCACGTCTACAGAGAGAAACCATCACGTCTACAGAGAGAAACCATCACCTCTAAAGAGAGAAACCATCACGTCTATAGAGAGAAACCATCACCTCTACAGAGAGAAACCATCACCTCTACAGAGAGAAACCATCACATCTACAGAGAGAAAACCATCACGTCTATAGAGAGAAACCATCACGTCTATAGGAAAAACCGTCACATCTACAGAGAGAAACCGTCACGTCTACAGAGAGAAACCATCACGTCTATAGAGAGAAACCATCACATCTACAGAGAGAAACCATCACGTCTACAGAGAGAAACCATCACGTCTACAGAGTGAAACCATCACGTCTACAGAGAGAAACCATCACATCTACAGAGAGAAACCATCACGTCTACAGAGAGAAATCATCACGTCTAGAGAGAGAAACCATCACGTCTAGAGAGAGAAACCATCACGTCTAGAGAGAGAAACCATCACCTCTATAGAGAGATACCATCACCTCTATAGAGAGAAACCATCACCTCTATAGAGAGAAACCATCACGTCTACAGAGAGAAACCATCACGTCTACAGAGAGACCCCATCACCTCTACAGAGAGAAACCATCACCTCTACAGAGAGAAACCATCACCTCTACAGAGAGAAACCATCACCTCTACAGAGAGAAACCATCACCTCTATAGAGAGACACCATCACCTCTACAGAGAGAAACCATCACCTCTATAGAGAGAAACCATCACCTCTATAGAGAGATACCATCACCTCTATAGAGAGAAACCGTCACATCTACAGAGAGAAACTGTCACGTCTACAGAGAGAAACCATCACGTCTACAGAGAGAAACCATCACGTCTATAGAGAGAAACCATCACATCTACAGAGAGAAACCATCACGTCTACAGAGAGAAACCATCACGTCTACAGAGTGAAACCATCACGTCTACAGAGAGAAACCATCACATCTACAGAGAGAAACCATCACGTCTACAGAGAGAAATCATCACGTCTAGAGAGAGAAACCATCACGTCTAGAGAGAGAAACCATCACGTCTAGAGAGAGAAACCATCACCTCTATAGAGAGATACCATCACCTCTATAGAGAGAAACCATCACGTCTACAGAGAGAAACCATCACGTCTACAGAGAGACCCCATCACCTCTACAGAGAGAAACCATCACCTCTACAGAGAGAAACCATCACCTCTACAGAGAGAAACCATCACCTCTACAGAGAGAAACCATCACCTCTACAGAGAGAAACCATCACCTCTATAGAGAGAAACCATCACCTCTATAGAGAGAAACCATCACCTCTATAGAGAGATACCATCACCTCTATAGAGAGATACCATCACCTCTATAGAGAGAAACCATCACGTCTACAGAGAGAAACCATCACGTCTAGAGAGAGAAACCATCACGTCTAGAGAGAGAAACCATCACCTCTATAGAGAGATACCATCACCTCTATAGAGAGAAACCATCACCTCTATAGAGAGAAACCATCACGTCTACAGAGAGAAACCATCACGTCTACAGAGAGACCCCATCACCTCTACAGAGAGAAACCATCACCTCTACAGAGAGAAACCATCACCTCTATAGAGAGAAACCATCACCTCTACAGAGAGAAACCATCACCTCTATAGAGAGAAACCATCACCTCTATAGAGAGATACCATCACCTCTATAGAGAGAAACCATCACGTCTATAGGAAAAACCATCACGTCTACAGAGAGAAACCATCACATCTACAGAGAGAAACCATCACGTCTACAGAGAGAAATCATCACGTCTAGAGAGAGAAACCATCACCTCTACAGAGAGAAACCATCACCTCTACAGAGAGAAACCATCACCTCTATAGAGAGAAACCATCACCTCTACAGAGAGAAACCATCACCTCTATAGAGAGAAACCATCACCTCTATAGAGAGATACCATCACCTCTATAGAGAGAAACCATCACGTCTACAGAGAGAAACCATCACGTCTAGAGAGAGAAACCATCACCTCTATAGAGAGATACCATCACCTCTATAGAGAGAAACCATCACCTCTATAGAGAGAAACCATCACGTCTACAGAGAGAAACCATCACGTCTACAGAGAGACCCCATCACCTCTACAGAGAGAAACCATCACCTCTACAGAGAGAAACCATCACCTCTATAGAGAGAAACCATCACCTCTATAGAGAGATACCATCACCTCTATAGAGAGAAACCATCACGTCTATAGGAAAAACCATCACGTCTACAGAGAGAAACCGTCACGTCTACAGAGAGAAACCGTCACGTCTACAGAGAGAAACCATCACGTCTACAGAGAGAAACCATCACATCTACAGAGAGAAACCATCACCTCTACAGAGAGAAACCGTCACGTCTACAGAGAGAAACCGTCACGTCTACAGAGAGAAACCATCACGTCTACAGAGAGAAACCATCACGTCTACAGAGAGAAACCATCACGTCTACAGAGAGAAACAATCACGTCTACAGAGAGAAACCATCACGTCTACAGAGAGAAACCATCACGTCTATAGAGAGAAACCATCACGTCTACAGAGAGAAACCATCACGTCTACAGAGAGAAACCATCACGTCTATAGAGAGAAACCATCACGTCTACAGAGAGAAACCATCACGTCTACAGAGAGAAACCGCCACGTCTACAGAGAGAAACCGCCACGTCTACAGAGAGAAACCGTCACGTCTATAGAGAGAAACCATCACCTCTACAGAGAGAAACCATCACGTCTACAGAGAGAAACCGTCACGTCTACAGAGAGAAACCATCACGTCTATAGAGAGAAACCATCACGTCTACAGAGAGAAACCATCACGCTACAGAGAGAAACCATCACGTCTATAGAGAGAAACCATCACCTCTACAGAGAGAAACCATCACCTCTACAGAGAGAAACCATCACAAGTAGAGAGAGGGCCATCACGTCTATAGAGAGAAACTGTGTGTGTGTGTGGAAAAAACCGCAGCAGATCTAGCCTGAGAGAAAAGACTCAAAGAGATGAAATTTTCCATCACTGATTCTTTCCCTGAATGAAACCAATCAGTTATAGAAGAAACCATGACCTATAGGAAACCATCACAAACAAATAAAAACATGTTGCAGAAGAAACCATCACGGACAACAGAGATGAAACCATCACGTCTACAGAGAGAAACCATCACGTCTACAGAGAGAAACCATCACGTCTAGAAAAATCATCAGAATTAGAGAGAGAAACCATCACGTCTAGAGAGAGAAACCATCACGTCTAGAGAGAGAAACCATCACGCCTAGAGAGAGAAACCATTGCTGAGAAGTGCTGCCGACAAGAATGTGTTGGCTTTTAGAATCCCCTATCAGGAAGTAGAGAGATGGGCTCGGGTTACCGTGTGTGTGTATGTATCTGTGTGTGTGTGTGTGTGTGGAGAGCAGCAGACTCGTTGAGCCTGTTGCAAAGACTCAAAGAGATGCACATTTTCCCTCCCTGATTCATTTCCCTGGAATGCCAATAGTTATACAAGTTGACCTATAGGATACAATCACAAACAAATAAAAACATGTTGCAGAATGCCCAGAAGGACAACAGAGATGAGTTCCTGAGTCTGTTCTCATCAACTCCCGAGCATGCCAACCTAAAATAAGTTCCTGAGATATCCTGATACAATCTTCAGTCAGTGTTTCTCTCAGGCTTCAGTCTTCTTTTACATAAAAAAAAGAGAAGGAGAGGTGGTGAGAAAAATATCCCCAGTCTTCTCCCGACACTGTCTGCTCTAAACAAGTTCCTGTTTCTGTTCTCGTCTTCTCCCGACACTGTCTGCTCTAAACAAGTTCCTGTTTCTGTTCTCGTCTTCTCCCGACACTGTCTGCTCTAAACAAGTTCCTGTTTCTGTTCTCGTCTTCTCCCGACACTGTCTGCTCTAAACAAGTTCCTGTTTCTGTTCTCGTCTTCTCCGACACTGTCTGCTCTAAACAAGTTCCTGTCTCTGTTCTCGTCTTCTCCCGACACTGTCTGCTCTAAACAAGTTCCTGTTTCTGTTCTCGTCTTCTCCCGACACTGTCTGCTCTAAACAAGTTCCTGTCTCTGTTCTCGTCTTCTCCCGACACTGTCTGCTCTAAACAAGTTCCTGTCTCTGTTCTCGTCTTCTCCCGACACTGTCTGCTCTAAACAAGTTCCTGTTTCTGTTCTCGTCTTCTCCCGACACTGTCTGCTCTAAACAAGTTCCTGTCTCTGTTCTCGTTTTCTCCCGACACTGTCTGCTCTAAACAAGTTCCTGTCTCTGTTCTCGTCTTCTCCCGACACTGTCTGCTCTAAACAAGTTCCTGTCTCTGTTCTCGTCTTCTCCCGACACTGTCTGCTCTAAACAAGTTCCTGTCTCTGTTCTCGTCTTCTCCCGACACTGTCTGCTCTAAACAAGTTCCTGTCTCTGTTCTCGTCTTCTCCCGATACTGACGCTTCACTGTGGATCATCCTCCATTACAGGAAGTGACTGAGGGACAGGTCACTGCTCTTTCACAAACCCCTCAGGCCTAGTAAGCGCCTATAAAACCCAAGGGTCCTTTACTTCAGCCTTTACTGCTCTTTTGTGTGTGGGTCATTCTCCCTCTTGTTTGACAATACCAGGCGGTCAGAGCACAGGCAGGCACAGGGGTTGTAAGGCACTCAGGCTCTGTAGATAACCCTCTGATCAACACCAGGGTCTTAGTGATGGCCATTGTGAGCTACAGGGCCAGAGGTCTCACCTGCTGTGGATGGCCTAGCAAGTCTAGACTAGAGGTTGACCTCCCTTCGGAAGGCCTATAGCCTGGGCTGAACGCTTTTAATAATTACTATTTCAGGAACAACTTGCAGAGGGATTGTCTACATTTTAAAGCAAGTCAGGAAATTGCATTAAAAATACCTTAGCATTATGGAAATCACTGTAGATGCTGTTCTAACAGAACACCTGTATTTTCTTCATTTGCTATGTGCTCTCTAAAGTTTAGCCATCAGATTAGTCGGCAATATGCAGGTTAAACTATGTTGGTTCACATGACTGGGCTCCCGAGCGGCGCAGCGGTCTAAGGCACTGCATCTCAGTACTAGAGCTGTCACTACAGACCCTGGTTTGATTCCGGGCTGTATCCCGACGTGATTGGGAATCCCATAGGATGGTGCACAATTGTGTTAGGGTTTGGCCGGGGGTAGGTCGTCATTGTAAATAGGAATTTGTTCTCAACGGACTTGCCTAGTTTAATAAAGGTTAAAAAATAACTGGTCTCATTTAGGGAATATCCTGAAGACAGGATTACTGTAAACAAAGCCAGTAAAGTGTGAAAAAGGACTTAAGAGAATAGCTAGGAGTAAAGCAATCCTCTAGCTTCAAAGGCTGCTCAGAAATCTATGGTATGTCTGTGGTCGGTCAGTCAAAAACGCTGTTGGGAAGAATGTGAACTTTCATCTTTCTTTTTTTACTTTTTCTCTCTAAAATCAGATAATGTCAGTCAAGATCTCATCTATAGTTCTCTCTGAAGGCTTTGAAATGCTAATAAAACAAACACAGAGCCTAAACTAATCCAGGTGGATGGAGTTTACTGTGTTTTTACTGCCTGGTAATGGCCATATAAAAGCTACCCTAAGTGTTCTGCGCGAGATTCTTTCCAACACAACTTTAACACAACCATCCGATTACAGTCAACCATTAGCTAGAAGGTACAGTATTTATTTAGCCATTTTACAGCATGATGTTCATCAGTTTTGACATATAGTTGGACATTTCTCAACTTTGCCTTTGACTATGAAGGCTGATACATGCATATATTTAAGCAATAAGGTGCGAGGGGGGTGTGGTATATGGCCAATATACCACGGTTACGGGTTGTTCTTATTCACGACGCAACGCAGAGTGCCTGGATACAGCCCGTAGCTGTGGTATAATGGCCATATACCACAAACCCCTGAGGTGCCATTATTGCTATCATTAACTGGTTACTAACTTAATTAGAGCTGTAAAAATAAATGTTTCGTCATGCCCATGGTATACATTTACATTTTACATTTAAGTCATTTAGCAGACGCTCTTATCCAGAGCGACTTACAAATTGGTGCGTTCACCTTAAGACATCCAGTGGAACAGCCACTTTACAATAGTGCATCTAAATCTTTTAAGGGGGTGAGAAGGATTACTTTATCCTATCCTAGGTATTCCTGAAAGAGGTGGGGTTTCAGGTGTCTCCGGAAGGTGGTGATTGACTCCGCTGTCCTGGCGTTGTGAGGGAGTTTGTTCCACCATTGGGGGGCCAGAGCAGCGAACAGTTTTGACTGGGCTGCGCGGGAACTGTACTTCCTCAGTGGTAGGGAGGCGAGCAGGCCAGAGGTGGATGAACGCAGTGCCCTTGTTTGGGTGTAGGGCCTGATCAGAGCCTGGAGGTACTGAGGTGCCGTTCCCCTCACAGCTCCGTAGGCAAGCACCATGGTCTTGTAGCGGATGCAAGCTTCAACTGGAAGCCAGTGGAGAGAGTGGAGGAGCGGGGTGACGTGAGAGAACTTGGGAAGGTTGAACACCAGACGGGCAGCGTATACGGTCTGATATACCACGGCTGTCAACCAATCAGTATTCAGGGCTTGAACCACCCAGTTTATAATTAAGCAATAAGGCACAAGGGGGTGTGGTATATTTTTATTTATCCATTATTTTACCAGGTAAGTTGACTGAGAACACGTTCTCATTTGCAGCAACGACCTGGGGAATAGTTACAGGGGAGAGGAGGGGGATGAATGAGCCAAATGTAAACTGGGGATTATTAGGTGACCGTGATGGTTTGAGGGGCAGATTGGGAATTTAGCCAGGACACTGGGGTTAACACCCCTACTCTTACAATAAGTGCCATGGGATCTTTAATGACCTCAGAGAGTCAGGACACCCGTTTAACATCCCATCCGAAAGACGGCACCCTACACAGGGCAGTGTCCCCTATCACTGCCATTTTTGTTTTAGACCAGAGGAAAGAGTGCCTCCTACTGGCCCTCCAACACCACTTCCAACAACATCTGGTCTCCCATCCAGGAACTGACCAGGACCAACCCTGCTTAGCTTCAGAAGCAAGCCAGCAGTTGTATGCAGGGGGTTATGCTGCTGGCCAATATACCATGGCCAAGTGCTGTTCTTATGCATGACAACGTGGTATATATGCTGCTGGCCAATATACCACGGCCAAGTGCCTGGATACGGTCCTTAGCTGTGGTATATTGACCATATACCACAAACCCCTGAGGTGCCTTGTTGCTATTATAAACTGGTTACCAACGAAATTAGTAAAAGGTACTTGTTGTCATACCCGTGGTATATGGTCTAATATACCACGGCTTTCAGCCAATCAGCATTCAGGGCTCGAACCACTCGGTTTATAGTCGGTAGTTTCCTGTCCTACATGGTGCACTACATTGTTTTACAATGACAACAAAAACATGGCGGGAGATGAAAAGACTGGGGGAATCACCTTGGTACTAAATTTGTGCGAGTCCATTCATTTAACCTAGAAAATGGCTTATTGGCGTGCCAGAGACAGCCCTCTCATTAAACACAGCCCCAGGGGGAACAGGTCGACGGTACAGTCTCAAACCAACACTTAAAGCTACCTTGCCTTCCCCCTGGCCATTTCAGGTGGGTATACAGTGATACAGTGGAGGACGTGAGGTGATGTATTGAGGTAATAAATTGGCGAGGGTAATGTGTGGTTGTTATCTGACCTCGTCCTTTCATGCCTCAGTGAGAGGCGAGGGGTGGAGCAGAGCAAAGGGGAGGATCCTGATTGTTTTCCCCTTGGATATAGGTTTGTTTTCCTGCATGCTGAATCTTGGGTCATGCTGGTTCTGAAGGACGTTCCAGAAAAAGAGCGGGAAAGAAAACACCCTTCTACTGTTAAGTGATTCATTCCGGTTGCATCATGTTAAAGATGATGTCACGTTCTAGACAAGAGCCAAACATGGCAGCTTCTAGTTGTGCTGTCGACAGTGCAGAAACTCCATCTTATGTGGAATATATTGGCAATGGAATAATTTGTGTAGCTCTCAAAGACATTCTAAATGCGGATATTGGAAGACAGAAATTTGAATAAATTGTCTTGCATTAGCCTAATAAACGTCTAGCAGTCTCATTCAATGGGCAAAGATTAGGAAATGGTTTGAAGACACATAAAACGAATCTGACTATGATCGAGGGTGAATTTAATTAACTTATCCCTCAAAATGAAGTGAGAAGATAGATACTTTTCAGGAGGAGCAAGGGATCCATATAAACAGGTTCATCCGCTTCAGATGCCTGACCATGCTTCAGATGCCTGACCATGCTTCAGATGCCTGACCATGCTTCAGATGCCTGACCATGCTTCAGATGCCTGACAATGCTAACAGAATGACGGTTTGTGCTGTTTGTGCCATCATTCTGTCGCCAAACTTTGCATCTCGACTGTTCTTCAAGTAAAGGTTCTTCAGTGGAAATTGTTAAAAGTAGTCCTTGCGAATAGAGTTTAACTTTGCAATCATTGATTTTTGTTTGACATACATTTTAAAGTGAGTCTCAGCATCACTGTGGAATTACCCATCTAACATTTAATTATTTTCTCTGAAATAGTCAGTCAACTTTTCCTTGTGCATCGTTTTCAACTGGAGAAATGTCTAAAGTAACTGCCAATCCAACATGCTTTAGGATTACTTGAGTAATGTGTATCCCAGCCTAGCTGATTGTCAAACAGTAGCCTACACAGCCCAGAGTTTACCCAAATCCAGGACACACAACACTAATCTGCACACTCCGAATCCAGGAAACACACCACTAATCTGCACACTCCGAATCCAGGAAACACACCACTAATCTGCACACTCCGAATCCAGGAAACACACCACTAATCTGCACACTCCGAATCCAGGAAACACACCACTAATCTGCACACTCCGAATCCAGGAAACTCACCACTAATCTGCATACTAAGAAAAACAAACTTTTGTCCAGTAGCCAAATTAAAGCTTGTGAAATAGAGTGTATAGAGCTCGTTTAAGAAGGGAAATGTACTGAAATGATTCAGCATTGTAGACTCTTACAGTACCCTGATGTCTAGATTAAATACAATTTTAAGCATTTGTGCCATTTGCTCCACGACATCAAGGCATCACGACACCATCATCACCTTTACTCTCCTTCTCAAGACAGCGCTTCCTCCAGAGAACTGTCCTTTGTCATTATACAGGTGTGAGAGAGACTAGACCGGGTCATTACACAGGGGCGAGAGACCAGGGTCAGTTTAATTGACCGTCTGATTCTGCCCCTCTGCATCCCCTTACAGCTTCTTAACCCCCCCCCACTCCTCAGGTTCCAGCCCGTTAGGTCCAGGAGAAGGGAGATACTCCAACACAAGGACTGTCTTTGTATCACCCCACTCTGCCAGGAAATTGAAAACGCTTTTGCCGTTGAGCCAGCAGAGTGGAGAGGACATGGTCCTAGAAAATCACCTGAGCCATCTCAGGTATCGTTGTGATGTCCACTGATATCCAAGATGGCATAGCAGTCAGACGTCTTTGTCCTGGTCTTGTCCCCGTGTCCCATGTATATATATCTTGTATGTTTTTTCTTCGCATGTCTTTTTTAAATATTTTTCCTAAACCGCAACTTCAATATGCTCTCCTGCAACCCGCCTCACCCAATGTGGTACGGATCTGCTATTTTCTAAAGTATTTTTCTTTACTTTCGAACCGGATTCCCCCAACAGAAGCTAGCCAGCTAACTAGCTACTAGCTAGTAGTCAGCTAACCACTGCTAGCGGTCATCAGCTAACCTCTAGCTCGGAAATCTCTCGCCAGTTTGCACAACGCGATTCGAACCAGAGCATACTAGACTTATTTTCTCTCCATACCCCCGGATTCCTACCGCAAGCTCTGAACCTTTTCAGCTAGCTAGCTGCAATCCGAGTTGCTACTCCTGGCAAACGTCTCTGTCCTGAAGCAAGCACCAATTAGCCTGGAGCTAGCCCATGCTAGGCCCATCTCCCGGCTAGCTGAAGAGGTCCATCTGCCACTCCTTTGGGCTACAATACCTGGTTTAAATTATGTTTCTAGAGACAATATCTCTCTCATCATCACTCTATGCCTAGGTTTACCCCCATTGTATTCACATCCTACCATACCTTTGTCTGTACATTATGCCTTGTATCTATTCTATCACGCCCAGAAACCTGTTCCTTTTACCCTTGTTCCGAATGTACTAGACGACCAGTTCTTATAGCCTTTAGTCGTACCCTTATCCTACTCCTCCTCGGTTCCTCTCATTTCTTGACTTCTGTAACCGTAAAAGCCTTGGTTTTATCCATGTTAACATTAGAAGCCTCCTCCCCAAGTTTGTTTAATTCACTGCCAACCCAGATGTCCTGTCTGAATCCTGGCTTAGGAAGACCACCAAAAACCCTGAAATGTCCATCCCTAACTATAATAATTTCCGACAAGATAGAACTGCCAAAGGGGGCAGAGTGACAATCTACTGCAGAGATAGCCTGCAGAGTTCTGTCATATTATCCAGGTCTCTGCCCAAACATTTCGAGCTTCTACTTTTAAAAATCCACGTTTCCAGAAAATAGTCTCTCACCGTTGCCGCTTGCTATAGATCACCCTCTGCCCCCAGCTGTGCCCTGGACACCATATGTGAATTGATTGCCCCCCATCTATCTTCAGAGTTGGTGCTGCTAGGTGACCTAAAATCGGACATGCTTAACACCCCAGCCATCCTACAATCTAAGCTTGATGCCCTCAATCTCACAGAAATGATCAATGAACCTACCAGGTACAACCCCAAATCCGTAAACACGGGCACCCTCATAGATATCATCCTAACCAACTTGCCCTCCAAATACACCTCTCAAATGACTGCCTCGCCTGCTTCACCAACTACTTCTCTGATAGAGTTCAGTGTGTCAAATCGGTGGGCCTGTTGTCCGGATCTCTGGCAGTCTCTATGGGGGTGCTACAGGGTTCAATTATCGGGCCGACTCTCTTCTCTGTATACATCAATGATGTTGCTCTTGCTGCTGGTGATTTTCTGATCCACCTCTACGCAGACGACACCATTCTGAATACTTCTGGCCCTTCTTTGGACACTGTGCTAACTAACCTCCAGATGAGCTTCAATGCCATACAACTCTCCTTCCGTGGCCTCCAACTGCTCTTAAATGCAAGTAAAACTAAATGCATGCTCTTCAACCGATCGCTGCCCGCACCTGCCTGCCCGTCCAGCATCACTACTCTGGACCGTTCTGACCTAGAATATGTGTACAACTACAAATACCTAGGTGTCTGGTTAGACTGTAAACTCTCCTTCCAGACCCACATTAAGCATCTCCAATCCAAAAGTAAACGAAGCATCCTACACTCATGCTGCCAAACATACCCTCGTAAAACTGACTATCCTACCGATCCTCGACTTCGGCGATGTCATTTACAAAATAGCCCCTAACACTCTACAAATTGGATGCAGTCTATCACAGTGCCATCCGTTTTGTCACCAAAGCCCCATATACTACACACCACTGCGACCTGTACGCTCTTGTTGGCTGGTCCTTGCTTCATACTCGTCGCCAAACCCACTGGCTTCAGGTCATCTAGTCTTTGCAAGGTAAAGTCACGCCTTATCTCAGTTTACTGGTCACCATAGCAGCACCCACCCGCAGAACGCACTCCAGCAGGTATATCTCACTGGTCACCCCCAAAGCCAATTCCTCCTTTGGCCGTCTTTCCTTCCAGTTCTCTGCTGTCAATGACTGTAACGAACTGGAAAAGAGACTTATCTCCCTCACTAACTTCAAGCACCAGCTGTCAGAGCAGCTCATTTTACCTGTACATAGCCCATCTCTAAATAGGCCAGCCAACTACCTCATCCCCATACTGTATTTATTTTGCTCCTTTGCAGCCCAGTATCTCTACTTGCACATTTATCTTCTGCACATATATCACTCCAGTGTTTAATTGCTATATCGTAATTACCTCGCCACTATGGCCCATTTATATCTTACCTCATTTGCACACACTGTATATATACTTTTTCCTACTGTATTATTGACTGTATGTTTGTTTATTCCATGATTAACTCTGTGTTGTTGTATGTGTCAAACTGCTTTGCTTTATCTTGGCCAGGTCGCAGTTGTAAATGAGAACTTGTTCTAAACTACCCTACCTGGTTAAATAAAGGTGAAATAAAAATAAATAAAATTGTCCGTAAAGCACTCTGCAGGTGAAGCCAACTGGTACAAATGGTTGAGCGCTACTGAGCTATCAGTGATGCAGCCATTAGGGGATGTGTTTGATCTGAGCATCAAATCACTTCAACAGAAGGAATTCAGGCTTGGAACGAATGCTTCTCCTCCATTGGGGTTGGCTAGACGAAAAGCCAAATGTTGGCTAAATAAAGTAGCCAGACAAACTGTTGACTCGCAAGAAGTGATCCTAATGGGTAATATACCTATAGCCCCCACAAGTGGTATGCAATACCACACCGTCTAACAGTTTTAACATAAAAAAAAATGGGAGCTACTGCGAGATGTAGAAAGAATAGAGACTAATGCGCATTTGTGCTGTGTCAGACTGTCACTGACAGAGGTTTCTAAGACTAAGTGGTGATCTGTCTATTGAGCTTGGACAGTTTGATCTGACAGTGATTTCCAGGATCAGGCTTATCCATCTTAGTTTTCAATTGGTTTCAAATGGACTACCACTCCACCCATCTAAAGTTTATGGTAGTGCTGGGACAATAATTTGAAAATTACGAACATGGACCATACAGCTCATTATTATGGACACGGACCATACCGCTCATTATTATGGACACGGACCATACAGCTCATTATTATGGACACGGACCATACAGCTCACTTATTATGGACACGGACCATACAGCTCACTTATTATGGACACGGACCATACAGCTCATTATTATGGACATGGGCCATACAGCTCATTATTATGGACACGGACCATACCGCTCACTTATTATGGACACGGACCATACAGCTCATTATTATGGACACGGACCATACAGCTCACTTATTATGGACACGGACCATACAGCTCACTTATTATGGACACGGACCATACAGCTCATTATTATGGACATGGGCCATACAGCTCATTATTATGGACACGGACCATACTGTGGACACGGACCATACCGCTCACTTATTATGGACACGGACCATACAGCTCATTATTATGGACACGGACCATACAGCTCACTTATTATGGACACGGACCATACAGCTCATTATTATGGACACGGACCATACAGCTCATTATTATGGACACGGACCATACTGTGGACACGGACCATACCGCTCACTTATTATGGACACGGACCATACAGCTCATTATTATGGACACGGACCATACAGCTCACTTATTATGGACACGGACCATACAGCTCATTATTATGGACACGGACCATACAGCTCATTATTATGGACACGGACCATACCGCTCACTTATTATGGACATGGTGTAAAGGTTTTCCTCTTCCTGTTCTGAGGTGTAGCAAGGATCGGACCAAGATGCAGCGTGATAAGTGTCCATGTTTTTAATATGAAAAAAACTCAACATGAACACTAATACAAAAACAATAAACGTGAACAAAACCGAAACAGTACCGTGTGGCGAACAAACACAGACATGGAAACAATCACCCACAACCCAAAAGTGAAACCCAGGCTACCTAAGTATGATTCTCAATCAGAGACAACTAACAACACCTGCCTCTGATTGAGAACCATACTAGGCCGAACACAGAAAAACAACGTAGAAACACAAAACATAGAATGCCCACCTAACTTACGTCCTGACCAACTAAAACAAACAAATAACACAAGAACTAGGGTCAGAACGTGACACACGGGCCATCCAGCTCACTTATTATGGACACGGACCATACAGCTCATTATTATGGACACGGACCATACTGTGGACACAGACCATACCGCTCACTTATTATGGACACGGACCATACTGTGGACACAGACCATACAGCTCACTTATTATGGACACGGACCATACTGTGGACACAGACCATACAGCTCACTTATTATGGACACGGACCATACTGTGGACACGGGCCATACAGCTCACTTATTATGGACACGGGCCATACCGCTCACTTATTATGGACACGGACCATACCGCTCACTTATTATGGACACGGACCATACCGCTCACTTATTATGGACCATACTGTGGACACGGACCATACTGTGGACACGGATCATACAGCTCACTTATTATGGACACGGACCATACCGCTCACTTATTATGGACACTGACCATACCGCTCACTTATTATGGACACGGACCATACTGTGGACACGGACCATACAGCTCACTTATTATGGACACGGACCATACTGTGGACACGGACCATACTGTGGACACAGGCCATACTGTGGACACGGACCATACTGTGGACACGGGCCATACAGCTCACTTATTATGGACACGGACCATACAGCTCACTTATTATGGACACGGACCATACTGTGGACACGGGCCATACAGCTCACTTATTATGGACACGGACCATACTGTGGACACGGGCCATACCGCTCACTTATTATGGACACGGGCCATACTGTGGACACGGGCCATACCGCTCACTTATTATGGACACAGACCATACAGCTCATTATTATGGACACGGACCATACTGTGGACACGGACCATACTGTGGACACAGGCCATACCGCTCATTATTATGGACACGGACCATACTGTGGACACGGGCCATACCGCTCACTTATTATGGACACGGGCCATACCGCTCACTTATTATGGACACGGACCATACCGCTCACTTATTATGGACACGGACCATACTGTGGACACGGGCCATACCGCTCACTTATTATGGACACGGGCCATACCGCTCACTTATTATGGACACGGACCATACCGCTCACTTATTATGGACACGGACCATACCGCTCACTTATTATGGACACGGACCATACTGTGGACACAGACCATACAGCTCACTTATTATGGACACGGACCATACTGTGGACACGGGCCATACCGCTCACTTATTATGGACACGGACCATACTGTGGACACAGACCATACAGCTCACTTATTATGAACACGGACCATACTGTGGACACAGGCCATACAGCTCACTTATTATGGACACGGACCATACCGCTCACTTATTATGGACAGGGACCATACTGTGGACACGGACCATACTGTGGACACAGGCCATACCGCTCATTATTATGGACACGGACCATACTGTGGACACGGGCCATACCGCTCACTTATTATGGACACGGGCCATACCGCTCACTTATTATGGACACGGACCATACTGCTCACTTATTATGGACACGGACCATACTGTGGACACGGGCCATACCGCTCACTTATTATGGACACTGACCATACCGCTCACTTATTATGGACACGGACCATACCGCTCACTTATTATGGATACGGACCATACTGTGGACACGGACCATACAGCTCACTTATTATGGACACGGACCATACTGTGGACACGGACCATACTGTGGACACAGGCCATACCGCTCATTATTATGGACACGGACCATACTGTGGACACGGGCCATACCGCTCACTTATTATGGACACGGACCATACTGTGGACACGGACCATACTGTGGACACAGGCCATACCGCTCACTTATTATGGACACGGACCATACCGCTCATTATTATGGACACGGACCATACTGTGGACACGGACCATACTGTGGACACAGGCCATACCGCTCACTTATTATGGACACGGACCATACTGTGGACACAGGCCATACAGCTCACTTATTATGGACACGGACCATACCGCTCATTATTATGGACACGGACCATACTGTGGACACGGACCATACTGTGGACACAGGCCATACCGCTCACTTATTATGGACACGGACCATACTGTGGACACGGACCATACTGTGGACACGGGCCATACTGTGGACACGGACCATACCGCTCACTTATTATGGACACGGACCATACTGTGGACACGGACCATACCGCTCATTATTATGGACACGGACCATACTGTGGACACAGACCATACAGCTCACTTATTATGGACACGGACCATACTGTGGACACAGACCATACAGCTCACTTATTATGGACACGGACCATACTGTGGACACGGGCCATACAGCTCACTTATTATGGACACGGGCCATACCGCTCACTTATTATGGACACGGACCATACCGCTCACTTATTATGGACACGGACCATACCGCTCACTTATTATGGACCATACTGTGGACACGGACCATACTGTGGACACGGATCATACAGCTCACTTATTATGGACACGGACCATACCGCTCACTTATTATGGACACTGACCATACCGCTCACTTATTATGGACACGGACCATACTGTGGACACGGACCATACAGCTCACTTATTATGGACACGGACCATACTGTGGACACGGACCATACTGTGGACACAGGCCATACTGTGGACACGGACCATACTGTGGACACGGGCCATACAGCTCACTTATTATGGACACGGACCATACAGCTCACTTATTATGGACACGGACCATACTGTGGACACGGGCCATACAGCTCACTTATTATGGACACGGACCATACTGTGGACACGGGCCATACCGCTCACTTATTATGGACACGGGCCATACTGTGGACACGGGCCATACCGCTCACTTATTATGGACACAGACCATACAGCTCATTATTATGGACACGGACCATACTGTGGACACGGACCATACTGTGGACACAGGCCATACCGCTCATTATTATGGACACGGACCATACTGTGGACACGGGCCATACCGCTCACTTATTATGGACACGGGCCATACCGCTCACTTATTATGGACACGGACCATACCGCTCACTTATTATGGACACGGACCATACTGTGGACACGGGCCATACCGCTCACTTATTATGGACACGGGCCATACCGCTCACTTATTATGGACACGGACCATACCGCTCACTTATTATGGACACGGACCATACCGCTCACTTATTATGGACACGGACCATACTGTGGACACAGACCATACAGCTCACTTATTATGGACACGGACCATACTGTGGACACGGGCCATACCGCTCACTTATTATGGACACGGACCATACTGTGGACACAGACCATACAGCTCACTTATTATGAACACGGACCATACTGTGGACACAGGCCATACAGCTCACTTATTATGGACACGGACCATACCGCTCACTTATTATGGACAGGGACCATACTGTGGACACGGACCATACTGTGGACACAGGCCATACCGCTCATTATTATGGACACGGACCATACTGTGGACACGGGCCATACCGCTCACTTATTATGGACACGGGCCATACCGCTCACTTATTATGGACACGGACCATACTGCTCACTTATTATGGACACGGACCATACTGTGGACACGGGCCATACCGCTCACTTATTATGGACACTGACCATACCGCTCACTTATTATGGACACGGACCATACCGCTCACTTATTATGGATACGGACCATACTGTGGACACGGACCATACAGCTCACTTATTATGGACACGGACCATACTGTGGACACGGACCATACTGTGGACACAGGCCATACCGCTCATTATTATGGACACGGACCATACTGTGGACACGGGCCATACCGCTCACTTATTATGGACACGGACCATACTGTGGACACGGACCATACTGTGGACACAGGCCATACCGCTCACTTATTATGGACACGGACCATACCGCTCATTATTATGGACACGGACCATACTGTGGACACGGACCATACTGTGGACACAGGCCATACCGCTCACTTATTATGGACACGGACCATACTGTGGACACAGGCCATACAGCTCACTTATTATGGACACGGACCATACCGCTCATTATTATGGACACGGACCATACTGTGGACACGGACCATACTGTGGACACAGGCCATACCGCTCACTTATTATGGACACGGACCATACTGTGGACACGGACCATACTGTGGACACGGGCCATACTGTGGACACGGACCATACCGCTCACTTATTATGGACACGGACCATACTGTGGACACGGACCATACCGCTCATTATTATGGACACGGACCATACTGTGGACACGGGCCATACCGCTCACTTATTATGGACACGGGCCATACCGCTCACTTATTATGGACACGGGCCATTCTGTGGACACGGGCCATACTGTGGACACGGACCATACTGTGGACACGGACCATACCGCTCATTATTATGGACACGGACCATACTGTGGACACGGACCATACCGCTCACTTATCACAGGAATTTAGCTGATCTAATTTCATTACGATAAGCAGCCTATACTAGAGAAATGTGAAGTTTGATATGGGTTATTGTTAAATGGGACAATTGATGGTTACAACCATAGTAGTACATACAAGTAGTTGTAGTTTAAAGAGTAATTAAAAACAAACAGCACATTGTTATAAACATATCGTTCTATTTATAGTTATCGTATCAATTCAAGTCATTTATCTCAATATGGATTTTTGTCCATATTGCGCAGCTCTAGTGTGTGGTACAGTTCATGTCCAACCATTTATCAGCTACCTATGAACCACTGCCGTAATGTGTGAAACCCAGCATATAGCTGTAGTAAACAACGTAGTAAACTATAGCCTAATTATTATTAAGAAGTACACTTCTTTGGAAAGATAACTGCCCTGTGATTCTTCCCCCAGCATAGGCAGCCTACTCTACTTCATTGAGACCACACATATACTAGGCACACTTGATCTGGCACGCCCAACTAGGAGGAGAGGTAGGCTACTTAACTTGAAGCAGTGAACTCTGAGAGTGTGTGAATAATGCCACAAAGACGTGCTTTAATTACATGTGGACGGACCACTAGAGGGCAGGCTGGGCTCATGGATAGTTGCCCAACAGAGCCTGGGAGACAAGGTAACCAGAGTCAATTAAGCACAGCTGACGGTACTAATGAGATACTCTCCTTCCCCTATAAAAGAGAGAATGGAACCAGAAGAGAGGGGGGAAACTATCTCTGGAAGATGGCCACCGAGAGAGAGAAGCTGTGCTGAAAGAACCACTAAGACGGTGACAAAACCGTGATTTATGTTTGTTGTAGTTTAAAGATTATCCTATTGTGTTCTTGTTTCATCTGGAGAAGAAGATGTGTGTTTTTCCTTGGAAGATTTTTCATTGATTATGTTTGAATGTTTTTGTTGACAAAATACTCTCAATAGAGAACCGTGTTCAATCAGAAAAACCTTTTCCTGACTTTCCACCTTCCCGTTTTAGAGTGACGCCTAATTACTTGGTACGCTCACATTGGTGGAGGATACGGGCATTAGGTGGACGAGTGACACAAGGATAAGTGAGTAAATCAAGATTCTTCCAGTAGACCCGGAGGAACCATTCAAGAACAACGGATAACGCCCTACTACAACAATTGATCACGGCACAGCGGACAACCATAGAACTCCTGCAACAACAGCTGAACCGACTAGAAGAACCTAGAGTTAAGCCAAGAGCGGCTGCTCACGCCATCTTACCTCGTCTCTCCAAGGAGGATGATATTGAGGCCTTCCTCATGACCTTCGAAAGGACGGCCACCTTGAAGAGTGGCCGCCCACAGAATGGGCGAGCGCATTAGCCCCTCTTTTGACCGGGGTGGCTCAGGAAGCCTATTTTGACCTGGATTCCCACGAAGCTGCGGACTATGGGCGACTAAAAACCGAGATCCTGTCCCGGTACCAGCTGACTGCCAGAGATAGGGCTGTAAAGTTCCATCAATGGACCTATACAGCTGATCAACCCGTCCGTGCCCAGATCTTCGCCTTAATACGACTGACGAAACAGTGGCTAGAACCTGGAAAGGAGTAGGACATGTGATAGAGACTCTCGTAGTGGACAAGATATTGAGAGAATTACCCAGTGACTTAAAAAGGGTTGTGGGGCAAGCCAACCCGTTGTCAGCCGACGACATAGCCCAGGCGGTGGAAACATATCGGTCTACAGGGGAGTTGTTAAAAAGTGACAAGGAGGAACGGAAGGAGTCTTGCAATCCCGTACCACGACTCACCCCGGTGCGCTCGCCACCGAAACGTCCAAGCCCTCCCGGAGGTGGGAGAAGTCAGCCACCACACAGCAGGGTCGGTGTTATAAATGTCAGTCTCCCAACCATTATGCCCCACAATGTCCTAGCAAGGATGAGCCCATGGTCACGGAGTCATCACTGCCTACCCCCACACATCCCGTTTTGAGGGGGCAGGATCAACACTGTTGGTTAGCAGAGATAGCCCCAGCCTCAGAGATTCCGGTGCAAGTCGAAGGACAAGATGTGGTAGCTATTCTCGACTGGAAGTATGGTTACGTTAGTAGAGGAGCGGATGGTGACCTCCGCAACACTGCTACCAGACAAAGTAGCCGTATCCTGTATCCATGGAGACACCCACTATTACCCCACTGTGAATCTGCCTATTCTCACTCCAAAAGGAAGGTGTACAGTCAGGGCCGGGAAAGTGCCGCAGCTGAAGGTGCCATTATTGATCGGGAGACTGTCCCTTATATAAGGAGCTTCGGCAGATGACGTTATGCACGGGAAGAAGGGGGACAGGAAAGAAGAGAAAATCCAAGCCCGAGGTAGTAGTCCTACAAGGAGACGTAGCCGCGTCCTCGTCCTCTGCAGCAGAGGAAGAAATAGCGACCCAACGTTTACAACAGATATTCCAAGAAACCACCGATGAAGACACATGTGAAGGGCTATACACAACGCAGGAAGGAAGGAGCAACCAGGCGTTAAGGGATATATTTGAAGCTCCATCCGAGGAGGGAACCTGGAAGGGATTCTCCTCGGTCACCCCTGATGGGGATGTGGAACAACCTCCACATCCCTCTACCGAGGTCGACCTGCCCCAGGAATTAAAGGGACAGTTCGGCACCTCGCAGCATAGAGACCCAGACCTAAGGGAGGCCATGAGGAAGGTGAAGGTGATCGACGGGAGGAACGGACGGATCAGGTGAGCCCCCTCTTCCTTACTATGCAATCAGGCGGGGTCTCTTATACTGGGTCGTACGAAGGGGGAAAACCAGGAATTACTAATGGTGCCTAGGCCATACAGAGATACAGTTCTACAGTTAGCCCATTCCCACGTCCTAGGAGGACACCTGGCACGAGACAAGACTATTGACAGAATCATGCAGAGATTCTATTGGCCCCGGTCACCCGGGATGTGGCCAGGTATTGTAGGACGTGTGATCAATGTCAACGTACAGCCCCACGGCCACACCTACGTAACCCTTTGATTCCTCTCCCCATCATAGAGACTCCTTTGAACGCATAGCTATGGACCTCGTAGGACCCTCCCAAAATCTGCCAGAGGACACGAGTACATCCTAGTGGTTATAGATTACGCTACCAAGTTCCCGGAGGCCATACCCCTGCGTAACATGTCGTCAAAGGGAATTGCCAAGGAGTTATTCCTGATGTTCTCTCGTGTGGACCTCCCCAAGACTATCTTGACTGATCAAGGAACCCCGTTCATGTCCCGGTTGATGAAGGACTTGTGTCGGTTATATCAGGTTCAACAGATACGTACAATATTCCACCCTCAAACAGACGGGTTGTGTGAACGCTTGAACAAAACGATAAAAAGCATGTTGAGAAGGGTGGTGTCCCGAGATGGGAAAAACTGGGACATGCTTCTTCCACACTTAATGTTTGCCCTGCGAGAAGTACCCCAGGCATCCACTGGATTCTCTCCGCTTGAATTGCTCTATGGCAGACCCTGTCGAGGAATCCTCGACTTAGCCAAGGAGACCTGGGAGACCCAACCATGCCCCTTCGATCCACAATAGAACACGTTACCCTGATGAGAGACCGCCTGTCAGCAGTGTGGCCCATAGTCAAGGAGCATATGGAGAAGGCCCAAAGGACCCAAGGCCGGGCCTATGATAAGTCTGCGACCCCCGTGAGTTCACCGTGGAGAGAAAGTGATGGTGCTTGTGCCCACGGCCGAACATCGTTGCTGGCGCAGTGGAGGGGGCCCTACGAGGTAATGAAAAGGGTCTCACCGGTCAATTACCTCATCAGGCAACCTGACAGGAGGAAGAAGGTCCAAATCTATCACATAAACCTGCTGAAGACATACCATGGACGAGAGGAGGAGGTGGCTTTGATGGCCCTGGAGGGCAAAGGAAAAGAGGAGGCTCTACCACAGGTGCGCCGTGGCAAACTCTCCTACCGGAGCAGTCAAGACAGCTAGACAAGCTGATTATGAACTTCGGTCGAATATTCTCTCCATTCCCAGGACAAACAGATGTCCTGTTCCACCATATCCACACTGAACCCGGCAAGAAGGTGCATATCCGCCCTTACAGGATTCCTGAGGCTCGCAGAGTCATCGCTAAGAAAGAGGTGAGGGAGATGTTGAGGATGGGCGTGATCGAGCCCTCAACGAGTGAGTGGTCCAGTCCCATAGTCCTGGTCCCCAAATCCGATGGTAGTATGAGACTCTGCAACGACTTTAGGGCGTGAATGCCATCTCTACATTCGATGCGTATCCCATGCCCCGCGTGGATGAACTCTTGAGCGCTTAGGAAAGGCCAAGTTCATCACTACCCTGGATTTGACGAAGGGATATTGGCAAGTGCCGGTGGCTCCGGAGGATCGCCCAAAGACTGCCTTCGCCACTCCAGAGGGGCTTTTCCAGTATGTGAGGATGCCCTTCGGACTGCACGGTGCCGCTGCAACCTTCCAACGCCTCATGGATGCCATTCTACGGCCCCATCAAGAGTATGCAGCGGCGTACATAGACGATGTGGTCATCCACAGCGAGGACTGGGATAGTCACCTCCTGCGATTACGGGCGGTGCTCGTGAGTTTGGAAGCCACAGGGTTGACAGCCAATCCAAATAAATGCTGCCTGGGTTTGTCCGATACCTGGGGTACACCGTGGGAATGGGAAAATACGCCCACAGGCAGAGAAGACCAGGGCAATTCGTGACTGGCCTCGACCCCGGACCAAGCGAGACGTTCGGGCCTTCTTAGGGATAACAGGATATTATCGCCGCTTTATCCCGGGATATGCAACCATTGCCAACCCCTCACAAACCTCATCAGGAAAAACCTGCCAAACCAGGTAGAGTGGAAAGACGAGACGGAAGAGGCCTTTCAATTGTTAAAAGATGGCCTGTGTTCTGATCCCGTTCTACAGGCTCCGGACTTCTCACAAGAGTTCATTGTGCAGGTCGACGCCGGATACAGGGCTCGGGGCCGTACTAGCTCAGGGTAAAGGTGAAGCAGAGAAGCCGATTCTCTTCATTAGTAGGAAACTCAGCGATCGGGAACAGAGGTATGCGACCGTAGAGAAAGAGGCCTTAGCCATCAAGTGGGCCCTCGATTATCTCCGGTACTACCTACTGGGTCGGAGGTTTGCATTAGTTACTGACCATGCGCCCCTCACGTGGATGGCTGGTAAGAGAAACAATAACAACAGAATAGCCAGATGGTTTTTGTCTTTACAACCATTCTCTTTCCATGTCATCCACAGGGCCGGATCGAGGAACGGGAATGCAGACGCGCTGTCCCGACGCGACCAAGACGGTGCGTCTGGCGCCCGACCCTCCGGTTCGGTCCTGGGGGGGAAGGTATGTGGACGGACCACTAGAGGGCAGGCTGGGCTCATGGATAGTTGCCCAACAGAGCCTGGGAGACAAGGTAACCAGAGTCAATTAAGCACAGCTGACGGTACTAATGAGATACTCTCCTTCCCCTATAAAAGAGAGAATGGAACCAGAAGAGAGGGGGGAAACTATCTCTGGAAGATGGCCACCGAGAGAGAGAAGCTGTGCTGAAAGAACCACTAAGACGGTGACAAAACCGTGATTTATGTTTGTTGTAGTTTAAAGATTATCCTATTGTGTTCTTGTTTCATCTGGAGAAGAAGATGTGTGTTTTTCCTTGGAAGATTTTTCATTGATTATGTTTGAATGTTTTTGTTGACAAAATACTCTCAATAGAGAACCGTGTTCAATCAGAAAAACCTTTTTCCTGACTCGTTTATTCCACCTTCCCGTTTTAGAGTGACGCCTAATTACTTGGTACGCTCACATACAATAGATAGGCCTTGGCTAACGCATACAAATAAAAAGACAGCCGTTTCTCAATAATCGTCAGGATAACGAAAATATTTTCATCCCAAAGTCTGATCTGACCACCTGCTCCCAACCACAGCATGAAAGATGCCGACCGCGCCGCAATGATCTGGGTCGGGACCCGCGGTTCCCGTGGGAAAGCAGCCTTATAGACCCATGTATCCCTTTCAGTCACCCCCAAAATTGAAGCGAGAGACAACGCCAGCTATAGCCTCCTCCTCGTCAGGCTTCTCAAACTGGGCAGACAGGGGTCCTGGGATGGACAGCTCGCACAGCTTCCTCACAAGGGTCAAAGCGTGACCTCGTTGAAGAGAAGATGCAGGAGCCGGTCTACGTAGCCTGTAATGTTTTTGAAAAGGAACATTTTTGTTAAATGGGTATTGAATTCATTGTATTTGTATTTACTGTTATGAGTTATGATGCTATTAAATTTGTTGATGTAGTGACCTACTCATTCTACAATGTTTTTTTCTGGAGGGTTTTGAAGTACTCAATTTGAAATATGCATTACTTGGTTGTGGACTTTATTGTGAAACTTTTCAATGTTTGTATTTTTGTGTGCCCAAAATGCTCAATTGATTTGAAATGAATAACTATGACTTAGAGTATGTTGGGTCTGTCTTTACATCAGATACCCCCATCTTTGCCTTGGGAAAGCTGATTTTATATCACAGCATTCCTACTGCGGTGGTTGCCTTGGAAAAGCTGATTTTATATCACAGCATTCCTACTGCGGTGGTTGCCTTGGAAAAACTAATTTTGTATCACAGCATACCTACTGCAGTGGCTGCCTTGGGAAAGCTGATTTCGTATCACAGCACTATGGTCAGCGCTTGCGAGATCCACTGATCAGCTGTCACGGATGGTATGGCATCGGGCTTCAGGATTAGCTTCCTGGCAAGATCAGTCGAATGTTCTGCCCAACTTTGCTCTAAATGTGCACTGCACACGCGTGCCATGATCGTAATTTTCAGTGCAGCTTGTCCACCCAAAATGAAAAGCAGTCATTGCCGTCGGATGTCTTCATTCTTCGGAAAATAGTATAACGTTAAATTAAGACTATGGCATCCAATCACGACACAGTGTGCTTTTTCCGCCATTCCGGTAAGTAGCTTGCTAACTAAAAGTCACAACCCAGATGAAAAGGGGTTAGTTACCAGTATCGTTCTGCATGAGCTATCTTACAGTTTGTAAACAAAGCCATATGATGATCACATGTGATGACGCTTTTAAGGCGTTACATATTTAAATTAGATAAGATTATAAAACGCTACCATTGGTGTATAACATTTCTGCCTTAACGTAACGTTGAATAAAGCTAGATGTAATGCCTGCCTCCTGAATCCAAGTGTTTGACATGCTGAGATGGTAACTTTATGTCCAACTTTGTTAATGTACCAACTACAGTCATTTTTCATACTTGGGTCAACCTACTATGACGTGGTTTCATCCAAATATCATCAAATTTTGATGAAAAATAGGATTTTCATTGTTCGGAATAAAGTCCGTTTTAGAGCACTGGCGGTAACAGGCCGACATTTCATTTTAAGTGTCAGTCGATCAACTTAAGTACTTCTGTAAAACTGACTAGTCACACCGAAATATTGACTCACCCAGTCACACCAAAATATAAACTTTTCATGTGCATTGACTCACTCAGCACCATCAATTACGAAGAGGAACTATTCAGTTGGGTGGAGTCTCTCTCTCTGGTTTAATAGGCTGTATAAATGGACCGTTCAAACCTTCAGTGACACAGAAGAGCAGGCTATTGGGCCATTGCCCCAGTCAGTCTGCCTCTACCTTCATCGACCTTGCTCCTCCGAGATCTAATCTGTAGAGATGATGAGAGATTGGATTCTATCCCGGAATACCCTTGTCCGATTAAGATTAAATGAAACTTCTTCACCTGTCCCACCTGGGCCCAGGGCCAAGGTAATTGAATAGAGATGTCTGGACGTTTTATCCAGCTAGGTTGAGGATTGTATTCCCTTCTCTCCTGGTTTCTCCTATGTCACCTGAGTGCAAAGCCGGTGATGGGGCTGCAACCTGGGCATTTTATTGGGCAGTGCCATGGCGGAGATTCAATCAGACAACGCCCTGCGTAGGTCTCTCCTGGGTCAGAGTTGTTGGAGCTACGCTTAACTCAACAGTCCAATGATGAACCATTTGCTTAGGCATTCAATCTTTTGCCAGGACAAAACAGCTTTTGGTCACAGGTGCCAACATTAAGATCAACACATTTGGGACAGGATTGGAAATGAAGATTTGGGTGTTCTGTTTATGGCCATGAGGTCTTTCCACAACACGTGTGATTCACCATCTTGGAGACTAACCAGAGAGAGCCCACCCCCACTCTGAAAGGCAGATCCATGACAGAGTTTAGTAAGTATTCACAAGTCAGTAGTGCAACAAAATTAAATAAAGCTTTGGCACTTTCTTATTCAATACTCTTGCTTTCAGACAAATCTCTCCCACCTCTCTTTCTGCTTTACCCCATCTTGCTTACAATGTTGATTAAAGATAACCTCATGCGTTCCTACACGTTTTCCTCAGGTAGGACACAATGGGACATGTGCCAACGGTCGTAAGCCACTCTTCTCAGTCATTGTAACAACCTGTTTGTCTTTGAGCCATAAATTCACCCCTGGACAGGGACCATCACCTCCCTTCATCCACTCCCTTGTGTCAACAATGACACATCTATGGGGATTATTTATTTTGACATCATGGGTTGGAAAACTACCAGTCAAATGAGAATAATGTGGAAATGTTGTATGCATTTAATATGCATTTAATTCGACTGGGGATTTCTCAAGACCCCACAGGGAGGCAGATTTCCTGAGGTAACTATGTTTAAGTATGGGGGGGGGGAAGCCTGAGTAGGGGAAGTCCATCAATCTCTCTCTACACACAATGACATCCTGTCCTCATCTTGTCAATGACATAAACCGGTAGGTAGGCGGCATGACAATGGCATGACACCTGTGACGGATGTGCACTGCAGCCTCAGGGCTGAAACGTTTTACATGGCTTCATTAAGATCCTACACCTCAAAGCCCTGATGTGAACAAGATATGGGTTCTTCCTGACCCTGGATAATTATCATACGACATAATCATGTAATGTTATATTCTGTTTCACTAAGGTTACCTCCTTTTGTCTTTATTTAACCAGGCAAGTCGGTTAAGAACAAATTCTTATTTTCATTGATGGCCTAGGAACAGTGGGTTAACTGCCTAGTTCAGGGGCAGAACGACAGATTTTTTACCTTGTCAGCTCAGGGATTCGATCGTGCAACCTTTCGGTTACTTCGGTTGCTACTTTCGGTTACTAGTCCAATGCTCTAACCGCTACGCTGTTTATCTAAACGCCTTCTGAACAAAACTGTTTCCATCTGGTCATCCAACTTGATTCTCTTTGGCAAGATTCCATTGAGTCTTAAAGGGAAGAAAATGCTCACAAACTACTGTAAGTGAGCAGCTATTTTATATAATAGTTTATATAATATGTAGCTTTCTTTTAGTATTAATGCATGTATCTTTGCATAGTCACTTTACCCCTACCTACGTGTACAAATTACCTCGACTAACCTGTACCCCTGCACATTGACTCGGTACCGGTAAGTAAGCATTTCACTGCAAGGTCTACACCTGTTGTATTCGGCGCATGTGACAAATAGCATTTGATTTGAATTATTACAGTAGGTTCGTTTGGAGGGGGGTTTCAACAGGGGGTTAAAAACTGAGAAGACTGAAAACACATTTTTCCCTCTCCACCTTTGCCATCTCTCTGGTCATCTTACCCCACACCACCCTCCATCACTCTCTCACTCCGTCTATACATCTCTCCATCTGTCTCCTTCCCTCTCTCCATAGGGAAAAGCCGAACATTGAACAAGCCTTGGATCCACATTGCAGTTAATGGTTGATAACAGTAACTACAATGTTACTGTTATGTAATTTAGTTCATTCTGTTGTTATTTACATCCAGACAGTCTTTTGAAAAACATAATGCCTTCTCCAAAGAAGATACTTTTTAAACAAAAACAAAAAAACATGTATATATTTTTAATACATTTCAGTATCTTTAGTATCTTGATTTGAAACCAGAGTTTCCACTTATTTACTGCTTTGCTGAAACAACAAAAAAACATGTTCAACACATCTACTGTACTTGTCAAGATTCAGATTAGGCCTACTCAGAAGGTATATTATATTAGATGGTATCACCAATGATTAATTATGACATGTGTTCTTATCAGAAACTCTTGAGTCGTAACCCAATCATTTAAAAAAAATCATATTCTGTTATCTAATCTATCCATAGCATTAGCACATTTAAAAAATCATATTCTGTTATCTAATCTATCCATAGCATTAGCATTAGCTGTAGCCTGTCTTCACAGATTGTTTATAGTTATTTATCCTGCTACAGGTTACTGTCCTAATCCCTCGCCTACATGTATATATCTGTCTCATATTACTCCAGTATTCCTGCATTGTACACCAAATGTCTTGTGTTTTCTTTTATTATGTATTCTTTTTATTAGATAGCCTGGCGGGTAGGAGTGTTAGGAGTGGTAGGAGTGTTAGGCCAGTAACTGAAAGGTTTCTGGATCGAATCCCCAAGCAGACAAGGACTAAATCTGTCATTCTACCCCTGAGCAAGGCAGTTAACCCCCAACAACAACAGCTCCCCAGGCCCCAATGACGAGGATGTTGATTAAGGCAGCCACCTGCACCTCTCTGATTCAGAGGGGTTAAATGCAGAAGACACATTTCAGTTGACTGCATTCAATTATACAATTTACTAGGTATCCCCCCTTCCCTATTTTGATATTGATTACTGCACTGTTGGGTAGAGCTTGCAAGTTAATTATTTCACCGTACTTGTGCATGTGACAATAAAACATGAAACTGAAACGTCTCCTTTACTATAAACTAATAACCCAGACGTCTGATGCCGACACTCCGTTTTTAAAAAACTTTAAAATGTATGTTAAACAAAAACCAATGATTGCCATGTTAAACAAACTATACAACTCTATGCACAGGGACTCATTTGAACCATTCCCACATATTTACAATGCAGATGCAAAGTTTGGTAACAGAATGACGAGACAAATAGCACAAACCGTCATTCTGTTACCACACTTTGCATCTGCTCTGTTCTTCAAGTAAATGGGGGGTGGTATTGGGGATGCCAACACCTTTCCCCCCCTACTCTTCCCACACACATAACATCAGACTAGTCTGGGAGTAGTCGGTTTTCAGCTTGTTTTAGTTGTGTGACAGCAGTTGGTGTGTATGGGACCAAGCGGAGAAGCCTAGCAGCTCTCTGGACAAAGCGCACCAAGAGTACCCTCTAATCTAGTGAGTGCAGATGCTTCAGCAGGCCTTGGTTAGATTTAGTTTCATATCAAATATCTTTAATGACCGAACACAAACACAAATATTGGTAGCGTATGATTTCAGAGCTATATACTGTATCAGCTGTACATTTACATGAGTGACAGCTATATGTTGAGTGAGACCAATACTCCAAGACATGACAAATAAATACACTTATAGAAACTGTCAAAAGGCAATATATTTCTGTTGGCTGTGCCTTTCTGTTTCCTGAAAGCTGTGTGGCCATGGGCGACAGATTGAGACAGGGGTCAGCAGTGGATCCCTGGGCAGGCAGGACACACAGAGAGGCCATGTGCCACTGCAACTGTCATTACTGAACATGAACTGAGAGAGAGGGGGGGGGGTCTGGGTGTCTGGTTGGGTGGTTTCCAGACCACTACAAAAAAAACTAAACTGATTCAAATTGTAGGCTAACTGTACTAAAAACACAATATGGTATACTAAATGCATTATTCTGTCTCATACTTGCTGAATAATCAAGTTTTGTGTTGTGGTTTGGATCACATTTATGGGCAGTGAGTGACAGTAAATAAATATTTCAATCTCTCCGTTCTGCCAGTTGTCCATAGCTGAGAGTACAGACACACAGATGTCCGTAGTTTCTCCTATGGCTCAAGAATTGTAAACTATTGGGCATGAGTGTTTCTCACACTATTTCAATGGGCCAAATACAATGGCCTTTGTTCCATGGTTAAACATGTCTCCAACAGCTGTCTGCTGGGTGGATAACAGTTCACGACTATGGACTACAATGAATGTAGTCGTTGATAAGATTTGCGCAGAGCAGGAACGTTCATTATTTGACATGGTCTACACCGCTGCTTCTGGTTCCTCACAATTTAACACTTCTGTAAACATTTCCATTTCCGACGATGGTTTTTACAGTTTTCTGTAATACTGACAATAGTGCCTATATATAAACTGTAGCCTGTTCTCTATCAATCACTTATTGCGCTTCCTCCCACGTGAGCCAATGCAACACCGTGTAACCGCGCAATTGACTTACTTTTGGCTTTTCTGTTCTGGATTCAGTTGAAAACGGAGAGGTGTCTTTATCGTCGCCTACAGCTTCGGTGGGTGAACCATGTTGACTCTACCCGGTGGTTGGCAGCGCGGCGGGAGCAGTGGGACCGGGTAAGAGGCGGGAGAGCCAACCGGAGGGCGGAGCTGAAGGGCAGGTGAAGTTTTTGTCCGCCTCTCGAGGATAAGTGGATGTGGAAGCTTGCGTGGGCTAATGTCATGACTCAACTCTCCCCCGCACACGTTTGAATATGAAAATTGCACCATTTCCCAATAAAAAAATACATATTGATTAAAATAATATTCCGTTTTTTATTCTGTCTGAAACAAAGGGTTCAGTCTAGGTCTAATATTCTTATGTAGGCCTATGTAAATAAGTAACCTTGGGCTATTGTTTGCTAACAATATATACTTGTTCAGTGTCATCTTAAAAAAAAACATCTTGACATCTGATATTTGAGTTTTACACCATGTAGTCATCACCTGCACAAGTTTGACCAAAAAGAACAGTTGTGGTAGCCAATAGGTACAGGACAGATACATATGGTGATGGACATCTATCGATTGCATGTGATGAGAAAACAAACTGCTATATACAGTTGAAGTCGGAAGTTTACATACACCTTAGCCAGATACATTTAAACTCTGTTTTTCCTGACATTTAATCCTAGTAAAAAAATCCCTGTTTTAGGTCAGTTAGGATCAACACTTTATTTTAAGAATGTGAAATGTGAGAATACTAGTAGAGAGAATTATTTATTTCAGATTTGATTTCTTTCATCACATTCCCAGTGGGTCAGAAGTTTACAAACACTCATTTAGTATTTGGTAGCATTGCCTTTAAATTGTTTAAATTGGGTCAAACGTTTCAGGTAGCCTTCCACAAGCTTCCCACAATAAGTTGGATGAATTTTGGCCCATTCCTCCTGACAGAGCTGGGGTAACTGAGTCAGGTTGTAGGCCTCCTTGCTCGCACACGCTTTTTCAGTTCTGCCCACACATTTTCTATAGGATTCAGGTCAGGGCTTGGTGATGGCAACTCTTAATACCTTGACTTTGTTGTCCTTAAGCCATTTTGCCACAACTTTGGAAATATGCTTGGGGTCATTGTCCATTGGGAAGACCCATTTGCGACCAAGCTTTAACTTCCTGACTGATGTCTTGAGATGTTGCTTCGATATATCCACATAATTTTCCCTCCTCATGATGACATCTATTTTGTGAAGTGCACCAGTCCCTCTTGCAGCAAAGCACCCCCACAACATGATGCTGCCACCCCCGTACTTCACGGTTGGGATGGTATTCTTCGGCTTGCAAGCCTCCCCTTTTCCACCAAACATAACGATGACCATTATTGCCAAACAGTTATATTTTTGATTCATCAGACCAGAGGACATTTCTCCAAAAAATCTTTGTCCCCATGTGCAGTTGCAAACCGGTGTCTGGCTTTTTTATGGCGCTTTTGGAGCAGTGACTTCTTCCTTGCTGAGCGGCCTTTCAGGTTATATCGATATAGGACTCGTTTTACTGTGGATATAGATACTTTTGTACCTGTTTCCTCCAGCATGAGTGTGACACCAAAGTACATTAATCTCTATGAGACAGAACGCATGTCCTTCCTGAGCGGTATGACGGCTGCTTGGTCCCATGGTGTTTATACTTGTGTATTATTGTTTGTACAGATGAATGTGGTACCTTCAGGCATTTGGAAATTGCTCCCAAGGATGAACCAGACTTGTGGAGGTCTACAAAAAAAAATTCTGAAGTTTTGGTTGATTTCTTTTGATTTTCCCATGATATCAAGCAAAGAGGCACTGAGTTTGAAGGTTGGCCTTTAAATACATCCACAGGTACACCTCCAATTGACTCAAATTATGTCAATTAGCCTATCAGAAGCTTCTAAAGCCATGACATCATTTTCTAGAATTTTCCAAGCTGTTTAAAAGCACAGTCAACTCAGTGCATGTAAACTTTTGACCCACTGGAATTGTGATACAGTAAGTTAAAAGTCAAATAATCTGTTTGTAAACAATTGTTGGAAAAATTACTTGTGTCATGAACAAAGTAGATGTCCTAACCGACTTGCCAAAACAATAGTTTGTTAACAAGAGATTTGTGGAGTGGTTGAAAAACAAGTTTTAATGACTCCAACCTAAGTGTATGTAAACTTCCGACTTCAACTGTATAGCTTCTTTTTAACCGTGGAAAACCGTCTGATCAACATGTTCCCCTCTCAGTCACGAAACACTTGCATTGTTGCCTCAGAAACACTTGCTTTACAAACCTATCAATCATACAAAGAGTTAGGCCTTCTAACAGTGCCCAAAGACACTTGGAGAGAGAGAGAGAGAGAGAGAGACAGAGAGAGAGACAGCGAGAGAGGCGATCAGATAAATTAAATTAAAAACAGGAAATGACATTTAGCTCAGTATTTTGACAGAAGACAGCAGTCATCATTCAGTCATCATGATAATTGATACCTTAAGGACAGGTCAATCATATTTATAAGACATCAAACCAGGAACATAAATAAATGGATGACTTTCACCAGGAAGCAAGAATGAAGGGTGAAAGAATGCCATCTACCCTGTTTAAAGACACCGTAATAGAACACATTTCACAACAGCATAATGTGGTGGGCTATTTCAGACTGCCTTTTTGTTTTAAACCTCGTACAAAGTTCAGAAAAATACTTGGCTTTGTGAACTAGAATGAAAGAAGCATCGATATGAACAAAGCATCGATATCAGCAAAGCATCGATATCAGCAAAGCATCGATATCAGCAAAGCATCGATTTCAGCAAAGCATCGATTTCAGCAAAGCATCGATATCAACTAAGCATCGATATAAGCAAAGCACTGATTTCAGCAAAGCATCGATATCAGCAAAGCATCGATATCAACAAAGCATCGATATCAACAAAGCACTTCATTTGGTACATTAGCGAGAGCCTATATCTACATCAACATTTGTCTGACTATCACTTAGCACTGTGAATACAAGTGGATCACAAGTGGACAAGTGACGTGGAGGAAATAGACCAGTGAAAACAATGACAACCATTTATCATTTATAAACCATTCTGATTGCGTTACTTCTTTCGAGGGGAGAGCGTCAATCCAAAAAGGCCAAACATGAAATCCCTAATAAAGCATATAACTCAAATACTCCAGTTCAGACAACCCATACACTGCAAGATGTGCTGATTGGATGATCAGCATCATGGCAGAACCAACCAATCACAGGTCTCATCATCTCATCAACTTCGGAATACCACAGGTATTCAATAATCTTTTTGGTACGTGATCCTATACCTTCATTTACAAAAGGTCAGTTATTCACAATGCACTCTGCTTTAAATACCAGCCTGGTATGCGAAACGATCTAGTCTAAAACCCCAACAGGAAACGCAGCAAAGGAAGGAATAGAATGACCATCTTTTAGTTCTAATTCCTCACATTTTAATATTTTCCTAAGCTGTACGATCCCTCAGATTTGGCTTCGTATCACCTCATTCAAGTATTTCGACTCGGGTTTGCATGTGACACATATTAAAAGATTCAACTCCCCCTGAAACCTAAGAAGAAATGCAAGGTTCTCTCTCAACAAACTATGCACCAATGCAGTTTTAGACTGTTGCTCCTGTAGCTTGACAATGATTAAACACATATTGGATACATAATTGGAATTCTAAAAGTTCACAATGAGATAGTTGTTCTGTATCTCACCCATGTGCTTCTCAAAAACATATGAGAAACATACTGTATATATAGAGTAGATTAGTCATCTCTGATCATGAACTCTTTATGTTACTTCACTGGTGTGTGATATTGTCAAAGCAAATGTTCAAATGACTAACATCAATGTTGGATAAATAAAATGTATAAAATAAATAGCCGATATCAACGTTGTGTAAATAATGAAATCAACAAAATTCACTATGAAATAAAGTGCTACTTTCAAAACACTAACATCTGCTATTGAAAGTGATCCAGACAGCCATCAGTAACCCTATGTGAGTTCTAAAACACACTACAATCCTAACAGTCTAATATTTAACAACATCTGTGGCCATTCTAGTGTTTTTGAGGGTATTGGTGTCAGGCAGAAACCCCTAAACAACCATATTCAAATGTGACCCTCCAAACCATTTTTTCTCATAATTTATCTTATAGGAAAACCAGTCTGTTTCACAAGATACAACACTGAACGAGCATCAGAGAGACAGCATCCTCAACAACATACAGTAAAGTAGCTCATTACACAATTTCACTCAGAGAGAGAGAAAGAAAAAGACAGAACGAGAGAGAAAGAGAGAGAGCACCAGACACAGAGGTAGAGTAAGAGCGATTCAAGGAGGAGATAGAGATGAAAAGAACTTGTTCGGCATTAAGGAGCCTGTCTTTCCTCTTGGTCATGAGGAGAGGAGACCTTAATAAGGATATCTGGCGTACAGAGTGTTTGTTTGGGAATGAGGAGTCTGAAGTCCCAGTAAAGGCAGAGTGGTGAGAGAAGGAGAGGAGGATTGTTCCCAGTGGTTAGAAAATCAGATCCATAGAGAAAGAGAGTATCAAAGACAGTCTCAGTGTGGGTTCAGGTCCAGAACGGAGAGGAGATGTGTACGTCCAACAGGAAAAACCAGCTACCACCTGCTGCTATTAAAAAAGAAAGAGAGGCAGACTTAGGGAGACTCAGAAATATATTGTTTATGGGTCTATTGACTAATATTTCACTGTAAGTGTGAGTTAATAGCATAAGATTGGTGATGCACAGGTTATGAAAGGGACAAAACACTGTTCTGATTTTATAGACATGTGCTGCCCCCTTTTGGACAAATACTGAACTTCACATTTGAGATTTAGAGGCTAAAGTGCCTCTGAACATTTTCCTGGAGACCCTAAGGGCTCAGAGACACCAAAATCTCTCTCACTCCTTGAGCTCCTCCAAGACCCTCTGCTTGTGGTCCATCTCATCTCTCAGACGGGACAGCTGCTTCTGATGGACCTCTCTATGGTTCTCCATCTGTTCCTCTAGGGTCTTCTATAGGGTGCAGAAGGGAACACAGGGTCAGGGGTCAAGTTGAATTGATTTACCTTTAACAGGAATTTGAAGAGTGGGGGGAAAAAGAAAGGGGGATAAAGGGGGAGGGATGGGAGGAGGGGAGAGAGGGAGGATGAGAGAGATCTTTACCTTCATCTCTATTGCATCCTGCAGTTTGGTCAGGTGCTCCTTCTGTTTATCCATCACATGCACCTCCTTCATTTTGTCTGTGGAGACAAAGCAAGCAACATTGTTTCAAGTGACGTAATGATTGATGACAGGCTTGTTTGTGTTTGGGGGTCTCTGCGTTTCTCAGCCTGTGTGTGTGGAGCCTGAACCTCCTCCACGAGGGAGTCCTAGGTCTCCTCTAACGGTCTCTTCTTCTGCTCTACGTTCTGCATGGAGTCTGTCAGAGACGTGATCTTAGCCTGGCGCTGCATGAAGTCTGTCAGAGACGTGATCTTAGCCTGGCGCTGCATGGAGTCTGTCAGAGACGTGATCTTAGCCTGGCGCTGCATGGAGTCTGTCAGAGACGTGATCTTAGCCTGGCGCTGCATGGAGTCTGTCAGAGACGTGATCTTAGCCTGGCGTTGCATGAAGTACCCCATCAGGCAGAGACAGAGTTAACAGCGGAGGAAAAGAATGCTGACACTGTCTCACTTTCCAACCAAGCTGCATGAACACAATAGTCTACTGAATAAAGGAAAATATTCCATACTCTTTTTTCAAGATATCGAAATGGATGTTAAATCCACTTCCTGGTTACCTGGGCAATGAGTAACTGACAGGAGGCCAGATCCTTCTCATTGGCCTGCATCCTGCGGGAGGTGTCGGCCAGGGAGCTCTCCAGCTGCGGTTCACCAGAGACTTGACCTCTGACTTCATGTATGAGTCGAGCCATGGTGACCTCATTCATCAGAGAGCAGAGAGATCAGGACTGAGTGTGTGTGTGTGTGTGTGATTACCTGTAACAAACAGTTTATGTCTGTCTAAATAACAGTGTGTATATGTGTGTATGATTCTTCGTAATTGTTTAATTGTGTGTCCTTACAGCCTTGAGGTCACTGGTGCCGATGATGCCTCCTATCTCACTGAGGTCTCGGAGCAGTAGACTGAGGATCTCTGCTACTCTCTTCTTATGATAACTACTGAGCTCCTGTAGACTGGTCAGCTCCCTCTGTAACGCCACCAGAGTGGTCTGAGCACCTACAGGTGAACACATACAGGTAAATACATACAGATGAACACAGGTGAATACACACAGGTGCACACAAACAGGTGAACACATACAGGTGAATACACACAGGTGAACACATACAGGTGAATACACACAGGTGAACATACACAGGTGAATACATACAGATGAACACAGGTGAATACACACAGGTGAATACACACAGGTGAATACACACAGGTGAATACACACAGGTGAATACATATAGATGAATACACACAGGTGAATATACACAGGTGAATACACACAGGTGAATACACACAGGTGAATACATATAGATGAATACACACAGGTGAATACACACAGGTGAATACACACAGGTGAATACATATAGATGAATACACACGGGTGAATACATACAGATGAACACACACAGGTGAACACACACACAGGTGAATACACACAGGTGAATACATACAGGTGAACACACACAGGTGAATACATACAGATGAACACAGGTGAATACACACAGGTACACACACACAGGTGAATACACACAGGTGAATACACACAGATGAATACACACAGGTGAACACACACAGGTGAACACACACAGGTGAATACACACAGATGAACACAGGTGAATACACACAGGTGCACACAAACAGGTGAACACACAGGTGAATACACACAGGTGAATACACACAGATGAATACACACAAGTGAATACACACAGATGAACACACACAGGTGAATACTGTGACGACCCTCCCACTCTGTCTGCCGTATTCTCTCTGTTATTTCCTTATTAGGATGCTGGTGGGCGGAGTTGGGAGGGTCGTCAGCTACATGGGAAACACCTGGGCCCGGTGTCTCCCAGGATAAATACACCACTTCCCCATTCATGGAGGAGACTCTCTCCATGCAGACACCCTCTGTAGATTGTGTTGTGGTTCTTGGTGGCCGTTTGTTTGTTTGCTTTGGCACCTTTCATCACCCTGCATTATCACATTCATGCATGCAAAACACTCACTTACACTACTGATTACTGATTACACACACCATTGTCTATTATACTTAGTTGCTTTAGGTAATAAATACATATTTTGCTACTCATTATCTCCACGTTGTCTCCCTTTGTTACGGGCTTTGAGCCGGTTCGTGACAAGTGGGAGCTCATCCGGGATATTTGAACTATTGGTTTGGGAGACCGTGGAGGTACGTGTTTGGGTTGCATAGTGTGTTTGATAGGCCCAGTATTGGTTGCCTTTTGTTGTTTGGTTTGTGTGCTGTGTTGGAGAGACTATAATGGTTAGTTTCCAGGCCCTGCCTAGCCTGAACTCTTGTTCTACTTTCTGTTGGGACATCAGTCTTGAGGTGAGTAATCTGCTGTGTACCTCGGTGGGAGATTTGGGTAGGGTAGTGGAACTTGCTACCCGGAGCTATAGCCTTTTTCCCCTGATAGGTTTAGCGACGTGTTTCATTTTTTGGAATATGTTGGGCATGGTTAATGTTTGTTATTTTTGTGTGGTGTCTGTGGACTGAGCAGTTGTCTCGGGGGCACATCCGTGGCTTGGTGGAATTTGCCAGCATGCTGGGGAGTTCTATTTCCTTGCCAGCGGGCTACAGTGCGTAAATTCCAACCGCAAATCTGCACGAAGACTAGGGTTGAGTTATTGTAGGTTTTGGGGAAGCTCCGTATCTCATCTCTCTTCTGTGGTACTCAGGGTGATTGTCAATTCTCGGGTTGTGGTCTGGTGTGCTCAGCAGAAGGGAAGAGCCAGAATTTTTTTTTTTTTTGTGTGATTATGGCGTCTTATGTATTCGCTCTCCATCAGAGGAATTGTTAGATTTAGGTACTAAAGAACAGCTGTTTGAAGGTCGCGGAACACTACAAGGTTGAGATTAGTGATAAACGTCTAAAGAATTCTATTAGGTTGATATTGAAGGCCAATCTGATGGAGAGTGGTATTCTAGAAGTTACCACTGGGCCAGCCTCTGCTGAGGATTTGTCGTCTCCCCATAACGTTACAATGGACATTCCATCGGTTAGTCCTAGTAGCCTTCTTTTTGAACAGCAGAAAGAACTGCTTTTGTTACAGCTGGAGCATGATCGTGAGAAGAGAGAACATGATCGGCAGCATGATCGTGAGAAGCTAGAGCATGATCGTGTAAAATATGAAAAGGAATTGGCATTTAAACAAGATATGGAGCGTGCTAAAATCAAATTGCAACAAGAACGTATAGAGTTGGTTAGGGAAGGAAAGATCTCAGGGGAGAGTTTGTTTTGGGAAGGTGACCCAGATTTACCTAGGGGTAGTTCCGCTTTTGGTCGTGCCCCAGAGACATTTGATATTGTTGGGAACTTACGGTTATTGCCTCGGTTTAATGAAAGGGACCCGAGACATTCTTTTCGTTGTTTGAGCGGGTTGCTAACGCCAGGAGTTGGCCTGATTCTGACCGCACTTTAATGTTGCAGTGTGTGCTGACTGGTAAAGCGCAGGAAGCATATTCAGCTCTTAGTGTACACGATAGTGCCAGTTATGATAAAGTTAAAACAGCTGTGTTACAGATTTATGAATTGGTCCCTGAGGCTTACCGCCAACGATTTAGAACTTTAAAAAGGGATGATAACCAGACTCATGTTGAGTTTGCGCGACAGTTGTCTTTACAGTTTAATCGCTGGTGTTCCGCCTCTGCAGTTGTGACTTTCCAAGGGCTGTGTGATCTGATTATGTTAGAGCAATTTAAGGACACAATTCCTGATCGTATTGCCACGTATATTAATGAACAGAAAGTAAAGAATGTTGCTGCAGTTTTGGCAGACGAGTATGTGTTGACTCACAAGTGTCTTTGCAGAACCCCGTATTCGGAAAGTGTGGGGGCGTTCGGATAGATTTGGGCTTCGCTCACCGAGATACTTTGGTTCTCGGGCAGAGTTCTATTCAACTAGGGTTGAACCTGACTCCCATGGTAAAGCTGACTTTGGGCATGAGTGTCACTACTGTCAAGGTTCAGGGCATTGGAAAAACGAATGTCCACTTCTCAGGTCAAAGGGTGCTTACGCTAAATCTAAGCCTACTGCATTAGCTGCACCTATTCCACATCAGTTCATTCATGACTCATTTCCTCAGGCCCAGGAGAATGTGAAAGTCCATATTGATCCAGACTATTTACCTTTCATTACAGAAGGTTTTGTGTCTATGTTAGGAAGTAAAGACCTAGTGCCAGTGAAGATCCTGAGAGACACAGGTGCCTCTGAATCATTTGTGTTGGAGTCTGTGTTACCCTTTTCTGCTGAGACTGATTCGGGGAATAGTGTTCTAATTAGGGGAATAGGTTTGAACACTCTGTCAGTTCCATTGCATAAACTGATGTTGGATTGTGGGCTGGTGAAGTTGTTGTGGGTGTGCGTCCTTCGTTGCCTATTGAGGGTATCGATGTTATCCTTGGGAATAACTTGGCTGGTGAGCGTGTATGGCCTGTCGTGTTTCCATCTCTAGTGGTTTCCACTAAGCCGTCATTTGTTGGGATTCCTGATGAGAGTGTACAGAGTTTCCCAGAGGTGTTCTCTGCGTGTGCAGTGACACGTTCTATGAGCCGTGGCGAACTGGTCACTGCGCCGACTAATGATAATAATACAAAGTATGTCACTGTTATCCCGTTATCTGTAACCCGCTCAGATCTAATCAATGCGCAACGGGATGACCCCACGTTGGAAGAGTTGCGTGATCAAATTGTGCCTATAGAACAGTTGGGAGATGTCGCCCATGGCTATTTTCTCCAAGAGGATGTCCTGATGAGAAAGTGGGTGTCTCATGATAGTGTTTTTCTGGGGGAGGCAATTAGTCAGGTTGTTGTACCAGTTAAGCTTCGTGAGTTGGTGTTGGAAACTTCTCACAGCGACGTGGCTGGACATATGGGGGTGAGGAAAACCTACAATCGCATATTAAGACATTTCTTTTGGCCTAGATTAAAGAGGGATGTTTCTGATTTTATCAAAACTTGTCACACCTGTCAATTAACTGGTAAGCCTAATCAAGCTATTAAACCAGTACATTGTTTCCTATTCCTGTACTCAGCCAACCTTTTGAGTATCTGATTATTGACTGTGTGGGTCCTCTGCCTCGTTCTAAAAAGGGTAGCAGTTACCTGTTCACTGTGAAATGTCAGACCACTAGGTTTCCTGCTGCCTATCCTCTCCGATCTATCACGACTAAATTGGTGTTAAAAGCTTTGACTCAGTTTCTCTCATTGTTTGGAATCCCTAAGGTCATTCAGAGTGATCAAGGATCTAATTTTACCTCTAATCTGTTTGGTCAGGTTCTTCAACAGCTCCATATTAAACATAATTTGTCCAGCGCCTATCACGCGCAAAGTCAAGGAGCACTGGAACGTTTCCATCAAACACTTAAGTCTTTGTTGAGAGCTTATTGTACTGAGATGGATAAGGATTGGGAGGAGGGGTTGCCTTGGTTACTGTTAGCCGCTAGGGAAGTTTCACAGGAGAGCACAGGTTTCAGTCCAAATGACCTTGTGTTTGGACATAGGGTGCGTGGACTTTTATCTGTTCTCCAGGATGACTGGAAGTCTCCCGAGCCTCCTCAGTCCCTGTTATCGTATGTGTGTGATTTCCAGCGACGGCTGTACGCCGCTGGTGAAATGGCTAAAGAGAAGTTATCATCTTCACAGGAGAGGATGAAGGGCATATTTGATCGCCGAACTGAGCCTCGTCACTTTAGTCCAGGTGACCAGGTTCTTGCTCTGCTGCCAATTGTTGGTTCTCCTTTTCAAGCCAAGTTTCAAGGTCCATATACAGTGGTGCACTGAGCAAAATTATCTAGTTGCCACTCCAGAACGGAGGAAAGCACACCAGCTGTGCCATGTAAATCTGTTAAAACCCTATTATGCACGTTCCTCTGAGACTGAACAGTGGGATTCTACAGAGGACGGTAAACCTGTTCTTTTGGCTGATACCGTTGTTTCCTTGGGTTCTTGTCGTGCTAGATCTATGCATGAGGAGGAAGATGTTCCTGGTCCTGACGATTGTATATTGCAGGGTAGATTGAAAAATTCAGAAACACTGGATATTTTAGACAGTCTTCTCACTCACCTACCTGTTGATGGGCGGAAAGAGATAGTTGGTCTGATTCAGATTTCCAGGTTTGTTTTCTGATACACCTACACGTACAAACTTAATAGAACATGATATTGACATTGGAGGTGCTGACCCCATTCGTCAGCGCTTCTATAGAGTTTCTTCAGAGAAACTACGTTGTCTGGATGCTGAGGTCAAGTACATGCTGGAGAGTAAGATAGCAGAGCCTTCTTTCTCCAGTTGGGCTTCTCCCTGTATCTTGGTCAGTAAACCGGATGGAACAAACCGTTTTTGTACGGACTACCGTAAGGTAAACAGTGTCACAAAGCCAGATTCATTTCCTCTTCCTCGGATGGAGGACTGTGTTGATCAAGTCGGTGCAGCTAAGTTTGTGAGCAAATTTGACCTGTTAAAAGGCTATTGGCAGGTGCCACTGACGAGTAGGGCACGTGAAATCTCTGCCTTTATTACACCCTGGCTGGCTGCGGGTCGCCTCACAATCAATCTGGCAAAATGTGAGTTTGCTCAGGCGACCGTTACATACCTTGGAAAAATGGTTGGGTAGGGTGAAGTGCGTCCTGTTCGGGCTAAAGTGGTGGCTATTGATGCTTTTCCACCACCAACTACTAAAAAGGAACTGATGCGTTTCTTGGGCATGATTGGTTATTACCGTAGTTTTTGTAATAACTTCTCTACTGTGGTCGCTCCCTTGACAGATATGCTGAAAGCTAAGGCTGTTTATGTTTGGTCTACTCGTTGTCAACACGCTTTTGAAGAGGCAAAGAGGTTGCTTACCTCAACTCCAGTGCTGGCTGCTCCTCACATGGATTTGTCATTTACCTTGCAGGTGGATGCTAGTCATGTGGGGGCAGGTGCAGTTTTGCTGCAAGCAGATGTGTCTGGGATTGAGAGGCCTGTTAGTTTTTTTCCCAAAAAGTTTAACGATTATCAGTTGAACTATTCGGTTATTGAAAAGGAAGCGCTAGCATTAATTTGGGCACTACAACACTTCGAAGTGTATGTCGGGTCGGGGGTAGTACCTATTGTGGTCTACACCGACCATAACCCCCTCACTTTTTTGAGGTCCATGATGTGTCCAAACCAGAGGATAATGCGATGGTGTTTATTTTTACAATCATTCCATCTCGATGTGAGGCACATCCGGGGGACTGAAAACGTGATTGCTGATGCGCTCTCTCGTGCGCCCTGTTCCTAATGTTTACGTGACTGACCATTGTTTCGTATTGTCATGTTCTCTCTGTCCTGTCTGCTCCCTCCTGGTCTTGTTTTCTTCTTTCCTCTTAAATGTTGCTTCCTGTGCGAAGGTCGCTGAGGTCTGGGGAGGAGGTTGGCTGGGGCAAATTGTAAGTGTGAACACGTAAACCCTCATCAATTTGTGGCGCAGAAGCTGTGTCAATTTGGAACTTAGAGGCTGGTATTTTGTTCCGGGGTCCTTGTTGGTCCCCGGTTTTATGGGGGGGGATGTGACGACCCTCCCACTCTGTCTGCCGTATTCTCTGTTATTTCCTTATTAGGATGCTGGTGGGCGGAGTTGGGAGGGTCGTCAGCTACATGGGAAACACCTGGGCCCGGTGTCTCCCAGGATAAATACACCACTTCCCCATTCATGGAGGAGACTCTCTCCATGCAGACACCCTCTGTAGATTGTGTTGTGGTTCTTGGTGGCCGTTTGTTTGTTTGTTTGCTTTGGCACCTTTCATCACCCTGCATTATCACATTCATGCATGCAAAACACTCACTTACACTACTGATTACTGATTACACACACCATTGTCTATTATACTTAGTTGCTTTAGGTAATAAATACATATTTTGCTACTCATTATCTCCACGTTGTCTCCCTTTGTTACGGGCTTTGAGCCGGTTCGTGACAATATACAGGTGAACACACAGGTGAATACACACAGATGAACACAGGTTAATACACACAGGTGCACACAAACAGGTGCACACAAACAGGTGAATACAACAGGTGAATACATACAGGTGAATACATACAGGTGCACACATACAGGTGAATACACACAGGTGAATACACACAGGTGAATACACACAAGTGAATACACATGTGAACACATACAGGTGAATATGTAAAAGCGAACACATACAAGCGAACACATACAGGCGAACACATACAAGCGAACACATACAGGTGAATACACACAGGTGAATACACACAGGTGAACACATACAGGCAAACACATACAGGTGAATATGTACAAGTGAACACATACAAGCGAACACACACAGGTGAATACATGCACAGACACATTCTGCTTAAATAAAAAAAACACTAATCTCCCAGCAATGTGCTTAGACTCCCCAACATAACACCAGAATACCAGCATCTTATAGTCTCTGGCACAAGAACAGGTTTTAGAAATCCACATCTCGAAAAGAAAGCACTTTACAGGAGGACAAGATGCAGAATAGCTGAAAAGCTATTGTTTCTCTCAGCAGTTAGATCGTGCCCTGCTCCAGCTTTCAATACCTTGACTATTTGCCAACTGAGAGTAATAGATGTGTTACCATGGAAATGTTCTCATTCAAATCACTTTCTATACCTGCTGCTTATCAGGTAATCACTGCATTAAAAACCATAAAGGAATGGTAATCACTGCATTAAAAACCATTAAGGAAAGGTAATCACTGCATTAAAAACCATTAAGGAAAGGTAATCACTGCAATAAAAACCATTAAGGAAGGGTAATCACTGCATTAAAAACCATTAAGGAAGGGAAATCACTGCATTAAAAACATTAAGGAAAGGTAATCACTGCATTAAAAACCATTAAGGACGGGTAATCACTGCATTAAAAACCATTAAGGAATGGTAATAACTGCATTAAAAACAATTAAGGAAAGGTAATCACTGCATTAAAAACCATTAAGGAATGGTAATCACTGCTTTAAAAACCATTAAGGAAAGGTAATCACTGCTTTAAAAAACATTTAGGAATAGTAATCACTGCTTTAAAAAACATTAAAGAACAATAATCACTGCATTAAAATACTTTTTATCATCAATTTCTCTCAGCCAATCGTCAGTCATTTGGGAATGTATGCACTGCTTTAAAAAACCATTAAGGAAAGAACACTAGTATCTGATATCACTCACAGAGTAGGCAGCTTACTGAGTGACTAATTCTACTACTACATCATGTTCATAGCTTTCACTTTGCCAGAAGAAACAAAGCTCTACCAGATGTATATCTAATGCAGATACATTCTGACCACTAGATGGCAATAAACACAAACTAAAAGGTTTTGCGCTCTAAAAACATGGACAGTGCATTGAAAGTTCAGACCCCTTGACGTTTTCCACATTTTGTTAAGTTACAACCTTATTCTAAAATGTATTAAATATATTTTTCCCCTCATCAATCTACACAAAATACCCCATAATGACAAAGGAAAATGTATTAAATGAAACTACTGAAATATCACATTTTCATAAGTATTCAGACCCTTTACTCAGTACTTTGTTGAAGAACCTTTGGCAGCGATTACAGCCTAGAGTCTTCTTGGGTATGAGGCTACAAGCTTGGCACACCTGTATTTGGGGAGTTTCTCCCATTCTTCTCTGCAGATCCTCTCAAGCTCAGTCAGGTTGGATGGGGAGTGTCGCTGCACAGCTATTTTCAGGTCTCTCCAGAGATGTTCGATCGGGTTCAAGTCCGGGCTCTGGCTAGGCCACTCAAGGACATTCAGAGACTTGTCCCGAAGCCACTCCTGCATTGTTTTGGCTGTATGCTTAGGGTTGTTGTCCTGTTGGAAGGTGAACCTTCGCCCCAGTCTGAGGTCCTGTGTGCTCTGCAGCAGGTTTTCATCTCTCTGTACTTTGCTCCGTTCACCTTTCCCTCGATCCTGACTAGCCTCCCAGTCCCTGCCGCTGAAAAACATCCCCACAGCATGATGCTGCCACCACCATGCTTCACCATAGAGATGGTCCCAGGTTTCCTCCAGACGTGACGCTTAGCATTCAGGCCAAAGAGTTCAATCTTGGTTTCATCAGAGCAGAGAATCTTGTTTCTCATGGTCTGAGATGTGTTGTATAGGGTTGGATAAGCTCACCTCATCTAGATGAAAGAGATGTGTTGTATAGGGTTGGATAAGCTCACCTCATCTAGATGAAGGAGATGTGTTGTATAGGGTTGGATAAGCTCACCTCATCTAGATGAAGGAGATGTGTTGTATAGGGTTGGATAAGCTCACCTCATCTAAATGAAGGAGATGTGTTGTATAGGGTTGGATAAGCTCACCTCATCTAGATGAAGGAGATGTGTTGTATAGGGTTGGATAAGCTCACCTCATCTAGATGAAGGAGATGTGTTGTATAGGGTTGGATAAGCTCACCTCATCTAGATGAAGGAGATGTGTTGTATAGGGTTGGATAAGCTCACCTCATCTAGATGAAAGAGATGTGTTGTATAGGGTTGGATAAGCTCACCTCATCTAGATGAAGGAGATGTGTTGTATAGGGTTGGATAAGCTCACCTCATCTAGATGAAGGAGATGTGTTGTATAGGGTTGGATAAGCTCACCTCATCTAGGATGAAGGAGATGTGTTGTAAAATCAAATCAAATCAAATCAAATTTTATTTGTCACATACACATGGTTAGCAGATGTTAATGCGAGTGTAGCGAAATGCTTGTGCTTCTAGTTCCGACAATGCAGTGATAACCAACAAGTAATCTAACTAACAATTCTAAAACTACTGTCTTATACACAGTGTAAGGGGATAAAGAATATGTACATAAGGATATATGAGTGAGTGATGGTACAGAGCAGCATACAGTAGATTGTATCGAGTACAGTATATACATATGAGATGAGTATGTAGACAAAGTAAACAAAGTGGCATAGTTAAAGTGGCTAGTGATACATGTATTACATAAGGATGCAGTCGATGATGTAGAGTACAGTATATACGTATGCATATGAGATGAATAATGTAGGGTAAGTAACATTATATAAGGTAGCATTGTTGAAAGTGGCTAGTGATATATTTACATCATTTCCCATCAATTCCCATTATTAAAGTGGCTGGAGTTGGGTCAGTGTCAATGACAGTGTGTTGGCAGCAGCCACTCAATGGTGGCTGTTTAACAGTCTGATAGCCTTGAGATAGAAGCTGTTTTTCAGTCTCTCAGTCCCAGCTTTGATGCACCTGTACTGACCTCGCCTTCTGGATGATAGCGGGGTGAACAGGCAGTGGTTCGGGTGGTTGATGTCCTTGATGATCTTTATGGCCTTCCTGTAACATCGGGTGGTGTAGGTGTCCTGCAGGGCAGGTAGTTTGCCCCCGGTGATGCGTTGTGCAGACCTCACTACCCTCTGGAGAGCCTTACGGTTGAGGGCGGAGCAGTTGCCGTACCAGGCGGTGATACAGCCCGCCAGGATGCTCTCGATTGTGCATCTGTAGAAGTTTGTGAGTGCTTTTGGTGACAAGCCGAATTTCTTCAGCCTCCTGAGGTTGAAGAGGCGCTGCTGCGCCTTCTTCACGACGCTGTCAGTGTGAGTGGACCAATTCAGTTTGTCTGTGATGTGTATGCCGAGGAACTTAAAACTTGCTACCCTCTCCACTACTGTTCCATCGATGTGGATAGGGGGTGTTCCCTCTGCTGTTTCCTGAAGTCCACAATCATCTCCTTAGTTTTGTTGACGTTGAGTGTGAGGTTATTTTCCTGACACCACACTCCGAGGGCCCTCACCTCCTCCCTGTAGGCCGTCTCGTCGTTGTTGGTAATCAAGCCTACCACTGTTGTGTCGTCCGCAAACTTGATGATTGAGTTGGAGGCGTGCGTGGCCACGCAGTCGTGGGTGAACAGGGAGTACAGGAGAGGGCTCAGAACGCACCCTTGTGGGGCCCCGTGTTGAGGATCAGCGGGGAGGAGATGTTGTTGCCTACCCTCACCACCTGGGGGCGGCCCGTCAGGAAGTCCAGTACCCAGTTGCACAGGGCGGGGTCGAGACCCAGGGTCTCGAGCTTGATGACGAGCTTGGAGGGTACTATGGTGTTGAATGCCGAGCTGTAGTCGATGAACAGCATTCTCACATAGGTATTCCTCTTGTCCAGGTGGGTTAGGGCAGTGTGCAGTGTGGTTGAGATTGCATCGTCTGTGGACCTATTTGGGCGGTAAGCATATTGGAGTGGGTCTAGGGTGTCAGGTAGGGTGGAGGTGATATGGTCCTTGACTAGTCTCTCAAAGCACTTCATGATGACGGAAGTGAGTGCTACGGGGCGGTAGTCGTTTAGCTCAGTTACGTTAGCTTTCTTGGGAACAGGAACAATGGTGGCCCTCTTGAAGCATGTGGGAACAGCAGACTGGTATAGGGATTGATTGAATATGTCCGTAAACACACCGGCCAGCTGGTCTGCGCATGCGCTGAGGGCGCGGCTGGGGATGCCGTCTGGGCCTGCAGCCTTGCGAGGGTTAACACGTTTAAATGTCTTACTCACCTCGGCTGCAGTGAAGGAGAGACCGCATGTTTTCGTTGCAGGCCGAGTCAGTGGCACTGTATTGTCCTCAAAGCGGGCAAAAAAGTTATTTAGTCTGCCTGGGAGCAAGACATCCTGGTCCGTGACTGGGCTGGGTTTCTTCTTGTAGTCCGTGATTGACTGTAGACCCTGCCACATGCCTCTTGTGTCTGAGCCGTTGAATTGAGATTCTACTTTGTCTCTGTACTGACGCTTAGCTTGTTTAATAGCCTTGCGGAGGGAATAGCTGCACTGTTTGTATTCGGTCATGTTGCCAGACACCTTGCCCTGATTAAAAGCAGTGGTTCGCGCTTTCAGTTTCACGCGAATGCTGCCATCAATCCACGGTTTCTGGTTAGGGAATGTTTTTATCGTTGCTATGGGAACGACATCTTCAACGCACGTTCTAATGAACTCGCACACCGAATCAGCGTATTCGTCAATATTTTTATCTGACGCAATACGAAACATGTCCCAGTCCACGTGATGGAAGCAGTCTTGGAGTGTGGAGTCAGCTTGGTCTGACCAGCGTTGGACAGACCTCAGCGTGGGAGCCTCTTGTTTTAGTTTCTGCCTGTAGGGTTGGTTGAACTTCTCTGCCCACTGGCTGTGTTGGTTGATCTCAGTCTCCTGAGATAGAAGCGAAGAAGAAAAATATGTTTCAATACTAAAATGTTGCATTCATGTTTGGATTTACCAAGATTCTGTAATCCACTTTTTGGAGGGGCAGCTAGCTAATGCAGGACTGTGGCTGTTACTGTGAGAGGAATTTGTGTTTAAACCAATATGTTCATTTTCCCAACAGTTAATTGGTTAGACCATTATGACCTAGGGCAACAAAAAAAACGAATAATCCCTCATTGGTTGGGTGATTAAAATAGATTTAATATAATTCCACAGAATTATGCATGTATGCTATTGTATAGTATTTGCATATGATTAAATACATTAACTGCGGTTAATTATATCTATAAAACATCAGACACAGCCCCTTTCCAGTCATCCATGACAATGAACCTTAATCCCCCAGGGAATCATCCTGCTATATGTGCTCTTGGAATGATCGGAAACTGGGAACATTCAGAAAGGGAAGCTCCATCCCTTCCTACCTAGCCCCACCCACCTTGTCATCCAGCTGCTGGTATATGTCGGTGATGAGCCCCTCATATCGGGTCTTCTCCTCGTCCAATAGCGGGACACGGGGCGGGGCTATGGTGTTGATCATGGGTGTGGCCGTGGCGTCACCACTACGGTCTTTCTTCTCCTTACTGCTCACCTGGGGGAGGGAGGGAGGGTTGAGACGGAGGGAGGGGGAGAAGGAGGGAGGGAGGGTTGAGACGGAGGGAGGGGGAGGGAGGGTTGAGATGGAGGGAGGGTTGAGACGGAGGGAGGGGGAGAAGGAGGGAGGGAGGAAGGGTTGAGACGGAGGGAGGGGGAGAAGGAGGGAGGGAGGGAGGAAGGGTTGAGACGGAGGGAGGGGGAGAAGGAGGGAGGGAGGGTTGAGACGGAGGGAGGGGGAGAAGGAGGGAGGGAGGAAGGGTTGAGACGGAGGGAGGGGGAGAAGGAGGGAGGGAGGGGTTGAGACGGAGGGAGGGGGAGAAGGAGGGAGGGAGGGTTGAGACGGAGGGAGGGGGAGAAGGAGGGAGGGAGGAAGGGTTGAGACGGAGGGAGGGGGAGAAGGAGGGAGGGAGGGTTGAGACGGAGGGAGGGGGAGAAGGAGGGAGGGTTGAGACGGAGGGAGAGAGGGTTGAGATGGAGGGAGGGGGAGAAGGAAGGAGGGAGGGAGGGTTGAGACGGAGGGAGAGAAGGAGGGAGGGTTGAGATGGAGGTAGGGCGGGTTGAGACGGAGGGAGGGGGAGAAGGAGGGAGGGGGAGGGATGGAGGGGGCAGAAGGAGGGAGGGAGGGTCGAGACGGAGGGAGGGAGGGTCGAGACGGAGGGAGGGAGGGTCGAGACGGAGGGATGGAGGGGGAGAAGGAGGGAGGGTTGAGACGGAGGGAGGGAGGGTTGAGACGGAGGGAGGGAGGGGAGGGGGAGCGGGGGGAGGAGAAATGGAATGACAGAGGCGGGAGGGAGACAGGAGGGAGGAAGGGGGAGAGAGGGACGGAGGGGGCAGCAGTGGTTAGAGTGATGGACCTCAACCAAACCTGTAAATTGTGGGTTATGGAGAAGGACAGCAGGGACAGCACTGACAGATTTTAGCTCACTAAATGTGCCTACACATCCTTAAAAGAAAATGCACTAAATAAACTGTACAGAAACCTAGTTCAGAGGAGAATAATATCTGCTATCTGTGTCTACGATCCTTCCATTCCGTCTTTTATGATTTTTTAGTTGTATTGAAAAGCACTATACAAATAAAGTTATTATTATTATAAATACAACACATCCTAGCACAAACCACTAACATTTCTACAGGATCCAGGGATATATTGGGACATGATTAAAGTGACAGGTGATGAGGCAACTTCTAAGGGATTGGTGTCCCGTCAACAGGACAGTTGTAAATCAAGCAGCGGGTTGTCAAGATCACAGATTTTAGAGAAACAACAAACGTCGGTACATATAAGTGTCTTATATCGGCTGAAAGCTTAAATTCTTGTTAATATAACTGCACTGTCCAATTTACAGTAGCTATTACAGCTAAAACATGCCATGTGATTGTTTGAGGAGAGCTCCTAACAACAAAACACTTTCAACGCGATGGGTTTGATAAATTCACCTCTGAAGGTAAAATGTGTACTTACATTCTGAAATATTGCACTGATTTATCATCCAAAGGATCCCAGAGATAACATGAAGTGTCATTTTGTTAGATAAAATCATCTTTCATATCCTAAAAAAGGTCCATATAGCATGCACAATCTATTTTGTATTTCCACTCGTTCAATTTGCAAAGTAAGGAATCTGTAAAAATCACACCCTAAATGTTGTTTGAACGAGTCAAATCACGTCTCTATTCCTCAGAGATCCTAGAAGGTAACAAGACTTCACTATTTCATTAGGGGTGTAGTATATCCTATAGGACACCATATTTGGTCAGAGAGCGAAGCCTTCATGGCATGTAGATGACGCAGGTGGCCATCACTTGAAGGACTGTATTTTTGTCAAATAAGCACCAATCGGGGTCAAACAAAGCTAGCTAGATAGCCGAAACCCCGCCTCAGTCACAAAATGTAGGTGCGAACCTTTTGCGACAGCATGCCTTTTCCTTTTGGACACAACGTATAAGAATATTCAGAGTTATGAAGTTATGAAAACTGGTTGTTCTGCAAATGCTACTAATACTTGGAAAGCTAAATCAAAGTCCAAGTATACAGATTTGACGATATTCTTGCAGAAAAAAGGGAATATGAATGCGAATGTCCCCTTCACGATTTGCCCAAATGTACCTGGGGACTTAGTATTCTTGCTCACACATTTTTCAAGTTATCCATCTGAAACGTTGCACATACATTGCTGCCATCTTGTGGACACTATCGGAATTACAACCAGAGTGATAGCTATAACTATGACCTTTCTCTTGCATTTCAAAGATGGTGGTAGAAAAAGACCGGTTGGTTTTTTCTTTGTATTTTCTTCAACCAGATCTAATGTGTTATATTCTCCTACATTCACATTTCCACAAACTTCAAAGTGTTTGCTTTCAAATAGTACCAAGAATATGCGTAGCGTTGCTTCAGGTCCTGAGCTACAGGCAGTTAGATATGGGTATGTCATTTTAGGCGAAAATTGAAAAAAAGAGACAGTGGGGAGGAAGAGTTACGAGAGGACAGAGAGAGTGGGGAGGAAGAGTTACGAGAGGACAGAGAGAGTGGGGAGGAAGAGTTACGAGAGGACAGAGAGAGTGGGGAGGAAGAGTTACGAGAGGACAGAGACAGTGGGGAGGAAGAGTTACGAGAGGACAGAGAGAGGGGGGAGGAAGAGTTACGAGAGGACAGAGAGAGGGGGGAGGTAGAGTTACAAGAGGACAGAGAGAGTGGGAAGGAGGGGGGAGGTAGAGTTATGTGAAGACAGAGAGAGTGGGGAGGAGTGTCTGTAGCGGTGTCTGTAGCTGTTGCTGTGTCAGTGTCTGTAGATGTGTCTGTGTATGTAACTATCTGTGTATGTAGCTGTGTCTGTATCTTTGTCTGTAACTGTGTCTGTGTATGCAGCTGTAGCTGTGTATGTAGCTGTGTCAGTGTCTGTAGCTGTGTGTGTAGTGGTGTCTGTGTATGTAGGTGTGTTTGTACCTGTGTATGTAGCTGTGTCTGTGTTTGTAGTTGTGTCTGTAGCTGTGTCTGTGGCTTTGTCTGTAGCTGTATCGGTGTCTGTAGATGTGACTGTAGCTGTAGCTGTGTCTGTGTCTGTAGCTGCGGTGGTGTCTGTAGCTGTGTCTGTAGCTGTGCCCTTGTCTGTGGCTGTCTTTGTAGCTGTGTCTGTCGTTGGGCCGATGTCTGTAGCTGTGTTTGTAGCTGTGCCATTGTCTGTGGCTGTGTCGGTGTCTGTGGCTGTCTATGTAGCCGTGTCTGTCTTTGTGGCTGTGTCTGTGTATGTAGCTGTGTCTGTCGTTGGGCCGATGTCTGTAGCTGTGCCGGTGTCTATATATGCTGTGTCTGTATGTAGCTGTGTCTGTAGCTGTGTCTAATCTACAATGCAGTGTCTGAATGTGTTATCTTAGCTGAGCTCACCCAGAGAGAGAGTGCGAAAATACACTTTCAGTCAGAAATGATGGGTAACTGTGGCAACAGTCCGTCCATCTGCACCATCAGCTAATGCAGTATGCTCTGGTGGATGACACAGCTAGAATGTTATGTGGCATTCCATCTCTCTCCACACTCCCTCCCTTTTGGTTCCAGGTCGAACCCTTTTGAGTTAAATGTAGAACCAAAAAGGGTTTTCCTATGGGGACAGCCAAATAACCCTTTTGAGTTAAATGTAGAACCAAAAAGGGTTATCCTATGGGGAAAGCCAAATAACCCTTTTGAGTAAAATGTAGAACCAAAAAGGGTTGTCCTATGGGGACAGCCAAATAACCCTTTTGAGTTAAATGTAGAACCAAAAAGGGTTGTCCTATGGGGACAGCCAAATAACCCTTTTGAGTTAAATGTAGAACCAAAAAGGGTTGTCCTATGGGGACAGCCAAATAACCCTTTTGAGTTAAATGTAGAACCAAAAAGGGTTATCCTATGGGGACAGCCAAATAACCCTTTTGAGTTAAATGTAGAACCAAAAAGGGTTGTCCTATGGGGACAGCCAAATAACCCTTTTGAGTTAAATGTAGAACCAAAAAGGGTTGTCCTATGGGGACAGCCAAATAACCCTTTTGAGTTAAATGTAGAACCAAAAAGGGTTGTCCTATGGGGACAGCCAAATAACCCTTACAATGTGAGAAGGTGATTGAGTTAAATGTAGAACCAAAAAGGGTTATCCTATGGGGACAGCCAAATAACCCTTTTGAGTTAAATGTAGAACCAAAAAGGGTTGTCCTATGGGGACAGCCAAATAACCCTTTTGAGTTAAATGTAGAACCAAAAAGGGTTGTCCTATGGGGACAGCCAAATAACCCTTTTGAGTTAAATGTAGAACCAAAAAGGGTTGTCCTATGGGGACAGCCAAATAACCCTTTTGAGTTAAATGTAGAACCAAAAAGGGTTGTCCTATGGGGACAGCCAAATAACCCTTTTGAAACTGTTTTTTTTTGTAAGAGTGTAGCCTCCACAATGGAGAACTCTGACTATAATGGTCTTCACATGTCTTCACAAGGGGTGGGAGAATCAACAATCTGTTTTCATGATTATACATTATTTTGCAATGCAAATTGGAGATACACTGTATATATAAAAGTATGTGGAAAACCTTTCAAATGAGTGGATTCTGATGTTGCTGATAGGTGTATAAAATCGAGCACACAGCCATGCAATCTCCATAGACAAACATTGTCAGTAGAATGGCCTTACTGAATTATTTTTCTTTGAAGAGCTCAGTGACTTTCAACGTGGCACTGTCATCTTTCCAACAAATCAGTTTTTCACATTTCTGCCCTGCTAGAGCTGCCCTGGTGAACTGTAAGTTCTGTTATTGTGAAGTGGAAACGTCTAGGAGCAGTGGGAACGCATTTCTGGAGGGATGAATCACGCTTCACAATCTGGCAGTCTGACGAACGAATCTGGGTTTGGTGGAAGCCAGGAGAACGCTACCTGACCCAATGCATAGTGGCAACTGTAAAGTTTGGTGGAGGAGGAATAATGGTCTGAGGCTGTTATACATAGTTCGGGTAAGGCCCCTTAGTTCCAGTGAAGGGAAATATTAACCCTACAGCATACGCAACATTCTAGATGATTCTGTGTTTCCAACTTTGTGGCAACAGTTTGGGGAAGGCCTTTCCTGTTTCAGCATGACAATGCCCCAGTCCGCAAAGCAAGGTCCATACAGAAATGTTTTGTCGGTGTGGAAGCACTTGACTGGCCTGCAGAAAGCCCTGACCTCGACCCCATCGAACACGTTTGGGAGGAATTGGAATACCGACGGCGAGCCAGGCCTAATCGCCCAACATCAGTGACCTCAATAATGCTCTTGTGACTGAATGGAAGCAAGTACCTGCAGCAATGTTCCAACATCAAGTGGAAGCCTTACCAGAAGAGAGAAGGCTGTTATAGCAGCAAAGGGGGGACCAGCTCCAAATGAATGCCCATGATTTTGGAATGAGATATTCGACCAGCAGGTGACCACATACTTTTGGTCATGTAGTGTATATGTTTAATTTATATCAACCTCAATATCAAAAATACAAAAGTACTGTATCAAAGGATGCAAGGAGGAGGGCCGTGATCATGGCTACAAACCCAGCATCCATAAAGTATATCATGATGAACATACTGTTGTTGAAAACACAACAAGACTAAATATGTCAGTTTGTTTGACAGAAAACCTCTATCCAGGTCAGAACAGAACTCAGCCCAAACTGAGATGACAAATTGCCTGCTGCTTAAAATCCCAACATCAACCGACCTATTTATTCTAGCAAGGATTTAATTTGGAAATAACAAAGCTTGCGAAGGGGGAATAATCAGTGAGTAAATGAGAAGACTGGAAACAGAATGCGTGAACGGATGAGTGGTTTGGGAAAACATCTCCAGTCCCCATCCTACCGTATTAGTGAAGCCTATTCTACACTTGTTCAGTGGCCAGGATGAACAAAACCCCTCTGGGTCATCCACATATCTTCTATATGACTTTCATTAAAATAATTTCATCAAATGAAAACAAAGTTTCATCAGTAACAATGTTGGTTTATCTAGACACATCCCCATGACCTCTGACTGTCAGTGAAGAACTTAGCGTTCATAGGACAGAAGAAGGTGGGAGATGTGTGGAAACAGTTTCTGATGCTCCCAGAGAAGGTTGTGCAGTAGAGTAACTGGGTTCACAATATATTCAATTGGTTTGCGTAAATTATCATAATTTACTGTGTATGCCTTGCAGTCGAGATGTACTCGTTAGACCATAATTGCTACAGCTCCTCCACTTTCGTTTGTGTGCTCTCTCTCTCTCTCTGTTACCTTTTCTCCAGCTTTTGAGCTCGGTCTCCAGTTTCTGGATCATGTATTTCAGGCCTTTGGTCTTCTCCTTCTCGTACTTCTTCTTCCACTCCTCAGCTGTCAGCTCCTGGTTCACTGACACTGTGTTCTTAATGGTTTTAGCTCTGCAACATAGAGAGAGAGAGAGAATGAAAGAGCGAGAGAGAGTGTGAGAATGAAAGAGAGAGAGAGAGTGTGAGAATGAAAGTGAGAGAGAGAGAGAGAATGAAAGAGAGAGAGAGAGCGAGACAGGTTGGAATGGATGGACAGTCCATGGATAAGGGAATTGCTTATAAAAGAGGTCATATAAAGTGAGGAAAAGGTAGGATACCTCGTCAGTGGTACAACTGAACAAAACATCAATACAAAACTTAAAAATAAAATATACAAGGAAATCATTATTTGATTATGTAAAGCAGGGATCATCAACTAGATTCAGCCATGATATCCAATTGGTAGTTACAGTCTTGTCCCATCCCTGAAACTCCCCTACGGACTCAAGAGAGGCGAAGGTCGAGAGCCGTGTCTCCTCCGAAACATGACCCTGCCAAGCCGCACTGCTTGCTTAACCCGGAAGTAAACCGCACCAATGTGTTAGAGGAAACACTGTCCAGCTGGCAACCAAAGTCAGTTTGCAGGCGCCGAGCAACAAGGAGTCGCTATGACGCAATGGGACAAGGAAATCCCGGCCGGCTAAACCCTCCACTGACCTGGACGATGCTGGGCCAATTGTGCACTGCCTCCTGGGTCTATCGGGCAAAGCCAGTGGTGACACAGCCTGGGATTGAACCCGGGTCTGTAGTGAAACCTCAAGCACAGCGATGCAGCGCCTTAGACCGCTTCACAACTCAAGAGGCCCCCAGAACATAATTACAAATAATTTGTGGACTGCAAATTGACCGCAAGAAGCGCAAACAGATATAACATTTGACTAAAACATAAGCATTTCAAACCTTGCTTACATTTGTATATGATCACATGTCTCTATTATGCAATGGGAACACTTGGGAACAGATTACCAAAATTAAAATCACTTTGAGCTGATTTACTGGTATTTTTATAGTCTTTAATGTCCAACAATGAAAAAAAAAACATTACATACAGTGCCTTGCAGAATTATTCATCCCCTTGACGTTTTTCCTATTTTGTTGCATTACAACCTGTAATTTAAATCGATTGTTATTTGGATTTCATGAAATGGACACACAAAATAGTCCAAATTGGTGAAGTTAAATGAAAAAGAATACTTGTTTCAAATAATTAAAACATTTTTTTTTTAAACGATAAAGTGGTGCGTGAATATGTATTCACACCCGTTGCTATAAAGCCCCTAAATAAGATCTGGTGCAACCAACTACCTTCAGAAGTCACATAATTAGGTAAATAAAGTCCACCTGTGTGCAATCTAAGTGGCACATGATCTGTCACATGATCTCAGTACATATACACCTGTTCTGAAAGGCCCCAGAGTCTGCAACACCACTAAGCAAGGGGCACCAGGAAGGCCAAGGAGCTCGCCAAACAGTACAGATTGGGGTTGGGTTATAAAAAAATATCAGAAACTTTGAACATCCCATGGAGCACCATTAAATCCATTATTAAAAAATGGAAAGAATATGGCACCACAACAAACCTGCCAAGAGAGGGCCGCCCACCAAAACTCACAGATCAGGCAAGGAGGGCATTAATCAGAGAGGCAACAAAGAGACCAACGATAACCCTGAAGGAGCTGCAAAGCTCCACAGCAGATATTGGAGTATCTGTCCATAGGACCACTTTAAGCCGTACACTCCACAAAGCTGTGCTTTACGGAAGAGTGTCCAGAAGAAATTGGTGCTCGCCAAAAGGCAAGTGGGAGACTCCCCAAATATATGGAAGAAGGTACTCTGGTCAGATGAGACTAAAATTGAGCATTTTGGCCATCAAGGAAAACGCTATGTATGGCGTAAACCCAACACCTCTCATCACCCCGAGAGCACCATCCCCACAGTGAACCATGGTGGTGGCAGTATCATGCTGTAGGGATGTTATTCATCAGCAGGGACTGGGAAACTAGTCAGAATTTAAGGAATGATGATGGTGCTAAATACAGGGAAATTCTTGAAGGAAACCTGTTTCAGTCTTCCAGAGATTTGAGACTGGGACGGAGGTTCACCTTCCAGCAGGACAATGACTCTAAGCATACTGCTAAAGCAACACTCGAGTGGTTTAAGGGGAAACATTTAAATGTCTTGGAATGGCCTAGTCAAAGCCCAGACCTCAATCCAATTGAGAATCTGTGGTATGACTTCAAGGAGCTGGAGCAGTTTTGCCTTGAAGAACGGGCAAACATCCCAGTGGCTAGATGTGCCAAGCGTATAGTCACATATCCCAAGACACGTGCAGCTGTAATTGCTGCAAAAGGTGTCTCCAGAAAGTATTGACTTTGGGGGGGGGGGGGGGGGGTGAATAGTTATGCATGCTAAAGTTTTAGTTTTTTTGTCTTATTTCTTGTTTGCTTCACAATAAAAAAATATTTTTCATCTTCAAATTTGATAATGATACAAACCCCCCAAAAATACATTTTATTTCCAGGTTTAAGGCAACAAAATATAAAAATGCCAAGGGTGTGAATACTTTCGCAAGCCACTGTATATATAAACTCAGCAAAAAATGAAATGTCCTCTCACTGTCAACTGCGTTTATTTTCAGCAAACTTAACATGTGTGAATATTTGTGTGAACATAACAAGTTTTAACAACTGAGACATAAACTGAACAAGTTCCACAGACATGTGACTAACAGAAATTGAATGTGTCCCTGTACAGGGGGGGGGGGGGGGGGTCAAAATCAAAAGTAACCGTCAGTATCTGGTGTGGCCACCAGCTGCAATAAGTACTGCAGTGCATCTCCTCCTCATGGACTGCACCAGATTTGCCAGTTCTCGCTGTGAGATGTTACCCCACTATTTCACCAAGGCACCTGCAAGTTCCCGGACACTTCTGGGGGGAACGGCCCTAGCCCTCACCCTCCGCTACCAACAGGTCCCAGACGTGCTCAATGGGATTGAGGCTCTTCGCTGGCCATGGCAGAACACTGGCATTCCTGTCTTGCAGGAAATCACGCACAGAACGAGCAGTATGGCTGGTGGCTTTGTCATGCTGGAGGGTCATTTCAGGATGAGCCTGCAGAAAGGGTACCACATGAGGGAGGAGGATGTCTTCCCTGTAAAGCACAACGTTGAGATTGCCTGCAGTGACAATAAGCTCAGTCCGATGATGCTGTGACACACCGCCCCAGACCATGACGGATCCTCCACTTCCAAATCGATCCTGCTCTAGAGTACAGGCCTTGGTGTAACGCTCATTCCTTCGACGATAAAAGCGAATCCGACCAGCACCCCTGGTGAGACAAAACCGCGACTCGTCAGTGAAGAGCACTTTCTGCCAGCCCTGTCTGGTCCAGCGACGGTGGGTTTGTGCCCATAGGCAACGTTGTTGCCGGTGGTGTCTGGTGAGGACCTGCCTTACAATAGGCCTACAAGCCATCAGTCCAGCCTTTCTCAGCCTATTGCGGACAGTCTGAACACTGATGGAGGGATTGTGCGTTCCTGGTGTAACTCAGACAGTTGTTGTTGCCATCTTGTTATTAATTGTTTATGGTTCATTGAACAAGCATCGGAAACAGTGTTTAACCCCTTTACAATGAAGATCTGTGAAGTTATTTGGATTTTTACGAAATATCTTTGAAAGACAGGGTCCTGAAAAAGGGATGTTTCTTTTTTTGCTGAGTTTATATACACTGAGTATACCAAACATTAGGAAAACCTTCCTAATATTGAAAACTCAAATCGTCTGGGAATGGACTCTACAAGGTGTCGAAGCATTGCACAGGGATGCTGACCCATGTTGACTCCAATGCTTCCCACTGATGTGTGGAGTTGGCCCTCTGAATGGCACACATACACAATGCATGTAACAATTTTCTCAAGGCTTAAAATTCCTTCCAGCTACACTGATTGAAGTGGATTTAACAAGTGACATCAATAAGGGATCATAGCTTTCACCTGGATTCACCTGTTCAGTCGATGTCATGGAAATATCAGGTGTTCTTAATGTTTTGTATACTCAGTGTATATTTTTTATGGATCCCCATTAACTGCTGCCAAGGCAGTAGCTACCCTTCCTGGGGTCCAGAAACATTAAGGCAGATATATACAATCAAAAATATGACATGACATTACATTTCATAACACTTTTCACAACACATTGTGTGCCCTCAGGCCACTACTCTACTACCACATATCTACAATACACATGTGTGTGTAGAGTACATGTGTATGTGTGTTTGTGTGTGTGTGTGTGTGTGTGTGTGTGTGTGTGTGTGTGTGTGTGTGTGTGTGTGTGTATCTCTTCACAGTCCCAGCTGTTCCATAAGGTGTATTTTTATTTGTTTTTTTTTCAATCTGATTCTACTGCTTGCATCAGTTATCTGATGTGGAATAGAGTTCCATGTTATCATGGCTCTATATAGTACTGTGCGCCTCCCATAGTCTGTTCTGGACTTGGGATTGTAAAGAGACCTCTGGTGGCATGTCTTGTGGGGTATGCATGGGTGTAAAGATGATTTATTGAAAAAGTTGATTTATTGAAGAGAGAAGGAGAGGCAGGAGAGAGAGAGAGAGAGAGAGAGAGAGAGAGAGAGAGAGAGAAAATGAGAGGCAGGGAGAGAGAGAGAGAGAGAGAGAGAGAGAGAGAGAGAGAGAGAAGGAGAGAGAAAATGAGAGGCAGGGGAGAGAGAGAGAGAGAGAGAGAGAAAGAGAGAAAATGAGAGGCAGGGGAGAGAGAGAGAGAAAATGATAGGCAGGGGAGAGAGAGAGAAAATGAGAGGTGGGGGAGAGAGAGCAGGAGAGAGAGAGAGAGAGAGAGAGAGAGCAGGAGAGGCAGGGGAGAGAGAGAGAGCAGAGGAGGCAGGGGAGATAGGTGAGGAAAGGAAGAGGAGGGAGAGAAGGAGAGGTAGGAGGGAGAGAGAGAGGGGCAGGGGGAGAGAGAGAAGGAGATGTAGGGGAGAGAGGTGAGGAAAGGAAGAGGAGAGTAAGAAGTGGGGTGGAAGGGAAGACCAAGTGAGAGAAGGAGATGAGAGGGTTGAGAGGCAGAGAGGGAGGGTAGTAAGAGGGAAGACCACTCACCTTCTCACTACCAGCTATATCCACCAGGTAGACTTCTCACCTTCTCATTACCAGCCAGATCCACCAGGTAGACTTCTCACCTTCTCACTACCAGCCAGATCCACCAGGTAGACTTCTCACCTTCTCATTACCAGCCAGATCCACCAGGTAGACTTCTCACCTTCTCACTACCAGCCAGATCCACCAGGTAGACTTCTCACCTTCTCACTACCAGCCAGATCCACCAGGTAGACTTCTCACCTTCTCATTACCAGCCAGATCCACCAGGTAGACTTCTCACCTTCTCACTACCAGCCAGATCCACCAGGTAGACTTCTCATCTTCTCACTACCAGCCAGATCCACCAGGTAGACTTCTCACCTTCTCACTACCAGCCAGATCCACCAGGTAGACTTCTCACCTTCTCACTACCAGCCAGATCCACCAGGTAGACTTCTCACCTTCTCATTACCAGCCAGATCCACCAGGTAGACTTCTCACTACCAGCCTGATCCACCAGGTAGACTTCTCACCTTCTCATTACCAGCCAGATCCACCAGGCAGACTTCTCACCTTCTCATTACCAGCCTGATCCACCAGGTAGACTTCTCACTACCAGCCTGATCCACCAGGTAGACTTCTCACCTTCTCATTACCAGCCTGATCCACCAGGTAGACTTCTCACCTTCTCATTACCAGCCTGATCCACCAGGTAGACTTCTCACCTTCTCATTACCAGCCAGATCCACCAGGTAAAGTTGTCCCGACAGCTTCAGTTCTATCTCTATGTTCTCCTGCTTGATGTTGATCAGGAAGATGCTGTGACTGCGAGAACTGTGCTCATTCATGACTGTGTGGACAAATAAACAGAAACACAACATTTGAGTGGTAGCACAGAAAATGGGCTTCAAATGTATTTATTCATTAAATGTGTGATTCCAGAGGAAAAGAGAAGCACTTACTTGTAACAGCCACGTGATGATTGGACTTTCCCTCATCGATGACATCCATAACCTCTTCTGGACTGGACACAAAGCGTTCCGTACAGCCCTGTGTGTGAAAGTGGGAATGTGTGTGAAGCTGAGGTAAATGTTGCATCAGAACCACAATATAGTGGGGTATTTACCAGAAATATTATTTACTGTGATTAGTGAATGAACAATAATATTATCAACAATTGAAATAATTTCTGTTTATAGCACTTTAGCAACAGAGATTGGATACCCACCTTAACATAGGGCACCTTGTTTTTGTCCTCATGCACCGCCAGGTTGGTCTTTGACACTGAAAAAGAAAAATGGCAACCTCATATTTCAGCATTCCAAACTTTATTAAAACTATAAAGTCTTTACTCACCATCCAATAAGTCTCTGATTTTGTCTAAGTAGATTTCAAAGTAGGAGATGTATAAAGACACAACATACACTATATATACAAAAGTATGTGGACACCACTTCAAATTAGTGGTGTCGGCTATTTCAGCCACACCTGTTGCTGACAGGTGTATAAAATTGAACACACAGCCATGCGCTCTCCATAGACAAACATTGACAAAATAATGGCCTTACTGAAGAGCTCAGTGCCTTTCAACGTGGAACCGTCATAGGATGCCACCTTTCTTCAAATTTCTCCCCTGCTAGGGCTGCCCTGGTCAACTGTAAGTGTGGTTATTGTGATGTGGAAATGTCTAGGAGTAACAATGGCTCAGCTGCAAAGTGGTAGGCCACACAAGCTCAGTGCTGAAGCATGTAGGGCTTAAAAATGGTCTGTCCTCGTATGCAACACTCACTACCGAATTCCAAACTGTCTCTGGAAGCAGCGCCAGAACAAGATGTGTTCGTCAGGGGATTCATGAAATGGGTTTCCATGGCTGAGCAGCCGCACACAAGCCTAAGATCACCATGCGCAATGCAAAGTGTCGGCTGGAGTGGTGTAAAGCTCGCCGCCATTGGACTCTGGAGCATTGGAAACGCGTTCTCTGGAGTGATGAATCATGCTTCACCATCTGGCACTCTGACGGATAAATATGGGTTTGGCAGATGCCAGGAGAACGCTACCTGACCAAATGCATAGTGCCAACTGTAAAGTTTGGTGGAGGAGGAATAATGTTCTGGGGCTGTTTTTCATGGTTCGGGCCACGTCCCTTAGTTCTAGTGAGGGGAATTCTTAAAGCCACAGCAGACAATGACATTCTAGATGATTCTGTGCTTCCAACTTTGTGGGGAAGGCCCTTTCCTGTTTCAGCATGACAATGCCCCACTGCACAAAGCCAGGTCCATACAGAAATGATTTGTTGAGATTGGTGTGGAAGAACTTGACTGGCCTGCACAGAGCCCTGACCTCAACCCCATCGAACACCTTTGGAATGAATTGGAACTCCGACTGCGAGTCAGGCCTAATCGCCCAACATCAGTGCCCAACCTTACTAATGCTCTTATAGTTGAATGGAAGCAAGTCCCGCAGCAATGTTCCAACTTATAGTGGAAAGCCTTCACAGAAGGGTAGAGGCTGTTATAGCAGCAATGTTCCAACTTATAGTGGAAAGACTTCACAGAAGAGTGGAGGCTGTCATAGCAGCAATGTTCCAACTTATAGTGGAAAGCCTTCACAGAAGAGTGGAGGCTGTCATAGCAGCAATGTTCCAACTTATAGTGGAACGCCTTCACAGAAGAGTGGAGGCTGTCATAGCAGCAATGTTCCAACTTATAGTGGAAAGCCTTCACAGAAGAGTGGAGGCTGTCATAGCAGCAAAGCGTGTACCAGCTCCATATTAATGCCTTTTGGTCATATAATGTATATCACACACTGCATATAAACAAACCGTTAATAAACAGGACTTTGACAGCATTACTCCTGTGCCAGTCTTGTCCTTGGTGAAGTACTCACTATTCTAACAGACCAGCACTCGGGTTCCTAGGCTTTTGTGTTGTGACCTTCCATTTGGTTTACTACTGGACTATCCCTCAGCCACCACAGCACCTGTTCCATTCACATTGTATATGGTACACATAATACACTGATCATACACTTTCATAACATCTTAATATACATTCTCATATATTGACAAATCCTGCTAAATGATATCTTAACATAGACTATTTGCTCTGAAGGCAAGCTAGCCTAAATTACATGGACACTGAGCACCTAGCCAGGGTTCCGGAGGGGCCATGGTGTGTCTGTTATCCTTTATGTGGAACCTAGCCCAGGTTCCAGAGGGGCCATGGTGTGTCTGTTACCTTGATGTGGAACCTAGCCAGGGTTCCGGAGGGGCCATGGTGTGTCTGTTACATTGACGTAGAACCTAGCCAGGGTTCCGGAGGGGCCATGGTGTGTCTGTTACCTTGATGTGGAACCTAGCCCAGGTTCCAGAGGGGCCATGGTGTGTCTGTTACCTTGATGTGGAACCTAGCCAGGGTTCCAGAGGGGCCATGGTGTGTCTGTTACCTTGATGTGGAACCTAGCCCAGGTTCCGGAGGGGCCATGGTGTGTCTGTTATCCTTGATGTGGAACCTAGCCCCGGTTCCAGATGGGCCATGGTGTGTCTGTTACCTTGATGTGGAACCTAGCCCAGGTTCCAGAGGGGCCATGGTGTGTCTGTTACCTTGATGTGGAACCTAGCCAGGGTTCCGGAGGGGCCATGGTGTGTCTGTTACCTTGATGTGGAACCTAGCCAGGGTTCCAGAGGGGCCATGGTGTGTCTGTTACCTTGATGTGGAACCTAGCCCAGGTTCCGGAGGGGCCATGGTGTGTCTGTTATCCTTGATGTGGAACCTAGCCCAGGTTCCAGAGGGGCCATGGTGTGTCTGTTACCTTGATGTGGAACCTAGCCAGGGTTCCAGAGGGGCCATGGTGTGTCTGTTACCTTGATGTGGAACCTAGCCAGGGTTCCGGAGGGGCCATGGTGTGTCTGTTACCTTGATGTGGAACCTAGCCAGGGTTCCAGAGGGGCCATGGTGTGTCTGTTACCTTGATGTGGAACCTAGCCCAGGTTCCGGAGGGGCCATGGTGTGTCTGTTATCCTTGATGTGGAACCTAGCCCAGGTTCCAGAGGGGCCATGGTGTGTCTGTTACCTTGATGTGGAACCTAGCCACGGTTCCGGAGGGGCCATGGTGTGTCTGTTACCTTGATGTGGAACCTAGCCCAGGTTCCGGAGGGGCCATGGTGTGTCTGTTATCCTTGATGTGGAACCTAGCCCCGGTTCCAGATGGGCCATGGTGTGTCTGTTACCTTGATGTGGAACCTAGCCCAGGTTCCAGAGGGGCCATGGTGTGTCTGTTACCTTGATGTGGAACCTAGCCCAGGTTCCGGAGGGGCCATGGTGTGTCTGTTACCTTGATGTGGAACCTAGCCAGGGTTCCAGAGGGGCCATGGTGTGTCTGTTACCTTGATGTGGAACCTAGCCCAGGTTCCGGAGGGGCCATGGTGTGTCTGTTAACCTTGATGTGGAACCTAGCCCAGGTTCCGGAGGGGCCATGGTGTGTCTGTTATCCTTGATGTGGAACCTAGCCCAGGTTCCAGAGGGGCCATGGTGTGTCTGTTACCTTGATGTGGAACCTAGCCAGGGTTCCAGAGGGGCCATGGTGTGTCTGTTACCTTGATGTGGAACCTAGCCAGGGTTCCGGAGGGGCCATGGTGTGTCTGTTACCTTGATGTGGAACCTAGCCAGGGTTCCAGAGGGGCCATGGTGTGTCTGTTACCTTGATGTGGAACCTAGCCCAGGTTCCGGAGGGGCCATGGTGTGTCTGTTATCCTTGATGTGGAACCTAGCCCAGGTTCCAGAGGGGCCATGGTGTGTCTGTTACCTTGATGTGGAACCTAGCCAGGGTTCCAGAGGGGCCATGGTGTGTATGTTACCTTGATGTGGAACCTAGCCCAGGTTCCAGAGGGGCCATGGTGTGTCTGTTATCCTTGATGTGGAACCTAGCCAGGGTTCCAGAGGGGCCATGGTGTGTCTGTTACCTTGATGTGGAACCTAGCCACGGTTCCGGAGGGGCCATGGTGTGTCTGTTACCTTGATGTGGAACCTAGCCAGGGTTCCAGAGGGGCCATGGTGTGTCTGTTACCTTGATGTGGAACCTAGCCAGGGTTCCAGAGGGGCCATGGTGTGTCTGTTACCTTGATGTGGAACCTAGCCACGGTTCCGGAGGGGCCATGGTGTGTCTGTTACCTTGATGTGGAACCTAGCCAGGGTTCCAGAGGGGCCATGGTGTGTCTGTTACTTTGATGTGGAACCTAGCCAGGGTTCCAGAGGGGCCATGGTGTGTCTGTTACATTGATGTGGAACCTAGCCAGGGTTCCAGAGGGGCCATGGTGTGTCTGTTACCTTGATGTGGAACCTAGCCAGGGTTCCGGAGGGGCCATGGTGTGTCTGTTACCTTGATGTGGAACCTAGCCAGGGTTCCGGAGGGGCCATGGTGTGTCTGTTACCTTGATGTGGAACCTAGCCAGGGTTCCAGAGGGGCCATGGTGTGTCTGTTACCTTGATGTGGAACTCCAGGTTCTCGTCCATGGGGTAGATGTGGTCAAAGATGTCCCTGCTGATACGGGGATAATACCCATCTGCTGAGAGTCATGTAGCTTGTCCTGGGAAAAAAACACACTCCAGATATCAAATAAACAAGATAGACTACAACACTTAGCATTCCCAAAAGTTGAAATGGCAAGTAGCAATACAGGTTCATTACAGAGGGAAAAAGCACTCACCATTTCTCCTCAAACAAAGGCCTTAACCCTCTTAGCTTTCATAAGGCCCGGGTCCTCCTACTGATGAGAAATATACATGTTACCTCAAGGGGTTTCATTACAAGCTCCTTTGCCAGCCTGAATTTCCTTTACTTTAGTCCCCTCATCCCCCACCTCAATTTCATTCAGTCTTACCTCTCCTAATCCAGCCCAAACATAATAAAAATTATATTGATTTGACAATAGAAATGTAATGGACTATCACAGTGTGTCATTTGCCTCAGGGCTGATGCCATTCATATGGTAATATGATGCTGGCTAGGTAGACGAGGATAGGAAGATGTATAATAGCATCATAGATTAAGCACATAACAAGGGTAGTTTTATATTCTGGTCAGGCTGGCAGCGTGGAAGCTAATCATACTGCCACCATCGCTTCCCCGCCCTTCCATTAGCTGCTGAGGAATAATGGAATAAATGTTTTCCAATTTTATCCTGAGGCTTGCTGAAGGCTCTCTGGGCTGTTTCCAGGGCAACGGCTGCAGCTGAATAGGAGGCTATTGTATGTATGTGGAATCGCATGGTGCACATCATGTGAATCATGGCGGCGTAACACCTCGCTGCTATTTTGGCGTGCCGTCTGGCATAGGCAGTCAGCCTAAATCAAGGTATGCCAGGAAGGAAGACACAGCAGGAGGGAAGGACTGCAGGGAATGTTCCCATTCAAGGAGAACCAGACATTTTCTTCCGCAACACAAGCATGAGAGAGATTTTTGCTGAAAAGTCTGTTGGTGATGTATTGTATATGCATACTGACTGGCACCTCCCTTAAATGAAGCAAACATGTTTGACAATCTCAAGTGTCTGTCGCCTGGGTAACCACAGCACAATTTCAATCCGCCTGTAAAAAACATGTTTCCGCAACACTATGTTTAATCGTCTAAAACTCGCTTTTGAAATCATGTTAGGATTATGACTGAGGTAATCATCTTAAAGGGATAGTTCATGCAAAATATATATTTGTGTTAAATTACCCTTACCTTGAGTTGTGTCTGAAGGCCCATGGTGACAGAATCCACAAAAATCCAGGATGTACTTTATTTAATGAATGGAAACAGCCGAATCGATGTTCGCAAACCTGCACTGCAAGACAAAACTTCTTCAAAAATGCTTCAAACTAAGTTTGGTAGAGTCAATACTCACAAAGAAACTGTCCAGGTTTTCTTCCACGCGAGAATGTTGTCATTTTGCAATGAAACATTTTAAATGCTCTGATACTTCCTATGGTTTACGGGTTCCTATGTTATCCGGAAAGCAATCTGCGTCTAAGTGCCTTGCCCCAGGAGGACATCATCAATGGAAGACACATACAGATGCCCTGTGCTGTTGCTACGTGAGGTAATAGTTTCAGTGCTGAGGAACTAGATTCCAGGAGTTATTTGTTTAAAAAAATCCCTGCTAACTCCACTAACTACCAAACTTAGTTTGGAGTGTTTCTGATGTCTCGGCTTGCAGTGCAGCTCTGCTAACATCGGTCCGGCTGTTGCCATTCATGAAGTCTGACGATGCTAGTATGCCAACTCCAGGCTGTAGACAGAAGTACATAATGGATTATTGTGGATTCTGTCACCATGGGCCTTCAGACACAAATCAAGGTAAGGGTAATTCAATCCAAATATAGATTTTGCATTAACTATTCCTTTAAACTCCAGTCACTACCAGCTCAGCCAATGGGTCACTAGATCACCTACAGATGCAGGCAGCAAGGCCAAAAGGTAAACCTGATTCTAGTCTGTATCTCTGGCTCCTCTTTAAACGGTTTTATGTTCCATGAGCCTCTCCTTTGTACTGGCTTGTAAAACTCCATCAAATTAGCTGCTAATGGTCATACTTGCACAGTAGCTTCACTGAAGCCTAACATCTGCTATCCTTAATCTAATCTCTAAAATAATCTCTTTGGTTCTAGCACAAATCACAATGAGGCATCAAAATATCCTTCTGACTTATCTCCATGGTGTGGATCTTTCCTGATGAGGTCTGGCCATAGGCAAAGATTGTTCCATTGTACTCGCCCAGCACATCTACAAAATGCAGACACTGGGGTTACATCTTTCATAATAGCTCTGGAGCTGAGTTGATATGAGGTAAGGGTAATTCAATCCAAATATAGTGCAACACTTCCGGGTTGGAGCGAGCGGTCGCATCTGCACTCGGTCCGCAGGTAGTATTACATTTCATTACATTTCATTATAGTACAACGGTTTGATTTGTCTAATCTTAGCAATTTCTTCTTAGCTAGCTACATAGCCGTCTTTGTATCATAGATAATTGCGTAATTATCGTATTTCGTCGTCCTAACGCAGTCTACACTGCCCTGCAGCTAGCCAGCTAGCTAACGTCCACCGTTAGCTAGTCCACCGTCTACCGATTAGCAGCACAACTATTACACTCAACTGAACGACTTGATTAGTGTAGTGTTAGCTAGCTACATAGTTGTCTTTGCTGTCTTCGTATCCAAGATAATTGTGTAGTTTAGAGTGTGTAGTTTTATGTCGACCTTAACGTAGGAGACTCTGCTAGCTAGCCAACAGCTAGCCAACGTCTACCGAACAGAACTTCTGCACTCAACAATCCGGTCGCATTTCGCTTCGCTCCACAGGTAGTATCACATTTTTCATTTCATTTCATTACAGTACAACGGCTTGATTTGTTTGATCGTAGCTAGCTACATAGCCGTCTTTGTATCAAAGATAATTGTGTAGTCTAGAGCGATTTCCTAGGTTAGCTAGCCAGCTATTGTCGTTCTTTTAACGCAACGTAACGTAATCAACACTGCTAGCTAGCCAGCTAGCCCCGAATAGCAGCACAGTAGAAACTATTACACTCAGAACGACTTGATTAGTGTAGTGTCAACAACGCAGCCAATGCCAGCTAGCCTACATAGTCAACAACGCAGCCTCTGCCAGCTAGCCTACTTCAGCAGTACTGTATCATTTTAATCATTTTAGTCAATAAGATTCTTGCTACGTAAGCTTAACTTTCTGAACACTCGAGACGTGTAGTCCACTTGTCATTCCAATCTCCTTTGCATTAGCGTAGCCTCTTGTGTAGCCTGTCAACTATGTGTCTGTCTATCCCTGTTCTCTCCTCTCTGCACAGACCATACAAACGCTCCACACCGCGTGGCCGCGGCCACCCTAATCTGGTGGTCCCAGCGCGCACGACCCACGTGGAGTTCCAGGTCTCCGGTAGCCTCTGGAACTGCCGATCTGCGGCCAACAAGGCAGAGTTCATCTCAACCTATGCCTCCCTCCAGTCCCTCGACTTCTTGGCACTGACGGAAACATGGATCACCACAGACAACACTGCTACTCCTACTGCTCTCTCTTCGTCTGCCCACGTGTTCTCGCACACCCCGAGAGCTTCTGGTCAGCGGGGTGGTGGCACCGGGATCCTCATCTCTCCCAAGTGGTCATTCTCTCTTTCTCCCCTTACCCATCTGTCTATCGCCTCCTTTGAATTCCATGCTGTCACAGTTACCAGCCCTTTCAAGCTTAACATCCTTATCATTTATCGCCCTCCAGGTTCCCTCGGAGAGTTCATCAATGAGCTTGATGCCTTGATAAGCTCCTTTCCTGAGGACGGCTCACCTCTCACAGTTCTGGGCGACTTTAACCTCCCCACGTCTACCTTTGACTCATTCCTCTCTACCTCCTTCTTTCCACTCCTCTCCTCTTTTGACCTCACCCTCTCACCTTCCCCCTACTCACAAGGCAGGAAATACGCTCGACCTCATCTTTACTAGATGCTGTTCTTCCACTAACCTCGTTGCAACTCCCCTCCAAGTCTCCGACCATTACCTTGTATCCTTTTCCCTCTCGCTCTCATCCAACACTTCCCACACTGCCCTACTCGGATGGTATCGCGCCGTCCCAACCTTCGCTCTCTCTCCCCGCTACTCTCTCCTCTTCCATCCTATCATCTCTTCCCTCTGCTCAAACCTTCTCCAACCTATCTCCTGATTCTGCCTCCTCAACCCTCCTCTCCTCCCTTTCTGCATCCTTTGACTCTCTATGTCCCCTATCCTCCAGGCCGGCTCGGTCCTCCCCTCCCGCTCCGTGGCTCGACGACTCATTGCGAGCTCACAGAACAGGGCTCCGGGCAGCCGAGCGGAAATGGAGGAAAACTCGCCTCCCTGCGGACCTGACATCCTTTCACTCCCTCCTCTCTACATTTTCCTCTTCTCTCTCTGCTGCTAAAGCCACTTTCTACCACTCTAAATTCCAAGCATCTGCCTCTAACCCTAGGAAGCTCTTTGCAACCTTCTCCACCCTCCTGAATCCTCCTCCCCCCCCCTCCTCCCTCTCTGCAGATGACTTCGTCAACCATTTTGAAAAGAAGGTCGACGACATCCGATCCTCGTTTGCTAAGTCAAACGACACCGCTGGTTCTGCTCACACTGCCCTACCCTGTGCTCTGACCTCTTTCTCCCCTCTCTCTCCAGATGAAATCTCGCGTCTTGTGACGGCCGGCCGCCCAACAACCTGCCCGCTTGACCCTATCCCCTCCTCTCTTCTCCAGACCATTTCCGGAGACCTTCTCCCTTACCTCACCTCGCTCATCAACTCATCCCTGACCGCTGGCTACGTCCCTTCCGTCTTCAAGAGAGCGAGAGTTGCACCCCTTCTGAAAAAACCTACACTCGATCCCTCCGATGTCAACAACTACAGACCAGTATCCCTTCTTTCTTTTCTCTCCAAAACTCTTGAACGTGCCGTCCTTGGCCAGCTCTCCAGCTATCTCTCTCAGAATGACCTTCTTGATCCAAATCAGTCAGGTTTCAAGACTAGTCATTCAACTGAGACTGCTCTTCTCTGTATCACGGAGGCGCTCCGCCCTGCTAAAGCTAACTCTCTCTCCTCTGCTCTCATCCTTCTAGACCTATCGGCTGCCTTCGATACTGTGAACCATCAGATCCTCCTCTCCACCCTCTCCGAGTTGGGCATCTCCGGCGCGGCCCACGCTTGGATTGCGTCCTACCTGACAGGTCGCTCCTACCAGGTGGCGTGGCGAGAATCCGTCTCCACACCACGTGCTCTCACCACTGGTGTCCCCCAGGGCTCTGTTCTAGGCCCTCTCCTATTCTCGCTATACACCAAGTCACTTGGCTCTGTCATAACCTCACATGGTCTCTCCTATCATTGCTATGCAGACGACACACAATTAATCTTCTCCTTTCCCCCTTCTGATGACCAGGTGGCGAATCGCATCTCTGCATGTCTGGCAGACATATCAGTGTGGATGACGGATCACCACCTCAAGCTGAACCTCGGCAAGACGGAGCTGCTCTTCCTCCCGGGGAAGGACTGCCCGTTCCATGATCTCGCCATCACGGTTGACAACTCCATTGTGTCCTCCTCCCAGAGCGCTAAGAACCTTGGCGTGATCCTGGACAACACCCTGTCGTTCTCAACTAACATCAAGGCGGTGGCCCGTTCCTGTAGGTTCATGCTCTACAACATCCGCAGAGTACGACCCTGCCTCACACAGGAAGCGGCGCAGGTCCTAATCCAGGCACTTGTCATCTCCCGTCTGGATTACTGCAACTCGCTGTTGGCTGGGCTCCCTGCCTGTGCCATTAAACCCCTACAACTCATCCAGAACGCCGCAGCCCGTCTGGTGTTCAACCTTCCCAAGTTCTCTCACGTCACCCGCTCCTCCGCTCCCTCCACTGGCTTCCAGTTGAAGCTCGCATCCGCTACAAGACCATGGTGCTTGCCTACGGAGCTGTGAGGGGAACGGCACCTCAGTACCTCCAGGCTCTGATCAGGCCCTACACCCAAACAAGGGCACTGCGTTCATCCACCTCTGGCCTGCTCGCCTCCCTACCACTGAGGAAGTACAGTTCCCGCTCAGCCCAGTCAAAACTGTTCGCTGCTCTGGCCCCCCAATGGTGGAACAAACTCCCTCACGACGCCAGGACAGCGGAGTCAATCACCACCTTCCGGAGACACCTGAAACCCCACCTCTTTAAGGAATACCTAGGATAGGATAAAGTAATCCCTCTCACCCCCCTAAAAGATTTAGGTGCACTACTGTTCCACTGGATGTCATAAGGTGAATGCACCAATTTGTAAGTCGCTCTGGATAAGAGCGTCTGCTAAATGACTTAAAATGTAAATGTAAATGATGATGAAATGATGATGATGATGACGGTGAGGAGGAGAAGAGGTCAGATAAAGAGACTGCAGGACAGAGTGTCTCTGATCTGCTTGGCACAGGCATCGTAGACTTGCTCCTGGGCTGTGTTGGGTGGCAGGACTCGGTCAAACACATAGAGCTTACTCTGCAAGGGACAAAATAAAGCAACTGTCAATAGTCTAATTTCACCGTTAGTCCATTCCTGAGGAACCGTTGTCAGTTATTTTCATCAACAGAACTGAATGTAATGACGTGAATAAAGACTAAACATTTTCCGCCTCAGACACGTTCTCACCGTTGAATCTTTTGACTGCAAGCAGGGTCTGACAATCTGACAAGGTGAGAAAATAGAGTCCGTATTACATCAAGCAAGGTTCCATGACTGTGGTGACCTTGTTCCCTCCAGATCTCTTTCAGAGTCAGTGTGTCTAGAAGGTGTCACACTAAACCAGTCTCCTCCTGCTCTGAGGTACAGCCGGAGCAACTCTAAACAGACCTCAGATCAGTTATCCTGTCACAACAGTACGCCTGTCTGATTATTCACTTAGTATAGGACAGATCACCTGTCTCCTTACACTGTGGGCCTGGAGTTTACTTTGGAGACAGAGACAACCACAGATTTTTCTGCTAATAGCATCCTGGGATGGGCTTGAATGAAGCAGGCCCAGAAACAGTTACACAGGAAAAGGATCCCCATTAGCCAAGGCAGCAGCTATTCTTCCTGGGGTACAGCAAAATTAAGGCAGTTATACAATTTTCAAAGCACACAAAGTGTGTGCCCTCGGGCCCCTGCTCCACTATCACATATCTACAACACAAAATCCATGTGCACGTGTGTGTATAGTGCATGTCTCTGTCTATGTTAGTTTTGCTTCAGAGTCCCTGCTGTTCCATAAGGTGTATTTTTAATCCGTTTTTTAAATCTAATTTTATTGCTTGCATCTGTTACCTGATGTGTAGTCATGGCTCTATATAGTACTGTGCACCTCCCATAGTCTGTTCTGGACTTGGGGACTGTGAAGAGACCTCTGGTGGCATGTCTTGTGGGCTATGCATGGGTGTCTGAGCTGTGTGCTATGTCATTTAATCAGGCAGCTCAGTGCTTTCAACATGTCAATACCTCTCACAAATACAAGTAGTGATGAAGTCAGTCACTCCTCTACTTTGAGATGGCGGGTTAGGAGTGTTTTAGAACTTCTGTGTAGGATGTACAGTTCATGTGGATTCACATGTCCATCTGTGTTTGTGAAATGTCATTGAATGCCTGTGTGAATGTGTGCATGGGGAGCTAGAAGCACCACAGTCAGAAATACTCTCCCTCCTCTTCCATAGCAAGCGAGTGTATTTATGTGTGCGTGTAGTTGTGCATGTGTGTGTAGTTGTGCATGTGTCTCTCATCCCTCTTGGAGACAGACCACCACCAGGCACTACTCTATACTGCTGTAGGAGTGAACTATTGCTTCCCACTTTGTTGTTGTCCTGCTAGTCTAATCTAAAAAATAATATCTGGGACAGTTGACATTCGGTCAGACTGATTTCAAACCGAGATGAATTGAAAAGCAGCAGAATTGATTGATGGATCGTATAATGAGAGGTTCCTCCTGGCTAAGAGTGGGTTTACTCACCCTGGGGCTTTGATGGGGTGAGGTGGGGCTGGGATTCATTCAACTGAAGGTCATATGCATTTTCCCCGTCAAGCAACGGTGTTTCTAGCTATCCTCCAGTCCCCAGTTTCATCAAGCAACAGGGTTCTAGCTATCCTCCAGTCCCCAGTTTCATCAAGCAACAGGGTTCTAGCTATCCTCCAGTCCCCAGTTTCATCAAGCAACAGTGTTTCTAGCTATTCTCCAGTCCCCAGTTTCATCAAGCAACAGTGTTTGTAGCTATCCTCCAGTCCCCAGTTTCATCAAGCAACAGTGTTTGTAGCTATCCTCCAGTCCCCAGTTTCATCAAGCAACGGTGTTTCTAGCTATCCTCCAGTCCCCAGTTTCATCAAGCAACAGTGTTTCTAGCTATCCTCCAGTCCCCAGTTTCATCAAGCAACAGGTGTTTCTAGCTATTCTCCATCCTTTCATCAGTCCTATCCTCCAGTCCCCAGTTTCATCAAGCAACAGTGTTTCTAGCTATCCTCCAGTCCCCAGTTTCATCCTCCAAGTCCCCAACAGGGTTTTCTAGTCCCCAGTTTCATCCTTCAGTCCCCAGTTTCTAAGAACAGTGTTTCTAGCTATCCTCCAGTCCCCAGTTTCATCAAGCAACGAACACCTCCAGTCCCTAGAACACTGTTGCTTGATGAAACAACAGGGTTCTAGCTATCCTTCAGTGCTAGAGGATAGCTAGAACCCTGTTGCTTGATGAAACTACTAGCAACAGTGTTCTAGCTATCCTCCTGAGTCATGTTCATCAAAGCCCTTGAATAAGTATGTGGAAAGTATTCAGACCACTTTTCCCCCCTCATCAATCTAAACACAATACTCCATAATGACGAAGCAAAAACATTTAAAAAAATTGTGGGCAAATTCAAAAATAAATAAAGCCGAAATATCAAATTTACATAAGTATTCAGACCCTTTACTCAGTACTTTGTTGAAGCCCCTTTGGAAGCGATTACAGCCCCGAGTATTCTTGGGTATGACACTTCAAGCTTGGCACACCTGTATTTGGGGAGTTTCTCCCATCCTTCTCTGCAGATCCTCTCAAGCTCTGTCAGGTTGGATAGGGAGCATCGCTGCTCAGCTATTTTCAGGTCTCTCCAGAGATGTTTGATAAGGTTCACGTCCGGGCTCTGGCTGGTCCACTCAAGGACATTCAGAGACTTGTCCCGAAGCCACTCCTGCATTGTCTTGGCTGTGTGCTTAGGGTCGTTGTCCTGTTGGAAGGTGAACCTCCCCCCCAGCCTGAGGTCCTGAGTGCTCTGGAGAAGGTTTTCGTCAAGGATCTCTCTGTACTTTGCTCCGTTCATCTTTCCCTCGATCCTGACTAGTCTCCCACATCCCCACAGCATGATGCTGCCTCCACCATGCTTCACCGTAGATATATGTTTCCTCCAGACGTGACCCTTGGCATTCAGGCCAAAGAGTTCAATCTTGGTTTCATCAGACCAGAGAATCTTGTTTCTGATGGTCTGAGAGTCCTTTGGGCAAACTCAAAGCGGGCTGTCATGTGCCTTTTACTGAGGAGTGGCTTCCGTCTGGCCACTCTACCATAAAGGCCTGATTGGTGGAATTTTGCAGAGATGGTTGTCCTTCTGGAAGGTTTTCCCATTTCCACAGAGGAACTCTGGACCATTGGGTTCTTGGTCACCTCCCCGACCAAGGACCTTCTCCCCCAAATGCTCAGTTTGGCCGGGCAGCTCTAGTAAGAGTCTTGGTGGTTCCAAACTTCTTTCATTTAAGAATGATGGAGCCCACGGTGTTCTTGGGGACCTTCAATGCTGCAGACATTTTTTGGTACCCTTCCCCAGATCTGTGCCTCGACACAATCCTGCCTCGGAGCTCTAGAGACAATTCCTTCGACCTCATGGCTTGGTTTTTGCTCTGACATGCACTGTCAACTGTGGGACCTTTATATAGACAGGTGTGTGCCTTTCCAAATCATATCCAATCCACTGAATTTACCACAGGTGGACTTCAATCAAGTTGTAGAATAATCTCAAGTATAATCAATGGAAACAGGATGCATCTGAGCTCAATTTCGAGTCTCATAGCAATGTGTCTGAATACTTATGTAGATAAGGTATTTCTGTTTTTTATATTTAATACATTTGCAAACATTTCTAAAAACCTGTTTGCACTTTGTCATTATGGGGTATTGTGATGTCATTATGGGGCATTGTGATGTCATTATGGGGCATTGTGATGTCATAATGGGGTATTGTGATGTCATAATGGGGTATTGTATGTAGATTGATGAGGAAAACGTTTTATTTGATCCATTTTAGAATAAGGCTGTAGCGTAACAAAAGGAGAAGGGGCCTGAATACTTTCCAGCAGTGACCATGTAGCTAGAATGCTAACATACTCTAGTCTAGTTTATATTGTTTTGTCAGCATAGTAGTTTAAATTAATAGAAAGTCGGTAAACAGAATGACAAACAAATAAGATGTTGGACAACTGGAGACAACTCACCCTAAAAATTGACTGAAATTAAATACAGTAGAATTCCACAGAATAACTTATGCCTATAGGAAGAGACTGGCAGGTGTGCCGGCTTTCACATTCTCCACTGTGTGTCGCAGTAGTTTGTGAAGACTACACCGTACACTACTACCACTAATTCCCCCGTGGCCGGCTACCGCCAGGGAGCCAATTGGAACGTCAGGGCTGCTTTACTGTGATGAAACACTTATTTGAGCAGTGCTGTCACGCTACCCAGATAGGAGAGTAAAATGTCTTAATGAGTTCAGAACGCTCTCCTTCTGTCTACCGCCACTCTGGGGAGGCCAGTGTTCCATACAGTTGAACAGTACCACATGGAATTGAAAGTTCACAGACCCCAGTATTTAGTGCTGGCCCTCAACTTCACATTACTGTCTGTTGATGTTGGGCAATAGCTCTTTATGTACCATGGTTTCAGGGGGCATTGTTGTACAATGTTGTTTATTCATGGGTCTCAAACTCCATCTGTAACTGCAACACTGATCCACAACATTGATCCATAAAAGTACTTTATTCTGGACCAGCTTTCTGACAGAGGAGCGACTTTTCTTTTATAGCGTAGGCAAGGGGTCAAGGACCCCAACAGTGGGAGAGAGAGAGAAAGCTGTTGTTCTAACAAGGACCCGGTCGCCACAGAATCTGACTCCCAAAGGGAGAGTCTTGTGCTGATTGGATGTCGGCCAGCTGTTGAGTGATGCAGACTTCTCCCTCTCTCTCTCTGTTTCCCATCCTCTCCCACTCTTCCCCTCTCTACCCCCTCCCCATCTCTCTCTCGCTCTTGCTCTCTCTCTCAGTTTCCCTTCCTCTCCCACTCTTCCCCTCTCTACCCCCTCCCCATCTCTCTTGGGGAGGGGAAGAGTGACAACTGTCAAAGAGACAAGGTTGTCACTCTCAATCATTCCAACCTCCAAAGAGACAAGGTTGTCACTCTCAATCATTCCAACCTCCAAAGAGACAAGGTTGTCACTCAATCATTCCAACCTCCAGAGAGACAAGGTTGTCACTCTCAATCATTCCAACCTCCAGAGAGACAAGGTTGTCACTTTCAATCATTCCAACCTCCAAAGAGACAAGGTTGTCACTCTCAATCATGCCAACCCCCAAAGAGACAAGGTTGTCACTCTCAATCATTCCAACCTCCAAAGAGACAAGGTTGTCACTCTCAATCATTCCAACCTCCAAAGAGACAAGGTTGTCACTCTCAATCATTCCAACCTCCAGAGAGACAAGGTTGTCACTCTCAATCATTCCAACCTCCAAAGAGACAAGGTTGTCACTCTCAATCATTCCAACCTCCAAAGAGACAAGGTTGTCACTCTCAATCATTCCAACCTCCAGAGAGTCAAGGTTGTCACTCTCAATCATTCCAACCCCCAAAGAGACAAGGTTGTCACTCTCAATCATTCCCAACTGTCAAATAGACTAGGTTGTCACTCTCAATCATTCCAACCTCCAAAGAGACAAGGTTGTCACTCTCAATCATTCCAACCTCCAAAGAGACAAGGTTGTCACTCAATCATTCCAACCTCCAGAGAGACAAGGTTGTCACTCTCAATCATTCCCAACTGTCAAAGAGACAAGGTTGTCACTCTCAATCATTCCAACCTCCAAAGAGACAAGGTTGTCACTCTCAATCATTCCAACCTCCAAAGAGACAAGGTTGTCACTCAATCATTCCAACCTCCAGAGAGACAAGGTTGTCACTCTCAATCATTCCAACCTCCAAAGAGACAAGGTTGTCACTTTCAATCATTCCAACCTCCAAAGAGACAAGGTTGTCACTCTCAATCATTCCAACCTCCAGAGAGACAAGGTTGTCACTCTCAATCATTCCAACCTCCAAAGAGACAAGGTTGTCACTCTCAATCATTCCAACCTCCAAAGAGACAAGGTTGTCACTCTCAATCATTCCAACCTCCAGAGAGACAAGGTTGTCACTCTCAATCATTCCAACCTCCAAAGAGACAAGGTTGTCACTCTCAATCATTCCAACCTCCAAAGAGACAAGGTTGTCACTCTCAATCATTCCAACCTCCAGAGAGTCAAGGTTGTCACTCTCAATCATTCCAACCCCCAAAGAGACAAGGTTGTCACTCTCAATCATTCCCAACTGTCAAATAGACTAGGTTGTCACTCTCAATCATTCCAATCTCCAAAGAGACAAGGTTGTCACTGTCAATCATTCCAACCCCCAAAGAGACAAGGTTGTCACTCTCAATCATTCCAACCTCCAAAGAGACTAGGTTGTCACTCTCAATCATTCCAACCCCCAAAGAGACAAGGTTGTCACTCTCAATCATTCCAACTGTCAAATAGACTAGGTTGTCACTCTCAATCATTCCAACCTCCAAAGAGACAAGGTTGTCACTCTCAATCATTCCAACTGTCAAATAGACTAGGTTGTCACTCTCAATCATTCCCACCTCCAAAGAGACTAGGTTGTCACTCTCAATCATTCCAACCTCCAAAGAGACAAGGTTGTCACTCTCAATCATTCCAACCTCAAAGAGACAAGGTTGTCACTCTCAATCATTCCAACCTCCAAAGAGACAAGGTTGTCACTCTCAATCATTCCAACCTCCAAAGAGACAAGGTTGTCACTCTCAATCATTCCAACCTCCAAAGAGACAAGGTTGTCACTCTCAATCATTCCAACCTCCAAAGAGACAAGGTTGTCACTCTCAATCATTCCAACCTCCAAAGAGACAAGGTTGTCACTCTCAGTCATTCCAACCTCCAAAGAGACAAGTTTGTCACTCTCAACCATTCCAATGTCTTTGTAAGAGAACGTGTTCAATATAGAATGAACTAGTAACATGCCACATCTCCTATAAAGGCACCTCAGGTCAATACACCCCATGTGTTCTAATTGACATGTAAGCATTACTTCAGCCTAGCTTGAAAGACAAATAGGAAACCCACAGCAGTATGGCAGAAATATGCCAGATTTACAAATGTGACCACACTATATCCCACAATCTCAATAAATGATGTGTGAACACACACACATACACTATATCCCACAATCTCAATAAATGATGTGTGAACACACACACACACACACGCGCGCGCAGCAAGCACACGCAAACACACACATACACGGTCAAGATGCCATTTTGTCAATAATAGATGTTGTCCCAAAGGAACAGACCTTCGCTCTGCTGGAGAGCATGGTTTCCATCCCCCATGAAGGATTCAGAACAAGCATTATTTAAATCAAATCAAATCAAAGTTTATTTGTCACGTGCGCAGAATACAACCTTACAGTGAAATGCTTACTTACAGGCTCTAACCAAAAGTGCAAAAAATGTATTAGGTGAACAATAGGTAAGTAAAGCAATAAAACAGTAAAAAGACAGTAAAAAAATAACAGTAGTGAGGCTGTATACAGACACAGGTTACATACATACAAATCAACATGCTCTCATTGTGTGCTGTGGACATTAGTATGGTGGAATACTGCCTGACTAGGAATGTCTTTCAGCAGAATTAACCTTCTCTGTATCACCTGGGGAAAGTAAAGACAACATGCTCCTTTGGCAAACCTGATGCAGAGAGGGAGAGTTCATGTGTTGCTGTGGGAGAAAACGAGTCAGATGTACACCTGTACAGCATGTGACCAGCCATACACTCTCCTGCTCTTGGTCAGGGATAGCTAGTGTAAGAGCACATGCAGCAACTGTATGTCTGTATGTTTGTAATTGTTGATGATGATTCCAGCCAGTGACCTTCTACTCCCCTGTCAATCATTTCTAATGACCAGCCTCCATCGTCACGGAGACAGAATTACCCAAGAGACTGTGCTCCTGCCTCTGTTTAGAGGGAACATTTATCAATAGTAAAGAAAGACACAGCACTATTTCACCACTATAAAACACACAGACTGGAACAGAACTGGAACAGGGCTGAACTTGTTCGCTTTAACACTGAAGAAAGTCTATCCCCTCAATAGCCTACACATTGTAGTCTCATGTCAATGTTTACAACAATGTATTTTAAACTATAACACATACAAATGAATCATTCATTCAGTTCAATATAATGTATACAGTATCTGTTAAATCATTCATGTTCTTTTTATTTCTCATTTAATTTGCGACCGGTGGAAAGCTGTTTGAGGCTTTGCAATTATATCAATGAAATCATCTTCTTTCTGATAAGCAATTAGACTACTGTAGGTTACAAAATTAAAATGATACTGCAAATCAATACCTCTAATTGTAGGAGCAAGAATAAGAGGATTACATGGTGCATTGCTTTATTTTACATGATACTCTAGACTTCTAGTGAATATCTCATTTATGTATCTATCTGAATTAGTGGAACAGACAGTAAGAACTAGACTAGGCCTAAGTGTGTGTGTCTGTGTGTGTGTGTGCGTGTTTGAGTGGGTTACCTAACACTTCCCACTTCCCCCACTTTACAAATGATCCATGCATTCAGGGCTGTGCTTCCCTTTGTAGTCTGTAATAGTTTGCAAGCCCTGCCACATCCGAAAAGTGTCGGAGCTGGTGTAGAAGGTGTGGGGGTATGCAACCATACCCCCAACCTTACCCTGGGCAAAGGCAAACACTGGTCAGGCCATATGCAACCATACCCCCAACCTTCCCCTGGGCAAAGGCAAACACTGGTCAGGCCATATGCAACCATACCCCCAACCTTCCCCTGGGCCAAGGCAAACACTGATCAGGCCATGTGCAACCATACCCCCAACCTTCCCCTGGGCCAAGGCAAACACTGATCAGGCCATGTGCAACCATACCCCCAACCTTCCCCTGGGCCAAGGCAAACACTGGTCAGGCCATATGCAACCATATGCGTGTGTGAGCAAATTATGAAGTGAGTGTTTGTGTTGGAGTGTCAGTGTGCATGAGTACAAGGGTCAACTCAAGCTCACTTAGATATTGCTGTGAAGTTGTGTGTGTGTGTGTGTGTGTGTGTGTGTCAGGTTATGGCAGCCTCTGCAGCCTCACTCTTCCCACGATATCAAAGTATTTTTTGAGAAGGCGCGAAAATGAAATACATTATTTGGTACAATTTTGATTATGGAAGATTGAATAGGCGTGATTCAAACAATTTGCTTGGAATTGTTTTGTAGCTGACGTCTTTATCTGTGCATGAGAGCGCATCCAACTCAGTTTCCCCACCAGAAAACACGCGATAACGTCAAGTGTTGAGTATTCGCGCACGCAATTCAGGAGGAAACAAGCGCGGATGAGTGTCAGTTTACTGGACCGCAGTACACTACTGGATTTGCTTCCATTGATAGCAGAGTTAATGAAATATTTATATAAATATCGGTCCCTTTTTGGCGTTTACACCATTATTATTCCAAACAATTGCCCATTTAGGCCCCACCCATGTCCGTGATCAAGTTACACATCACCGTTTGTTTTGCCAAACTGAATTTGTGAGTGAAAATAAGCACCTGTGCACCATGGCTTTGTTTGTAGACTACACAATGAACATTAGGTCTAACAAATCGTTTTGCTCACCGTTATTACCACCGTATCTTCGCCCTTGAATTTCGGAATGTATTTGTCTCCTCTGTTGGTTGAAGGGCCTGAATCGGCACATCACTTTCACACCGCACTCAGCAGCATCCGCCATGTCCACAGTACTACGTTATATCCAACCAGATATCCCAAATAACTTTCTCTGCGTATCGTGAAGTTTACACCAGGTTCCTTCGAAGAGGTGACGTTAACCACTCCTTTCCAATGTGGTTCGCTGAAATTCAATCTCGAGCGTCCATTCCTGTCAATTCAACAATTGGTGGTAGGCTGAATTCAAGTTGAAAAAAAATAGCTTGATGAATGAATGGTCTGTTATGGATTTGAGTTCAAGTTTCCATTTTCGTGGTCAAATATTTTCTTCAGACTTCCAGTATTCCCGTATCCACCGATGGCGCCTTGCATCATAACCAGCATCCACCAATTTGAAGCTCGTTGCGCTGATGCTGTCCAGTCAATCCCATCTAGGTCCACCAAAGAGATGGGGATGCTGATGTTGCAGCTTATCACGTGCTTGCATCCCGAACATGACACCTATATGCAATTTTGGGAGCAGTAGTGAAACCATATTGATTAACGATACAATAAGTTATTGTCATTGATGATATTACTTTGAAAATGTTATACACCTAGTCCCCTAATTTAACTCATCACCACATAAGATATTTCTGTGTAAAATATAATTGATGGTCCAATATGATCCTTTTAGAAGGCAAAGTGATGTCAAAACGTTGATGTTTTACCCAATAAATTACTAGGAGTTTATATATATATATGTTGAGCAATTTAAAAAAAAATAGCTTGCAGTTTATTCAGTTAGTCAGAACCTCTACACAAAATACTTTCCTCTGGGTGTGTACCAGCTTCTTATTCGATAAATATGATCCTTTGAAAGCTAATCACTCAACCCAATGCTTCCCTCTAGTGGGTTTCCTATGAATGAGGGGGCCTCTGATGTCCCCAATGCTAATAAGGGGTCCATTCAACCTGTCAGCCTGGCTAGGGGAAGGGTTAGCTAACCTGCTAAATAGTTGCAAAGAAGCTAAAACTAGTTGCTAATTAGCTAGATCTGTCCCTGATGAGATTCGAACACACAACCTTTGCGGTTTAGAGACGTTCACCTGATCAACCACCCTGCTTTTGTTTTTACCTCAAGTAACCATGTCTTATGTAAACATACCAAACGTAACATATACTAACTTGAGCTTCCGAATGTACCTCTACTATGTTACGTCTAGTCTATGAGACCAGGCTGCTCCATGTCTTTAGTTGGCCTACTTAACATGACTAAAACCTCACTCGAGATCTTGCATCGGAATACATTTCAGACTGCAGTGAAGGATAACTACTAAACAGAGTATAGAACATTCTGAAGACTAAAACATAGCAACAGATGTAGCATACAATCACTTTCTTGAGTAAAACTTCACTTTAGGCTAAAAACATAACTCACTTTGGTGAAGAAAAACACAAAAAAAGAAGAGAGTTAATATACTGATATGAATAGATATGTTTATTTCCCAGCACTTTTTTCTGAAACCCTCCAAGAACAAGTAACAGGGAAACAGGTATGTCTGAAGAAATAGTGCATGAACACTAGATAATTATCTAAACATATTTCTAATATCTGTACAGGAATCACTACATCAACTACACTAATCTACAGGAGAGGTCAAGCACCGACCATCAGACATCGTTTCAACATGTTTCTTGCCCCTTCACCAAGGGAGAAAAAAAATTCCCAAAAATATTGATCTGCACCCCCCAATCCAAAGGGTTAGTCATTCAACAGAGTTGCCAAGTAATCTTCAAGATTACACCGCGTAATACATTTCAGATAGAATGGTAAGATTCCTATGTACTCTTCATTGGCTCCCTACCTGTGTAAAAAGACAAATATATTATTTTAAAAAATGGTTTTCCTGCTTTACATTTGCAGATAGATCTTAGGATGCATTTATTTGTCATTTCAAATAAATAGGTTTGTATGGCGAATGGCACATTTAAGATTTCTTCAGTTTTTGGAAAATTCTGCAATGAATGAAAAAATAAAAAACAGAATTAAAAAGACAAATTCCTGTTACAACTGACAAAGTAACAGAAAATAAATTGTCTGAAGGGGAAAATACCATTACTAATCTAACATTACTTACAAAAAGACCATATCTATTCAATTTGTGAAACCAAATCAAAAATCAGGATAATTTTTCCATCTTCAGAAAAAAAAGCACAAGAATAAAATATGCTAGCAACACCAATGTCCACATTTTGCGGATTCATTTCCTCTTTAGAGATACAAAAATGTAAACATTGCAAAATAAATAGTGAAAAGAGTGATACGGGATCCGTGGTTCATGCTCATGATCCCAACAACAAACAAGTCTTTTTTTTGCTTTTTCACATGTACAATTTTTTTTTTTTGCATTTTCAAGTGCAAAAGCATGATGACAAATTCGCTAGAATTCAAGTAACAGAAAAAAAGAAACATACCAATGATACAAATATACTATTTTACAAGTTAGTGATATTCCCAATTTACAAAATGTACATTTATAATAGACAAATTTGTTATAATATTTTGATATGCTCGATTCTGTATAGGTCCTTGTATATGCTTGCCCTCTGGTGGCTGGGGCTTGCATTCTTTCTAGCGGAGGCGAGTTAGTTTGTCACATTCACCGGTCTGAGGGGAGGAGGAAGGGACGAGGTTATGTCACCTCCATTGGTACTGTGGTCTCTGAAATACCGTTCAACGCAAGTCTCTCCGGTTCGTGATTATCCCTGAAAAAAATTAAGAAATAGTTATTCATTATTCAGATAAAAAGCAAATTGGTATGCCTGGAAAATTAAAAACACATGTACTGTACCAGTCAAAAGCGGAGACGTACTCATTCAAGGGTTTTTCTATTTTATTTGATTAAAACTATTTTCTAAACTATGAAATAACACCTATGGAATCATGTAGCAAAAAAGTGTTAAATAAATCTAAATATTTTAGATTTTAGATTCTTAATTTAAAAAGGCACTCTCACATCTGAGCTATCTTTTTTGCAGGTGCATGGAAACTGAATAAAATGAGAAAAAAGAAGAACCCCGTACGATAGTATCACTGCTTTTTAATAAGCATTACGTATCAGCCTCACGGCCTTCGTCAGGGCTTTTGTGAGTTTTTAAATTAGCACCCTTATGTAGACCTAGCCCCACCCACACCCGTTCCACGCATCGAATGGGGTTAGAGTCGAGGGAAAATAAATACGTACTATCAAATATAACAATATGCATTTCATAAATATTCAAATCAAGTGTGTACATAAAACGTATTTAACACGTCTGTAAAACCACAATGAGGACATGACCACGCAAGTTTTCACAAATCACAGTGTACCGCGCAAGAAAAACATCAAAGTAAATTTGAAATAGGGGTATAATTCATGTTCAAATTTACAACATAACATACATAGGCATTTCATTATTAAGACCTTTAGGAAATAATGTCGGGAGGGCGAAAATCTAAAAACATCCTCTTTTACTCAGAGTATTATTAGTATCACCTCCCCTGTCTGATATCATAACTTTCTCTATGCCACAAAATCTTTAAAATAAAGACAGGCCACATTGACATTTAATAATTTAGATAACATGGGTGGTGGAGCACATAATGTAATTTATTTGGAACTGTTTTCCTGTCTGTGGGTGGCAGAAATATTCGCACTTCATATTGTTGCACTGTGCGCAATCTCTGCATTTATAGCTACCATTTGGAAGAGGCCATAAAAGAGCCTGGCTGATTTTCTTTTGTGGCTGGCAGTTGGCATGGACCAATTTATCGCGTAAACCACGAGCTCTCCTATATACAATAAGTGGTGGATTCTTAAATTCAGCTGGCAAAGCTGGGTCCGATGATAAAATATGCCAGTGTTTCCTGACAGCATCTCCTACTTTTCACGAGTTCAAAGTATATGTGGTTGTGAACATTATAGAGTGTTATTTAGCTCTAGTGGCTCTTCTTTGGTCAAATAGCCTTGAGGTGTGTTTGGGTCATTGTCCTGTTGAAAAACAAATGATAGTTCCACTAAGCCCAAACCAGATGGGATGGCAGATCGCTGCTGTAGTAGACATGCTGGGTAAGTTTGCCTTGAATTCTAAATATATCACAGACAGTGTCACATGCAAAGCACCCCCACACCACCTCCTCCATGCTTCACGGTGGGAACCACACATGCAGAGATCAGTTCACTTACTCTGCATCTCACAAAGACAATGGTCGGAACCAAAAATCTCAATCTCAAAGGACAGATTTCCACCGGTCTAATGTCCATTGCTCATGTTTCTTGGCCCAAGCAAGTCTCTTCTTCTTATTGGTGTCCTTTAGTAGTGGTTTCTTTGCAGAAATTTGACCACGAAGGCCTGATTCACGCAGTCTCCTCTGAATAGTTGATGTTGAGATGTGTCTGTTACTTTAACTCTATGAAGCATTTATTTGGGCAGCAATTTCCGAGGCTGGCAAGTCTAATGAACTTATCCTCTGCAGCATTTTATTATTTATTATTTATTATTCTCACCACCATTTTATTACGTTTGCAATTGCAACAAATAATCTGCTCAGACCCCAACCAAGGAACATCAAAAGTCGTGCTATAAATTCACAGACAACACAAAGATTCCTTGATGCCCTTCCAGACTCACTCTGCCTACCCAAGGACGCCAGAGGACAAAAATCCGTTAACCACCTAACTGAGGATCTCAATTTAACCTTGCGCAATACCCTAGATGCAGTTGCACCCCTAAAAACTAAAAAAATGTCTCATAAGAAACTAGCTCCCTGGTACACAGAAAATACCCGAGCTCTGAAGCAAGCTTCCAGAAAATTGGAACGGAAATGGCGCCACACCAAACTGGAAGTCTTCCGACTAGCTTGGAAGGACGGTACCGTGCAGTACCGAAGAGCCCTTACTGCTGCTCGATCATCCTATTTTTCTACCTTAATTGAGGAAAATAAGAACAATCCGAAATTCCTTTTTGATACTGTCGCAAAGCTAACTAAAAAGCAGCATTCCCCAAGAGAGGATGACTTTCACTTTAGCAGTGATAAATTCATGAACTTCTTTGAGGAAAAGATTATGATTATTAGAAAGCAAATTACGGACTCCTCTTTAAACCTGCGTATTCCTCCAAACCTCAGTTGTCCTGAGTCTGCACAACTCTGCCAGGACCTAGGATCAAGAGAGACGCTCAAGTCTTTTAGTACTATATCTCTTGACACAATGATGAAAATAATCATGGCCTCTAAACCTTCAAGCTGCATACTGGACCCTATTCCAACTAAACTACTGAAAGAGCTGCTTCCTGTGCTTGGCCCTCCTATGTTGAACATAATAAACGGCTCTCTATCCACTGGATGTGTACCAAACTCACTAAAAGTGGCAGTAATAAAGCCTCTCTTGAAAAAGCCAAACCTTGACCCAGAAAATATAAAAAACTATCGGCCTATATCGAATCTTCCATTCCTCTCAAAAATTTTAGAGAAGGCTGTTGCGCAGCAACTCACTGCCTTCCTGAAGACAAACAATGTATACGAAATGCTTCAGTCTGGTTTTAGACCCCATCATAGCACTGAGACGGCACTTGTGAAGGTGGTAAATGACATTTTAATGGCATCGGACCGAGGCTCTGCATCTGTCCTCGTGCTCCTAGACCTTAGTGCTGCTTTTGATACCATCGATCACCACATTCTTTTGGAGAGATTGGAAACCCAAATTGGTCTACACGGACATGTTCTGGCCTGGTTTAGATCTTATCTGTCGGAAAGATATCAGTTTGTCTCTGTGAATGGTTTGTCCTCTGACAAATCAACTGTAAATTTCGGTGTTCCTCAAGGTTCTGTTTTAGGACCACTATTGTTTTCACTATATATTTTACCTCTTGGGGATGTTATTCGAAAACATAATGTAAACTTTCACTGCTATGCGGATGACACACAGCTGTACATTTCAATGAAACATGGTGAAGCCCCAAAATTGCCCTCGCTAGAAGCATGTGTTTCAGACATAAGGAAGTGGATGGCTGCAAACTTTCTACTATTAAACTCGGACAAAACAGAGATGCTTGTTCTAGGTCCCAAGAAACAAAGAGATCTTCTGTTGAATCTGACAATTAATCTTAATGGTTGTACAGTCGTCTCAAATAAAACTGTGAAGGACCTCGGCGTTACTCTGGACCCTGATCTCTCTTTTGAAGAACATATCAAGACCATTTCGAGGACAGTTCTACTGTCTACGTAACATTGCAAAAATCAGAAACTTTCTGTCCAAAAATTATGCAGAAAAATGAATCCATGCTTTTGTCACTTCTAGGTTAGACTACTGCAATGCTCTATTTTCCGGCTACCCGGATAAAGCACTAAATAAACTTCAGTTAGTGCTAAATACGGCTGCTAGAATCCTGACTAGAACCAAAAAATGTGATCATATTACTCCAGTGCTAGCCTCTCTACACTGGCTTCCTGTCAAAGCAAGGGCTGATTTCAAGGTTTTACTGCTAACCTACAAAGCATTACATGGGCTTGCTCCTACCTATCTCTCTGATTTGGTCCTGCCGTACATACCTACACGTACGCTACGGTCACAAGACGCAGGCCTCCTAATTGTCCCTAGAATTTCTAAGCAAACAGCTGGAGGCAGGGCTTTCTCCTATAGAGCTCCATTTTTATGGAACGGTCTGCCTACCCATGTCAGAGACGCAAACTCGGTCTCAACCTTTAAGTCTTTACTGAAGACTCATCTCTTCAGTGGGTCATATGATTGAGTGTAGTCTGGCCCAGGAGTGGGAAGGTGAACGGAAAGGCTCTGGAGCAACGAACCGCCCTTGCTGTCTCTGCCTGGCCGGTTCCCCTCTTTCCACTGGGATTCTCTGCCTCTAACCCTGTTACGGGGCTGAGTCACTGGCTTACTGGGGCTCTCTCATGCCGTCCCTGGGGGGGTGCGTCACCTGGGTGGGTTGATTCACTGTTGTGGTCAGCCTGTCTGGGTTGGCGCCCCCCCCCTGGGTTGTGCCGTGGCGGAGATCTTTGTGGGCTATACTCGGCCTTGTCTCAGGATGGTAAGTTGGTGGTTGAAGATATCCCTCTAGTGGTGTGGGGGCTGTGCTTTGGCAAAGTGGGTGGGGTTATATCCTTCCTGTTTGGCCCTGTCCGGGGGTGTCCTCGGATGGGGCCACAGTGTCTCCTGACCCCTCCTGCCTCAGCCTCCAGTATTTATGCTGCAGTAGTTTATGTGTCGGGTGGCTAGGGTCAGTTTGTTATATCTGGAGTACTTCTCCTGTCCTATTCGGTGTCCTGTGTGAATCTAAGTGTGCGTTCTCTAATTCTCTCCTTCTCTCTTTCTTTCTCTCTCTCGGAGGACCTGAGCCCTAGGACCATGCCCCAGGACTACCTGACATGATGACTCCTTGCTGTCCCCAGTCCCCAGTCCACCTGGCCATGCTGCTGCTCCAGTTTCAACATAAATGACCAGCATGGTTGAATAATAGTAAGGCAGAACATGCCTTACTATTATTCAACCATGCTGGTCATTTATGAACATTTGAACATCTTGGCCACGTTCTGTTATAATCTCCACCCGGCACAGCCAGAAGAGGACTGGCCACCCCACATATGCTCTCTCTAATTCTCTTTCTTTCTCTGTCTCGGAGGACCTGAGCCCTAGGACCGTGCCCCAGGACTACCTGACATGATGACTCCTTGCTGTCCCCAGTCCACCTGACTGTGCTGCTGCTCCAGTTTCAACTGTTCTGCCTTATTATTATTCGACCATGCTGGTCATTTATGAACATTTGAACATCTTGGTCATGTTCTGTTATAATCTCTACCCGGCACAGCCAGAAGAGGACTGGCCACCCCACATAGCCTGGTTCCTCTCTAGGTTTCTTCCTAGGTTTTGGCCTTTCTAGGGAGTTTTTCCTAGCCACCGTGCTTTTACACCTGCATTGTTTGCTGTTTGGGGTTTTAGGCTGGGTTTCTGTACAGCACTTTGAGATATCAGCTGATGTACGAAGGGCTATATAAATACATTTGATTTGATTTGCAGCAGAGGTGACTCTGGGTCTTCCTTTCCTGTGGCGGTCCTCATGGGAGACAGTTTCATCTTAGCGCTTGGTGGTTTTTGCGACTGTACTTAAACTTTCAAAGTTCTTGCCATTTTCCAGACCATCATGTCTTAAAGTAATGACGGACTGTCATTTCTCTTTGCTTATTTGAGCTGTTCTTGCCATAATATGGACTTGGTCTTTTACCAAATAGGGATATCTTCTGTATACCACCGCTACCATGTCACAACACAACTGATTGGCTGAAATGCATTAAGGAAAGAAATTCCACAAATGAATTTAACAACGCATACCTGTTAATTGAAATGTATTCCAAGGGACTATCTCATGAAGCTGGTTGAGAGAATGCCAAGAGTGTGCAAAGCAGTCATCAAGGCAAAGGGTGGCTACTTTGAAGAATCTAAAATATATTTTGATTTGTTTAACACTTTTTTGGTTACTACATGATTCCATATGTGTTGTTTCATAGTTTATGTCTTCACTATTATTCTACAATGTAGAAAACAGTAAAACAAATAAAAACCCTTGAATGAGTAGCTGTGTCCAAAACTTTGACTGCTACTGTATATCAGCCATTCTAAATGAAATAAGAAATTAAAAGGTCTTACCTGGCCATGCTGCTGATGGCAGGCGTCACCTTGGGCACGCGGTCGAGGCTGCTTGTGGCCATGGTGGCCAGCTTCAAGGAAGACGGTGAGGGCCGGGCATTGTGGTGGTGGTGGGCAGGGGAGACAGCGCTGCCGTGGCCCCGGTGATTGGGCAGAGACTGGGGTGTGGTCGAGTGGGAAGCAGGGAGCAGAGGGCCACCGCTGGAGGGGGTCCGACCTGACCTGTCCAACCCTGTGCCGCCCTGGGATGTGCTGGTAGAGTGAGGAGGTCTGGAGGTCCCTGCAGGAGAGGTGATATGACACCGTCAAACCCGAGTAGGCCTATTACCCGAATAAGCACATATCTTAAAATGTGAATTAATGAAGTGGTCATTTTGCAATGACTCAACTCCTCTATGGAACCCAACAACAAAATAATATCTGAGAGTAGTCCATAGATTTCAAATGCATGATATATTCTGAAGCGGACCTAAAGGCTGGACGACCCCGTTGACGCTGGTGTTGTCTGGTTTGTTCTCATTGTTGACCTGGCCTGGAGCACTGATCACAGCTGATGCAGCAAAATGGGCACCGGCCGAGTCAAGAGTCTTTGATATGATGCAGTCAGTGGAGCCAGCAGTCTACAACACAATATAATGACAGTCAGAACACGGCCATAGCAGTCATCCAAACACACACGGAGCTGTTTGAAACCTATCAACACATGAAATGAAAATGCATTCTGCCCCACCGACTGGACTGAAGTCATTTGGAATGCTGTGTAAGGGGTGAAAGACTGTGTACCTGTGTGTTTTGTCGCTCGGGCAGTGAGAAATGCTGCTGGGGAGGAGGAGCTTTCAGCTGCAGTTGAGCCAGCTGCTGTTTCTGCATCTGGGCCAGAGCCTGCTGATGGACCTGGTATTGTTCCTCTGTGATGCCACCTGTAGACACAGGAGATCAAGGCCATCAGACTAAGAACAACAGAGATAAAAGAGAGACCAATACATATACTATTGGTGGTGTGCACAGCAACGAGGGAGGGAAGATAAGCAGACTGTAATAGGGCATCCTTGAAGGGAGGAGGATATGGTGAGGAGATGAAGACTGCCTGCGGTGCCACTCCTTAACACTAGGGGTCAGAGAGAAGAAGCGGCCAAGGAAATTGCAAACAGAAACAGGAGAGAGTCCAGTTCCTCAATATGCAAGCTCCTAACATGCTACAGTTCAGTGGCAGTCTTTCCACTTCCCTGAACAAATCATTTCTGACTGGGAGTTGTGAATCAACCATTCCTGGCAGATCTGAGAACAGTTTCTGTTGAGAAATGTGAGGAAGACCATGGGGGCTGACAGGAAAACAAAACCACAATGTGAAAATTAACAGAAGAACCAAATGTGTTCCACAAGCAGTATTATCACAATATAGCCAAGATAGAAACTGTATACAGTTAAATTATGTTTGGTAGTGGCTTGGAAAGTGGAAGATGGACCTTCACTATGGTGTTGAGGAGGAGCTCACCTGAGCCACTGTTCTTGGTGTGGACAAACAGCCCTCCAGACAACCTGTTGTCCATGGAAGGTCTACCCGTCCTGCCTTCCCCACTGCCGTCACCCTGGGTGGACCTAGGTCTGAAAAAGCGCCACCTCAGGGCTTGAATGTTGCTCAGAAGGTCTGTCAGCGAGGATGCAGAGCCAGGCATAGTTCGATGGTTCTGGTGGTCAGAAAGGCCCTTGGGGAAGGAGGAGCTGAAGACACCTGAGTCTAGCTGCTTCAGTACTCCATCCAGGTCTGACGATGCCCGATCCAACAGGACCCTGAGAGAAGAGGAGATAAATCATAATGTGAGTTAACATTTATGAATAGACTTAAATCAAAGTCGCGATAAATACCTAGCCTACAATATACCTAACCTATAGCATAACTATCTGAACAGAAGACAGCGAAGACAAATATTTCAACGGAGAATAAGTTGACGCAGTGTGAGAGGTATGCTGGGACCGAGAGACTGAAAAACAGCTTCTATCTCAAGGCCATCAGACTGTTAAACAGCCACCACTAACATTGAGTGGCTGCTGCCAACACACTGACACTGACTCAACTCCAGCCACTTTAATAATGGGAATTGAAGGGAAATGATGTAAATATATCACTAGCCACTTTAAACAATGCTACCTTATAGAATGTTACTTACCCTACATTATTCATCTCATATGCATACGTATATACTGTACCCTATATCATCGACTGCATCCTTATGTAATACATGTATCACTAGCCACTTTAACTATGCCACTTTGTTTACATACTCATCTCATATGTATATACTGTACTCGATACCATCTACTGTATCTTGCCTATGCTGCTCTGTACCATCACTCATTCATATATCCTTATGTACATATTCCTTATCCCCTTACACTTAGTAGTTTTGGAATTGTTAGTTAGATTACTTGTTGGTTATTACTGCATTGTCAGAACTAGAAGCACAAGCATTTCGCTACACTCGCATTAACATCTGCTAACCATGTGTATGTGACAAATAAAATTTGATTTGATTTTGCTGTGACATACCTGCCACCTCGGCCCACTCTCCTACGGGCCAGTCCCACACAACGTTGGGGTACAGAGAGGGCGGTGAGGGACTGACGATGCCGCAGAGCATCCAGCCCTGCCAACTCAGGGTGATCCCACAGGAGCCCAGAGGTCTGGTCCAAACAGGGCTGGAGAGACAGGCAGAGGCAACCGTTACTCATTTAGGCTAGTTACCACAGTGACATACAGACGGGACCAAATACCACCGTAGCCACAGACTGGACCCAATAGCACAATATTACCACCGATACTAATAATGTTTGGAATTGCAAACGAATGCGAGAGAATATACTTTAATTACAGTTGTGATTGCAGTGAGACTCACAGCAAGGTAATGGCATCCTGCTTTCCTTCTGAAGGCAAACGTTCCATCTGGATCATTCTCCTCGTCCGGTTCTGATGATGGAGACTGAAGGAGAAGACAAAAAACCAACACTATAAAATGCACACTTGCAACACAAACTAAATATGTCATAATGCACAAACTTCTTCAATATGATATTATCATCAGGACCCTGTTCTCAGAGGTACTGACCAGTGGGTAGTCCTCCTCTCCAGAGCTGTGGAAGTCATACTGTTTAATATCGGCCTTGTTAACGATGTGCTGGCGCTTGGCAGGCCTGCCGGGGCGGCACAGAGGTTCCCGCCTGGTGTACTTTTTCTTTGGTCTGACAAAGTCAAAGGGATCCTCGTCCTTCACCGAGACATGGTGGTACCCATGGTAGGGGAGACCACCTGACTTGTGCGTCTGATAGAGAAAGACAGTGGAGTTAAAGGTCGTTAAGTGTCAGAGCTACACAGACAAGATTTCTTCATAGTCAAATGATCAGAGTGAGAAGAGTTCATTGCTACACTCAATTTCTTGAAATGTAAACAGTGTTTCATCCTCCAGCATCTCCCTATTCTGAACTGCTTGATGGTCAAATGTAAACCCCCCCAGGTAAAAGTAAAGAGGTAATGTTATGGTTAATAGAAGCCCTAATCTTACCTTGATTTTGATCTCAGCTTTGTGGTTATGGCGGTTTCCGTTGGTTACAGTGATTGGAACTGTGTAGACGGGCTTCTCAGCCAGAGGGGCTGTCACCTCACTGAGGACTTCACCCGTAAAGTCACCCATCTGATATCTACACGGAAACAACACATAAATAATAAGAATACATTCATTCAATATACAGGGGGTGGGGGGAATGTCAAATAAAATAGGCAGCTGTAACTTGACCATCATTCATATTGACTTGACGGTATTCACCGTCAACATGAAAGAACAGGCCGAGACAAGCCTTTTCTTTCAGCACCGGGACTAGTGTGTTACAGTGTTAGAAACTAGGTGACCTGCAGCCCACTCCGACAATGACCACCTGGCATGACCTGCAGCCCACTCCGACAATGATTACCAGGCATGACCTGCAGCCCACTCCGACAATGACCACCTGGCATGACCTGCATCCCACTCCGACAATGATTACCAGGCATGACCTGCAGCCCACTCTGACAATGACCACCTGGCATGACCTGCAGCCCACTCCGACAATGATTACCTGGCATGACCTGCAGCCCACTCCGACAATGATCACTCGGCATGACCTGCAGCCCACTCCGACAATGACCACCTGGCATGACCTGCAGCCCACTCCGACAATGATTCCCTGGCATGACCTGCAGCCCACTCCGACAATGACCACCTGGCATGACCTGCAGCCCACTCCGACAATGACCACCTGGCATGACCTGCAGCCCACTCCGACAATGATTACCTGGCATGACCTGCAGCCCACTCCGACAATGATTACCTGGCATGACCTGCAGCCCACTCCGACAATGATCACTCGGCATGACCTGCAGCCCACTCCGACAATGACCACCTGGCATGACCTGCAGCCCACTCCGACAATGATTCCCTGGCATGACCTGCAGCCCACTCCGACAATGACCACCTGGCATGACCTGCAGCCCACTCCGACAATGACCACCTGGCATGACCTGCAGCCCACTCCGACAATGATTACCTGGCATGACCTGCAGCCCACTCCGATAATGATTACCTGGCATGACCTGCAGCCCACTCCGACAATGATTCCCTGGCATGACCTGCAGCCCACTCCGACAATGACCACCCGGCATGACCTGCAGCCCACTCCGACAATGACCACCCGGCATGACCTGCAGCCCACTCCGACAATGATTCCCTGGCATGACCTGCAGCCCACTCCGACAATGACCACCCGGCATGACCTGCAGCCCACTCCGACAATGACCACCCGGCATGACCTGCAGCCCACTCCGACAATGATTACCTGGCATGACCTGCAGCCCACTCCGACAATGATTCCCTGGCATGACCTGCAGCCCACTCCGACAATGATTACCTGGCATGACCTGCAGCCCACTCCGACAATGATTCCCTGGCATGACCTGCAGTCCACTCCGACAATGACCACCCAGCATGACCTGTTGCCTTGCCTGCTCTTAACACAGGAAGCCCTGCTGGGTTCCTCCATGCACCACTAGCAGGACACAGGCTACAGTCACACGCACATTGTGAGAAACAAGGCACCAATAAGGCACAGACTACAATCTCACAATGCGTTTAAGGGTCACCTTTTCTCCACCACCTCCAGGGTGAGGTGCAGCAACTCTCTCTTGCTCTTCTCCCTCCGCTTGATCATCTCCAGGATGGTGACCGTCCGGCTGAACTCCCTCCTCAGCTTCAACATCTTCTCATAGGACGCCTCGTCATTCTTACGGTTCTAAACATCGAGAGACACGGTCAAACAACTATACCAACCCTCAGGATCATCAAGCCTACACAGGGGACCTGAGTGAGTAAGGGTACAGAGAGACATAAATGCTTGTAGAGCACATTACAGGGACGACAACATATTGTAGCGAACATGAAACAAATCACATGCAACATCATTCAATTAATAATTAAATTGTGCAAGGCTCCAAGCCTTGATAGAACAGAAACAATTTTTAAAAGTTTTCCTTTGCAATGGGGCTCCCGAGTGGCACAGCGGTCTGCGTCTCAGTGCTAGAGACGTCACTACAGACCCTGGTTCGATTCCAGGCTGCATCACAACCGGACATGATTGGGAGTCCCATAGGGCAGCATACATTTTTTTTTACACCTTTATTTAACCAGGTAGGCTAGTTGAGCACAAGTTCTAATTTGCAACTGCGACCTGGCTAAGATAAAGCAAAACAATTGGCCCAGTGTCGTCCGGGTTAGGGTTTTGCCGGCATTGTAACTAAGAATTTGTTATTAACTTAATTGCCTAGTAAAATAAATAAAATATAAGAGTCGCTACAATAAAGGTCATCACAGACTGAAAGAGCAGCAAATGATCGCCTACTACTGAAACTGCATATAATCTAAGTGCGAGGAGACACTTCAGTCCACGCCACGTGATTCTAATTTCTCACCTTCCTGGTCTGCATCTTCTCTGTGCGGCGTCTGAATGCCACGTAGGCATCGTTGTTGGTGGAGCCGTCCCTCTTCTCCAACTTGATGAGGGGGATGAGCGACGGGCCCCGGCAGTTCTTCCTCTTCCTCACCCAGTAGTCGTACACTGCCTTCAGGAGGTAGTCATCCTCGTTCAGCAGCAGTTTGGCCTCTGTGATAGTGACCATCTGTGAGAAGACGTGAGATGAAAGTTCAGTTTATTTCAATGTTTCCCTTGATTATTTTCCAGCGCAAACACCTCTTATAGCAGCATTACAACCAGGTCAATCTTCTATAAACACAGATAACACAATAGCTGCTGGTCCAGAGGGTGTTATGTTACCTGATTTGTGCTGGCTTTCTCCAACCTGTCCACCATGGTCTCAAACTGTATGGGTTTGATTTCCATCTTGCGGTTGAGTCTGTTGAGGAGGATCTCATCCTCTGAGTCCATGTCATAGTCTGGCTGCTCATTGTCCAGGCCCAGGGCTGTGAGAGGAGTAAGAGAGGATAAAATGAAGTCAGCAAAGGCTTTCTTGGTGCAAATGCTTTAGTGTAGGGCCTCTTTAACCAATTACAGTTAGTCAGCTGCTGGACAGATTTCATCTTGTGAAAGTGATGTGGTAACAACTGACATCAATGTTCTGTAACCTTGGCTAATATGTACTAGCTAGCTGGTCAAAGAGTCACTATTCAGATTTGGCACGCAACCTTTCAGAAACTATTTGATAGCTTGTTGATAGCTTGTCAATATGTGTGTGTGTGTTAGAGAGTTGGATTGGAGGGGGTCTAGCCTATAGAGGCTGCTTCCAAGGAAATGCTACTGACGCTGGATGTGGAAGAGCTGTTTGGGGATCCTGAGCTCTCCTTTGTAGAGGCGGTCGTAGTAAGTGATGTTGCTCTCTGCCTCAGGCACCGGGATGACCATGTTCTCCTTTTTCTCCCTGAAAACCGACTGAGCAGAGATGGCCCTCTGGAGATGATGCTCCTGAGAGAGGGAGAGAAATATTCCATTTCTTTGAAACCCTATATTTGCACAATTCAGAAAGCGAGAGAGTGAGACGGAGGAAGAACCAGATAAAAAGTGAGTAAGGGAGAGAAAGAATGATGAGATTAACTTAATGTGTTTACTTTGTAACTGACCGGCTCTGTATTTTAAATTAAATAAATCCCATGTTTGCATAGCATTAATGCAAGAGGCTGCCTTTCATATACTGTACAAACGGGGAGCAGACAAGACCGTTTTGTCTGCAAATAACACTTTGTATGGCCTGGGTTCATTGGCAGCACAGCTGCACAGGCAAAACAACAGCGGCTTGCAGCATGGTGATGAAACCTCCTGCAACAACTTGAAAGGTGTAGGACTCCTTTCATTGCTGTTTGACTGCAGGCAATACTACATCTGCATTGATGTAACAAGAATACAGATCAAAGACAGAAGTAGCTAGCTACCCTGCTAGTCTAACAAGTGGGCCAAGGTTATTTTACGGCGCCTATAGCCATCTGCCACCCACACATCTCCTGTTAGTTACTTAGTGAAGACAGTTAGCTAGAGTTAACCCAAGTTAACTAACCGTTAGCCAACTAGTATACAATAGTTACTTTATTTGATTACCTACTTCAGACATATACAGTTGGATAAGAAACTCACTGTAAATTAGCTAGCTAATGTTAGCCCAGCTAACTTTTTACGACAACGCACGCCTGTTTGTTATCAATAGCAACCAAGACATTTTACGTAAAATCATTCACGTCACTAGTCGAAGAAAGCGTCACCAATCATACAGAAGCCTCGTTGTTTACGCTATGAGAGTATATATTGGCGTAAAGACCGTTACTGCGCAACGAGCGTGAAATGAAGGACCCACAGCATAGACATAACATACGCACAAGACGTTGCGTAAACGCATCAAGAATACAATCGCCCTGCTGTGCACCTGAAATATATTTTTTAAGAGATCTCAATTTTAAAACGTTTTTCTTACCGATTCTTCTTCTTTTTCCATCCCCGTAGGCATTTGGGGCACAGCCCGGTTGATCGAAACGCAGTCATTTAGGTCTGGAAGGTCTTTGTTGCGGTATATGGGGAGAGGTTTGGCGGCGTCTAGCGCTCGCGCTCGGAACGATAGTTTACTCATTGTTGGCCCCTATCGCAATCACATTGAATGCGAAGAAAACATGTATCCCGCCCGAATTCGCTCAAAAACTCGGTATAAATCCACAAGGGACTCCGCTGTTTCCACACTAGAAGGATTCATTGGTTCTCAGTCGGTCGAAATTCAATGTGAAAAGCCATTTCTGGTCGCGTTCACATGGATTTAGAAGCTATTTTTCTCGGTTGATCCTCTCCCAGTGCCATGGAAAACATGGCGGACATGTCCACAGCGTCTGAGCAATCCCGACAGCCAGCGCGACACATCCGAAAAACATGGGCCCTGGTGTTGCGCGCGCATCTCATACAACACGCATGAAGAAATCATGTAACATGGTTTTAATGACTATGCATGCAAACGCCACACTTTGAATTTTGCCTTAAGTATGACTTTTTAGTTGTGTTGAAAAAACATAACATGGGGATTGTTCACTTATCCCAAACACTCAGCCCAGTATGCTCAATAACATTTCTGCCAATCATTTCAAAAGATGCAAAGAGGGTAGTTGAACAATTTACAGATCACTTAAGTGTCCTTGAATATACAATTTACATTGGCAATGTAAAATACAGATGTGTTTGGATTTGAAGTGAATTAGGTTAGGTGTGTTGTAGTTAGTTGCTTTAAGGGGAAACTTTGATAAAAGGACTGGAAGAGATGATAAAAATCACAAACCACAGTTGATAGAATACATCATTTTATTGCAAAATGAATGCAATACTTTGTCAAATTTGTACATCCCTATGGAACAAACACAATGGAAAGATTTTGAACGAAGCATAATAGCCACTTTCCACTGCCTGTAATTTCAGGCACACTTTTTAAAATGTGAAACATTTCTGCTGGAGCAGCAGAAAGGGGAGATGCTACAGCTGTTATGTATGCAGAAAGATATTAAAAACTATAAGAACCCCAAGTACAAAATATACTTAAATGTTGGTGCCACATTATGTGACTGTTAAAATGCCAAATGACTTAAAATAAAAATGTTTAACAACAAATAAAAATATTTTCACATCATAAAACCAATGTGGGCCACTCAGCTTGTACCGTACGTCCTGAAATAAAGATCACAAAATGACATGGAAAAAGCAGTCAATAAAAAGCTAATTCAAACAGTTTTTTGTTTTTTTAACAAGATGGCAAAACATTTATTCCATATAAACAAACACTCAAGATCATTGCAGTAGACAAAAAGTTGAACATGGAAGACCTACATAATTGTTATGAAATGTAACTCATGATACTTTAATGATAAATAGGCCTAGTATTTTGAAATGGAAAACAGTTAACATGATTTACTTAGTCCATGAACTAGTGGTGAGCTCTTCATATTTTAGGAGTAAGAGTGCTAAATAAAATCATTCTAAACAAGATGAATATAATGTTGATGACACTCGTATTAACACTTGGTCACCTAGCGATTACATTTTAGGATGCCCTGTTGTTCTGTTAGAATTAAATACATATGACTTGATATTGTATTTTAAATACAACATTTTTGGACAAACTTATCAAGAACTTTTCAGTTTTACAATTTCAGATTTACCCAAGACTGATCAAATCAGAAGGTTCCCCTCCTGAGTCAGGGTATAAAGTACAGAAAATTAAGTTCACTCATTTAATATAAACATTTATAAATGTCTTCAGGCCATGGGAATATACACTCAGTTTTGACACGAGTAATAAAAAAAACAACACTATATGCACATACAAGCATCCAAAGAAATTACACTTCATAAATAAACACAAATATATATAAATTCATATTTAAAAACCACTGACTGAATATTTATCCATATATAGGCTGTTAATTTGTTAAGAGAAAAATATAACACCATAAAGGCTTTTCAGAGTGTACAACTCTTAGTATTATTGCTAAGTAACCATTTTAATGCAATGTAACAAATCTACAAATAAATATGGGATTCATAAATAAATAATAAAGTACAAAAGCAACACAAACAATGTAAATCAACTAAATTAAGGCCACCTATTCAATAGAGTATTAAAAAGGTGAATAATATAAACTAAAAAAGTCCCAACCTGTGATGGGGCATAGCTTTGGCAGCTGGGGGTTATAGCATTGGATATAAGGCTCAAATCAATGTTCACTCTCATACTGTCGTGGGTCGTTTAAACTTGCTTTTCAGAGCAAACGAAACCAACGCGTATAATACCTGAACTGTAAATGTGCAGTTCATCCAATAAGGCATTTTGACACTTGAAAATGACACATTCAAGGGTGTAAAAAAACAAAACACAAAACACAAAAGAGCAATGCTCAAATTACATGATTTGCACCATTTAAATATTAACTTAATTGTAAATTAAACACTAGTGACAGAACCATATATTACAACTGTTAATATTGAATACTTAAGTTTCAGAATGCATGTATACAACAAATATGTTTATACTTTACAATAACTTACCCTTTTTTTTAATGAACACAAAACACTCACAATTAAAGTCATTTGGCAGATATAACACAGAAAATCTGTATCAAAAATATTCAGAGAAAATACATTTTACTTTGGGAGTAAATATAATTTAACTTAAGAGGCATTTTTTCAGACTCCTTCCCTTGATGGCTTTTTCTTTTCTTGGATAAAAACATAAGAGAAAGTATTTGCACGTCTATGTTCAGATAGACCCACAGTGTCTATCTTCAAATCTTCCAGTTTACTTTTCTTGGGACTCTGTATGCCTTTCCAGTAAGAGAAGAACAACCTTCCTGAAAATAGTGTCTGTTGAAGTTCAAATGTTCCTAACCCTTCTGCGGGGTTTGATGCTTAACAGCATGTTTCAATAGATCTGTAGAAAAATGCCTTTATGCTGCTTTTCTTTTGAAAAAAGACATCTCTGGCCGCACTGTTTTGTGCAAAATAAAAACATAGACATGTACATTAGAAAATGAGCATTAGATCGACTCATCTATGATAATACTGAACAATATACACAATTAAATCACTGAATATAATGTACTGTTTTCCTTTGTCTATTGTACATCTAAAATGCATCAGAAATATTTGTACCAACAATTTCCTCACATGGAAAAGAATGAGATTCTATATAAGGACAAGCTAGCAGTGGATATATCATAGCGATTATTTTGCAGCTAGGTTCCTCCATCCTTTCTTGTACTTCTTTCACTGTCAGTGTCTTGGTGGTGGTCAAGGTGGAAGGGGTGTTGACTAATTGTAGCACCAATCCAGCTGGACTAAGTACCAAGTTGATTTAACAGAGTGGACATCTAATGCGCACACAGCTAACTAGCTAGCGGTTCCACATCATGAAACCCATTGGCTAGATGGACCGCTACTCAGAAGGCCACTGAAGTAACGGATCCACAGATTCACTGTCATCTGGAGATCTTCCTCCTCTTGAGTTTAGGGGTCTTGACTTGTCGTTCTCTCTGTGACATCTGGTGCGCCAAAGAAATTAGGAAATAAAAATGGAACACCATCTTTAGAGACTGTAGACTTACACACATTTGGACACCCGAAGGTCATGTCTAGAGAGAGGTGTGTATATACAGTACACATAACCAAATACTATGAATCTACCCATGATGTTTAGAGTACTCACATTGCCTGTCATCTTATCCAGCTCGCTCATAGCCTCCTGTATAGCAGCTTCTAGGTTGTTATTCCGTTTTCCTCCACTGTAAGAAAGACAACATATGTATTACTGTATCTGATAAAAACTACAGGAACAGATTTTATATATCTATATATATACATTTTTTTAACTAGGCAAATTCCTATGTACAATGACGGCCTAGGAACAGTGCCTTGTTCAGGGGCAGAACAGATTTTTACCTTGTCAGCTCGGGGATTCGATCTAGCAACCTTTTGGTTTACTGGCCCAATGCTCTAACCACTAGGCTACCTGCCACCCCCTAGTTCTATTTCTATCTATCTATATCCAGTCAAACTTTCGGACGCACCTAAACATTCAAGAGTTATTTGTACTATTTTCTACATCAAAACTATGAAATAAAAAAAATAAACAAATATAAATATATTTGAGATTCTTCTTCTTCACCTTTGCCTTGATGACAGCTTTGCATTCTTTCAACCAGCTTCAAGAGGTAGTCACCTGAAATGCTTTAACAACAGTCTTGAAGGAGTTCCCAAATATGCTGAGCACTTGTTGGCAGCTTTTCCTTCACTCTGCTGTCAAACTCATCCCAAACCATCTCAATTGGGTTGAGGTCAGGTGATTGTGGAGGCCAGGTCATCTGATGCAGCACTCCATCACTCTCCTTCTTGGCCAAATAGCTCTTACACAGCCTGGAGGGGTATTTTGGGTCATTGTCCTGTTGAAAAACAAATGATAGTGGGACTAAGCGCAAACCAGATGGGATGGCAGATCGCTGCAGAATGTTGTGGTAGACATGCTGGTTAAGTGTGCCTTTTAATTCTAAATAAACCACTGACAGTGTCAACAGCAAAGCACCACCACACCTCCTTGCTTCACAGTAGGAACCACACATGCAGAGATCATCCGTTCACCTACTCTGCATCTCACAAAGACATGGTGGTTGGAAACAAAAATAAAAATGTGGACTAATCAGACCAAAGGACAGATTTCCACCGGTCTAATGTCCATTGCTTGTGTTTCTTGTCCCAAGCAAGTCTCTTCTTATTGGTGTCCTTTAGTAGTGGTTTCTTTGCAGCAATTCGACCACGAAGGCCTGATTCACGCAGTCTCCTCTGAACAGTCGATGTTGAGATGTGTCTGTTACCTGAACACTTAGATGCAATCTGAGGTGCAGTTAAATGCAGATTTCTGAGGCTGGTAATTAATTAACTTATCCTCTGCAGGAGAGGCAACTCTGGGTCTTCCTTTCCTGTGGCAATCCTCATGAGATCCAGGTTCATCATAGCGCTTCATAGTTTTTGCGACTGCACTTGAAGAAACGTTCAAAGTTCTTCAAATTTTCCAGATTGACTGACCTTCATGTCTTAAAGTAATGCTGGACTGTTGTTTCCCTTTGCTTATTTGAGCTGTTCTTGCCATAATATGGACTTGGTCTTTTACCAAATAGGGCCATCTTCTATATACCACCCCTACCTTGTCACAACATAACTGATAGGCTCAAACGCATTAAGGAGGAAAGACATTCCACAAATTAACTTAAGCCACACCTGTTAATTCATATGCATTCCAGGTGACTACCTCATGAAGCTGGTTGAGAGAATGCCAAGAGTATGCAAAGCTGTCATCGAGGCAAAGGGTGGCTACTTTGAAGAATCTCAAATATAAAATATATTTTTGATTTGTTTAACACTTTTTTCATTACTACATGATTCCATATGTGTTATTTCATAGTTTAAGTCTTCACTATTATTCTACAATGTAGAAAATAGTAAAAAATAAAGAAAAACACTTGAATAAGTAGCTGTGTCAACTTTTGACTGGTACTGTATATTTAAAAAAAATGAAATATACTCCAGTCTGAACTTAAACAATTAAAACCAGGTAGAAAGTGTGTAGAAATAAGAATAAACGTATATATATTTTTTTTAAATGATCTCACCTCTGGACATATTTTCTTAAATCACAGTATTTTCAATATTTATTAGCAGCGCTATTTAGCTAATTTGGTTGATTTTGTGGTCTCAAACTAGTGAGCTTGTCATTCTTCATCAAGAATATGGGAAATTGCAATTATTGATAATGAAAAGGTGGGACTGTTGTTCTCATTATGTAAATTGGTGCATTTACTATCAACAATGCATTAAACCTAGTTGTCCAGATTTTTGGCATTTTGGATAAACAAATAATAGCAATGTGAATATTGGAGTGTGACAGACAACCTGGTTGAATTTGCGTCCAGAGACAAAACCAGTTGAGAACCACTGATTAGGGTAAGTAACTTACTTTCTAGTTATTTTGTTTGCTTTGTGTAGGGTCTCCAGATCCTCTGTTAGTGTCCTCTGGAAATTGTCTGACTCTACCTGAGGGCAAGTAGAAAAAAACATTACCAAAACACTGACTGGGAGAATAAAACCAAAACTTTACCAAAGGATCATCTGCATGAGAGTGTTAAGGCAGCCAAGTGAAACCAAAAGAACATTACCCTGTTCTCAGGACCGGAGTTCTAAATGAGTTTGCAGAATGACTCGTGTCTAAGCAATGACTTCATTTAACACTCAATAATCACAACAATTCAACTTCAATAAAGCCTCATTGTCTTATGACTAACTGGCAAGCTTCCTTAATTAAACACACGACAGAGAATTCAACAGTTTTCTAATTAAAAAAAAGAGGCAGCATTTTCTCCTACCCTTCCAAACTGCTTTCAATTTCTGTTTTACTCAACACAAGGGGTTCAGATTTATTCAAATTGCTGTCCAGACACAGGCCTATAATAAGGATGGGTGTGGCAAATTCATCCACCACTGCATATTATATGTAAGGTCAAACTAGGCAAGAAACCAAACTGAAATAACACCTAGTCCAAATGTTAGCCTAAATTAACGTGTCACATTAAAAATATAAAAGCAGATTCCCCAAATCCCAAATCGAAGAGCCTGGACAGTAGTTTTGAAAATAATAATAATAATAATAATAATAGGCTGTAAATACATTCAAGCAATGGATGTGGACAGAAGTGAAAATGGGGGTGAAACGACTAATTCTTTGGCATCTCTGAGGCCGTCGGCAGTGCCACAGAGCAGAAATAGTTTTTGAATGCAGAACACCTGAGTTGTTCTCTTTCCCTGCCATGCTCCTTGTGAAGAATATAATATCCTTCAGGGATATGCAATGCCTAATGTCTGCACATTTCAAAACTCCTCTCTTATACAAAGCATTATCAAAAGGTATGGTGCACAACAGTAGTAGCAGCAAAAGTGTAATGTAAAATTGTGTTGAAACTGAGGGTGGAATTGTGGCGGAGACCTCCACTTCCTTATGTGCTGTAGTCATGTGACCAATCATAATCACACAACACTGACAATACAATAATCTCACTTTGCCCTGTATGCTGTTCACCATCCCAAGGGAGTACATGTGCCCCTCGCTCCCCATCTTGCCTGGCCATGGAGGGAAGCCTTTGCCCTGGCCCCAGAGCAGCTCTCCCGGGTAGTGGGTCTGAGTTCTTGGCCTGTGGTGGAGCTGGAGCCCCTCACTGGAGGAGGGCGAGTCCCCAGGCCTCAGGTCCTCCTCGCCACTCAGGCTCCCGTTCAGGTGCCCATTGTAATACCTGTTGTAGCAGTGCCCGTTGAGTTGGCCGTTCAGATGTCCGTTGAAGAGGCTGGAGTCCTTGGTGAAGTGGCCCTCTGGTGGGGACAGGCTGGGGTGTCTGGGTCTTCCCGAGGTGTGAACCCTACCGTTGCCGTTCATATGGGCAAACATACCACTGGGGACTTGCAGTGGTGTTTGATCCTGGGGTCCTAAGTGGGCCTGACCTTTGGGCCTTTCTGGGGAGGTGCCGTTTCTGCCCTGGGCTAAGGAAAGCTGTTGGAGGGGCTCGTCATCACGCCACAGACCAGCCTGCTCCTTGCCCGCCACCTCTCCGTCCCATTGTCTTCTCTGGGCTCCACGTCGAGGCGAATGGAATCTTGTAGGAGATTCCATGGCAACAGGGGAGAAGACGTTGTTCCGTTCAGGGGTCTTCTTGCGGGGCCGGCCCACCTTGGGATGGTGTCGGTGCTCCAGCACTGGCTCCCGATATGAGCGGAGGGGGCCGGTGTGGATGACAGAGTTGACCGCATGGGAGAGGTCAACAGGCTCGCAGACAACAGTAGCAGCGAAGGAACTGCTACCACCCGCTGATGTAATGACATTAGACGTGCTCTTGCTGGCCATGCCCATCGCTTCCCTGTGGATAGGATCAATAACTTCTCCCCCACCACTGTGAAGGCCCTGGGGAGACTGGTATTCTCGATGACTCTCCTGGAGGCAAGGGGCACTGGGTTGGGACATGGACATAATCCCCGGTCGACTCATCATAGCTCTGTTGGGCTGTGGAATCCTCTCAGGCAAACCCCCCTGTAACAAAAAGAGAGGGAGAAGGGCTGTTATGTTGACAGTAATCAACAATAATCATCCTTAAAAATACAACACTAATCCAAATACACAGAAAGTAAGAGAAAATAAGGCTGAAACAGACCAGGAACACATCAGCCTGACCTGGAATCTCTGAAGGAGGCTGTTCATGGGGTTGGAGGCAGCACCACCAGGGAGAGGGGCAACAGGATGGGAGCCCTGGCTCTGGAACTTGTGGAGCTGCTGGCTCTGTATGGAGTGACGACCCAGACCCTGAACAAGCTGCTGCTGTGTATTGGCTTGGCTGCTCCTGATGAGAGACTGGAGACTCTCCTCTTGGGCCTGCCTCAGCTCACAGCTCAGAGAACTACTGACCTCAACTGTACAGGGAGGGAGAGAGAGAGGTGTGAGAGATTACAAAGAAATCGAAGAGGGGTGAGAAAGTTGGGAGAATGAGGAGTGAAGTGAGGGATTAGGTGTGTAGAGGGAGATCTGATCATGAGTGAAGTGAGGAAGGGAGAGTCTAGGGAGATCTGATCATGAGGTCAACACCGCTCCAAGCTAACTGAGGCTTTTCCAAGATAAGCAAACACTGAAGTCTTGAAACTTGGCAAACTACAGACAACAACTGGAGACCTAACAGACTGTGACTCTGTGACGATCACAAAAAGCAGGGGATTCTCTGAGAGGAAGTAGTGGGAATAGCACAATTACTCCAAATAAGACAATTACCTGTGGTAATTGGAAGAGGATGTGTTTAAATACAAAGAGACAGTAAAAGAGAGTAGTGTGGTCGTAAAAACAAGCCCAAAATGTACTCCCATTTACTTCCCTTGATTTGTGAGGACTTGATTGAACAAATACGAAAGAAAAAGGAAACCGACAAGACAAGTGAGAAAAGAAAACAATGTTGTTGAGATGAAAACCAAAGGGGTCAACTGGGGTTCATTTGGGCTTTTCCTGACTACACACTGACTTCAGACCAAATATAGGTGTTTTAGATAAGATGGCCACTGACTCTTAAATCAAATCAGGATATAAAATTTGAACGTACACTTCTAGAACTCGAGCCATATGCCTAGATGGATAACCATACATTACCTCAAAACTGTCAGCAAGGGTATGGTGTAGAACAGGAGAAGTAGTCAACAATAGCAGTCAGTGACAACATTAGGAGTCTATTGCTATTGAAATAAAAAAGGTTCATTTAACAAAAACAGATGACAAACCTCAACAAAGTAGCCAGTAGCCACCATGATCCGCTAACTTTGACGGTTTCGGAGGACATTTGCTGAATCCACAGAGCTTGGACAGGAAGTGAATGTGATCATATGTGTGGAGCTCCTGTATCGAAACAGAAATGCATCCATGTTTATGGATGTGTGGCACATCTTTCACTGTAAAGGGCATTGGCTTGTCCAGGTGAAAGTGCTCCCTACTCTCTGGCAGATAGCTAGTGACTAGACACTACTATGAAAGTGTATAAAATACAAGATTTCACCTACTGTAATTAGCTTACGCTAAAAAGGGTTAATCTGTCTAGATACATTCGACTCCTGATAATTGCACATCAAAAGGAAATGCAATTTCCCTTCAAGGGGAGTGCTTCTCACTAGTCCCAATTCAAATTCTTAATTTTCTCATGCCACCGCCTGCTATCTGCATTCACAACAATCCCAAGCTGTTGCATACATCAGGAGTGCACTGTACGTCATTTAAATCAGACTAGGGCTAAGAGAATGCGTCAAGACTAAATGTCATAACTAACCTTCACTTACTACGTATCACTTCAGAATAAAATGACAGAGACAATAAGTATATGGTGGCAGAGCTGGTATCCTACTCATCTAACCACAATCATTAAGATTAGAGCTGGGATGATACACCAAAAATGATCCGACACCGACCATACCGATCACTTATCGCAGACATTTTTGCTGATATCATTCATTGCAATAGGTAGCCTATACTAGAGAAATGTGAAGATTGAAATAAATTCTCTAACATAGGTGATTGATAAAGAGACAACGGATGGCTACAACCCTCAAACTAGTAGTAGTTTAAAGAATAATAATAATAATAATAATAAACAGTGATTGTTATAAACGTATCCTTTGGTTTATCATTATGGCATCAACTCAGGCAATCTATAACCATATGGATTTTTGTCCATATCGCCCAGTTCTAATTAAGATCAAATCCCAATCTCAGTAATTCAGATTAAATATTACACTACTTGTTTACTAGAACCACTGTTCTCATTTTCTATGACCCTCTCGCCCATCCTTCACTCTCTAAGAGCAGGACTGTAGGTTACTAGAGGCTAGCTCCAGGACACAGACATTAGCCAAGAGGACACACACAGCCGTCTGATACACGAACCAGTGACGCGTGGCTAGTGGCGCTTCTTGGGCTCTCAGTCACAGACTGTCACCCGTAGCAATGCAGAGGCCTGGCTGCAGACCACAGAGGACATAGCAAGGAAGTGCATTCCACAACACTGAGGTCTCTCCACTCACTGTTTAAAGGCTGATTGCAATGACACAGATAGAAACTAGGCCTATTGTTTACAGTAGAACAACTTCTAGCAGAATACTTGATCATCTAACTTGGTGAGTCATTGTTATTGTTGTTTGGTCTTCTATCATTTCATACAATGAGAAACACACTTGATCATAATAGCCAAGATGTGAGAGTTGGGTTTCAGGTCAAAGCATTGCTGAAAAGATGACTTAGTTGAGCTGAAAATGGGTTAAAGAAATTAGAGCCAAAACAAACAAAAAAAGCACAAACAATAAGGCCTGATGTGAGAAATACAAGTTGAAAAACATCAGAAATGTTTTATCTGCCTGCTTGTACAAAATGTTTGCCTTTAAAGAGGTCTTGCACAGGCTTAAAATACTTGACTTTTATTTGGCTGTGCAGCAGAAAATGATTTGCAGTCAGCTCAATGTTGAAAGCTTCTAAAAGAGCACAAGTGACAAAGACGTCAACAAAATGAGATTGAACTGAATGAAAAGGACAAAGAGTTATGCAAAAAATAATACAAAATAGTCGTTTTTTTGTGATCATTGTAATAAAGTAGGCTAATGTACACTACGTAAAAAAAGTTTGGGGTCACTTAGAAATGTCCCTGTTTTTTTGTAAATTAAAATAACATCAAATTGATCATAAATACAGGGTAGATATTATTAATGTTGTAAATTACTACTATAGCTGGAAACGGCAGATTTTTAATGGAAAATCTTCATAGGTATAGAGGCCCATTATCAGCAACCATCACTCCTGTGTTCCAAAGGCACGTTGTGTTAGCGAATCCAAGTTTATCATTTTAAAAGGCTAACTAATCATTAGAAAACCATTTTGCAATTATGTTATCACAGCTAAAAACTTTTGTCCTGATTAAATAAGCAATAAAACTGGCCTTCTTTAAACTAGTTGAGTATCTGGTGTATCAGCATTTGTGGGTTCGATAACAGGCTCAAAATGGCAAGAAACAAAGAACTTTCTTCTGAAACTTGTCAGTCTATTCTTGCTCTGAGAAATGAAGGCTATTCCATGCGAGAAATTGCCAAGAACCTGAAGATCTCGTACAATGCTGTGTACTGCTCCCTTCACAGAACAGCGCAAATCGGCTCTAACCAGAATAGAAAGAGGAGTGGGAGGCCCCGGTGCACAACTGAGCAGAAGGACAAGTACATTAGTGTCTAGTTTGAGAAACAGACGCCTCACAAGTCTTCAACTGGCAGCTTCATTAAATAGTACCCGCAAAACACCAATCTGCTGTTTCCAGCTACAATAGTCATTTACAACATGAACAATGTCTACACTGTATTTCTGATCAATTTGATGTTATTTTAATGGACAAAAAACATGTTTTTCTTTCAAAAACAAGGACATTTCTAAGTGACCCCAAACTTTTGAACGGTAGTGTATATCCAATTATTTGCAACACTAGAACAAAAACTATACCAGTTCTCCATAAGGGCGCACAATAAATTACTGTCCTTCGCTTAACCACAAAAACGTGTAGGTAGAAACTATTGACTTAAAACATCATAATATAAATCTATGATTTTGCTACACACTTAGGATAAGAGGACAAAAAAAGTCAACAAAATCAAGAAACAGCTGCTTACCTGACTTAGAGAGTGCTTGGACACCGCCATTGGACATCATGGGAGGCAATCCTGCCCTGCCTCTGAAGTGGGGGTTGCCTTGCACCTGGGATGGTTTCTGATAATGTCCAAACTGCTGCTGCTGGTGAGAGTTTGGGTTGTCCTGCATTGACCCCATGGCTGCATGTTGTCTACCACCGTAACCCAGCACCCCAACGTTCCCAGCTAAGGCGGGAACCTGCATTACGTTCATTGGCCCGTTAAACCGCTCCGTGTTTAGAGCTTGGCCTGAAATCTGACCTTCGTTGTTCATGTTCTGGAAGAAAGGGACCAACGCTCTGCCCTGGAGCTGAGGCACCCGCAAGCTCTGCTGTAAAGCTGACATATGAGGCAAAGCTTCCTCCAAGAAGGGAGATTTGCTGGATCGGGCTGGGCTGTGGCCCACGTGGCTTGGCCCATTATGGACACTCTGGTGGCTCATGGACTGGAGTAGCTGGGCCATGGAGGTGTTTGGGGGCAGGCTACCCTGCTGAAACATTCTCCTCAAAGGCTCTGGAAAGCTAGCCGAACTTGATCCTGAGCCACCCATTGGATGTTTGAGCACGTCGAAAGCCCTGTCATTGTTGACGCCACCACCGCTGACATCATTGGACAGTTTCCGCTTGCGATTCACCTCTCTCTGCTGAGCCATACCCATAAGTTTGTCTCTTAATGCTGCTCTTCCGGTTTGAACCTCGCTCGCCAACGGCCCAGGATTAGGTAGATATCGCTGGTTTAAAGTGCTGTGTCCATCTAGGTTCCCACCTCTGCCTCCACCAACCAGTCCTGGGTGTCCCAAACCGCTGCCACTGTGAGCCTCTGTGCCTGCAGCCGCTGCGCTGTCGGGATGTTTGTTTTGATTCACTAGCTGTGCTTTGGCTGCGGCTGACAGAAGACTGCTGGCTGGGAAGGAAGCAGGATTCTGCTGATCTAGCATCTTGTTAAGGGGCATTCCTACCGAATGATTCCTTTGAAGGACACTATCAGAACCAGGAGCTGGAGGGCACATGGAGTTGGAATGCCTGTTTAGACTACTTTTCATCCCCCCTGGCAGGTAGTTGGGGTTATCGTTCAAGTGATGGAGTTTGTCCATCTTATATGAACTTGGCGGCATTGCAGGTCGAGGGGACCCCAAGGAGGCCCGAGGAAGTGGCTTTGAACCCCCACAAGGAACCTGGAGCCCCGTGGGGTGAGCGAAGCTCCCATGTTCAGAAGATCCGGAGGAGCAACGTGAACGGTGGGGTGACTCCTCCATCCTGGTAAGGACAGGCCCAGCCATATGTACCGGGGACACAATAGGCGAGGACGAGACCGATGAAGGGTGGTGCTGGACCCTCTGGCCATGCCCAACATGTCCAGACTTCCCAGTTGGTAAAGGCAGGTTGCTGGGCAAAGGGACACTGGTAGGGGGGATGTTTACATTCATTGGTGGTACCTGAGAATGGGCACTGTGTTGGAGGCCAGATACATTTGACACTAAGGGACCCTGGCTTGGAGCCTTGCTTGGAATGGGGTCCAGGATACCAAGAGGGTCCATCTCAGAGGAGGGAGGGAGCTGAGACAGGGACAAGTGCGACTGTGGGTGTGGATGGCATGCAGGCTGGAGCTTATGTTGAAAGTTGTTGTGGGGGAAGCTGTAGAAGGGCTTCTGCATATTGGGGCTTTTGGCATTGACAGGTACATTAGTCCTTCCTGCTATGGCACACGAAGGCTGGGTGGCCGAAGGCGAGCCGTGGAGCAGAACACTAGGTGGTGAGAGAGGTGTAAAACGATCCCCGTTCATAAGGGCAGTGCCTGGGCTGCAAGCTCCATGAAAACCAAGCATGTTGGGCTCAGGACTCCCCAGAAGTTCAGTCCTTGGTGAGGGAGTCCCATCACCATAATGCTGCGAGCCACATGAGGTGGAGGAGGAGGGGCTGAGCAGGACACTGTGGCGGATACGATAGGGAGACCGTTGTTGGCTACAGCGATCACTTCCCCCCAGTCTTGTCCTGCTGTAGCCAGAGTACGGATCTCTCTGAGGAGAACCCAGCTCATGGTTATAGTACCTTTGACCAGGTATTGTCATCTTGTTGGGTGGACCATCGTACATATTGTTCTTTATTGCTGGATGACTCATAGGACCCACCGTCGCCGAACCTACAAAGCAGAGTAATATTGTTCATATTAGTAATCTCAGTTAGTAGTCATCATAGTTTTGTCACGTTGATATTACAGATCAAAATTGAGATGATTCTGAGTGACTCACTCAGCATTTTCCATTCTGAACTTGCAACTACACAAACAGTGCTTAATTGACAACAGACACCTTATATTTACAGCAAACAGTTAGATAACAGCAGATAAGCAGACTGAACGTTATGGAAATATAATCTAGCTGTTATGTGTATGCATGTTCAGACAGTGTCACATTTTTGCTTCTCTTTTATAACACAATGCTGACAGGGCACAATGCAGCACAGCAGCTATAAAAACAAATGCTGCACGGAACAGAGCATTTCTGACAGAGCTGATCTCAATCTGCCATAAAGATATTGTCTTTCATTTTAATTTCTCCATGGCATATGGAAAATCGGAACAAAACTTGCTGAGAATGCACAGATGCTCACGTCATCATATCTAGTGACACCCCACTGGAGGGTAAAAGCAATTGAATGGCAATCAAATGCTGTAAGATATTGAACTTCATTATCAACCAATAAGCTATATGAATGGTTGGATTGTTATAATATAAATAATAATAACAACCATTTAGCAGATGCTTTTATCCAAAGTGACTTAGACATGCGTGCATACATTTCACGTATTGCTGGCCCTGGGAATCAAACCCACTATCGTGGCGTTGCAAGAGTCATGCTTTACCAACTGAGCTACAGAGGACCAGGGGGCAAGCTTGCCTCTCAAATTGAGAAACAACTTCCACATACCAGTGCCACTACCGTGACTAGCCAGAGCCAGCGAGGGGTGCAGTGACTCCATGTTCCTGTGCAGTGTTGCCGTGGCAATGATCTTCCTCTTGTGGATACACAGCTTGGTGAAATCGGCATCGGCTTGTGCATCCTCAGCCATCCTATGCTTGACCGCCGCCCCGGGGTCAAAGCTGAATATCTGAGGGGGAGATGTTAGCGTGTGTAAGTGGCTACTCCTATAACATATGTGTCACCTCTCTTCTCCAACCCTGGCTACAGTTAGAAGTGTGTTAGTGTTCAGTAGCATGCGCAGTGTGTTTTCCCTTGAACTTTATGACCCAGCTACCAGGAGTGGCCCCATCACACACCCACAAACATCTCCTGGCTGGCTCACCTTGTGAATGGTGAGAGGACACTCCAGGCCACACTTGCAGGTGCCATCAGTCAGCAGGTAGCTCTTCACCTGCTCCAGACAGGCTAACACAGAGCCACTGGGACTGGAAAGTGGAAGAAGAGAAGTTCTGTGACTGACCAACGTTAACGGCATACAGTAGCACAACCATACAGTAGCTACATAAAGACAGTCTGCATCAGAAATTGCCCCCTATTCCCTAAAGTGGTTCTGGTCAAAAGTAGTGCACTATACAGGGAATAGGGTACCATATGGGACACATCCATACACATTCAATTATATCAAAATGGCCTGGATAAAGTAAAATCAGGCACAGCAAAAGAAGCAAAGCCCAAAATATGGGAGGACCACATTACCATGACAACGGCTCACCTCACAATGACAACGAGAGTGTCATCAGCTTAAAAGGCTCGTTTCCGGAGATTTTTTATTTTTTTTGTACAAGCGTCACACCAAAAAAAAAAGATCGTAATGAAAGTAAGGGAGTGAAAAGTGGCTGACGCGTGGAGAATTATGGTGCCATAAAACACAGATCCCGACAGCGTTTCACAGTTTTTCAGAGGACACAATTTTCTCTGTATAATACAGTCACTGTTCTCAAACATGCTTCCCCTCAAGGCCATGCAGCCCAGATCTGCCCACCAGAAAGGGCAGATGAAGAGGGAGGGAGGGTGGCAATATTGGATTCTGGAAGGTGTTATGCTCGACTGGCCCTGGTATTGAAACGCTTCTCTTCACTACAGCTCATGGACAGACAATATTGATAATAACCATCATGTCAAAGAAAATTTGGAGTCACGCAATGTGGTGTATAGTCCTCCCCACTTAGACTCAGGAAACCACACAGTTTATTAGACTACAGATAGAATAAGTTATTAATAACTTCTTATGGATAGGGGGCAGCATTTTCACGTTTGGATGAAAAGCGTGCCCAGAGTAAACTGCCTCCTACTCAGTCCCAGATGCTAATATATGCATATTATTAGTAAACACTTTGACATTTCTAAAACTGTTAGAATGATGTCTGTGAGTATAAAATAACTCATATGGCAGGCAAAAACCTGAGAAAAAAATCCAACCAGGGCGTGGGAAATCTGAGGTTTGTAGGTTTTCAACTCAGCCCCTATTGAATATACAGTGGGATATGGGTCATCTTGCACTTCCTAAGGCTTCCACTAGATGTCAACAGTTTTTAGAACGTTGTTTCAGGCTTCTACTGTGAAGGGGGGCTGAATGAGAGGTGAATGAGTCAGAGGTCTGCCAGCAGCCTCAGTCTTGTGATGCGTGGTCATGAGAAAGTTACCTCTCGTTCCATTGCTTTTCTACAGACATAGGAATTCTCCGGTTGGGACATTATTGAACATTTATGATAAGAACATCCTAAAGATTGATTCTATACATCGTTTGACTTGTTTCTACGGCCAGACATTTCCGCTGGACTTGCCCGTGCCTTGTGAGTTTCGATTTGTTTACTAAACACCCCAACAAAAGGAGGAATTTGGACATAAATGATGGACTTTATGGAACAAATCAAACATTTATTGTGGAACTGGGATTCCTGGTAGTGCATACTGACGAAGATCAAAGGTACATTAATATTTATAATGCTATTTCTGACTTATGTTGACTCCAACATGGCAGATATATTCTTGGGTTGTGTATGTCCTCTGAGCGCCATACTCAGATTATTGCATGGTTTGCTTTTTCCGTAAAAAAAAATTGAAATCTGACACAGCGGTTGCATTAAGGAGAAGTAAATCTGTAAATAACACTTGTATCTTTTATTAATGTTCATTATGAGTATTTATGTGATTTGATGTGGCCCTGTGCAAATTCACAGGATGTTTTGGAGGCAAAGCCAAATGTAAACTGAGGTTTTTGGATATAAACATGAACTTGATCGAACAAAACATACATGTATTGTGTAACATGTTGTCCCGGGAGTGTCATCTGATGAAGAATATCAAAGGTTAGTGATTAATTTTATCAATATTTCTGCTTTTTGTGACTCCTCTCTTTGCTTGGAAAATCGCTGTATGCTTTCTGAGACTAGTTGCTGACCTAACATAATGATATGTTCTGCTTTCGCGGAAAATCTTTTTTGAAAATCGGACACTGTGGTTGGATTAACGAGAATTTTATCTTTAAAATGGTGCCTAATACTTGTATGTTTGAGAAAATGGAATTATTAGATTTCTGTTGATTGAATTTGGCAGAACCCCAATCATAGACAGGTTAACTTCACTGGGTGGTGAAAGTGCATGGTGATGAGCTTGATGTTGCTTTCCAATAAATATTGGGGGTCTTATTCTGGTGACATGATCATCGATGCTTGGCTGCCATTTGACAAATAAAAATATTCTCGCTCTTATCCATCATCTCATCATGTAGACTAGTCTACCCGCACTGTATCATCAAGCTGTTGGCTCGAGCGTAGGTGCCCAGACCAGAGCAGGCAGATACAATTAGGGTTGCAAAGGGTCAGAAGCTTCCCTGTACATTTCCGGAATTTCCCCAGATTTTTTCATGGGAAGTTAAGCCCGGGAATTGGGGAATTTTGCTTAACCTGTTGCCTCTACTTGGGACGCTTGCATCCCAACTAGAGCTCTGGAAATGCAAATGCGCTACGCTAAATGCTAATAGTATTAGTTAAAACTCAAAAGTTCATTAAAATACACATGCAGGGTATCAAATTAAAGCTACACTCGTTGTGAATCTAGGCAACAAGTCCGATTTTTAAAATGCTTTTCGGCGACAGCATGAGAAGCTATTATCTGATAGCATGCACCAATACACTACAACAGAAAAGCACAGCAGGGGACGTAAACAAAATAATTAGCATTTCGGCGTTACACAAACCGCACAATAAAATGGAAAACAGTCATTACCTTTCACCATCTTCTTTGTTGGCACTCCTAGATGTCCCATAAACACTATTGGGTCTTTATTTCGATTAAATCGGGCCATATAAAGCCAAGATATCGTTATATGTAGACTGTGTGATAAACGAAAAAAACAGCGATTTCACAACGTAACGTCATTTTTTTAAATTCAAAAGTAGACGATAAACTTTCACAAAACACTTCAAATACGTTTGTGATGCTACTTTAGGTATTAGTAAACGTTAATAAGCGATAAAAATCATCCGTAGGCGATGTAAATATCATTAGCTGTCGTCTTGGAAAAAATTTCAGGAGAGAGCTCTTCCGGAATGATCTGGGCGGAGACCGGAGGTAAGCGGTGCCCCTCTTTCGGTTCAACCAAGAATCAAAGATGATTAAATTCACAAGATACTCGACAACATGGGGATGCTGTGGGAGTTGAATGCTCGGTCTTATCTAATTCGGCTCACTGTTAACAATTGCTGGAAGTGGCGCAAGGATATTTATTTCCATTTTCTGTGATCAGGTTTTCCTGCGCTTTCCGATGTAACGCACGTTATGTAATAGCCACAGTCGTGATTTAACCAGTTTTAAAAACGTCCGAGGGTTTCCTATCCACACATTCTAACCATATGAACGTACTATATTCCTGGCATGAGTAGCAGGGCGCTGAAATGTTGCGCGATTTTTAACAAAATGTTCAAAAAAGTAGAGGGTCGACTGAAGAGGTTAAATTCATTAAAAATAAAAATAAACTTATAACAGTGAACCTTTTGTGGGATACACATAAGGCAATTCTAGGTCTTGTGGCATATCTTGGTTAAACTATTCCCAATTCAATGGAATTGCAACCCTCTGCATGCACAGTGCATTCTTCCATCACATGTGCAGTGTACTCTTCCATCACATGTACAGCTGATTCTCAAGATCTTTCACACTAATGAGATGCTATTGAGCTCACACTACTAAACTGTCTGAGCCAAGTTTTGATTGCAATACTGGGTGTGGTGAATATATTTTATACGACCAACGTGTTTTTTTGTTAACCTCTTGCTTCTACCTGAGACGCTTGCGTCCCAACTAGAGCTCTGGAAATGCAAATGCGCTACGCTAAATGCTAATAGTATTAGTTAAAACTCAAACGTTCATTAAAATACACATGCAGGGTATCGAATTAAAGCTACACTCGTTGTGAATCCAGGCAACAAGTCAGATTTTTAAAATGCTTTTCGGCGAAAGCATGAGAAGCTATTATCTGATAGCATGCACCAATACACTACAACACAAAAGCCACGCAGGGGACGTAAACAAAATAATTAGCATTTCGGCGTTACACAAACCGCACAATAAAATAGAAAACAGTCCTTACCTTTCACCATCTTCTTTGTTGGCACTCCTAGATGTCCCATAAACACTATTGGGTCTTTATTTCGATTAAATCGGTCCATATAAAGCCAAGATATCGTTATATGTAGACTGTGTGATAAACGAAAAAAAAACAGCGTTTTCAAAACGTAACGTCATTTTTTAAAATTCAAAAAGTCGACGATAAACTTTCACAAAACACTTCAAATACGTTTGTAATGCAACTTTAGGTATTAGTAAACGTTAATAAGCGATAAAATTCATCAGGAGGCGATGTAAAGATCATTAGCTGTCCGTCTGGAAAAATGTCCGGCTAGAAACTCAACGAAAATATCCGGTCCTAGACCTGAGGAAATACGGTGTCCTGCATGTGTTTGACCAAGAAAAAACTCGAAGGGAAATGACAAGACTCTAGACACCGTGTGGAAGCTGTAGGTACTGCAACCTCAGTCAATTAATTGTGGTTCACCTTTATCAATGGGTTCAAGTAGCGCATGGATATATTTTCCCATTTTCAGTGATCAGTTTTTCCTGTGCTTTTCGATGTAAATGCCGTTCTGGTAAAGCCACAGCAGTGATTTAACCAGTTTTATAAACGTCTGAGTGTTTTCTATCCACACAGACTAAGCAAATGCATATACTATATTCCTGGCATGAGTAGCAGGGCGCTGAAATGTTGCGCGATTTTTAACAGAATGTTCAAAAAAGTAGAGGGTAGAAGCAACAGGTTAACTAGAAAATAGTTGCCTACAGCAAAGTGTGTTTAAATCATGTCTAACTTGTTAACAATTTCTGCTAGTTTGACTTCCGGCGCGGACAGAGATGGCCGCCTCGCTTCGCGTTCCTAGGAAACTATGCAGTTTTTTGTTTTTTTACGTGTTATTTCTTACATTAGTACCCCAGGTCATCTTAGGTTTAATTACATACAGTCGAGAAGAACTACTGAATATAAGATCAGCGTCAACTCACCATCAGTACGACCAAGAATATGTTTTTCGCGACGCGGATCCTGTGTTCTGCCTTACAAACAGGACAACGGAATGGATCCCTTGCAGCGACCCAAAAAAACGACTCCGAAAAAGAGGGAAACGAGGCGGTCTTCTGGTCAGACTCCGGAGACGGGCACACCGTGCACCACTCCCTAGCATTCTTCTTGCGAATGTCCAGTCTCTTGACAACAAGGTTGATGAAATCCGAGCAAGGGTAGTATTCCAGAGGGACATCAGAGACTGTAACGTTCTTTGCTTCACGGAAACATGGCTCACTGGAGAGACGCTATCCGAAGCGGTGCAGCCAACGGCTTTCTCCACGCTTCGCGCCGACAGAAACAAACATCTTTCTGGTAAGAAGAGGGGAGGGGGCGTATGCCTTATGGTTAACGAGACATGGTGTGATGAAAGAAACATACAGGAACTCAAATCCTTCTGTTCACCTGATTTAGAATTCCTCACAATCAAATGTAGACCACATTATCTACCAAGAGAATTCTCTTCGATTATAATCACAGCCGTATATACCCCCCCCAAGCAGACACATCGATGGCTCTGAACGAGCTTTATTTAACTCTTTGCAAACTGGAAACTATTTATCCGGAGGCTGCATTCATTGTAGCTGGGGATTTTAACAAGGCTAATCTGAAAACAAGACTCCCTAAATTTGATCAGCATATCGATTGCGCAACCAGGGGTGGAAAAACCCTAGATCATTGTTATTCTAACTTCCGCGACGCATATAACGCCCTGCCCCGCCCCCCTTTCGGAAAAGCTGACCACGACTCCATTTTGTTGATCCCTGCCTACAGACAGAAACTAAAACAACAGGCTCCCACGCTGAGGTCTGTCCAACGCTGGTCCGACCAAGCTGACTCCACACTCCAAGACTGCTTCCATCACGTGGACTGGGATATGTTTCGTATTGCGTCAGATAATAATATTGACGAATACGCTGATTCGGTGTGCGAGTTCATTAGAACGTGCGTTGAAGATGTCGTTCCCATAGCAACGATTAAAACATTCCCTAACCAGAAACCGTGGATTGATGGCAGCATTCGCGTGAAACTGAAAGCGCGAATGATAGAGGAATTCTAAATTCCTGTATGTTTTATTGCCAAAACCAATTCGCACTCATTTCTAATTCATTAATGAGTTGTAAGTTCATTAATTATGCATGAAGTAGATTGAGACCAGTCTTAAAAGCCAAAGGTAAACAGCGTTTATTACAAGAGAGTACTAAATGCATACACACATTTCCACAGGTTATAAACTGGAAATGACATCATCAGTTTCCCACCCTCTCTCCGATTCTCACAAGAGCCCATTGTTTTTAGGTCTGGAACTCTTCTTCTACCCCCCCATAAACTACATTCCAAACTGTCTAAAAGATATACTTTTCTCCACTAATGGAACACCACACAAACCTTTCTTTTCTGTCTGAAAAGCTATAGCATCTCTCCACCTTAAACTTCCCAAGAGGCACAGACAATTAATTAGTTCTGCTTACATTTTCAGTAACAGCCTGGAACCAAGAACCCATACTTTTCATACCATAACATAATAATATTAGAATAAATGGTTCTAATCAATAATGTATACATGATTAATCATTTCAACCATAATTTCCTCTATCAGCGAACCACTGCTTTTAATCAGGGCAAGGTGTCTGGTAACATGACCGAATACAAACAGTGCAGCTACTCCCTCCGCAAGGCTATCAAACAAGCTAAGCGTCAGTACAGAGACAAAGTAGAATCTCAATTCAACGGCTCAGACACAAGAGGCATGTGGCAGGGTCTACAGTCAATCACGGACTACAGGAAGAAATCCAGCCCAGTCACGGACCAGGATGTCTTGCTCCCAGGCAGACTAAATAACTTTTTTGCCCGCTTTGAGGACAATACAGTGCCACTGACGCGGCCTGCAACAGAAACATGCGGTCTCTCCTTCATTGCACCCGAGGTGAGTAAGACATTTAAACGTGTTAACCCTCGCAAGGCTGCAGGCCCAGACGGCATCCCCAGCCGCGCCCTCAGAGCATGCGCAGACCAGCTGGCCGGTGTGTTTACGGACATATTCAATCAATCCCTATACCAGTCTGCTGTTCCCACATGCTTCAAGAGGGCCACCATTGTTCCTGTTCCCAAGAAAGCTAAGGTAACTGAGCTAAACGACTACCGCCCCGTAGCACTCACTTCCGTCATTATGAAGTGCTTTGAGAGACTAGTCAAGGACCATATCACCTCCACCCTACCTGACACCCTAGACCCACTCCAATTTGCTTACCGCCCAAATAGGTCCACAGACGATGCAATCTCAACCACACTGCACACTGCCCTAACCCATCTGGACAAGAGGAATACCTATGTGAGAATGCTGTTCATCGACTACAGCTCGGCATTCAACACCATAGTACCCTCCAAGCTCGTCATCAAGCTCGAGAGCCTGGGTCTCGACCCCGCCCTGTGCAACTGGGTACTGGACTTCCTGACGGGCCGCCCCCAGGTGGTGAGGGTAGGCAACAACATCTCCTCCCCGCTGATCCTCAACACTGGGGCCCCACAAGGGTGCGTTCTGAGCCCTGACTCCCTGTTCACCCACGACTGCGTGGCCACGCACGCCTCCAACTCAATCATCAAGTTTGCGGACGACACAACAGTGGTAGGCTTGATTACCAACAACGACGAGACGGCCTACAGGGAGGAGGTGAGGGCCCTCGGAGTGTGGTGTCAGGAAAATAACCTCACACTCAACGTCAACAAAACTAAGGAGATTATTGTGGACTTCAGGAAACAGCAGAGGGAACACCCCCCTATCCACATCAATGGAACAGTAGTGGAGAGGGTAGCAAGTTTTAAGTTCCTCGGCATACACATCACAGACAAACTGAATTGGTCCACTCACAGACGGCATCGTGAAGAAGGCACAGCAGCGCCTCTTCAACCTCAGGAGGCTGAAGAAATTCGGCTTGTCACCAAAAGCACTCACAAACTTCTACAGATGCACAATCGAGAGCATCCTGGCGGGCTGTATCACCGCCTGGTACGGCAACTGCTCCGCCCTCAACCGTAAGGCTCTCCCCAGAGGGTAGTGAGGTCTGCACAACGCATCACCGGGGGCAAACTACCTGCCCTCCAGGACACCTACACCACCCGATGTTACAGGAAGGCCATAAAGATCATCAAGGACATCAACCACCCGAGCCACTGCCTGTTCACCCCGCTATCATCCAGAAGGCGAGGTCAGTACAGGTGCATCAAAGCTGGGACCGAGAGACTGAAAAACAGCTTCTATCTCAAGGCCATCAGACTGTTAAACAGCCACCACTAACATTGAGTGGCTGCTGCCAACACACTGACACTGACTCAACTCCAGCCACTTTAATAATGGGAATTGATGGGAAATGATGTAAATATATCACTAGGCACTTTAAACAATGCTACCTTATATAATGTTACTTACCCTACATTATTCATCTCATATGCATACGTATATACTGTACTCTATATCATCGACTGCATCCTTATGTAATACATGTATCACTAGCTACTTTAACGATGCCACTTTGTTTACATACTCATCTCATATGTATATACTGTACTCGATACCATCTACTGTATCTTGCCTATGCTGCTCTGTACCATCACTCATTCATATATCCTTATGTACATATTCTTTATCCCCTTACATTGTGTATAAGACAGTAGTTTTGGAATTGTTAGTTAGATTACTTGTTGGTTATTACTGCATTGTCGGAACTAGAAGCACAAGCATTTTGCTACACTCGCATTAACATCTGCTAACCATGTGTATGTGACAAATAAAATTTGATTTGATTTGATGTGGGTTTTAGTTTTTAGGGTGTTAATTCACCTTTTTCCATACATGTTTCATTTTAAAACATTTATCTTACAAAGGAGTTGTTTAACTGCTTAATTATTTATCTGTACATGGAATTGTATTTGTTTTTTTTTAGATTCATTTTTTCCTTATCTTTACAGAAAAAACACTATCTGATGTGGAGACATTTCACTGCAGCTAATGTAAAAGGAAAAGCGGTGTACATTTGCAAATACTGTGCCAAATCATATGTGAAGAATGCAACAAAGATGCAGAATCATCTGGCCAAGTGCATAAAGTTCCCTCAGCGCTCACAACAAGCAACCTCCGACAAAAGTCCCTCTACTTCTATTCGAGGTGAAAATTATGAATCAGAGACCTCATCGATAGCAACAGTCCATGGTCCTCCTGGAATCAGAAGTTTATATGACTCAATGGAGGAACGTAGTCAGAGAAATGCTGATGAATGTCTTGCTCGAGCTATGTATGCAACTGGTTCACCTCAGATGCTCACAGAGAATGTGTATTGGAAGAGATTTCCGAATGTTCTTCACCCAGCATACACCCCTCCAACCAGACATGCTTTATCTACTCATTTGCTGGATGCCGAGTATAGAGTTCAAGTGAAGGTCAA